>NC_090279.1:220162709-220893542 GCF_040414725.1 Anabrus simplex | reverse complement strand
TTCTATATACCTTTGTCGCTAAGGATTGTTTTCTCTACATTATTATTAAATTATCTTGTAATTAGATTACTAGATTATTGTTGCTAAAAAGGATCTTTTTTTTTTTCGCCTATTCGTCAAAGAACTTCTTCATTGGTGAGTTTTTCTGTCCATGAGATCTTTTCCATCCTCCTCCAGCACCACATCTCAAATGCTTCCAAACATTTCTTATCACGTGCACTAATAGTCCACGTTTCTGAACCATACAAGGCCACACTCCAGACATAGCACTTAATAAATCTCTTCTTGGTCTCCACATTTAAAGTCCTTGATGTAAGTAGTATCCTTTTCTTGTAAAAAGCAATTTTTGCTTGGTAAATTCTGCTCTTTATGTCGACTGAACTTTTGCCATCTAGAGTGATTTTATTTCCTAAGTAGGTATAGACATTTACTTGCCTTAGTGGTATATCACTAATTCTGATGTCGACTGCAATATGCTGGCGGTTGCATACCATAATTTCGGTCTTTTTTATATTAATTTTCATGTTATACTTATCTCTCAATATCTTATTCATTCTTATTAATGCACTTTGTAGTTTCTCTTCGTTCTCCTCTATGACAGCTATGTCATCAGCAAATCTTATCATTTTGATTTCTACTCCATTTATCTTTATCCCTTCCATATCCTCTTTACATTCCTCAATGCCTTTCTCAATATACAGGTTGAACAGCACTGGTGACAAATTGCATCCCTGCCTTTCTTTATATAAGCCTCCCATACTTCACCATTTATGTTTATGAATAATAATAATAATAATAATAATAATAATAATAATAATAATAATAATAATAATAATAATAATAATAATAATAATAATAATAATAAAATTATTTTGAGATTGTGATTCATGCTATACAATGAAACTTTCACCAAAGGAACATGTAGTACAATTAAACAAAAGTACGGCGTGATTATGCAATTAAAATTCATTTACTATTTGACTACAAAACTAACAGACACTCAAGAGAGTGCGCCGCAGCAAGCCGGTGAATCATGCCTGTGGCTGCTACCCTTCCTCACAGCACATGTTGCTGTATGTTCACGGCGCATTTCCGCTACAAATTGTGTTAATAATGAAAGAATTAGCTGATAGGACAACACGGCTTGTACAAATTGCTTTTTTTTTAAAACACATTATTTCCTACTTTCATCCTCCTATAATGCGAATAAAAATGTAATATTTTCTCCAAAAAGTGGGGGGCCCTAATCACAGCTGCATGCTCCCCTTCCATACAGCGCTCGGAGGGTTGCGGGGAATGAAGTACCATCTTTGACTTTCCAAAGCACCCTATCACTGACTCAGCAGACAGTGTTGTTATGTGCAGTTATGTGCAGTTTCTCACATTCATTAACAAAATATTTTGTAAACTAAATGTATAAGAATTATCTTTGTTGTGATTTAAAACTATAAACCTAACATACCTTTGATATAATAGGGTTCCTTTATTGTTCTTGGTTGATAATAATAATAATAATAATAATAATAATCATGTCCACCTCTGTGGTGTAGATGTTAGTGTGATTAGTTGCCGCCCCTCGGAGACCCGGTTTCGATTCTCGACTCTGCCACGAAATTGAAAAGTGGTATGAGGGCTGGAACGGGGGACCACTCAGCCTCAGGAGGTCAACTGAGTAGAGGTGGGTTCGATTCCCACCTCAGCCATCCTGGAAGTGGATTTCCGTGGTCTCCCACTTCTCCTCCAGGCAAATGCCGGGATGGTCCCTAACTGAACGCCACGGCCGCTTCCTTCCCTCTTCCTTGTCTATCCTTTCCCATCTTCCCATCCCCCCCCCCCCCCGCAAGGCCCCTGTTCAGCATAGCAGGTGAGGCACTGATCATCCTCCCCAATTGTATCGCCCGACCCAGAGTCTGAAGCTCCAGGGCACTGCCCTTGAGGAGGTAGAGGTTGAATCCCTCGCTGAGTCCGAGGGCAAAACCGACCCTGGAGGGTAAACAGATGAGAACAAGAAGAAGATTAATAATAATAATATCAATGATAGTGATATCCCACTAAATATCTAAAAGAAGGAATAATAATCTACTTCTTAATACGCAAAATGCACAATACAATATTTGGCATCTCTTAAACATGACTGCGACTTTCTGTGTGTCGTCAAATTCGTTCTTATTAGAACAAAATCCAAGCTCTCTGCCTTTCTCATTTTAACGAAAACAGTGAATCTGAATAATAATGTAAGTTGGCAAGTTTGTACAAACCAAGTCCGGCCATGGTTAGAGTACTGGCCTTTGGTCACTGGGGCCCCGGTTCCATTCCCGGCAGGGTCGGAAATTGTAACCATCATCGGTTAATTTCGCTGGCAAGGGGCTGGGTGTATGTGTCGTCTTTATCACGACGTGCAGTTCGCCTACGGACGTCAAATCAAAAGATCTGCACCTGGCGAGCCGAACATGTGGTCGGATACTCCCCACACTAAAAGCCATACGCCATCTCATTTTGATCAATCAATCAATCAATCAATCAATCAATCAATACTGATCTGCATTTAGGGTACTCACCCAGGTGGCAGATTCCCTATCTGTTGTTTTCTTAGCCTTTTCTTAAATGATTACAAAGAAATTGGAAATTTATTGAACATCTCCCTTGGTAAGTTATTCCAATCCTTAACTCCCCTTCCTATAAATGAATATTTGCCCCAATTTGTCCTCTTGAATTCCAGCTTCGTCTTCATATTGTGATCTTTGCTACTTTTAAAAACACTATTCAGAATGATGCTAGGTAGACACCAATACCCAGTATTGAATTTCACCAATTTTTCTCAGTGATGTTCTGACATCATCATCCGTCTCCTTACTTTTATTACGCTCTTATATTTTGATAATGTCCGACTCGTTGGCTGAATGGTCAGCGTACTGGCCTTCGGTTCAGAGGGTATCGGGTTCGATTCCCGGCCGAGTCAGCGATTTTAACCTTCATTGTTTAAATCCATTGGCTCGGGGGCTGGGTGTTTGTGCTGTCCCCAACATCCGTGCAACTCACACACAACACTATTCTCCACCACAATAACACGCAGTTACCTACACATGGCAGATGCCAGGGTCTGCATTACAAGGGCTAGAAACAGCCACACGAAATTAATTAATTTTGATAATACGGTGTGGCGGACCCGCTACGACACAAAGAACAAATAAAACAAATAAGGACTTTACTTACTGAAATGATCTCCTGGTGCTTCAGTGCACTGTTGTGCACTTTGTGCAACTCTTCAGCATCAATTCTGAAAATTTTATTACGAATATCGTCCAAGTATTGCAATGCCCTTGAATCACTTGCGAACACTTTTCCCTTACCGACTGTCCCACAGATAAAAGCCACAAGTGTCCTCTGTTAATCTTCCATGAATCTCAGATTTGACTCGCGTGAAGTGTGACAGGTCGCCCCATCCTGTTGAAAGGCAGCGTACGACCATTCATGGGGCGTCAACTCTCCTTAACATTCCTCAAAGATTATCATATAGACATCAGTGTTTACTGTATGCCATTACTCCGATCTTTTTTAATCGTGAAGAGGTTCCTCGTCAAGACTGTTTGCTGATCGGTGTATGGTGTTCTGTCCTGTCAGATGAATCCAGGCTTCATCACTCATGAAATTCAGAGCGGATCTAATTATCCAACCAGAATTGTTAGAAATAGTCATGTGCTGTAATTCAAACATTTTGTTGTCTTCCTCTTTCAATTCTCGGACACATGTCATTCCATAGGGCTTCAACCCTGTATTGTGCGAAACAACACGTTGACAAGACCTGCCCGAAACTCTCACATGTTCAAACAATTTGCATTTGTGCTCGAATATCTGTGTCGGTGCGACGTAAAACAAATAGAAAAAAAAAGTTTAAAAATTAACAACATTGTCCTTGTCACCGTTTTGAAGACTCGTAGAATGATATTCCCTGCTTATTGTATTTGTTATTATTATTAAGAGGCGCTCGAAAGAGAGCACAATACATACAAATGAATCATACAATGTAATTTAGTTTTTACTATACTCTGATGGCTTTTGTTTATTCTTGCATTTTTTATGGAGTGATAGCGGTCACACAATGAACAGTCTTGCTTAAGTTGATGAAGCCTTCGTGTTGTGAACCGCAAGTCTTTGGTTCTGCCCAGTCTCTGTCTACAGTATTGCCGATCTTTCATTGCACTCGGGGTCGATGTCATTCCTCTTCCTCCGCCGTAATTCGAGATGGGCTCGGTAAGGGTCGGTAGATGGTAGCACGAATTGCAGTCTCAGGTCCTCTATGGAGAAGCGTCCCCTTGGTAATTCGTAGACAGTCCCTGAGGGTGCATGTATTCCAACTCCTATGAGCTCTTTTCAAGTATGTGGCTTTCACGCTTTTGAATCGTGTGACGTCGCTCTTCATTAGCTGCTCCCATATTAATTCTATTCCATATGAGACAACTGGTATCACGACTGCCTTAAATGATGTCATTGAACTAGGCAAAGAGGCAGGCTCGATATTTTCAATTGTATGAATGTCTTTCGTGGCCGCTGATGCTCTCTTGAATGTGTATCCCGTAGGTACGTGAAGGTAACTGCTTAGTTTATCGTTGCCATGAGACCTATCTGTATCGGTCTGACGTAAAGCAAGTAGTTTATCGTTGACAGTTATTAGGGTTGGTAAGCTAGAAAATAAATAATTCTGTAGAGGATTTCTAAGAAATTGATTAAATAACGCCACCGTCGGCAGGCGTGAAGGTGGTTTTTCCGTAGTTTCTTATTTTCACACCAGGTGCTATGTGCGTCTGACGAGAAGACACGGCACGAGTAATATTAGGCGTTGAAACAGATGGTAGTCATTGCGCTCGGAGATGAGCCATTTAGCTAGTAAATAATACAGCGGCACCACCGGCTGCGAGAGAACGGACCACGTTGAAATCTCAGCTGTTTGGCAAAAATGCTCGCTTCGCTGTGCTGAATTGTGTAAATTGGGGACTTTTAAAACTGCGTGGATATGGATATGGTTTAAACTTCTTACGTGTAAACATTCTCAGAGGCTACACTATACTTGCCACGTTTAGGCCCGCTTCCATCTAATGGAATGGAATCGAATCGAACGGAACGGAACAGGATTCTCTGCCAAGAATATTTTTCGACTGGCTGAGCGGAATCGAACAGAATTATCAAGATTCGTGAAACTTCGTAAACGGTCGGGTCGAGGTCTGTGTGTCAGCTTCAGCTGTTTGTTGGACACGGTCGGCAACGTTCTGTTTTGTGATAGTTTATTTAACTTATTAATACTAGATACGAAAAAACTTATCACTTTAGTTCCTCTACTACAGAACCCACGAGCATTACTGCAACGACGTTCCTCCACATACAGCATATCAGTACGATAATTGACATCCCATCTCACATGGTTATTATATTTACAGTGAACGATTCCGTAAGTGGCATTCCCTAGGTTTCAAACTGTCGAATATGTGTTCCTAACAAATAAGTTAGTAGGTTACAGAAATTGCTCTGCTGTGGACAATAAATACACTTCACGGTCTTTAATTAATATTACAGAGAGTTGGCTGTGTGGTTAGGGTCCCGTAGGTGTGAGTTTTTATTCGGGTGATAGTGGGTTCGAAACCCACTGTCGGCAGGCCTAAATATGGTTTTCCGTGGTTTCCTCATTTTCATACCGAACAAATGCTGGTCCTAGCCCTTTCCTATCCCATCGTCGCCATAAGACCTATCTATGTCGGTGCGAACAAAAGCACATTGTAAAAAATAATGATGAGGCTTCCTCAATTAATGATTTCATTCTGCCACGGGACGAAATGATCACGGACTCCCATTGCATGTGAGGTAGAATTTCCTCCAGTAAAGTTAAACTTTTCTGTTAAGTTCTATAATCTGAAATAGTTGTTGAAATTACAATGTAGTAACTCTAAAGTAGGCCTACCGTCGAGACTTAGTTTCACCCCGCATTAAACATTCAAATAAGTTTGAAAACTCTTCGTTTGGCTCTGTCATGGACACAATACTTCTCCGATCACACCTTCTATCAGACCGTCCATTGCTGGCCTGCAGTTTTCCGTACAATCCCGTTCGATTCTCTTCCGCTAGATGTGAGAGGTCGAGTGGAAATTTCGGCTCGTTTCGATTCGATTCCTCTAGGTGGGAGCAAGACCGACTCCAATCCTCAGACCTTAATGCTACTCTCGATCGTTCAAAGATGGCGAATCGTGTAGCCGAAATTGTTGGAAATGTGGGTTTGTTTTGGTTTGTTGTTATCGTGTGTAGTCAGTGTAATTTTATTAAATTTGACGATAAATGTTAGTTTCTTTGTAGAATATAAGTGTGCGAGTGTATTTATATGAGTCGGTAGGTACATAGGGTCTGTAATTATACGCAGTAATGTGAGAATGTGCTTGTTTTGATGGTGTTTTTCCCCATTAAAGAACATGAGTGCTCTAGGTAGACCAGGTTTTAGTCTAACTATGGCAATGCCTCTCATACAACTATTCTTAAGCTTCCTACGAAATAGAACATTAGAAGAGAAATCGATTAGGAATATACATCGTGATTATTTTGAAGTCCATGGCAAAACCGTAGCGTGCATACATCATTTTGAGGATAAGTATGAGGTTAGGAAATCTAGTTCTCTACTTCCAAACTATTCGTGTTCCTCGAAAAATATTAACTTAGATAGAATATAATTGATATTGTGTTATTCCGTCAGTGTCTGTGTGCTTCAAAGTGTCTAGTGATTTAGATGCAAGTGTATTTTACAATAATCTGTGCTTTGCCTGCGGAAATGTTTGGCTGGATCTTGGAGTATAACAAAACTTATAGTGTGAGAGATGGAGCAATCTGTATACTGTTACACAAAATAAATAGTGACTTAGAGGGATTCATGCTGTGGCTATCAGTTATCAAACAGACTGTGCCGAACTGAAGCTCGTGCATGTGGTTAAATATCAATGTTTAGTCAGTAGAGTTTTTCCACTTATGTTATTTAATGGGTAAAAACCTATTAGGCTATATCTTTAGTGTCTGAAAGTTTCATTACTAAGGTTACTATCATTGCGTGAAGTGCTTTTATGCCATATGTCAACATTATATTAACATCATATTAACATAATCATTTCGGGTGTACTTGATCTGAGTGACACCGAGCTCGAAAGCTGCAGTCGCTTAAGTGCGGCCAGTGTCCAGTATTCGGGAGATAGTATGTTCGAACCCCACTGTCGGCAGCCCTGAACATGGCTTTCCGTGGTTTCCCATTTTCACACCAGGCAAATGCTGGGGCTGTAACTTAATTAATGCCACGGCCGCTTCCTTCCCACTCCTAGACCTTTCCTGCCCCATCGTCGCCATAAGACCTATCTGTGTCCGTGCGACGTAAAGCAGTTAGCAAAAAACTAGCAATAATCTGAGAGACGGTTAAGGCGCTGGCCTTCTGATCCCAAGTTGCTGGATCGATCCTGACTCAGTCCGGCGGTATTTGATGGTGCTCAAATACGTCAGCCTCGTGTCGGTAGATTTACTGGCACGTAAAGGAACTGTTGCAGGACTAAATTTCGGCATTTCGACGTTTCCGAAACCCGTAAAAAATGTAGTTAGTAGGACGTAAAACGAATAACATTATGATTTCGGGTGTACTTCCCATTCATTGGGTGGTGAATTTAAGAAATTATCTACCATTTCAAAACTAAGACAACAAGTTATGTTTCACAGTTCTCATGAGAGCGAATAAATCGAGGAATTTTGCACCTTAATTTATTTTGAAATATTCAAAATGATGCTAGAAATATAATTTTAACAGTTTTATCACGTATTTTCATCTATCCAGCGAAGTGAAATCAAAAAGAAAACGTTATTTGACGAATTGAAATGTCTAAATAATCAGCTTGTTGGTCTCTTTTCTAGTAGAATATATGTGGTTCTGTAACTTTTTTGATGACTACTAATAAATAAAATCATGAATAAAAATATATAAATAAAATTACTCAAAAACGTAATAAAATTAATAAGCATAATTAACCGAAATGTCCGTAGTATGGGCGCCAGAGTTCACCAGAATGGATCCCTCGAATTTAGATAAGAGCATGATAAACTTTATATCCCAGGGCGTGTACATAATGCTGCGTACTGGTACATCTGCTGCAGGCCTTACCTAACCTCCTGAAAACGACTAATTAGGTAGGAACTGCACCTAGGTTTATCAATAACACTGATTCTAAAATAGCTAACTATATTCTGAACAAATTCCGTGCATGAGCACCTCATCAACATACAAGATTATACATATAATATACACATAAAATATTGCTGGAAGACCCCATATTTACAACAACAACAATAATGAAAACCGTGGGAAAACGAAAGCGAGAACTAAGTTACCATTTGTAAATAGTCCGATGAACAATGTACATGTATGAAGATAAATACCCTTCACTGTCTCTATCAATTCGACTTACCGATTCTCATAATCGGCAGTTATCACATCACACAGATACTGTACCTTGTACTACTGTGTTCACATACTTTAACACTTGTTGTAAAGATATATACACACGTCTGTCGATCCTCAACATAAATTTATGGAAAGTCTGAGATAGCTTTCACCAACATATAATGCTAGGCCGCCACAAGTGCTACAATACTTAATGCGCAAGCACTCTCCACAATCAGCCGCTTTCCACGAACATAACACGACTACGCTCCACGAACGTTTTAAGTCCAGTTCATTGCTGCCGTGTCACTCCAGTACCGTGTATCAGCACCACTTCCTTCCCGTACAGTGCGTCAGTTGTAGTTGTAGTTATCTTCCTTCTCGTTCCTTTACCTCTACAATCACCTTTACAATGTCTCCTTACAATGTCCTAATCTCCAGGTTGCCGCCGTATCATCCACCTTTATAGACATCAACATCCCCCTCCTCTCAGATGAGACGTCTGGATTGGTGCTTGCCAGCCAATCATGAGTGATCTCAAATTAAGACCAAGCCCTGAACTACTTCTTCCTCCCAAGACAATAACAAACTCTGGGGAGTTTTCATGAATCACCAAACTTTCCTGGTACAACAACAAGCTTATCTTATCAGGCTGGGATATATACACGAGTAATGGAATTTCCTGACACAAGTACATCATAACAGACACTGGGGTAGCCAGATGACTCATTCAAATTACCAGAGTTATTACAGCAATGTTTTCCCACTCGTGCAAAACAAATTACTCATACCTACATATGTGGATATCTTCCAGCTTACCAATATAAATGACAAAACATACAAATGAAATACTGATAATAATAATAATAATACTGATAATAATAATAATAATAATAATAATAATAATAATAATAATAATAATAAATCGAATACTGACAATAATATCTCTAACTTCTACATATAATTCGGGGGTGTGATATATGTACTATCACATAACGCCCCCTTGGTGAATCGATGATATCATATATTATGATTCACCATAAAACAGAACTTCATACATAACCTTATAATGGCATAACTGAACACATAATTTACTGTAATAATGATATATACATTGCGTCTACTGCATTGTATTCGCACACACGAAATACAATTTGTCCAAACAATAATAATAATAATAGGGCTATATATACACAACTCTGATTGTTTCATATACCATTGAACACAATCCCTACTTGCTACTGTACACATAACTCATAATTGATAATATATACATCCAAGGTGCAGATCCTATCTCTTATATCTGCGAAGGCTATAGATATTAAATGTCCCAAGGACCTTATTTTCAGCGGTTAGGAGCCTATAAGCACACTTGCCTATTCTACTGTCCACAGTATACGGACCCTGATATAAATGAAAAAAAACTATACATAAACTTAACATTGGCATCGATAAGCGAGGAATGCGTACCGTAATAAAGTCCGAACACATCTCTAATACAATCTATCTCACACACAAACATTCATCCCATCCAGTCACACAAGAATCATACAAGCTTTCATTCGGAACATTCATAACCAAGAAATCCCTCTTTCTGAAATGCGCGGGAATCTCACTACGTTTACTCTTCCACAAACTCATAATTAATGCAAGCAAACAGATCACATACTTTTTCATACATTCCACATCGATATCACTCAGCAAGTCATTCAAATCTTTCACACAACTCTCAGACTTAAATAAAACATTACGCACACGCTTGACAAGACTTTCTTTCATCTCACGCACACTTCCATTCTCACTCACGTTCACTCTATTACTAAAATTCTTACCATAATACACTTTGAAATTGCTGTCATTACTACTTAATGACCCAACAATTAATCCATCTTCACCACCTTCCATATCAGCTCCTACTTGCACCACTTTCATGCCAACAACACTGCTACTCTCGACTCTCTTATCAGAAGTTTCATTAATCTTAAAGTCACCATTTTCACACATAATGGACCTAACTTTACTCTTCTCACGTACAATTAAATCAACAAAAACATCCTCATGATGTATACTCCGTGAACACTCTTCACTCACAAAACAACCTTCATCAACTTCACAAAAAACTTCACTTTCAATTTCAGAAACTTCCACAAGATTATCGATCGCAACACCGCTATTACCATCACCACTGGCACAAAGTAAGACATCCGACACATCTTTCTTACCTTCATCACGCCCCCTATACACAACATCTCCCTGATCACAAAACACATGGTCATACAATAATTCCTCTTTCACGTCTACCTCGTAACTTACCTGTTTCATCGCGTGAATAGGAATTTCGGTATCGGACTGCCTATCTGACCCAACTAAGAAGTCCGATTCCGGTTTAAATTACTTGACGTGGACTGTTCACTGTTATCATTTCTCGGCACTTGATCTGGAGGTCTTTGATCCGTACGCCCCCTACTTTCTGATTCCCCTTGATTAGGACTTCTGCCATTATATTCCTGGTGATTACCTCCTTGATTAGAGTGTCTGTTTCCCCTTCCGGAATTACCACCCTGAATCCCTTGCCTAGAATGACTGAAATTCTGATTATTCCTATCTCCCCCTAGCTCATTACCTTGTCTCCCATTATCCCCGTAATTCCTACCTTCACTTTGCCTAGTCCTCCCCTGCCCTTCCAAAGCATCAAACCTCTCTAACAGCTGCTCTAATTCCTTGATCGTAACAATATTCTGCATACATGCAGCTAATCCGACCTTCTCAGGAAAATGCCTCAACATCTGGCGGACTGTATCTCTCTCCGATGCTAGACCTTCAATATTCTGGCTGATCAGAACATGCGCCAAGAAATATTCCGTCATAGATACACCTTCCTGAGGTTTATACTTGCCAAATAGCACGCGATCTCTTTCCCTTCCCTGAATAGCTTCACTCCAAAATTTAGAACTAAATTTCTCCCTAAATTCCTCTAAACTCGAAATACCCTGTCTATAAACTTGAAACCAGGATCTCGCTTCTCCAACAAATGCAACATCCAACAGCTCATCAACCATACTCCAATCAATCAAACCATCGTCAAGATTCTTGGAAAACCGTTTCTCCACTGTTTTCAAGAATTCCATCGGATTAAACTGCCGACCATTAAACTTGGGCAATTCAGAGTCCTTCGTACAAGATACGTACCTATTACATATGCTGCTACCTAATTGGATTTGACTGATCTCCTGCCTTAATTTCACATGACATGATTTAATTCCTTCTTCCACTACCATTCTGGCATTTCCTTCTACTGACTTGAGGTCATCTTTTACTGACTGAAGGTCTTTCTCCAATTTCTCATTCTTCTCATCTATTCGCTTCACTAAAATGTTCTGATTGGATTTAATTCGATCTATTTCTTCGACTTTATCTTCCACTATTTTTATTCTCTTATCACATTCCTTGCTGTTTTCAATAAATTCTTTCCTAACTACATTAAATCGGCATTCGATTTTCTCGGTCAGTTCCAAGCGTTGAGTTTCTACCTTATTATTGACTTCCTGAATTTCCCTGCTTTGATGGTCAAACTTCTGGTTCAATTCATCTGTTCTACCATTCACAGCACTACTTAAACTATCAATTTTACTAGACAATTCAACACTCACTAAATTTAACTCCTTACTTTGATTCTCAATCTTACTGGACAATTCCGTACTAACTGAATTTAATTCACTATTAATACTGTATATTTCATTGCTTAAAAAACTCAATTCACTCTTCAACTCTTTACTCTGACTATCAATCTTATTGGACAATTCAACATTATTATTATCGATTTTACTGGAGAGTTCATCCTTCAACTCTTCATTCTTCCTATCCATTTTACTGGATAATTCATCACTCTTACTGGACAATTCATTAAATAGTGATTTAATCATACTAAAAGTTAAAACCTCCCCTTGAACCGTTTCCTTAACAACCCCTACATTCTGAGTTTGAGACGGGTTACTGGATTCCTCACCGATCGTTGTAAATTGATCTTTCCTACTATCAGCCATTTTGCTACTCTCACTTAAATTAGATAAACTCAATGTGGTGGAATTCTTTTGACTTCTCTTATCCTGATTCTTAGTACCAGCAACTTTCAAAACCTCTCTACTTCTCAACTTTATAATACTGGACTCGCTACAACATTTCTTCATACTCCAAAATACACATGAAACATATAAAACACTTCACTGACATAGTTTGCAGAATTCCAACCACACCTGACAAGTGCACCTACGCTTATAAGCCTAACAGATGTACCAATCATTCAGCCACACGTTGGGAAGCCAATTGTAACTTTTTTGATGACTACTAATAAATAAAATCATGAATAAAAATATATAAATAAAATTACTCAAAAACGTAATAAAATTAATAAGCATAATTAACCGAAATGTCCGTAGTATGGGCGCCAGAGTTCACCAGAATGGATCCCTCGAATTTAGATAAGAGCATGATAAACTTTATATCCCAGGGCGTGTACATAATGCTGCGTACTGGTACATCTGCTGCAGGCCTTACCTAACCTCCTGAAAACGACTAATTAGGTAGGAACTGCACCTAGGTTTATCAATAACACTGATTCTAAAATAGCTAACTATATTCTGAACAAATTCCGTGCATGAGCACCTCATCAACATACAAGATTATACATATAATATACACATAAAATATTGCTGGAAGACCCCATATTTACAACAACAACAATAATGAAAACCGTGGGAAAACGAAAGCGAGAACTAAGTTACCATTTGTAAATAGTCCGATGAACAATGTACATGTATGAAGATAAATACCCTTCACTGTCTCTATCAATTCGACTTACCGATTCTCATAATCGGCAGTTATCACATCACACAGATACTGTACCTTGTACTACTGTGTTCACATACTTTAACACTTGTTGTAAAGATATATACACACGTCTGTCGATCCTCAACATAAATTTATGGAAAGTCTGAGATAGCTTTCACCAACATATAATGCTAGGCCGCCACAAGTGCTACAATACTTAATGCGCAAGCACTCTCCACAATCAGCCGCTTTCCACGAACATAACACGACTACGCTCCACGAACGTTTTAAGTCCAGTTCATTGCTGCCGTGTCACTCCAGTACCGTGTATCAGCACCACTTCCTTCCCGTACAGTGCGTCAGTTGTAGTTGTAGTTATCTTCCTTCTCGTTCCTTTACCTCTACAATCACCTTTACAATGTCTCCTTACAATGTCCTAATCTCCAGGTTGCCGCCGTATCATCCACCTTTATAGACATCAACATCCCCCTCCTCTCAGATGAGACGTCTGGATTGGTGCTTGCCAGCCAATCATGAGTGATCTCAAATTAAGACCAAGCCCTGAACTACTTCTTCCTCCCAAGACAATAACAAACTCTGGGGAGTTTTCATGAATCACCAAACTTTCCTGGTACAACAACAAGCTTATCTTATCAGGCTGGGATATATACACGAGTAATGGAATTTCCTGACACAAGTACATCATAACAGACACTGGGGTAGCCAGATGACTCATTCAAATTACCAGAGTTATTACAGCAATGTTTTCCCACTCGTGCAAAACAAATTACTCATACCTACATATGTGGATATCTTCCAGCTTACCAATATAAATGACAAAACATACAAATGAAATACTGATAATAATAATAATAATACTGATAATAATAATAATAATAATAATAATAATAATAATAATAATAATAATAATAATAATAAATCGAATACTGACAATAATATCTCTAACTTCTACATATAATTCGGGGGTGTGATATATGTACTATCACAGTTCTAGTTGATTGTATGTGGTGCGTACTTGTTGGCGAAGCGTTTTCATACGTGTACGATGTTACATTTATCCGTTGCCTACGTTATATTATAGCGTAGGCAACGCATTTATCATATTAAATTACCGCCGTTTATATGAAATGCACGTGATATTTTCGTGTTAGCCAGTACCAGTAATTCGGCTACTTCGGCCGCCATGTTTTTCTTATATTACGGTCTGAGGATTGGAGTCGGTCTTGGTGGGAGCGAGCCTTTCTCTTCAGTCCAAAGAGAGCCCAAAAAGAAGAAATACAGGACAAATGCTTGATGAGAGTCGATGGTGTTCAAGTGCAATTAAGTAAACAAAATCAATTTACTGTTCATGTTTACTTTGAGAATGGGAGTACAAGCTCCTTCCTACGGTCGCATATAGTGCGACCTTTATCACTAATATTATAGTGTTCATTTTTCTCAGAAAATAATGGGTCATCATCTACAAATATTTTCAATCCCAAGGAACAATTAGAAATAGTAAACTTGGTTTTTTTTTGTGTGTGTGTTAAATTGGTATAATGGGCCTTGTGCGATCGCACAACTTCCCCGGCCACTAATTGGAGTGAATAATACTGTAATCACATACAGTCATAGGAAAAAGTATTCGTACACTTAATACTGAAACAAAAAATACTTTATTTAGTGCACCTATTGCCATGTACGTTTTATAACAGAAATAGGTTAGCATTCTGTACACTATGTAAAGACATATACACCATAAAACATACAATTGATGGACGTCCCTGCCATTAATACATAAATAAATGAAAATACCTTGATTTCATACTCATAAAAAGTATTCGTACAGTCCGGTTTTACTTTCATTCCCCACTGATTTTAGTGCATATTTAGTATTTGTTGGTAATCCTTTTGATTTTACAATGGCCTCAAGCCGCCTAGGCATTGAATGAACTAGCTTGGGGGTGAAGGTGGGGTCAATCTTACCCCATTCTTCCAAGAGAGCTATTTTCAAAGCTGGATTTGATGAAATATTAATTGTGCCCAGTCTCTCTTTACGATAATCCCGCACATCTCCAATCGGATTCGTATTCGGGGATTGGTGGGGGGGTGTTCCATATATGTGGGTGTGTTTTATAAAATCCACAGTCGTGTATCCAGGGCCGTATGGTTTGGATCATTATCCTGCATGACTACATAATCATCCATAAGTCCCATTTTTTCGGCACTAGATACTAGACGTTTCTTCAAAACTTCAATACAATGTTTACGGTCCACCTTTCCATCTATGAATTCTAAGGAACCTACTTCAGCTGAGCTCAAGCACCCCCAAACCATTAAACAACCTCCACCATGCTTCACTGAAGGAAGCGATTTTTTTTTCTTCGAGTTCTGTGTTCTTTTTCCTCCGCCCCTTTTTGCAATGTTCTTGAAAAATAGTGAATTATTCTTTCATCCGTAAATATAACTGGATACCATAATTCTAGAGAAGCGTGTTTGTAGTCTGTAGCATATTGTAGTCTTTTCTTCCTGTTTGCTGGGGTAATTAAAGGTTTTCGCCTGGCACTTCTACAATGATAGTCATTCGTATATAAAACATTTTGAATTGTGGAAGCACAGATATGAAGTTTTAAATCATTTCCTAGTTCAGACCTCGATTTTGCAGCACTGATTCTAGGATTTTTCATAAGTTTCCTGAAGTTTAATCTTTCAGTTCGTTCGTCTAGTGTGCATGGACGTCCACATCTACGTGCATTTTTGAAAGATTTTCTCTCACCATACCTGTCAATAATTCCCTGAATTGTAGATCTTGGTCTCTTCACAAATTTAGATATTTCCGAGAGAGATTTACAGGAATTATGAGCCCGAATTATAATCATTCTCCATTCTTGTGTTGTTTCTTTCATTTTGCGGCCCATCTTACTGATAGACTGTATCACTTGTTGTTTACAACGATTGAAGCACAACTGACTTGGTAAAAGACGTGACTTTTACTGCTTACCTGCGTTGCAGGTGATGTCATCAAGGTTTTTGATCTGAAGATTTTCCACCTGTACGAATACTTTTTATGCATCTATATTTCGAAATTACTGGATGATATGCTTGTTAAAACAAATATTACCAAAGTATTATTGTTATTTCCGGTACATATTCATAGTCATGTTTCGTGAAATACCGAAATAGAGGAAAGTGGTGAAATTTCTAGCGGCCTATGGACAATGCGTCAATTACAAACGACAATATTGCTTAACGTTTAAGGTGTACGTATACTTTTTCCCATGACTGTACATTATAGTGATAATAAACAGGGCCGCTGGAGTCAGACCAGATCAGAGGCAAGCTCGCTAAAGGACAGGGCCATTCCTGTTAACGATTCAATTCCGTATTTTCGGACCAAGATTCAGATGGAATTGAAAGACGTCGTATTAGTTCGTATCGTCGGTCTAGCACTGATAACACTGTAGGCGGTATTCCCCTTGTACCATGACCCTTTATCTTCACAATGCGGGCCGATGACCTAGATGTTAGGCCCCTTTAAACAACAAGCAACAAGCTATCTTCACAATGCAAGCGGAGACCTGTGCTTTGTAGGATATAGTAAAATACTAATAATAATAATAATAATAATAATAATAATAATAATAATAATAATAATAATAATAATAATAATAATAATAATAATAATAATAATAATAATAATATTTTGTCCAAACCTTGTCCCGTTTGTGTACGGGGCCGGGTATGAAATGAGGTGAATGTTCGTAATGATTTTTACAACTGAATGCTCTTCCTGAAGTCAACCTCCATCAGACGAGTTTATAATGAGATGAGATGAATAACGATAAATAAAGTAGGAAGGAAGAGGGTGACATCCAGTGCCGGCACATAGCATACTCCTGTTGAAGAGCACAAACGGGTCTGCTTAATGCTTAATGCTTAATAATAATAATAATAATAATAATAATAATAATAATAATAATAATAATAATAATAATAATAATAATAATAATAATAATAATAATAATAATAATAATAATAATGTTATTTGTTTTACGTCACACTAACTACTCTTTTACGGTTTTCGGAGACGCCGAGGTGCCGGAATTTAGTCCCGCGGGAGTTCTTTTACGTGCCAGTAAATCTACCGACACGAGGCTGACGTATTTGAGCACCTTCAAATACCACCGGACTGAGCCAGGATCGAACCTGCCAAGTTGGGGTCAGAGGGTCAGCGCTTCAACCGTCTGAGCCACTCAGCCCGGCACAGATAGGTCTTATGGCGACGATGTGACGGGAAAGGGCTAGGGCT
Organism: Anabrus simplex; assembly: GCF_040414725.1. NCBI lineage: Eukaryota > Metazoa > Arthropoda > Insecta > Orthoptera > Tettigoniidae > Anabrus > Anabrus simplex. The sequence goes on along the minus strand of NC_090279.1, from coordinate 220,875,960 downwards.
TGGAAGGAAACGGCCGTGGGCTTAATTAAGGTACAGCCCCAGCATTTGCCTGGTGTGAAAATGGGAAACCACGGAAAACCATTTTCAGGGCTGCCGACAGTGGGGTTCGAACCTACTATCTCCCGAATACTGGATACTGGCCGCACTTAACCGACTGCAGCTATCGAGCTCGGTAATAGTAATAATATTATAATAATAATAATAATAATAATAATAATAATAATAATAATAATAATAATAATAATAATAATAATAATAATTTTGTCCCTCGTAACTACTTTTACGGTTTGGAGAGGCGCCAATATGCCAGAATTTTGTCCCGGTAGCGTGCTGGTAAATCTACCGACACGAGGCTTGCGTATCAAGTACCATTGGGCCGAGGCAGAATCGAACCTGCCGATTTGGGCTGAGCCATTGAGGATAATATTTATCACGTCTGCTCCTTATTTGTCAAAGGGAATCTAGAGGAAAAGAAAACATGAGGCCTACTGAACGCATCCTAGATTCTGTCACAAAAACAGGCAATATAACTCTGATAATCTGAAAAAAAACTCTGCATATATTTCAAATGTGGTAGGCTAACCAAGCTCATGGGGAAGAGGAAAATGATGTTGGTGAAACTACGCTTGAGGAAGTGGAAAAGATGGCAAATAAACTCCATTGTCATAAAGCAGCAGGAATAGATGAAATAGACCTGAAATGGTGAAGAATAGTGGGAAGGCAGGGATGAAATGGCTTCATTGAGTAGTAAGATTAGCATGGAGTGTTAGTAAGGTACCTTCAGATTGGACAAAAACCTATAAGCAAGGGAACAGGAAGGCTTGCAACAACTCGAGGTATCTCATTGATTAGCGTACTAGGCAAGGTTGGCCTCTTGGAAGGTCAGGTGCGATCAGTAGTTGAGAGGTCCGTCTCGTTAGCTGAATGGTCATCGTACCGGCCCTCGGTTCAGAGGGGTCCCGGGTTCGATTCCCGGCCGGGTCGGGGATTTTAACCTTCATTGGTTAATTCCAATGGCCCGAGAGCTGGGTGTTTATGCTGTCCCCAACATCCCTGCAATTCACACACCATACATAACACTACCCTCCACCACAATAACACGCAGTTACCTACACATGGCAGATGCCGCCCACCCTCATCGGAGAGTCTGCCTTACAAGGGCTGCACTCGGCTAAAAATAGCCACACGAAATTTTTAAGAAAAGTGGTTGAGAGGAAGTTGGATGAAAATCAGTGTGGTTTCAGACCACAGAGGCTGTCAGGATCAGATTTTCAGTATGCGCCAGGTAATTGAAAAATGCTACGAGAGGAATAGGCAGTTGTGTTTATGTTTGGTAGATATAGAGAAAGGGTGGATCATGGGAGACTACTGGCAAAAATGAGTGCAATTGGACTAGACAAAGGAGTGACTGAATGGGTGGCTATATTTCTAGAAAATAGATCTCAGAGAGTTAGAGTAGGTGAAGTTTTGTCTGACCCTGTAATAGTTGAGAGGGGAATTCCTCAGGGCAGTGTTATCGGACCTTTATGTTTTCTTATATATATAAATGATATGAGTAAAGGACTGGAATCGGAGGTAAGGCTTGTTGCGGATGATGTTATTCTCTATAGAGTGATAAATAAGTTACAAGATTGTGATTGTGAGCAACTGCAACGTGACCTCGAAAATGTTGTGAGATGGACAGCAGGCAATGGTATGTTGATAAACGGGGTTAAAAGTCAGGTTGTGAGTTTCACAAATAGGAAAAGTCCTCTCAGTTTTAATTACTGCGTTGATGGGGTGAAAGTTCCTTTTGGGGATCATTGTAAGTATCTAGGTGTTAATATAAGGAAAGATCTTCATTGGGGTAATCACATAAATGGGATTGTAAATAAAGGGTACAGATCTCTGCACATGGTTATGAGGGTGTTTAGGGGTTGTAGTAAGGATGTAAAGGAGAGGGCATATAAGTCTCTGGTAAGACCCCAACTAGAGTATGGTTCCAGTGTATGGGACCTTCACCAGAATTACCTGATTCAAGAACTGGAAAAAATCCCAAAAAAGGCAGCTCGATTTGTTCTGAGTGATTTCCGACAAAAGAGTAGCGTTACAAAAATGTTGCAATGTTTGGGTTGGGAAGAATTGAGAGAAAGAAGAAGAGCTGCTCGACTAAGTGGTATGTTCAGAGCTGTCAGCGGAGAGATGGCGTGGAATGACATTAGTAGACGAATAAGTTTGAATGGCGTTTATAAAAGTAGGAAAGATCACAATATGAAGATAAAGTTGGAATTCAAGAGGACAAACTGGGGCAAATATTCATTTATAGGAAGGGGAGTTAGGGATTGGAATAACTTACCAAGGGAGATGTTCAATAAATTTCCAATTTCTTTGAAATCATTTCGGAAAAGGCTAGGAAAGCAACAGATTGGGAATCTGCCACCTGGGCGACTGCCCTAAATGCAGATCAGTATTGATTGATGATTGAAAGCATACGACAGGGTACAGAGGGAAAAAAATGTTCACTAGACTGGGGGACTATGGAATTAAAGGTAGATTATTAAAATCAATCAAAGGCATTTATGTTGACAATTGGTCTTCAGTGAGAATTGATGGTAGAATGAGTTTATGGTCCAAGGTACTTACAGGGATTAGACAAGGCTGTAATCTTTCACCTTTGCTGTTCGTAATTTACATGGATCATCTTCTGACAGCTATAAAGTGGCAGGGAGGGATTCAGTTAGGTGGAAATGTAGTAAACAGTCTGGCCTATGCTGACGACTTGGTCTTAATGGCAACCTGCAGTCTTGGAACTTGAAAATAGGTGCAATGAATATGGTATGAAAATTAGCCTTTCGAAGACTAAACTGATGTCAATAGGTAAGAAATTCAACAGAATTGAATGTCAGATTGGTGATACAAAGCTAGAACAGGTCGATAATTTCAGGTATTTAGGTGTGTTCTCCCAGGATGGTAATATTGTAAGTGAGATTGAAACAAGGTGTAGTAAAGCTAATGCAGTGAGCTCGCAGTTGCGATCAACAGTATTCTGTAAGAAGGAAGTCAACTCCCGGACGAAACTATCTTTACATCGGTCTGTTTTCAGACCAACTTTGCTTTACGGGAGCGAAACCTGGGTGGACTTAGGATATCTTATTCATAAGTTAGAAGTAACAGATATAAAAGTAGCGAGAATGATTGCTGGTACAAACAGGTGGGAGCAATGGCAGGCGGTTACTCGGAATCAGGAGATAAAGGGAAAGTTAGGAATTAACTCGATGGATGAAGCTGTACGCATAAACCGGCTTCGGCGGTGAGGTCATGTGAGGTGAAAAGAGGAGGATAGGTTACCTAGGAGAACAATGGACTGTTATGGAGGGTAAGAGAAGTAGAGGGAGACCAAGATGACGATGGTTAGATTCAGTTTCTAACGATTTAAAATTAAGAGGTATAGAACTAAATGAAGCCACAGCACTAGTTGCAAATAGAAGATTGTGGCAACGTGTAGTAAATTCACAGAGCCTTGCAGACTGAACGCTGAAAGGCATAACAGTCTATAATGATGTATGTATGTATGTAGAAAATACTCGTATGCATCAAAAACAATTAGTGGAAGTAGTATAAGTGGGGGATTCGGCCGCCGCCTCCCAGGGGCCTCCTCCTCCGCAGCCAGGGGCCTCTTCCAGTGCTGCCAACTTAACCTTACTAGCGCGAAATTTGAATTGGTAAACAGAGCCACGTGCTTTTTGACAGCTATTATCAACAACAACAACGCATCGCTAACTTCACTGCTGCCAACTTGACGGGCCTAAACCTCAATGCTGCCAACCTAACTAGCGCGAGATTTGAATCGGTGAACAAATCCACGTGCTTTTTGACAGACAACAACGTATCGCTAAACTCAGTGCTGCCATCTTGAAGGGCCTAAACCTCAGTGCTGCCAACTTAACCTTACTAGCGCGAGATTTGAATCGGTAAACAAAGCCATGTGCTTTTTTGTCAGCTGTCTTCCGCCATCTTTAATCAACAGAGCACGGTGCTGCCCTCCTTAGCTACATATCTTTGAAATGTGGTGGCGGATAATTTAAAAAATGCTTTTTGACAGCAGCCATCTTTAATCGACAGAGCACCATGCTGCACTCTTTAGTTGAAATGTGGTGGCAGGCAATTCCACGTGACAGCAGCCATCTTTAATCAAGAGAGCACCGTGCTGCCCTCTTTAGCTACATACCTTTGAAATGTGGTGGCGGCAATTTGAAAAATTCCACATTCCCTTGTTTGGAAACAAACCCACGTGCTTTTTTGACAGCTACCATCCACCATCTTTAATCAAAAGAGCATTGTGCGGCCCTTTTTAGCTACTTACCTTTGAAATGTGGTGGCGGATAATTTGAAAAGCAGCCATCTTTAATCAACAGAGCACCGTGCTGCTATCTTTATCGTAGTAGTGGATAATTTCTATGTCACAGCTGTCATTCGCCATCTTGCATCACAAACCTCAGTGCTGCACTCTTTAGTTAAAATATGGTGGCGGATAATTTAAAAAATTCTACAGCAGCCATCTCTCGACGCTAATTGCACAAGATGGTGGCTATACATGACTCCTTAAGGGTGCTTACGCAAGATGGCTGCTATACATAGGTTCTTATGAGACTCCCTTGGGATGCTTGCGCAAGATGGCGGCTATACATGGCTCCTTATGAGACTCCCTAGGGATGCTTGCGCAAGACGACGGCTGCTCTTATGAGATGGCTTAAGGGTGCTTGCATAAGATGTCTTGAGACGCCCTAAGGATGCTTGCGCAAGATGGCGATTATACACGACTCCTTATGAGACGCCTTAAGGGTGCTTGCGCAAGATGGCTGCTGCTCTTATGAAGAAAGCGAGCTTAGAGGCTAACGTGCCGTGCTAGTTCGATTCATTAAATTTGGGGCTTAAATGCAAAATGTTAAATATCTCGAAAACGGTGCGTCGTAGAGCAAAACGGACAAAATTTTTCTGCCTAATACATAGGTTCGCAGTATCAGGAACATGATAGCATAAGAAAAAAGTAGTCTAATGATGAGAGCAACAGTTCGATTCCTACTTAGGCCCTTTGGCATTGGCAGCTATCTAATTCTACAAGATAGCTCCTTATGAGACGACTTAAGAGCGCTTGCACAAGATGGCTGCTGCTCTTACGAGATGCCCTAGGGGCGCTTGCGCAAGGTAGCAGCGACAAGACGGCGACTATTCACAGCTCCTTATGATACGGCCTAGGGGTGCTCACACAAGATGGTAGCTGCTCTGATGAAGAAAGCTAGCTTAGAGGCTAATGCGAAAGATGGCGGCTGTTGTTATGCATACGGTAGAGGGCAATTTGAAATTCTACGTGCTCTCGTTTGTAAAATTGCACGTGCTATTTTTTTTACAGTTCTCATCTTTAATCAACAGAGCATCATGCAGGTATCTTTACAGCACTAAACCTCATACCTTTGAAATGTGGTGGCGGCAATTTGAAAAATTCTTTTAACAGCTGTCATCTTTAAACAATGGCGGCTATACATAGGCTGTTAAGGCCTCATCATCTCCCCCTCCTCCGCCTCCTATGTCAAGGCATAGCTTTATCGAACAAGTTTAAACCTGCATCACGAAGGCAAGAGTGTGCAGCGATAACATCATTGTGCATGTTTAGACTTGCGAAACATAACAAGACTAGAATTAAACACTGTACTTGTTTTTGAGTTCCGCGCAAGTGTAGTTCGGAGAGGTCGAAATGTTTTAATATTGGTAGTGAAAGCATAGTAAAACAATTCTTTAACACTACTTCTGTATGATTTGACTGACACTGGCCGATCATGCCAGAGGTGCCGGTGGTAGTTTGTTAGCTTTAGTACGACATATCGTATAAAACGACGCATTTTGATCACATTTTCGGAGTAATGTATCGGCTAATATGTCTACTGTTCATTTTTGTTGTTAAGTATTTGACGATTGCTGACAAGAATGTAATGCCTATTATTGTAGATTGAAATCAGTTTGCGTATCAAACACTCAATGCAAGCATCTCTGTGAAGATGTCGCAAAATTAAAAAAAATGTTTAGTATCGAAGAAAAGCCACGCATTGCCAGAGAGAAAACACAGTCTGTTTTCGAAAAAAATTCTTTAAAAATCAAGCGTGCCACAATATCTGAAGAATCTTGATTTCGGTGGTTTAATCAGCAAAGAACAAGTAATAAATCAATCATTACTGATCTGCAGTTAGGGCAGTCGCCCGAATGGCAGATTCCCTCTCTGTTGTTTACCTAGTCTTTTTTCAAAATAAATAATGTGCCGATCAATGATGTCGTTCTTCAAGCGAACGCTAATGAAACTCCTAGCAGGTCCACTCCACCAGGGGCGGTTTCTCCATAAGGTTGCAGGTTTGAGCTACCCCCATTAAATTTTTATGTTTATTTTAGGTGAAGTTTTATCATTCGGATTACTCAACTACTGTATTTTCATTCAAGAAGACAAACCTTTCAAGAGCTTGAAAGAGCAAATATTGACTACAGGAGACTCCACAAGCCGGTACTCTTAGATGTTCACTGCAGCAGCCGAAAAGTTTGCAGCGGGAAGTCAACCTGAGGTAGGATGAAACTTGGGCTGCTCGAGGGGTGCGCGGGGCTTCTAGAAGTGTGCTTTTAGGCTGCTAGAGTGGTGCGCGTGGAGAGGAAAAGATAGGCGTGGATTCTTATACATTGCTTAAATGGAGCTTCATCAACCTGGCTCCTCCTACCACGGCCGAGTGGATCCCTCGCTGCGCTAAGGAGCTAGCTAGAGCAAAGCTTCAAATCGGCTAACAAGTCGCTAGAGACCGTTGCTGTTCAATGTGAGATTCTGTTATAGAACAGGAGTTTCATCTAGCGACACCGGATGGAAGTTCATCTGCTGGCTCACGGCCGGTTGGATCCCTCGCTGTTCTCCGTAAGGAGCTAGCTAGAGCTATTCGTCCTGGCTAGAGCGACGCATCAAGTCGGCCGTGGCTGGATATATAACTAATGGCTCTAAACACCGCCATTTCTTTCAGTATAGTTGTGAACTTTGTTATGTGCGAACAAGTTAAGTTGCTTATTGATTTCATTGTGGAAACATTCGTGTCAGCATGTGTGTTTTTATTATTGTGCGTTTTTATCAGTTAGTGGTATTTTGCCAGATCATGAATTCGGTGCAGTCTTTAATGTCTAGGCCGTTTCCGCAACGGACTGCCGAGGAACAATCCGAGGTGAAACGAATGGGAAGGCCCACGCGACGTTTAATTTCGAAACCAGATACATTACAAGAGGATATTTTTTCAATACCGGAATTACGCTACCTCAAAGTGTTTCATTTCAATATGGTAAAATAGTTTTTAAATTAAAAATGTTAATGCGTTATAGTAATATTCCTGAAAATAGAAATGTAAAATGTTTGTTTTATTTTTAATAATAAAAAATGATTGTTGATGTATCTAGATTAGAAAATTAGCCTGTAATCATATTACAGTATATCATTCGTAAAAATTGTGCACCACTGAACTTTTAAACCACCATCCGCCACTGCACTCCACAAATAGTACAGTACTTATTTCAGTTACGTTTTCTGAAGTTTTAACCTAAATCTGTTCATTACCATATGTTGCCTAAAACAGGTATGACATTTTTAGCAACAAAACAAAAAACGGTTTGTACGGTTATCGGCTATAATGAGCGGTGCCTTCGGAGTCGTTATAACCGAGAAGTTGTGACACTTTCACAGAGATAGAATGTGTTTATTCAGGATCAGCAACAACATAACGCCGAATTACAAAGATCCTCGCTATGTACAATAGATATTAATCTAAAATGAAAGATATATAAATATTTACAAAGGACACGACTATACACACACAAAAAACTGTACGATCCTATATAATGCATACTTATATAAACAACGACGTTAAAAAAGGAGATGGGCAGCAGGCAATAGTATGTTGATAAAGGGGTTAAAAGTCAGGTTGTGAGTTTCACAAATAGGAGAAGTCCTCTCAGTTTTAATTACTGCGTTTTCTTTTTGGGGATCATTGTAAGTATCTAGGGGTTAATATAAGGAATGGATCTTCATTGGGGTAATCACATAAATATGATTGTTACCGGTAATAAAGAGTACAGATCTCTGCACATGGTTATGGGGCTGTTTAGGGGTTGTAGTAAGGATGTAAAGGACAGGGCATAAAAGTCTCTGGTAAGACACCAACTAGAGTATGGTTCCAGTGTATGGGACCCTTAACAGGATTACTCCATTCAAGAGCTGGAAAAAATCCAAAGAAAAGCACCTCGATTTGCTCTGGGCGATATCCAACAAAAGAATAGCGTTACAAAGATGTTACAAAGTTTGTGCTGGGAAGAATTGGGAGAAAGAAGATGAGGTGCTCGACTAAGTGGTATGTTCCGAGCTTTCAGTGGAGAGATGGCGTAGAATGACAGTAGTAGACGAATAAATTTCAGTGGCGTCTTTAAAGTGGGAAAGATCACAATATGAACATAAAGTTGTAATTCAAGAGGACAAATTGGTGCAAATATTCGTGTATAGGAAGGGGAGTTAGGGATTGGAATAACTTACCGAGGGAGATGTTCAATAAATTACCAATTTCTTTGCAATCATTTAAGAAAAGGCTAGGAAAACAAGAGATAAGGAATCTGCCACCTGGGCGACTGCCCTAAATGCAGATCAGTAGTGATTGATTGATTGATTGATTGATTGATTGATTGATTGATTGATTGATTGATTGATTGATTGATTGATTGATTGATGAAAAAGTAGGCTAATTATATCTTGAGCAGCTGCTTACTTAACGTGTCAGTATGATGTTTGAACAATTTGAGCATTATGTAAACATTAATTTAATATTGTCCCCTATTGTATAAGAAAGTGTAGGTTAACTGTTAAGTTTGAGATGTTTTAAGTTTGAGATAATATATCCATATCTGATATTAGGCATTAAGTTTCACTCTACATTATTTTGATGCTAATACACACACACATATATACTCGCAATAAATTAACTACAATGAAGCAAGCGATAATTAATTCATACGTAGCGAAATCGGATTATAGAATTGAATCTAATAATAATAATAATAATAATAATAATAATAATAATAATAATAATAATAATAATAATAATAATAATAATAATAATAATAATAATAATACAGATACAACCATAATAATAATACCATAATAATACAGATGCAGTGTAACCGCCATCACAACAATGCAAGTTCCAAAGTGATGTATTTTTAAATTTATATCGAGTGATGTGTTATGAAACTGGAATAGTTAATATTAGCATAAAAAGAAACACCTCAAGCAGTATTAGTTATAGAACAAAGAGTGTAAATATTGTGTATTTGAAACCGTTAATTATTACCTGACGTATGCTACGTCGATAAGCCGCCTTTTATTCCGAGCCATTGTTGATGTGAAGAGGGTGAACAATCGATAGTGATTGTTAAAATTTGAACACTCGAAATCACGGCCTGCTAGATAAGAAAATGGTGATTGTCAGATGTCGTATAACTCCAGGATAAAGTAATCTTAAGTGCATCTGTAGAAAAGAATGACATATAAAAATGATTTGTATATTTCACTGACTGTGAACAAATTTATAGTAAATGAATTATTTAGTTGTTTGGGGCATTAGGTAATCTATATAAAGTATAGTCAGTAATCATTTGGTGAGTGAACTCAACGCTATTGTTGTTCGGTGCTAACAAAGAGTATGTTTACATAATAGACAAAGAGAGGGAATCAAAGAAACATGACTGGGAAAGGCAACAACAACGCCCCTTGCGGCACATGCGGCAAACAAGTGACAGATAGCGATGCCGGTGTTAGTTGTAATTGTGTGGGTATCAGCGCTGGAGACTAGCTGCACATTGTTATGGCTTTGTGAACCGTGTAAAAGAGAACTAGAATATCTCAAAAGAAGCAGAAGCGAAATCAAAGATATCACAAGAGAAATGCAATCATTACAGGAAACAATCCTAGCCGGAGTCAGGGAAGAAATGAGGAAATTCGTCGAAAACCTCACCTGCAAAAACTATCAAATCAACAAAGAGCAGACATCAAAGACACCTCCAGAGGTAGAATCAAACCAAACTCCACAGACCCCGCCAGAAGAACAGAAAACGGACTCCTCTAAAGATCGTACAGCTTCAGATATACCGATCCAAAATAAGAACTCAACTACTAGACCCGGAAAAACCTAAAAAAAGAACCCACCTACGGACAACTTGATTGGACAGGAAGAAAATTCCAAAGAGAAGTGCGTGGATGGAACAGCACAAGTCCGGAACTATAGAACTCTAGCTTGCTCGTATACTGACCTCGGAGACAAGGAGAAAACGAGTGATCTAAATGAATCCACCCTACCAACACTGACCGAAGACGCAGGACCCGATGAAGCAAGCGATAATTAATTCATACGTAGCGAAATCGGATTATAGAATTGAATCTAATAATAATAATAATAATAATAATAATACAGATACAACCATAATAATAATACCATAATAATACAGATGCAGTGTAACCGCCATCACAACAATGCAAGTTCCAAAGTGATGTATACTTTATATAGATTACCTAATGCCCCAAACAACTAAATAATTCATTTACTATAAATTTGTTCACAGTCAGTGAAATATACAAATCATTTTTATATGTCATTCTTTTCTACAGATGCACTTAAGATTACCACAACACAGTGGTGAAGAAATCGAAACAGCATCGTAGGACCATCATCGGAACGAAACAAAGCAACGAAGAACTACAACCGGCAGCCAAAACAGCATGGCTATATGTGGGAAAGATAAAAGAAGGAACCACAGAAGATAAAATTAAAAACTATTTATTAAGAATTGGCATTACACAAATAAAAGCCTGTGAAATGCTTAATACAGTTGGGCCCATGAAAGCCTGCAAATTAGGAATTCCTTTTGAATTTCTACAAACAACAGAAAAACCTGATTTCTGGCTCAAAAGTATTGTAGTCAGAAGATTTTCTTTTCGAGGCCAAAGACGCAACATTCGAGTGTCACTCGAATAATAAAATAATCAAGATTATTCTCTGGAACATCGAAGGACTAAAAAGCGCCTTACTATTAATACCTCCAAAGACAATGGAACATTTCGATGTCATCATAGCTACGGAAACTTTTGTTTTAGAACCAACAGACCTACCAGAATTCTATGGATACCACACATTTGCAACGCCAACAGGAGATAGACCGGCTGGAGGAGTTTCATGCTTCCTCAAACGCACTGCTGGAAGAGTACATGAAATCCAGAGAAGTGAAAACACAATCATAGTTAAGACCACTGACCTAACGTTAATAGGAATATATACCGCACCAGATAATTCAATAGAAGTTGTAGTAGAATCGGTACTTAATGCAAAAGGGAAAGTAAGTACTGCGGAAGAAGTGATAATCGCGGTGACCTCAACTGCAGGATAGACAAGCCGAACGTAAAATCGGAGTTAGTTATTCAAATCCTGAGGGATGCAGGTTTCACAGTGATAAACAAAAAAGACCTTAAAACATACTTTGCTCCAAATGGCTCCAGCGCAATTGATCTTTTATTCTACAGAAGTGAAAGATTTATGATAAGGAAACAGGAAGGTCCTCAGGGTCAACGCCAATCAGAAAGCATATACCCATCTGCACAGAAATTGAACACAAAGTGTCACGGAAAACACTAATTCGCGATGATAAGGGCATCACACTTTCAAGAAATATTGATGGTTCGAAACTGCAAGACCACCCGAATATACAAAAAGCAAGAGCACTTGTAGCTCGAGGACACCTAGATGAAGCAGTACAAATCGCTACAAATCTGATACAGGAACCCGCTCTGCCTGCGAAAGAAAGGGGAGCGCAAAAGTGGTTTGACAGACAGTGCTACATAGCACGAAAAGACATCTTACGTGCGTTATACTCAGCCAGAAAAATGGCGACCGCTGATTACTTGGAAGCATATGCCATCAAAAGAAGAAATTACAGAAAACTTCTAAAAGAGATGCGAGCTGAATACCTGGAAGCAGAAGCCAAGAAGCTTGCAGTCGAAGCAGAAACAGACCCATTTCGTGCCCTCAAGAAAAAGCAAGAGTGTAGAGCGAGGGAAATACCAATGGAAACATGGGAAAAACACTTCTCAGCGCTTCTAAACAGGGACAGCAGAGCAAAAGGTAACACCGCAAACCACCCTATCGATCCAGAACACGAAATTAGACTAACCACAGGGGAAGTACAGCAAAGGAAAAAAAGGGAAGTCAGCAGGACCGGACAACATATATACAGAACACTTAAAAAGTACTCAAGACCATTTACTACAGCTTTGGACAGAACTAATCAACAAATGTCTAAATTTAGGCAAAATACCGGAAGTTTGGAGAACGGCAACGCCGAAGATTTTGTACGAGGGGAAAGGAGAAACTGACAACCCCGAATCATATAGAGGTATAGCTCTCGAAAGCAACCTATACAAAGCATTTGCAACTATTGTAGCGAATCGCCTGAACAACGAAATAGACCCATTGATATCAGAATGCAACTAGGCTTCCGCAAAGGAAAAAGCACGTTACAAGCCGAAGCATGCCTGAAAGAAAAAATTGAAGAGGCACCCAGAAGGGAAGTACTACGCCGTCTTTGTTGACAGACATATCCTGATAGGAAAATTGGTGAGAACACGCTCGTGAGAATCGTTGAGACCATGTTAGACTACAACCTAATCCAAATTGAAGATGGAGCATCCTCATCCGGGAAAGTAATTCAAACAAACGGGGTACCCCAAGGAGACCCCCTAAGTCCGCTACTATTCAACGTAGCAACGGTAGACATCACACAAATAATGACGGACTCTCCTGAGACTACTCTAATAATGTACGCTGATGACATGGCGAACTACAGTCGACAGTGATGAGGGCTTCAGATAACTAATTTGAAATTAACCAGGAAAAGACAGTAGAGATGGTCTTCAGAAAAGGTGGCAAGGCGGCCAAGGATGACGCCATATCATTAAATAATAAACCACTAGAAATAGTCAAGAAATTCAAATACGTGGGCATCACGTTCCAAACGAGCATGACATCCTTCAACAGCCACGTCATAGACAGAACCAGAGCCATCCACAATATCAAGAATATATCTATGCTATCCCTTAACACAGCGATGACTTTACTCAAGACCGCAATAACCCCAATTGTGTCATATGGAATCGAAATAATATGGGATAACCTGACAATCGGTGACTTGGAGAGGATAGAAAGGGTCACCGCAAGGTTCCTGAAGAAGGCCCTAGGAGTAGGCAAACTGGCACCCTCCAGACTTGTTTATGTACTGACACGGGAAACCTACTTCATTGAGGATCTACGACTCAATCTACCACTGCCATCTACCGGCCCATTCCAAGAGCTTCAGAAAAATCTTCTTAAGAAACGCGCGGAAATAGACCCCGAATTCTACGGAAAAGACGCCATGATCGATTGAAACTGGACCAAACAACTTCAAGAGCAAAGACATGTCATAACAATATATGCAATACATGGCTTCCGCCACAAAATTTACGCAAAGACAAAATTCCACAACTGTGTAAGGAAAAGTGCGACCGCTACCATCTGCTAAAGTGCAAGAACAGAATAAAGACTCTAACAGAATACAGCACAATGTAAATTGGCACAACAATCTTAATACTCATTCGAGTGCTCCTTATAAATTAATAATAATATACCGGTATATACAATAATAATAATAATAATAATAATAATAATAATAATAATAATAATAATAATAATAATAATAATAATAATAAAAAAAAATGTTCCGGGGATTCCCGTGGAACGCAGAGGTGAAAGAATGTGCCTGGGTGAATGAGTCCAACTACAATCATTTAAAGTTAAAAACTTCATGACCGGGCGAGTTGGCCGTGCGCGTAGAGGCGCGCGGCTGTGAGCTTGCATCCGGGAGATAGTAGGTTCGAATCCCACTATCGTCAGCCCTGAAAATGGTTTTCCGTGGTTTCCCATTTTCACATCAGGCAAATGCTGGGGCTGTACCATAATTAAGGCCACGGCCGCTTCCTTCCAACTCCTAGGCCTTTCCTATCCCATCGTCGCCATAAGACCTATCTGTGTCGGTGCGACGTAAAGCCCATAGCAAAAAAACTTCATGATTGTTCCGTATTGAATAGAGAAATAAGAAGATGTACAATATTATAGGGAAGGATCCACCTTTCAATACTCCGTAGTAAAAAGTGGTTACAACCTGTTTATTGGGACCGGTTTCAACACATTTCAAGTGTCATCATCAGCCAATTAGCGAAGATCTTAAAACAACTAATATATTGAACACAGGCAAAATATTAACATTGTATCATATTGTAGCAATTCAGTTAATGTTCAAAACACAATAATCAAAGTCAAGAGAGTAAACAGAACATCACTATCTTGCGCGAAAATGAAAGACTCCCTAGCCCTCGCAAACCTAATAGCATCGGGGTCGGAAAAGAACAAGAGTTGACCAAGGGAGGTCGGACAGGATAGATGAAAGTGAGGTGCCAGGCACCTCACTTTAGGCACCTCACTTTCATCTATCCTGTCCGACCTCCCTTGGTCAACTCTTGTTCTTTTCCGACCCCGATGCTATTAGGTTTGCGAGGGCTAGGGAGTCTTTCATTTTCACGCCCTTCGTGGCCCTTGTCTTCCTTTGGCTGATATCTTCATTTTTCGAAGTATCGGATCCCTTCCATTTTTGTTTTCTTCCCACCCTCCATCCCCCAGGGGCTCTGAACTTCGGAGCGTGGGTTGGCGACCACGGGGCCCTTAGCTGAGTCCTGGCATTGCTTCCACTTACTTGTGCCAGGCTCCTCACTTTCATCTATCCTGTCCGACCTCCCTTGGTCAACTCTTGTTCCTTTCCGACCCCGACGCTATTAGGTTTCCGAGGGCTAGGGAGTCTTTCATTTTCATGCCCTTCGTGGCCCTTGTCTTCCTTTGGCTGATATCTTCATTTTTCGAAGTATCGGATCCCTTCCATTTTTGTTTTCTTCCCACCCTCCATCCCCCAGGGGCTCTGAACTTCGGAGCGTGGGTTGGCGACCACGGGGCCCTTAGCTGAGTCCTGGCATTGCTTCCACTTACTTGTGCCAGGCTCCTCACTTTCATCTATCCTGTCCGACCTTCCTTGGTCAACTCTTGTTCTTTTCCGACCCCGATGCTATTAGGTTTGCGAGGGCTAGGGAGTCTTTCATTTTCGCGCAAGATAGTAATGTTCTGTTTACTCTCTTGACTTTGATTATTGTGTTTTGAACATTAACTGAATTGCTACAATATGATACAATGTTAATATTTTGCCTGTGTTCAATATATTAGTTGTTTTAAGATCTTCGCTAATTGGCTGATGATGACACTTGAAATGTGTTGAAACTGGTCCCAATAAACAGGTTGTAACTACTTTTTACTACGGAGTATTGAAAGGTGGATCCTTCCCTATAATATTGTACATCTTCTTCCAACTACAATGTCAAGAATTTAATTTTAAAAAAAGGTTATACTTCTTTTCCAAAACAAACTTAACAACATATCAGGTACAAAAGCAATCTTGAAACAAGAGTAGGAAAGTCCAAGATTAGTGGTTTTTTACAAATTCTCCGCTTCAAGCCCCTAGTTTTACAATTTTACAAAGGAAGAGGAATTATTTAGTGAGGGGCAGGATTTCCCTAATTCAAAGAGCACTTGCTCCCAAAATTACAACATCTAGCCTTCAGGAGGCATTCATTAATCTTACAAAAACTTTGAAAAAGAGCACACAGGCTCTCAGTCCTCCACGCCTACTCAAGGCACAACTTACAATTGGAAAATGATAATACAGGGGTATTTAATACCCGACCTACTGGGCCTTCATGGAAAAAGAACAACGGTTAAATAAATGGCCCGAACACAAAATGAATGGAGGCGAAAACTTACACTCCTAGATGTGAACACTTAAAACCTAAAGAGCACTAGGCCGATGAAACAGGGGCTATTCCCAAACTACTGAGGTGACTCGTATAGGAAGAAATTGATCCCACTAGAGAATGAAAAACAGTTATAAACGTAGTCACCTCAAACCAAAATGAAGGGGAGCTCGAGAGGGTAATTCACTCTCTATCTCCGATTTACAGTTAAAGAGTTGACTAAGTTTTTACATTAGCCGAAAGAAGATTTACATTTTAGAAAAGTTGGTTACATAGTTAAAGTTTCGGACCTTTCCCTCAGGCCAAACTGCGGAGGTAGCAAGAAAGACAGATGTTCTGTGGCCATTACCTCGTAGATGTACTGTTGACCGATGAAAGAGGCCGCCCGCCTCCTGCTTTGACACACACACTCAATAAGATGACGATCAAGTGGCCAAGAGACGTGCAAAGCCGCAGTTTATAAATCCTCAGGGAAGGTTCGAGATCTTTCACGAATAAACCAGCCACACCCTCACAATTTTATTGGTCAATTTAAAAGTTACACTCAAAATCGAAGAAGAAGAAGAAGAAGAAGACTGTGATAGGTTGAAAATTAATTACAGAAATTTGGGATTGGCTAGATTCAAAACTGGCGGAAATAAAAAGGAAATATTGCCAACCACAAATAAATGAGTATAAAAAACTTATGAATACAAAAGTTCTTTGAATTATAACTTCTTATACCTCACACCAGGGTGCATGAACATAGTTTTAGTGGTGTCCTCTGTGGAAGAATGTTCAAGCTTCTTGATGAATGTCAAACAAAACAAGTGGAAATTCACTCAGGTTAGGAAACAGTACAATAACAAAATTACATCATGTTTTAGTGGTGACCTCTTCTGATTAAAGTTCCAAGTGGATGTAGTTTCAGTTTCACTGTTTTACCAATAGGAGAGTCCATTTAGGCGCTAGATTTCAATGCGCGGCGTTGAGGTGTACCTTCTGGTACAATAATAATACAGATTTGAACCGTTACAATTCGCCTCCCTCATAAATAAATCTAAGAACAAAGAATCGATTGATTTATGAACAACATAATATATATAACACTGACATTGACACAGATAAACACTTTTAAATGAGTATACAACAATTTTTAACACATGAATACATTTTATAAAATATCACTTATATGAGAACTTTTCTAGCACATTGTCATCATAGATAACTCTTAAGTGTCCGTTCTCTCCTTATCATACAATTCACAACAATATAGCACTTATTTTTCCGTGTACAGGAGTCCAGTGCACCATTAGGCCTACGACACTTGATTCACACGCAAATTCACAGATGTTACATTTATTTTATGCCAGCTTCTTACAAAAATAACAATCATCTTAGTAATATCTCAACAAATCAACAGATAGGGAATCTGCCACCTGGGCGACAACCCTAAATGCAGATCAGTAGTGATTGATTGACTGATTGATTGATTGATTGACGTGATGTACTTCTTTAAATTTCTGATGTTATAAGTGCCGACAATATTCCCTTCCTGATCTTTTAAAGAATATGCACTCTTCCCGATACGGCTCACAATCGTGAAACACCCCTGATACAAAAGAAAGGATTTAGACATGTTTCCCGCCTCGACTGATGAAGGAAATGGAACTCTGAGAGGTACCTTGTTACCCAAACTGAATTCGTCCAATTTTGCCCTTTGTAACTTACATAACTTAATGTACGATTGACTTACTACTACCATTAATTACTTTATTATCTATGACTAGGTCATTACTTAAAATATCACATTTAACATTACTTAGGTCACAATCACACTGTTTTCTTAAATCTACTTTCACTACACACTTACTTACACTACTTACTTGTTCAACTTCTACCTTTGGCCTACTTTATCCGATCCCCTGAGAGTTTAAAATACTCTGGCTCGATGACTCCTGAATTACATTCATATTCGGCCTATCATTATCTCGCTGATAACTCAAATCCTCACGCCTCCCATTTTCGGATTGTCTCTGCTTACTCTGCTGATCCCTGTCACTATCAAAATTACTAATCAGTCCTCTGCTGATCATGATTACTACCTCTCCTCTGATATTTTTCTGACATTTCCCCGTCCCTCTACTGCTCTATTTTTACCAAACCTTATGCGTTCTCTCTTGCTCCCTTATACATTTTCATCCCAGAACTTGTCAATGAACTTCTCTTTAAATTCTCCTAATTTAGACATATTATTCCGATACACATGAAATCATATTTTACTTTTACCAATAACAACATTGGACATGATCTCCAAGACGTCCGATTCATTAATATTATTCCTTAACTTACTTGCAAATCTTTCCTAAACTAGCTTCACAAATTCCGTAGGACTGAACTGTTTTCCAGAAAAATGTAAATCTTGGTCCCTACTGAACAAACCACTCGCTACTGCCACCTCTCCCGCCGTCTGACCTCTAAATTCCTGCCGTATCACTCTCTGGCAATTCAAAACTCCTTCTTCCGCTACTCACTCAGCATTCCCTTTCACTATTCTCACTTCTTCCTGTAACTTTTCTTCTTTCTCTGTCGCGTCATGTGATAGCGTTTCCTATTTGCCCCGTAGTTCACTGACCTCCCCAAGTTTGCTTTCAATCTGCTCGATACTACTAACCTGTTCCCTCGTCTCTTGCCCAACTGTATTGTAAATCTTGTCCAATCTTTTCTCGACCACCTCATTAGTTTCTTCCCGATTACTAGAAATCTTATTGCTTAACGGTACGATATTGTTACTGTTCTCTGCACCTGTTTCCTTGACTTGACGGTCTGAGTATGAAGATTGCTCCGACTAAACTTCATTTCACCTCCAATTTCAACACACTCTTTATTTGACTTATTTATTAACTTAGATGTTTGATCTGTTACTTTTAATATCTTAGTATCTATTTTACTAATGATCGTATTACCGAGCTCGATAGCTTCAGTCGCTTAAGTGCGGCCAGTATCCAGTAATCGGGAGATAGTTGGTTCGAGCCCCACTGTCGGCAGTCCTGAGGATGGTTTTCCGTGGTTTCCCATTTTCACACCAGGCAAATGCTGGGGCTGTGCCTTAATAAAGCCACGGCCGATTCCTTCCCATTCCTAGCCCTTTCCTATCCCATCGTCGCCATAAGACATATCTGTGTCGGGGCGATGTAAAGCAAATAGCAAATAGCAAAAAAAAAAAAAAAAAAAAAAAAGAAATGATCGTATTAAATTTTCGTTATTACAGACAGTTATTTCTTCCATTCCTTTATTACTGTTTTCGTTATTAATATAAATATTTTGTTCCATTTTGCTACTTAACTGTTTACTATTTTCGCTACTACTAGTTATCATTTCCCTGAGCTCGGTCGTTCCGGCCATCAGCAAATTAAGAAGTTGTATGTCCATCCCCGCCGAGACTTCCTTTTGAGTTTCAGTGTGCTTCTCAACTTCTGCACTTTCCTGAATTACCTCAGAACCTTCCATCGTGTTGACCTGTTCCCTGTTCTAAACATCAACTTGGATGATCGTAGAAGCAATAGCCTCCTCGTCACGTGACTTGCTATTGTCTTCCTTGTCCATCTTTAGTTCACTAGTAATAGTACGCGATCTCAAATTGATTTCCCTTTTCAAATCCTTTGACATGCCCCCAAAATATATATATCACAAAATTACACTCCTCACATTTACCGGTTATAATTCCGCTGGCTTTGATGTGCATACTCTTCCCAAAATCAACCTATGGTATGCTGTCATTCAGAACAAGTTCTGAATTTATTCGAGCCTCGCATTGCGGTGACACTTTGTGACTATTACTCATCATCATCTGTTTACCCTCCAGGGTCGGCTTTTCTCTCGGACTCAGCGAGGGAACCCACCTCTACCGCCTCAAGGGCAGTGTCCTGGAGCTTCAGACTCTTGGGCGGGGGATACAACTCGGGAGATTGACCAGTACCTCGCCCAGGCGGCCTCACCTGCTATGCTGAACAGGGGCCTTGTGGAGGGATGGAATGATTGGAAGGGATAGGCAAGGGAGAGGGAAGGAAGCGGCCGTGGCCTTAAGTTAGGTGCCATCCCGGCATTCTCCTGGAGGAGAAGTGGGAAACCACGGAAAACCACTTCCAGGATGGCTGAGGTGGGAATCGAACCCAATTCTACTCAGTTGACCTCCCGAGGCTGAGTGGACCCCGTTCCAGCCCTCGTACCACTTTTCAAATTTCGTGGCAGAGCCGGGAATCGAACCCGGGCCTCCGGGGGTGGCAGCTAATCACGCTAACCACTACACCACAGAGGCGGACTACTATTACTCACTGATTAAAAATATGAAATTGAATTACATTATTAAAATATTCATGAATTAAAATATTCAATCGTCGGACTATGTACTCACACTTAGTACTTACCTGATTACTTACACATACAATTGTTGATGGGCGCCAGCTACAAATATATTTAACGATAATAGAATGAGAGTCTTGAATATCTCTAGGGTGTGAGGTAATACGCTTACTTTGGCAACATAACATATAGGTTCTAGGAAAAGGAAATTGTCGTTCGGTTTCTCCATTAAAATTTGAGGTTATCTGAGCTACTATAGGAAATAAAAAATCAATTATATTTGATTCTAAACAAAACATATATTCATTAAAAATTGACTTTAACGAGTGAGATTTACTGCGATAATTCAAAAGATAATATAAAACTCTGGCATTGTAGCTGAAGAAAACTCTAGGCATAAGATTTGAAATCCTCTTGACCGGACATTTAAAAGTTGTACAAGAAATTTATCCCTCACTAGTTCACTTTACAGTACAGTAACACTTCAGTGTTAATACAACGTATTCCTTTGAATTGGTATCAGCTGTAGGTATCTCAATCCTAATTTGGTGATGTATCCTTTTAGTTTCACAAACGAGATATAGTGTGGCTTGAAATTATATTTACACTTCACAATCAACTTTACAAGTAATTCACTGGTAATGTTAGTCTGCATTACGACGACTCAGTATTCGGCTGTCACCGAACTGACACACAAAATTGACCGAACAGGTGCACAAACATTCCGAGCATATAATCCATCTGGTCACTGACGATTACGTATCCATATCACTGTTCCTCATTTGTCTCCTTCCAATGGACTCCAATTTACTTCATGGCAAGTCTTTCCATTTATCTCCTTCCAACCAATTGAACTATCCAACTGACTGCCGCTATAGTATACCGCCCATATATATATATATAGACATAAATTGTCACATGCTGCACCACCCACGTCAGAGCTCAAAATAGATATAATGTCACTCCCACCCAGCTACAAATGTTACATATTGTGTTGAAATAGCCTCAGGCGAATTTGGAACTCCCTAAATATGATCTCATCACTAAAAGTATACAATGACAGAGCGATGACTCGACAGTCACAGTAACAGTATTGCACCATGTCTTGCGGTAGTGTCAATAATAATATATCGATATCTGATATTAAGCATTAAGCCTCACTCTACATTATTGTTATGCTAATATACACGCATAATACACAATAAATTAACTACAATGAAGCAAGCGATAATTAATCCATACATAGCGAAATCAGAATATAGAACTGAATCAAACAATAATAATAATTAAAGTAATAGTAATAATAATACAGATGAATGCTTGTGACGGGATTTGAACCGTTACAACCTGTTACTTGGACGACGGCCAGATCATTGGTGGCAGATTGAAACTCATCATAGGACTGTTACTTTAGAGTGCAATCCTATCTTACCTCTTTCCTTGACCGTATTAGTTCACATAGGTTATATGTTCATAGGTATGATGACAAAGTCGGGATTTTTTCAGGAAAATTCGGGACATTAGAAATGGGAAAGATAATGTTAACATTCTAGTTCATTTTCAGTTTTCCACATAATGCTTACCTAAATGTATGTGCAGATAGCATTGGTTCTATCACCCCAAATAAAGCATTCATGACTGAAAATAGTAAATTTCTTTAAGAATCAGGAAAGTAGTTAGTGTACTGACGTACAGAGGACGAAAAATGTTGCGCATGGCAGAAAATAGAGTGGATGTCGGTTTTTATTTCTTCAGTGTCATATCTATGAAATAAGATATTATTGACTGCCCCTGCATACATCATATAACCTCATAATTGATTTACATGTAATGAACGCGCCTGACAGAATTCTAGTGAAACAATTAGTGTTCAATATGGCTGATGTATCAATGCCATTAGTGTACAAATATGTTTCTTGCAAATAGGCCTCTGCATTACATGTAGAGATGAGCTTAACCGATCGTTCAGAATATTGGTGACAGACGTATCTGTGACCCAAGCATATCTGTGCTTTTATCTGTGATTCATTCACATACGATTATTGTCACGGTCACTGTTTGGTCGCGGGTGGCCGGTATGGAAATACTTCTACTTGATATGATGACAGTGTCGGGTCGTATTTTCCGGAAGATTCAACTGATCCTGAATATGTCCTTTAGCAAATGAAACACAATAACAGACTATACCTCATCTAACTGTATAGTTATTTAATCAATGTTATAACAAGGAGGAGTGCAACTCTACGTCACGACGAATGTGTCCTCACTTCCGTAACACAAATTTTGGGATGATCCTTACTCATGTCAAAGGTGTCGCTTTTCCCTTTGCGAAAATCAAAATGGCCATCCGTGAACGGTTCCGAATTTCAGATGACACAGTTGCTAGCTTTACACGGATTTTGAGATTACATCCAGCTATGACCCGCCCCGGTTCCTTAAAAGTGAATATGACATCTGAAATGAACGGACCCTAGCAAGTGTCTTCATGGGTGGTTTCTTCCTAACTAGCGGTTTGGCAAATTCATTATTGAATAAAAACAGGTGAAGTGTTCCTAGCTATTGCGTGTTAAAACAGCACCGTCCAGCCTGGAAATGTATTGTGGCTAAAAAGAGCGCTTGTACCTTATGAGACAGTTTCAATTATTATTCACCTTCACGTAGAAGTTCAAGGAACTTCCGCTATACCACGAGCCACTATGCATGTGGCCCCTTAAAGGAGAACATGCTGCATAATCAGAAGCACCGCCTCAACAGCTTGTTTCTGCTCTCCTGTGAAGTTAGTGATACTTCAGCTCCAGAACTTTCGTTATTTCAGATTACCTGTGGCCGGCGTATCTGTGACTTTTATCTGTGACTCAGTCACATATGATTATTGTCACGGTTACTGTTTGATAGAATAGTATGCCACATCTTAAGACACTCAGGACTTGTTCAGTTGGTTTTTGAAGGAAGTGTAGGCTGTAAGAACGGTAGGGATACACCAAGGTATGAAAATGATAAGCAGGTTAGAGCAGATGTAGGATGCAATAGTTACGGTTAGCACAGGATAGGGCGGCATGGAGGGCGGCATCAAACCAGTCTATGGAATGATGACTCAGACAACAACAACAACAAAGGTGTTCTTATACAATCTTGTTTTAGCGGACACATTCTTCAGGCGACAAAACGTGGAATAAAGGCACTGAACTGTATGGCGCGTTTGACTTCGCTGTTCTGTTGATATGGTTCTCACAACAGAGGGACATTATTTCAGGTCATGCCACAGAAATCATGATTTATTGGTGAATATTTCGGCAAATGGAGGTTGTGGGGGTTGGAATTCCCTCCCTCCGCCGGCTCCACGGAAGTTATACAAAAGGAAATAAACGGAAATTAATCATAAACAAGTAAAAGTCGACTCATTCACAGAGAGACAATTGTAAAACCAATAGATCTGTCGAATCTATTTTCTAAGACGCCTCGAGATTTGGATTTTAGATTGTAATCTGAACATACCATTCGCTGTAAAACTGTTAACCTTGATCATATTGTTCATCTGTATTTTAATGGAAGATTTTGTAGCGTACTGCAACATAATTCACTTGTATGAGTGTCCTTATAAAGTACCTTGATAGGTCCTAGCTACGCTAGTGCAGTATTATGCTCGTATATCCAGTAACCAGGATAAAAATTAAATAATGATGTAGATAACTATTTGAGTATGACATTAATAATACAGATCGCTCCAGATACAGATTTAAATGACTTCGCAATGAATAACGCCAAGTCTAAGATACAGTAGTGCGCATGCGTTAGCACGTGATCCCTTATAGCCAATCAGTAACGAGAACCAAATTTTGGATTTCTGGTCTGTTGATAAATGTAGGGCCAATGGTGGGCTAGTGGTTGGGAACACGTCGAAGGCAGCGGTTCGCCGACCCCACAGGCGAACCGCAGCTGTCAAAAGCACAGGGAGGTTTGACCCCTGCTCTGCGGGTTGCCTACCTCACAGGTGAACCCCCCCCCCCCCCTCACCATTCCAATTCAACCTTTGAACAATTTCCCTTACTCATATCGTATTTCTTCTGAACCATTTTCTTGACATTGTCGTTATTCATAATTCCTTAGTTCATATTTTTTCATCCGCCATATTTCAGATATTTGCTTCTAAGTTTCTGAAGCCATCATGTCTCCGCCATGACACCTTATACTCAGCTGTTCCTATTGCTACCGGGCGAGTTGGCCGTGCGTGTAGAGGCGCGCGACTGTGAGCTTGCATCCGGGAGAGAGTAGGTTCGAATCCCACTATCGGCAGCCCTGAAAATGGTTTTCCGTGGTTTCCCATTTTCACACCAGGCAAATGCTGGGGCTGTACCTTAATTAAGGCCACGGCCGCTTCCTTCCAACTCCTAGGCCTTTCCTATCCCATCGTCGCCATAAGACCTATCTGTGTCGGTGCGACGTAAAGCCCCTAGCAAAAAAAAAAAAAGTTCCTATTGCTGCTCTGCACCACTCACTTCCTTGATACTCTATTCTTGAAACTTGTATTCATTTACTATTGAGAAGAAATGCTCCGCCCTTCTGGGGTTCGAACTCCAGGCCTCAGTATCCATACTCCATCGCCTTACCACAAGACCATACATCAATCGGATGAGAAACTGGGTCATGAAGTTCTAAAGAGAGCGGAGCTAAGGAAGTCCATTCCTCAAGTATAAGTACCATGAATTTAATTTTGTAATCACAGTGTAGGAAAAGAAAAGCTACTCTAATTAAGGTGTCAGTCCGCCTCTGTGATTAGCTGCCAACCCTGGAGGCCCAGTTGGATTCCCAACTTTGCCAGGATTTTTTGAAAAGTGGTACGAAGTCTGGAACGGGATACACTCAGCATCGGGAGGTCAACTGAGTAGAGGGGTTCAATTCCCACCTCAGCCATCTATGCCTCTAATATCTAAAGTTGAATTCTGACATTTCTTAGAGGGAGGTCCGTTTACTGCCTGTCGGGGTGGGTGGGGAATATGGTTGCCATGGAAACGAGGGTGGGGCGACTGTGGTTGCCATGGAGATAAATCTTCTGGCCAGCTCGTCCTACTCGGAGTTGGCAAACCTCTCACTTCTGAGTTAGATCTTGTCGCAAGCAATTCAGTGTGAGTGGCGTTCTATTTCTGTGGAAAACAAGAATGTGTAGAAAGACCAGTTCGTGTCCCATTTGCGATCACTGTAAAATTATCAGCAGCCTGTCAGGGTTTTCAACGTCAATGCAGCAAGGGGACTGCTAATTAGAGCGTACGCCACACAATTGTGTGATAAGGATTCTCTCAACCCGTCTCTCTCTCTCTCTCTCTTGAACGTTCTTTGAAGTGATATTAGTCTATAGTTTTTAACACGCTGTAATTATTCCAGCTGTATAGAGCGTTCCAACCTTAAGTTGCAGTACAGCGTAGATGGAGCGCGCTGTTGCGAAATCGACTCGTGAAGATCACGCTCGAATGTGACTCAAACAGTGCGTCAAGGTTCCACATTTTTCGTTTGTAATTTTGTAATTTTAAGTTCATTCATAAATTAATATTTGTAGGATGGTAAAATAAATACAACATACCCTAATCACTGACGTTGCTCTCAGACATTGTACGTACACCTTCTATCATTCCTGCAAGGCCTAATGTTCCCGCTTTGGATGAACCGAGTTCGGGAGATGAACTTGAGGATGATCCGGACAATGAAGTAAGTCGTATTAAAAACTTTTTATCGTCGACATTGTCCTGTAATTCGTCTGCTTTCCACAAATCTCTTTCATTTTTCTTTAATTCGTTCACCTAATTTGCCCAATTATCGTATGTTTTTATAGCATAAAAATGTTAGTTGAGCATTTGGAACAAAACCATGTTCATTACCTGCCCTCAAACGTTTTATCTCCCTGAGATATCTGTGCCTCCAATTAATAATTTCGTCGGTTTCAATGAAAGCTGCTTTATTACCCCGTCTTAAATAACGGAAGCCTATATCATGTAAGAAGCGATACAACGTAGTTTTGGAAAATCGTGGCCATTTACCCGACTCAAAATCACGTTCAGTGTCGGTGGTATGTTAGCAAACAAAAGAGAGTGAGCCACCCGACATCCACTTCGCACAATTTCATCATATTTAATTTTCCTTGTATTTTTCTGCCGACCTTCTCTTTTTTGCTTTTTTTTTTTTTGCGTGAGTTCGCAAAGGACCATATGTGTGTGTTCCTTCCTTATAGCATAGATTGTTCTTTCGGAACAACCTGTAGCTTTAGCTGTTTCACTGACTGCGCTGCTCATAGTCATAGTCTTTAAAAAATAATCCAGGACACTCATTAAAATATTGCGTTCTTTTCCCCTGAGTTTACCTACGGAACGTTTCTTTTTATTTTGACGATCCATTGTACATCCTTCTGCACTTTTTCTTCGAACTAAGAACCCCCCGCACGAGCACGAACTGACAACTACACAGACTACACAAACAAACACAATCCACTTGTCCTCAAGAACTATACATTTATCACTGATCGTGTCCGGCTCCATGGCTAAATGGTTAGCGTGCTGGCCTTTGGTCCAGAGGGTTCCGGGTTCGATTCCCGCCCGGGTCGGGGAATTTAACCTTCATTGGTTAATTCCAATGGTTCGGGGACTGGGTGTGTGTGCCGTTTTCAGCATTAGAATTCATCACAGATAGGGCCCCATTCTTACAGACGCTCAGGTCGCCTATACGGTGTCAACTCGAAAGACCAGGGGCCTATTCCACGAACGAACTTTGCAACTTTTCTCTTTTCACTTTGCACTTTTCAGTTCAGATTTTGTTCCACCATCACTTTTCAGATTTAACTTGCAAAGTGAAAAGTGAAAAGTTAGGAATCTTTTCACTTTTCAAGCCTGTTATGTTCCTCCATTGGTACAGAAATGCAAAGTGCAAAGAGATGAAGTGAAAAGTTTTCATAAATCTTGGAAAGAGATGATTCCCTTTTCATCTGTTAATTAACAAGTATGTACATTAGTTTCTCGGCGTAGAATTTGGTTTAGTGATATAAACACGTTACGACGTGAGCTTTTGTTAGCATCAAGTGAGGACAGTGATGAAGAATCCAATAATAGAACATACAAAGACAGGATTAATTTTCATAACCTCACTTCGATGGACTTTCGCGAGTGATTTCGTATTACCCCAACACAGGCTCACTATATTCTTGAAATGATCGGACATTTATTGAAACATGTAACAAAAAGAAGTCAATCCCTTTCCGGAAAAGAACAAATTCTTATATGCTTACATTGGTTAGTAAATGGTGCCCAGCTGCACGGTGTAACACCAATGCATGGGACATCAAAACAATTATTTGCGAACTGTTACCAAAGTCGTAGATGTTATAGTAAATGTAATATTTCCTAACAGTACGTTGGCCTGATAATCCACTCAATATAGCGACGGCATTTCTAATGAACGGTGAATTTCCTTCTGTGTGTGAATGTGTTGACGGCAGCCTACTCTCGTTAATATTGATGTGTCATAATTTGAGAAGTTATCTTTAAAGTTGTCGAAAAAGTATGTCACGTTTCTCCTTGACAACTTCCAGCACAGCCAGCTACTTGTAATAACCTTTTTTCCCATGATAAAAACGTAAACTGTACGACAATTATACCGTCAAATTCGCCGCGAAAAGTAAAGCATTAAAATCGTAGAGTATTAGGCCTATACAGTTTGCTCATGGAATAACCTCGATCGTATCACTCATTCGCAAAGACTTTTCACTTTGCGAAAAAATTGAAAAGTACAACCTAGACCATGGTGGAACAGAAAGACTTTGCACTTTGCAAAATTTGAAAAGTGAAAAGTGCAAAGTTGAAAAGTTGCAAAGTTCGTTCGTGGAACAGGCCCCTGCACTCGGCCTCTTCGGAGGCCACATGCCATTAAATATTATATATATCACTGATCTTTATTTAATCAGTATATCAGTATTATAATACTGATTAAATGAACACCATTGCACACGGCTGTCAGTATATTTAAAAGCTCAGCCAGCCGAGTCACTCGTGAAACGTAAACAAACGAGACGTTCTCCCTGTCATAAATTAAGAGTTAACGAGATAAGGACTTGAGGTATGATTAACTTGCATATTCGAAGAGCGTTTGCTTTGCTTTAACCACGCCATGATCCTTCTGCACTTTTTCTTCAAAATTAGATCCCCGCGCACGAGCACGAACTCACGAACCACACAAACGAAATACACTTTCCCTCAAGAATTGTACATATGTCACTGATATGTATTTAATCACTATTATACATACTACTGACGAAATGAGCACTGCACTGCATGCGACTGTCTGGAAATGTTAAAAGCGCATGTTTGGGAGATCACTACCGGTACTTCAGCCAACCAGCCGAGTCACGCGCGAAACCAAAATTCAAGGAGATATTCTTCCTGTCACAAATTAAGAACTAAGCAAGATAAGAACTTCGGGATTGTTTTAAAAATAACTTCCATATCTGAAGACCATTTGCCTCGCTTTGACCCCCCATGCAAATTCAATAGGAAAGACGCTGGCCAATGGCTGACTTTTTCGTGCCTGCACATAAAATTCACTGAACATGACTGAAAATAAAAGCATATACTGCATTTTGTTATCATTTAAAATTAAAAATAAACTTATCTACATCGATCTGAAATGTTTCTTTACCAGCAGTGAACAAATTAGGAAAATAATGATTATAAAATAGGAGTTATGACATGATAAGTTCTATGCAATGAAGATTTTGCATTTGGCGAAACTTACCATTATATTACCATTTTCACTCTAAATTATTTTTTTACATTTTTTTTTTGTTAACAGCATCAAATGCTGCTTGAAATTCTGTACATAACTCGATATTCACCCATTTTAACCGATAACATTCTGATTTACGGATATTTGGCAAACCCACTACATTAGAGTAGGACAGCGCTACCCGCAAAACATGGGAGAAGGAAAGAGACTGTACTGCAGTTTAAGGTTGGAACGCTCTATAGACATCCATCGTTGATGTAGCTTTTGTCGTCATGCTGTCTGCAGGTCATTGAGACGAAGAAAGACAAGCCTTATGCTTTGTGTAATGGGTACTCTTACAGAAATTTACGGAAAACTTAGGGATGTTTGGTGATATGGGTGTTTTTACCGCTGCATTTACGTCGCACCGACAATGGCATAGGAAAGGGCTTGGAGTGGGAAGGAAGCGGCCGTGGCCTTAATTAAGGTACAACCCCAGCATTTGCTTATTGTGAAAATAGGTAATTACAGAAAACCATCTTCAGGGTACCGACAATGGGATTCGAACCCAGTATTTTCGGAATGCAATATCATCTTTTCGCGCTATCATTATAGAATTATCATTTTTCAAGTTATTTTAATCTAAACATTTTCTTAACATTAAGTTATGGAATCTCGTACATCTAATCCGAGCGTACAGACAAAAATTATAATTTTATTTTTATTGGTGAAAGTAGGTTGAGTGGACGCGCGTTCGAACCCCACCGTTGGCTGTTCTCAGAATAGTTTTCTGTGGTTTAATATTTTCAATTCCAGGTAAATGCCGGTACAGTTCCTAGCCAGAGCTGAGTCCTCGCACCAGTCTTACGGCGACGATGGGGTAGGAAAGGCATAGGAATTGGAAGGAAGCGGCCGTGGCCTTAATTAAGGTACAGCCCCGGCATTTGCCTGGTGTGGAAATGGGAAACCACGGAAAACCATCTTCAGGGCTGCCGACATTGGGGCTCGAACCCACGATCTCCCGATTACTGGATACTGACCGCACTTAAGCGACTGCAGCTATCGAGCTCGGTCCTCGCACCCCTTACCCAGTTTCATTCACCATAACACATTTCATCCTCATTAGCTCCTCAACTGAGGTTGGTGCCCGGAAGGGCCGTAGAAACATGCTGTATAAATTAATCACATCTCGTCCCGACCCGTTATCGAGAAACAAGACTGAGGGGTAGACGCTTCTCACAGGCGGGGCGAGCCTCAGGCACGGGTGGAAGTACTCTTCTTTAGCCATATCACATTCGCTTTTGCCTCAATGGTGGACTTATTAAACTCGTATTTTTAGATTGTGATTCTACAATATACTGACCTCGGGGGCGTCGTATGTAAGCAATACTGAAAATAATGTAGCAAATATCACTCTTGTCAGAGAAATGGTTAATGAATTTCACGTGCTGCCACGCGTATTCCTTCTGGCTACCATACTTTACTGCTTTTATACGGAAACTAAATACACATTATCAATACATAAGCTATATATTATGCTGGGGCTGTACCTTAATTAAGGCCACGGCCGCTTCCTTCCCACTCTTAGACCGTTCCTGTCCCATCGTCGCCTTAAGACCTATCTGCGTCGGTGCGACGTAAAAAAAAACACCTATATATTTCACTACTGACTGTACCAAAGACGTTTTATATCCACTGTTCAAGTTAAGTCATTATAACACATTGTTCCTCAAAAGTAATTTAAAAATGTGTTCAAGGTTTTCTATGGCTAGTGCATAAACTCTAGCTCCGAAATGGGAATTTATTGCAAACTAATTATTTATTTTTCTGACTGTTATGAATTTATAACAAGTCATTGACTTGCTCTGGGTCTAGTTGACTTCTACGACTCGTTAAAAGCATTCCAGCTGTACTAAAGTTTCCTTCGCTACATGCACTGGTTGCTGGGATGCAAAACGTACGTCTGGCAATTATTGACAGAGTAGGCAGACTGGTTTCGTGTTCCTTCCACCATCGCTGTAGGTCGTCATCATCTTCACCAGCATTCACATTGCAGTACATCCCTACTTCGTCGCCAACAGCTGAGCTGTCGCTTATGCATTCACTGAATTTGTTCTCTTTCTTCGGAGGCTCTTGTAGGCTGGTCGATGCACGCACAGTCCGACGTGAAGGATCTACACAGAGAGAAATATAAAATCTATATGTATAAAATAAGAGTTTTGTCTGTACATTGCTCAGAATTTGAAAAGAATGGTATTTCTGTACCGGTCATGTCCATAGTAACAAGGAAACGCACTTTTTACTTTTCCGTAATTTCTGTCTGTCTGTCCGTCTGTATGTACACGCATCAGGAGAAAACGGCTGAAGAGAATTTAATGAAAATCGGTATTTGAAGTCGGGGGATGAGCCACTACAATCTAGGCTATAAATCATTTTACTCATGCTGAGTGAAATGGTAGTTTAGAGTAAGGCCTAAAATTTAATTCTCAAATATTTATATCATTAGTGGTCCTATCGATAAACACTGCATAACTAAAGTTATATAGAATTAAATTTTCGATCGTGAATGTCGTATATTGTTACCGTACCAGCTTGTAGATATTCATGAATTTGTGTTTTTGTTGCTAAGTCGATATCAACGCCGAGCCACGAGAAAATGGGTTAACAGAATTTAATGAAAATCGGTATATAGAGTCGGGGAATAAGAAACTACAGTCTAAGTTATAAACAATTTTATTCGCCCTGTATGAAATTGTAGTTTAGGGGAAGGCGCATGAAATTTAATTTTTAAATACCTATGTTCTTGGTCCTATCGAAAAGTACTACATAACAAAAGTTATAGAGAATATAATTTCCGACCATTCATGTTTTATTCAATTTTATCGTACCGGCTATGATGAGTGGTATTTCAGAGTCGGAAGAAAACTAAATGTGAAGGCCTAGAATATTGAAAGCGCAAAACATTGATCAACAATAACATTACATTGACCATTGTTTGTGGTGATGTTTTTTGACTCTTATGCTGCCACTCATCTCCGATGGATGGGATTACTGCTGCACTGGTTCATCACAGTATTCCAGCTATTCAATCCCTACACTGTTTTGAATGAGCAGTGTGCGCACTTCAAGCTGCGTTTACACTAGCGAAACTCCCTCGCGAAAGTCGCTCGGGTCAAAGTTACTCGCTTCGAGTGAAATTTCGCACTACCCGAAACAGACCGCAATAGCGCGAGTGGGGCGAGCCGCCTTCGACAAGCCTTCTGTTCTTGTTTTGTAGCCAACATGGAAACTTGTTTTTCCCTCGAGCCGCTGCAGCCGCGTTTTCCATCATATCAATATCATTTTTGATCAAGGAAGGCAAGAAGAAAACTCGGCGCCGGCGCCCTCGACGATGGTGGAGCAAACAATTATTCCTTGGAAGAAGCCAATGAAACAGCCTTATGAGAGAAATGGTACAGGAACCCATTGATGATACAATTAAGAACTTCGTCCGCATGAGTACCCAAGATTTTAACAACTCGTTTCACTGCTCAGTCAAAAAGTTGGAAAACAAGATACAACATTCAGAGAAGCAGTAACAGCAAGAGAAAGGTTGGCTGTCACACTGCGTTTCTTAGCAAGTGGTGATTCGTACACAAGTTTGCCGTACTTATTTAAAATATGGAAGTGCACAATATCAAAAATCGTCCCAGAAGTTTGTGATGCGTTCATTGAAACACTTCAGGATTATGTGAAGGTAAGGATAATAATTAATCGAATTTAAAACAGTAAATCGACTCGGTATTTTTTATATATGTATTTTAAAAAGTCAAATGGACAAATAGGAATGCTAATAATTAAAAATCACACAATATTAATTCAATTTAGAAATACATTTCGTATCCAAACCGCACCCATTTAAAAAATAGCGTTTGATATATTTGTTAATTGTTGTGGATCGATACAAAAAATGGGTGAAAATGTAAAATAAAGATAAAATAATGGAATAAAAAATAAATCACAAACCAAGTAAAATTAGTCACAAGCGCAGTACCCTATCTAAATATGACGAATCCAAATGTTCAGGGCGTGTGCCTTCTGAATGTGGTGTTGTCTGTCCACTATCACAATGACCCAAGAATGCTTCAAAATAGGTACCGGTAGGTACTAATGAAATGACACAATTTTGCATTATAAACCAATAGTAATAGGTTACCTGATCCAGTGACTCTGTTCTTATTTTCTTTCGATCTTTCACTTCGATATGATCCCAGTAGCGCTTTCATCTTCACTTTCACTGTAGAGATAGGAAAGTTCAGTTGAGAACTAATTTCCTTCCACGCATCTTCTCTTTTATTGCGATTGAAATCGTTGTTTTTTTTCGGATTCCACATAAAATTTATATTTTTGTAGAGCCCGATGAGCTTCAAGCACTGTTCTTGATTCATCCTTCGCGCAATTAAGGGGACCACGTTTACACTGAGAGAAATTCAATGAGCGAAACCCTTTGATGCGCAGACAAAAACCGACTGAGCTCCGGCTCGGAGCGAGGCCGCTCCCTCCGCAATTACTCAGGGGTGAGGGAGCGTCTACACCAGGCGCAATTCCCTCGCGGAATTAAACGCAGCTTAAGGCAGAGGCTCACTTAGTAGTAGTAGTAGTATGACCTGGTCTAGAATTACAATTTAGGCATATTCCAAATTATAGCACCACAATTCACTAAATAACCCAAAATTCAAACCTGAAAAGATCCGTTTCTTTAAAAAGAGCTTCTTCCTTTCCACTTTTATTCAATTCTACATTCATTTTATTCAAAATTAGCAGTGAAGAGGGGGTTTCTCCTCTGGCTTGGAGGAAAAAATTGCCTCCAAGTCAGATAGATTTTTCGCCACCAATGTAGCGAATTGAGATTTTCGGACTCATCGGGTACTCCTATGAAACAGATTAGTAGAAAGGCTTAGTTTTTGTTTTTCCCTGGGACTCTCCACTATTCGACAAACTCTGTCCCGCCGCCCCCCTCCTAAAAAGACTAAGAGTGTTCACGGCTGTCTGCGGCCTGGTCATTCCAGCTCTGGAACTTTGGACTGTTAGGTCGGCGGCGAACTACTGTTCATTAAAAGTGAGAAAATGTGTTGTTCTTCATTTTATCGGAGTATTTCATGTGTAATCATTGATTTTACTCGGGCCATTCCTACTCACGTCATTGTAATGACCTATGTTCATTTCAGTTGGGAAAACCACTAAGACAGTCTTTCTGAGGATTTAAAAAGGCAGGTGGAGAGTGAGTGTCTGCCATTATAATGCAATTCCCCAACCTGATTGTGACTGATGGTAGCAAGCGGGCCTGCCATTACAATGAAAATTCCCTAACGCAGTCTTCATATGAGAAAAGACGTTTGGTGACTTCTCCGTCGCGTTTCTAGGGTAACGTTAAGAGCTATGCAATTTAATACAATCTTGCTCACAAGGTGTACTCTGCCTAACCTACAATTCTGTATACATTGTAGAATTCCGTAGCGAAGCACGGGTACATCAGCTAGTTAGAAATAAAGAAACTTGACAAGATGTTTGATGGATGTTGTAATACAATCAGTTAAGTAATTACACACAGCAAATTATATTACGAACCTGATATATCAGATGTTATACAGATACGTCTGACTTCGTGCATTACGCCCTTCCTTTTATCTTCTAACATTTTCAGGTGGCGAAACGGAGGCCATGGAAATGTGGCTATTTTGTGTACAGCTGAGACCTGTACCCTTTCACTTGATAGCTTGTGAGCTCTGAAAGTAAAATCAAGGATCAACATAATATTAATGTAATGACTATAGGCATATTACTTAAGTGACAGAAAATTAAGAAGTCAATGATTAACAAATACCTCTGATTCACTGAGTGAGCAGTGCTAGCGCAGTTTATGCAACCACAAGAGTACTAAGTGAATTGTTGGTGCTGTGTCATGTTCCAGATCATCGGTTGCTTCTTTGAATGGTTTAAGGAAAGCTACCATCTCTTCTACAACCTCATAACTAAAGCCATCTAACTTTTGGAAGGCGTTATGATTGCGCAACAATTTGATCATACTGCTTAAAAACAGACTATAACATCGTATAGAGACTATTCCACCTCGTCATTACTTCTTTCTGTACCGTTGTTTGAAGCTGGGCAGACACCTCACTACTGCCTTTGCTGAGATTATTGTGTTTGCAGATACTGGAGCATCTTCCACAAGAATTCTCGTTTCATCGAATACGTGCGCAAGTGCTGCGAGCAGCACAAGGCAGACGTCTGTGTTCTTCGAATGCTTTCTTTATGTTTGAACCCTGATCTCTTACAAAAACATGTCTTTATAATCGCACTTTAACTCGGACATTTTTCGTGAACATCCTCAATTATACTTGCAGTTGTTTTCTTTGTATTTGGCAATTTTGTAGTAAAAAGCACATTACTGATCAGCTTCCACTCTCTGTCTATACGCTGCGTAGTCAGCGCCAGTCCACATATCAACAGTAGCTGAGCAACATTTGTCGTGCATAGCAGAAATAATCAGCGGTATTGTTTCAGTTCGTATTTCAATCTGCCTTTGGTTGGAAATTTCCACTGATGGTGGAAGGATGCGGTGACAGATCAACAATATCTACTTTTCCAATTTTAGCACCGATATTAATCAGTTCTTGCCCTAATTCTTTAAAACCTTCTCCCACAACAGTGTTAAACGGTCGGAAATCTTTGGCACACATGAAAACACACGCGCTAGTTATGGTTTGCTTTGTAGTGCCGGGCAATACTTGGCGAGAAAAGCCAGCATTAAATTTGCAAACGTGTTTTTTTTAATAAGTTGTACCGGATTTATATGTTAAAAGTGCATTGCACCTTTCACTGGAAACATACCCTGTCTGCTGACCACAAGCAGGAACTTCTTCCAAACATGAAAACTGAGCCCATCTCTCTTGATTAGTTTATATTCACTGCTTTGAATTTTAGCCATAACACTGTCCGTCGATGGTGAACTAATGGGTAACACAAGCATCCCTTCCCCTTTTACAGGTCCGAATTCCCGGGCTTTGCTCTATGTAAACAAGGGATTCCCTATGTCTGGAAAAACCACATTGCTTGCAACGTCAGGCCATCCTCCCTGGTCAGCAAGCTTCGTTTCGAACATGCCCTGTCGAACGAATTGGAGCAAACTCGGGCATTTTAGCTTACACGCTCCACTCATGCGTGATACTGGTTGCATATGCAGCAAGGCAATGATGTTCTGTCTTGGTTACCCGTCTCAAGTTCGAACAATGCACGACACTACAGTAGTAGACATACATACAGACAGAGAAAAGTAGGCTAATTATATTTTGAGCTTTTGTTTACTTAACCTGTCAGTATGAATATTTGAACAGTTTGAGCATTATGTAAGCATTAATTTAATGTTGTCCCCTATTGCATAAGGAAGTGTAAGTTAACTCTTAAGTTTGAGATGAGCTACAATTGCTTCAAAAAGGGTAGCACTGTCGAAGAAGCAAAGTGTTACACCAAAATCGTTTGTTTTGAAATTGGAAAGTGTAAAATTCAACGGCTTTAATACGCCCATTTTTGTCCTACTTTTTAAAACTCATTTAACTGCCTTTACACCCACAACCACCTGGTAACTCTAAATAAAATGTTTATTTGAGTCCTGTTTATTCTCTATCAGTCCGGATATTACTGTCTCAAACGGTAAATATAAGTCATTTAATGAGTTTCAACATACGATTCGTAAGAATCTCAGTACCGTATGTATTGAGGGATGTCTTCCTGTACGAGTAAGGAATTCCCTGACTGGCTGCGGTCATAATGAACGAGGGGTGGCACGTGCAATGCAGCCCTGCTCAGTACCAGCGCTCGCTCGAGTTCGAATCCGAGTACGGCGGACATTTTTTCTGAAGAGTAAATAACTTACTTAAATCAATACATTCTTCTTCTTTTCTTTATCTGTTTACCCTCCAGGGTCGGTTTTGCCTTCAGACTCTGCGAGGGATCCCACCTCTACCGCCTCATGGGCAGTGTCCTGGAGCTTCAGACTCTGGGTCGGGGGATAAAACTGGGGAGGATGACCAGTACCTTGCCCAGGCGGCCTTGCGGGGGATGGGAAGATTGGAAGGGATAGACAAGGAAGAGGGAAGGAAGCGGCCGTGGCGTTAAGTTAGGTACCATCCCGGCATTTGCCAGGAGAAGTGGGAAACCACGGAAAACCTCTTCCAGGATGGTGAGGTGGAAATCGAACCCCTCCCGAGGCTGAGTGGACTCCGTTCCAACCCTCGTACTACTTTTCAAATTTCGCGGCAGAGCCGGGAATCGAACCCGGGCCTCCTGGGGTGGCACCTAATCATACTAACCACTACAGTACACAGGCGGACCCATATTGCGCCTAGCCTACTAAATCAAACTCATGGGACTTACACTTGAGTGAATGGATCTTTTTAGCTCCCTTGTCTTTATGACGTCATTACCCAGTATCACAATGACAACTTCCAACAGTGGTGTATGGTCTTGGGGTAACGCACTGGACTATGGACTCTCAGCACCGGAGTTTGAATCGCACTAGGGCGGAGAATTTTTACTGAATAGTAAATAAATATAACCTTCAGTAAGAGTACCAAGGAAGGGAGAGGTGCAGAGCAGCCAATAGGAACAGCTGAGTAGAAGGTGTCATGCCGGAGACATGATGGCTTCAGAAATTTAGAAACAAATGTCTGAAATATGGCGTATGAGGAAAAATGAAGTAAGGAATTCTGAAAAACGACGATGTCCAGGAAACGGTTCGGAAGAAATACGATACGAGTAGGGGAAGTGGTTCAAGGGTAGCGCCTGTGAGGTAGGCAACCCGCACAGCAGGGGGTCAACGACAACAAACCAACATAAAGTACTCCCTGTATTTTACACAGCTGGGGTAATGGCTCCGGTTCCCCTCTGGAGTCGGCCGACCGCTGCCTTCGACGTGTTCCCAACCACTAGCCCGCCTTTGGCCCTACATTTATCAACAGACCAGAAATCCAATATTTGGTTCTGGTTACTGATTGGTTATAAGTGATCACGCACTACTTTGGACTTGGCTTTATACATTGCGAAGTAATTTAAATCTGTTGCTCAAGTCATCTGTATTGTTATTGCTATACTCAGTTATTTAATTTGTATCCTCACAGTTCGCTCGAACAGTTGTAGTGTGCGGTTCTACTTTCCTATTTGAGTCGTGTGCGACAAGTGCAGTGCAAGCTTTACGGTATATGTATGGCTCTTTTCGATAGTGGTGGTGGCGGTACTAACCGTTCCCCGGACATGGACGTTTCCAGTAATATTGATCATGAAGGAACAGTGCGGTCAACACACCAGCTCTCGGTGGTGGACAATCTTCATCCAATATACAAGACCGTTATACCCAATGCGATTTACTACTATTCAGGACATCGCGGTTCGTATGTAATCTATATGGAGTCAGCTGATGAGAAAAACACTGAAAATATTCTTCCCATGGCGTTTGGTAGGATCTTCTACGATAATCACATTGTCGGTATAATATCTATCAAACCGAAAGGTGCAAAGCGCATTCAAATTCTATTTGAATCAGCTGACAATGCTAACATTTTTCTAACACACCCCATTTTGACTTCTCATCAACTTAAAACTTTCATTCCAGAGTCCAGCTTGTTTCGCATTGGATTGATTCGGGGAGTCGGTAAGAAGTTAACTGAGGAGGACATTATCAAGTAGATTGAATCTCCAGTTCCTATAGTTAAAGCCCAACGGCCAACCGACGTGTGTCAGTTGATGGGCAAGCTACCTTTGTACCTACCTACGGGAACAATAACCTTCAAATGCCAAGCTTTACCAGAATTTGTTACTATTTTTCACGTAATACTAGAGGTTCAGGCATTCATTTTTCGCCCTATTATCTACGGGAAGTGTCAACGATATGCGCATACAGCCAAAAACTTTAGAACAAAATACCCGAGATGCGGTAACTGCTCTAAGAATCATGAAACTCACTCATGTTCTGTTGTAATACGTGAATGCCTACATTGTGGGCTGAATCACAGTGTAGGATCCGATCGATGTGAAGTTCATCAGCAACAAATCGCAATCAAGCGCATGATGTGTGTGGACAATATTTCCTTCCAGGAAGCCCAAGAAAAAGTACACCCAGCAGGGTTTTCCTCCCTTAGCGTCCCACATCTGTTTCCACAACTTAGTACAAGCAATTCGACGTCTCCACGTGAGACTCCTCGTAAACGAAAATTTACTGAAGTAATTCAAAGACCAATTCGACCAGCTCCCCTGCCAGGCTTTGATACACCACGCTATCACGCGATCTTACGCAATCCTATCTTGGAGCATGCTCCACGGGTATCTATTTCACAGACTCAACCGCCAAAGGTGCAAATGGATCAGTCAACTAGCACGCCTTCCCCTTCAGAATGGCATCAGACTTCATCTGATCGCTCTGCACTCCCGCGATTATCAAAGAAAGTTCAAGCAGAAATACTGCAAGACTTCGAGCACTTAGCAGACTTTCTGGGTGAACAGCCTCAATGGGCTCATTTATTAAAAATCCTCTTTACCAAGGTTAGTCAGTTTTTCGTAGAGGAGGATGCGCATACTGCAATGGAACAGTAGGAGTATTACTCCAAAAAAGCATGAATTAATACTCCTCATCCAAGAATATCATCCCCATATTATTATATTACAAGAGTCATGGTTAAAACCTGACTCCACCTTTTCCGTCCAGGGTTATAATGTTGAACGACTCGATGATTGTGGCTACGGTGGGTACTCACTTTAATTGAGTCGCAAATACCCTATACTAACGTCTTGCTCCCTTACACGATTCCTAACACATACTCCTTGGCTATGAGAGTACAACATTTCCTTATCGTGAACCTCTACTGCCCACCTTCCATACAAGGCAGTGCCTTTGAATGGCATCACTATTCTTCACAGTTTTCATCCCAAGATAGTTTAATAATAGCAGGTGATCTCAACGGACATCACACTGACTGGGGATGTGTTGATACCACAACAATAGGTCGTCATATTTTTAACGCGGCTATCTCCACCCGGACACCCTAATAGTGCAGTCGATCTATCAGTTTTTTCCGAAAATGTCGTCCATAAATCAATGTGGTACACGCACAAAGACACTCATCTAAGTGATCACTTTCCAGTCATTATTGACATTATTACACAACTTCATCTGCAGAACATAGTTTTAAAACTTCCGCGTAAAAAACGGAATCTGCAAGATTTTGATTTTGGCCTCTTTTATGATTATATTTTAAATCGCATTAAATTCGCACGACAAACATCTTCTGCCTATACTTCCTTATATCAGCATATTCAAAACTAACTAGATATCACCCTTTTCATTATCGCAAATATAGCAATACTACTAAACGACTTAACATTCACTGGTGGAATAAGCAATGAGCCGCTATGGTGAAACGAAGACGCAGCCTGCTCAAAAGTTGGAATAAAAATTTCACCCCTGCCAATTATTTGCATTATAAAAAGTACACTGCCCACTTGAGAAAAGTTTTCAACGAAAGACGAAGGGAATCTTGGAAATGTTTTATTAACTCGCTCAATAGAAACACCTGTATTAAGGATATTTGGGCTGCTATATATAAAAAAAGCTCATACTGGATGCAATAAACTCGACCAACCACACTTCGAAAGCATCTCCCAATTTTATGACACCTTAACTCCCGATTTTGTTGTTCAAGAATTTCAACAGTATTCTACAGAGCCTCTTCCTGATAAATTTCTCACACTCTCCCAACCTATATCTTACCCAGAATGTTTTAACATACTCCAAAAGAAACATACTTCTGCTCCTGGACCGGACTATATTGCCTATAAAATGCTCTCCCATCTTCCTTACCATGCACATGCCATAATCATAGCGTATTACAATCAAATACTAAACTCAGCCGTTCCTCTTTCCGCATGGAGTACATTTACGCTCGTGCCCATACCGAAACCAAAACTCTCGACCACAAATCTAATCGAATATAGAGGAATCTGTCTAGGATCATGTTTAAGGAAGGTCTTCCTCAGTATTATGGTGTCTCGCTTATCACAATTTGTTACCCGTCTATCAATATACCTTTATAAAAGGGAGAAGCACAGTGGATCACGTTAATATATTATTAACGGATTTGCTGCTAGCAAAACAACGCAAACATGGAACAATTGCTGCTTTCCTTGATATCAAAGCTGCCTATGACATGTTACTGTCGAAACTTCATAACTCTTTGCTAATTTTATTAAAGTACTCCAACATCTTTCGGCGAATGGAACTCACATGCCAAACGTCTACGTCTAACGTACGATACGCATCTCATGGCTTGAAGTGGCCTATTATTCGCTCTATACTTAAAGGATTTAGAAGGTATCGTAACACGCGATGCAAGAATACTACAGTCCCTGGCCAAATTAGTATGACCACCTAAGGAAACCTAAGAAAAAACTTTAAATTGCCTTTATGTATTTCATTCATGTTTTATTTATCTTAATTGTGTAAAATGTGACTAGACTTATAGATACACACACAGATTAACACAACTAATCACAAAACTCCGATTTCAACCCTCATGTAATTGTCAACTCTAGTATTTTGTCAGTCCTCGTTTTGCTGCAATAACGGCCTGCACTCTGCGAGGCATGCTGTCTATGCATCGTGAGCTCATATCTTCAGTTGCTGGTTGTGGTTCCAGTGGAATATGATCCGTTCAAGTAAATGTATCCTCGTAGTGACATTGTCTTTTGCCACTTCCCTCTTTAACAGTTCCCATACATTCTCAATTGGGTTGAGGTGGGGAGAATTACCTGGCCAGTCCTTTTCCTTCAAGAATCTTTTGACAGTCTTTGCCGTATGGCAGGGCACACCATCTTGCACCAATCCCGGAGTTGTGGAAGAAGTCGAGTTTGCAGAACACTGACCCAGACCTCTGCCACTAATCACTGACCATGTCATCACCCAAGTTGGATGTTTGATAGTCTTTATCACACAATCTTCTCTTAATAAACTGAGCCTTGTTCATTAAAATCTGGAAGGTGCTTCCGTCACTAGAGCATACTTGAAACACAAAAGCAATTTGTAAAATTTTAAAAACTATGGATAATTTTCAAATCAAAATGAAGAGTTGGAAAACATACTGATCTCCAGTCTTCTACAGTGAAGTGTTTGTGCGCCTTAGCCCATTCCAACCGTTGCTTCATCATCCTTGGATTAAGTCTTGGCTTGCGAGCTGGTCTGCAGCTTTTGTAGCCCAAGTCTGCCAGTCTCCGCCGAACTGTTCGGACCGACACTGGAATTCCTGCATCGTTTAATTTCCTTCTTATGTTGCTGTTCGTTGCTGCTCTATCTTCTATTATTATTTTTCTCAACATTCATTCATCGCGAGGTGACAGCACCTTTTTTCTGCCACATTTGCCCTTACGACTCGATGCCAGCGTGTTCATTTTACTCAACCTACGACTGATATTAGCCACTGAAGTTTTTGAAACTCCAACTTTTTTTTTGCTATTTCTCGCTGTGAAAGATTAGTTTCAGTCAAAAGACCTTAAATCATTCCCCTTTTGGTTGGTGACAGGTCCTTTTCTAAGTCCATTTCTGAAAACATAACGATATGAGGTTAGAATTGGAAAATGTTGTTAATTTTCTCCCGCCGGGCTGAGTGGCTCAGACGGTTAAGGCGCTGGCCTTCTAACCCCCAACTTGGCAGGTTCGATCCTGGCTCAGTCCGGTGGTA
The DNA here is from genome assembly GCF_040414725.1 of Anabrus simplex. NCBI lineage: Eukaryota > Metazoa > Arthropoda > Insecta > Orthoptera > Tettigoniidae > Anabrus > Anabrus simplex. The sequence goes on along the minus strand of NC_090279.1, from coordinate 220,833,147 downwards.
TTTGAAGGTGCTCAAATACGATAGCCTCGTGTCGGTAGATTTACTGGCACGTAAAAGAACTCCTGCGGGACTAAATTCCGGCACCTCGGCGTCTCCGAAGACCGTAAAAGTAGTTAGTGGGACGTAAAACACATAACATTATTATTATTATTATTATTATTATTATTATTATTATTATTATTATTATTAATTTTCTCCCAAGGAAGCACAAACCTATCGTGAACGGGCATGAGATATATGTACATGCAAGCAGAAATTAAAATAATTGATTAGGTTTAATTTACCATTAGAATTTTACCTTTAAAAAGCAACTTGTGTGCGGAGAAAATGAACTCAAGAGCGACACGCATTTCCCTCCATAAGTATAAATTGGTGCCAACATGTAAATAGTGTGACCAACATACAATATTTTTCACAACTCTCCTGCTCAAATGCTTCCTTGATATATAAATGCACTTAGAGTTTTCCTACAAACACTTTCCAGTGTCGAAAATGGTTCAATGATTCCATAAAGAGAGAAAATATGAGGTAGTCATATTAATTTGGCCAGGGACTGTATTATATGCGGATGATATAGTCATTTATTCATCTCATGAAAGTCTGGAAGTCTGCAGAACTAATATCACTCGAGCATTAACTACTGCTCAAGCTTGGTTAAACGAGTGTGGTTTGGAACTTTCCTCTACTAAAAATGTGGCCATGATTTTCGCGCATAAACGCAAGTATAATACAATTCCGATCGTCCGGGTGCACGAGTATCTTGGTATATGTTTAGATAATAAACTGCCCTGGAAACCATTTTGCATACCTTTCGAAAAATACTCAAAAAATTACAAATATATTGAAATTAACAGTTCGACGAAACTGGGGTGCTGATCCCGTAACGGCTTTATCGGCAGACAATACGCTCGCTTTTAGATTATGGATCCTTTTATTTTGATATCGCATCCTCCACTCTTATTCACAAGCTCAACGTAATTCAACATCGAGCACTCCGATTATGTCTAGGCGCTTTAACCTCTACCCCGCCAAATGCGTTGCTTGTTCAAACATGTGACATGGCTCTCCACTATCGCCGTCTGTATTTAGCTTCTAAATGTTTAATGCCCCGAATGGCGCTAGCTAGACATCCTATACTGCCCAAACTACAATTACTGGAGGAATATTGGCAGCGTTCTCAACAGCAATCACGAACTCCTGCTTTGTTAGACGCATTCCACTTGACGCAACAATATCGTACTAGCATTCAGAAAAATACTTCGCTTCTATACAATACAATGCCATAAAATATTATGCACTACAAACCTAATATTGTAGTGTCTCAGCACATTTCCTTTACTAACAGCACAATGCAACCTTCCGAAATACCAAAACCCACACTTAAAATGGCGATAAATGATCTCAACCCTACTTTCATAACATCTACAGATTTGTAACAGGGGATTTCAGGAGAAAGAGTAGTGTATCAGAAATGTTAAAGGAACTTGGGTGGGAAACTTTAAGTAAGAGAAGGGTGAAAACTAGACTTATAGGATTATATAGAGCCTATACAGGAGAAGAAGCATGGGGAGATATCCGTGAGAGGCTTCAGTTGGAAAATAATGATATCGGCAGGACTGACCACAAATATAAAATTAGAAGGAATTTTAGCAGAAGCGATTGGGGTAAATTTTCATTCATTGGGAAGGGTGTGAAGGAGTGGAACAGTTTACCAGGGGTAGTGTTTGATCCTTTTCCAAAATCTGTACAGATATTCAAGAAGAGAATAAACAGCAACAGAGAAAATAAATGAAATGTTAGAGGGCATTCGACCAGTGCAGGTTATTGTAAATAAAAATATGTGTGTGAATAAATTAATTCCATCCCCTGGTCTAAGGAGTTTGGACAGCCAAAGTAGGGGACTGCCTGTAGGGGTGAAGTACAGTGGGGACTTCGAGGGCCCTGGAACCGCTACGGTAGCTGTGAAGGCCCTTCAGGAACTCTGAAAAGTGGTGGCAAAAGGGGCTCTGGTTAAGACGCAGCAGGTCGTTATGCTACTTAGGATCCAGAACGGGTAAAAAATAGTAAATAAATAAATGCAATGTAAATATTAATCTTATACCAGTTGTATAGTATCATTTGAAGTAATTCCACATACTGTATATCAGTTGACTATATTTGTAAGTAGTACAGGAGATATTATAAGTAGAATTTTGTAAACAATGTAAATTTATTAAGGATGAGCTGTGTGTTTAATAGCAAACATTCTTAGCGTAAATTGTATAATATTGTATTATAGGAAAATGTTCTTCTCTTGTTAATTTAAAATTTAGTGCTTGACAATAATGTATTTTAGTGTACCATTTGCCACCGAGGTAGACACCTCATTTGCAAATAAAGAGATTTTGATTTTGATTTTGGATCCAAACAAAATGTAGGCACGGGGACCGCATATTACATTCCGCAGTTACACGTTAGTGACTAATACACATGCTTCAATATTTCCTGCTGAGGCTTTCGCTATACGACAAGCTTTGCTATATCAAAAACATAATCACGTCTCCAAAGCGATCATTCTTACAGATTCTTTAAGTGTGCTTCAGAGTTTAATGCCACATAAGTCCTATACAAATTGGTACATCTGTAATATTCGACGCCTTTTATTTGAACTCGATGAAAATGGTGCTGATATAACTTTAACATGGATAAAAAGACATTCGAACAACGCCGGTAATGATCAGGTTGATAAAATGGCAAAGCAAGCTGCATCCCTACACAGATTTCACGCCGATTATTAAACTTGCTATTCAACAAAAATGGCAGCACAACTGGACACACACGGCGAAACTTAAAGGAAAATATTACTAGGCCTATCAGCTGCAACCAAGAATTGCTAGTCACCCATGGTTTTCAACAACAAAATATTCACGAAGACATATTACTACAATTGTCAGATTACCCTTTAATCACCCTTTGACTCCGGCTTATAAATTCAAATTAAAGTTAGGGGATTCACCCATGTGTTCACGTAATAATAGTATGGCCGACATTACTCACATATTCTTTCAATGTTCCCATTTCTCCATACATAGAAAACGTTTTCTCCACACTTTACGCTCGCTCGCCTCGTTCAGCAGCCTACACCTTCACTTGTTCTTGCTATTCAAGAATTTTTGGATAATTGTAACATTAAACTATAACTTCGTTTGACTAGTGAGTCTTATGAGCTTTTCCACTCGCATCCTCCTCTACATAACTGTAGCCCAATCTCTTTGCTGCAACCTATGACGACGTTATGTTCTAGACCTGTAACCCTAGTGTTTTTACAAGTGTTGAACAACTTTATCCATCATACGTAAAACTCAGTCTGTTTATCTTGAAGATTTGCGACAATACGTGTTGTGACTGGGTAATGGCTTTTCAGCAGCGCCCAAGAAAATCCGAATAATAATAATAATAATAATAATAATTTCCACCTGGTTACTCAACATTAACCCAGCTATGAAAAATACAGGGAAGACGCGATGTCGATTTATGTAAAGTAGGTAGTTGACCCCCTGCTGTGCGGGTTGCCTGTCCCACAGGCGCTACCCTTATTTTCAATTCAACCCTTAAACTTCCCTTACTTATATCGTATTTCTTCTGAACCATTTCCTGGACATCGTCGTTTTTCAGAATTCCTCACTTCATATTTCCTCATCCGCCATATTTCAGTTATCATCATCATCATCATCATCATCTGTTTACCCTCCAGGTTCGGCTTTTCCCTCGGACTCAGCGAGGGATCCCACCTCTACCGCCTCAAGGGCAGTGTCCTGGAGCTTCAGACTCTTGGTCGGGGATACAACTGGGGAGAATGACCAGTACCTCGCCCAGGTGGCCTCACCTGCTATGCTGATCAGGGGCCTTGTGGAGGGATGGGAAGATTGGAAGGGAAGAGGGGAGGAAGCGGCCGTGGCCTTAAGTTAGGTACCATCCCGGCATTCGCCTGGAGAAGAAGTGGGAAACCACGGAAAACCACTTCGAGGATGGCTGAGGTGGGAATCGAACCCACCTCTACTCAGTTGACCTTCCGAGGCTGAGTGGACCCCGTTCCAGCCCTCGTACCACTTTTCATTTTTTCGTGGCAGAGCCGGGAATCGAACCCGGACCTCTGGGGGTGGCAGCTAATCACGGTCATATTTCAGTTATTTCATTCTAATTTTCTGAAGCCATCATGTCTCCGCCATGACACCTTCTACTCAGCTGTTTCTATTGGCTGCTCTGCACCTCTCACTTGCTTGGTACTCGTACTCAAAGTTATAATTATTTACCATTCAGTAAAATTTCTCCGCCCTAGTGGGATTTGAACTCCAGTGGACAGCATCCATACTCCAGTGCGTTACCTCAAGACCATGCATCACTGTCGGTCGTTGTAGTTGAGATACTGGGTGACCTACTATTAAAAAAATTATGAAAACTAAAGTCAGTCAGTCCGGCCGTTCTATCCGGTCGATTTCCTTCATTCTTTTTTTTAACTGAAAGGCATTCGTGCACAGATTTGTCATGAGGTAGTATAAATCACTTAACTTCCGCCTTCCTCAAATTGTTTCATTTTTCAATTTTTTGTCTCTTTGAAGCAATCATATCTTTGGTTCTAATTGAGGTACGGAGTTTGTTTTGGCCAAATAACACTCAGTGGATCAAGCTCTTTCATTTGAGCTCTTAACTATTCAAATTGGTTCATTCTGAGGAAAGTTATGGGTGCAATTTGACATCTCATTTCTTCAACATTTTTTTTTCATTGAAGCAATCATAGTATTCGTTGTAATTGAGGTACGCAGTTCGTTTTGGTCTAAAAACACTCAATGGATCAAGCGATTTCGTTTGAGGTAACAAATATTTTAATTGGTACATTATGAGAAAAGTTGAGTACATTTGTCTCCGTGACGAAGATCTTTGAAGGACATTTCAACAGTTCGCCACGTAGTGTTGTTCCATGGAACGTTTAATTCAGTTTCTTTGAGTGATGTATTTTCAAGTGTTTTGTTGACATAATATTACATTCTATTACCACAGCAGATGATGTGCTTTTTCATTAACTGGAATCTTTGCAGATACATCCGTGAGGAGAGTAACGTCCAACACCATACTTTGTATACATTGCGGGCGGAGCCAGCGGGAAACTGCTAGTGAAGTTATAAAGAGAAAGGAGCTGAGAAAGTCCATTCGTGAAATATGAGTACCATGAATTTGATGTAGAATAAACGATACCGTAATATATGTATCGGACCGCCTCTAGGGTGCAATGGTTAGTGTGAGTAAATGCCACTCCCGGAGACCCGGGTTCGACTCGCAAATCTGCCAGGATTTTTCGATGAGTTGTACGAAGTCTGGAACGGGGTCCACTCAGCCTCGCGAAGGGGGAGGGGGGAGTCGATTCCCCCCTCAGCCATCCTCGAAGTAGTTTTCCGTGTATTCCCACTTCGGCCGTTTCCTTGTGTGTACCTTCCCGCCATAAGGTTCCTGTCGAGGTACTGGTAGAGGTGGGATCCCTCGCTGAGATGAAGGCCGATAGTGACCCCGTGAAGTCCCGATCTTGTGACGAGGTTAAGAGTTGTGCCTGTCGAAGTCCTTTGGGGCAGTCATTAATTATTGACAGATAAAATGGAGAGAGTGTTGATGGAATGAAAGATGACAAGGAAAACCGGAGTACCCGGAGAAAGACCTCTCCCGCCTCCGCTCTGTCCAGCACAAATCTCACATCGAATGACCCGGATTTGAGCCACGGAACCCAGTGGTGAGAGACTTAAGTCACGGAGGCATTTTATTACTATATTTAAAACAATATCCGCCTCTGTGGTGTAGTGCCAACTCCGGAGGTCCGGGTTCGATTCCCAGCTCTGGCATGAAATTTCTTAACAAGAAATCACGCAGGAGACGAACCGTTTTAACCTCACATGCACGTCAATAGATTTTAGCCAGTCCTTTAAGCATGATAACTCATTTTGTGGTCTTACCTCATCACAGATGTCTCAGTGTCCCTAGTGCAATAGATATCCATGTGTAATTGTTCCCTACTTAGTACTATGTATTCTTTGCAAGTTTTTCTTTTGTATAATATTGTATATACTTGTCCATTATGTAAATTCCATACGCTTAATAATAATAATAATAATAATAATAATAATAATAATAATAATAACCTCATCACACCCTGAAAACTCCAGACTTGATAGGATTCCGTGGGACTTACTTTTATCAAAGGGGTATTCTATCGTTTGGGATGAGATGTCAAACCTCCGAAAGTAGGGCACTAGGATCTGATTGGCTGACAATAAATTATCACGTTTCCGCACTTTGTGTACCTTACCATTTCATTTGACAGTTCCGTTTTTTCAATTATTGTGCAAAAGTCTGCCGAGTTCTTTTCAGGTATTTGTGTTTCTTCTTTATTAGAGTCAAAATTTAAAATGTTAATGGTATTTTCATTATTGTTTTTTCTTTTCATTGTCTATGTCCCATCAATATCAGTGTGAGTAAAACACTCTTCGTGGCCTGTCCGAACCTTCAGTTGTGATGTAACATCTATCCTCTCACTTTTTGAACAAACACTGTAAAGAAGCTGATTGTTCTATATAAATAATTATTTCAAGTTTATTGTGCCGTGGTTCGAAATGTTTTAAGCAAATACATCATGTACGTAACACTACACCCTCATGACAATGGCATATTACTATCAAAATCCTGGTATTGTGATCTACTGTTAAATGTGGGTAAGTCTGTATAGAAGGCAGCGCAGATCATAAAAAGTAAATATGAGGATTTGTGAATGCAGCGAATGCACTGTGAACTTTTACATAGAGCTTGAGTTGAGAACTACACAGTTCAAAAAAATTAGGGGAACATGTTTTGTAATGTATGGTATGTGAATGTTAATTTAGTACATGGGGTTCCAATGGTCGTACAGTATACCTTGAGACCTCAACTACTCATTGTATGTCAAATCGAAGTTACACTCCATCTGTAAACTTAGCTGTGAGGTGACGCCTCAAAACAAAGTGAATAGCGGTGCGTTCATGTGTCATTGTGAGGCACATAGACTACATCAACCAGTACATCCCATGAGACATCTTAACAAGGTTCCTCGCAAGGGCCGTCACTTTGATTCAGGAAGGATGGATTTCCCGTCAGTTATTGAACGCTTGTGGAATCACTACATTGAGACACACCAGTTCACAACGAGGGTTGGACAAGTTCGTGGACGCATGAAAACCCCACAGGATGACTGATATCTGACCATCTGTGCATTGTGGCATCGTTCAGCAACTGCTAGAGAACTGCAACATGACCTCAGGGGGGTCACTGGAGTCACAAGTAGGTATAAAAAGACAGAGCTGGCACAGGGGCTAATACGTAAGATGGCCGTTATACATTGGTTATATGGGAGTAATGAGATGGACCAGGAGCTAATGGCGATACATTGTTCTTATAGTCCGAACTCTACAGAGCTGGCACAGGGGCTAATACGTAAGATGGCCGTTATACATTGGTTATATGGGAGTAACCTTAATGAGATGGACCAGGAGCTAATGGCGATACATTGTTCTTATAGTCCGAACTCTACAGAGCTGCCTCAGGGGCTAATACGTAAGATGGCCGTTATACATTGGTTATATGGGAGTAACCTTAATGAGACGGACCAGGAGCTAATGGCGATACATTGTTCTTATAGTCCGAACTCTACAGAGCTGGCACAGGGGCTAATACGTAAGATGGCCGTTATACATTGGTTATATGGGAGTAATGAGATGGACCAGGAGCTAATGGCGATACATTGTTCTTATAGTCCGAACTCTACAGAGCTGGCACTGGGGCTAATACGTAAGATGGCCGTTATACATTGGTTATATGGGAGTAACCTTAATGAGATGGACCAGGAGCTAATGGCGATACATTGTTCTTATAGTCCGAACTCTACAGAGCTGGCTCAGGGGCTAATACGTAAGATGGCCGTTATACATTGGTTATATAGGAGTAACCTTAATGAGATGGACCAGGAGCTAATGGCGATACATTGTTCTTATAGTCCGAACTCTACAGAGCTGGCACAGGGGCTAATACGTAAGATGGCCGTTATACATTGGTTATATGGGAGTAATGAGATGGACCAGGAGCTAATGGCGATACATTGTTCTTATAGTCCGAACTCTACAGAGCTGGCACAGGGGCTAATAGCGATACATTGTTCTTATAGTCCGAACTCTACAGAGCTGGCACAGGGGCTAATACGTAAGATGGCCGTTATAGCCTACATTGGTTATATGGGAGTAACCTTAATGAGATGGACCAGGAGCTAATGGCGATACATTGTTCTTATAGTCCGAACTCTACAGAGCTGGCACAGGGGCTAATAGCGATACATTGTTCTTATAGTCCGAACTCTACAGAGCTGGCACAGGGGCTAATACGTAAGATGGCCGTTATACATTGGTTATATGGGAGTAACCTTAATGAGACGGACCAGGAGCTAATAGCGATACATTGTTCTTATAGTCCGAACTCTACAGAGCTGGCACAGGGGCTAATAGCGATACATTGTTCTTATAGTCCGAACTCTACAGAGCTGGCACAGGGGCTAATACGTAAGATGGCCGTTATACATTGGTTATATGGGACTAACCTTAATGAGATGGACCAGGAGCTAATGGCGATACATTGTTCTTATAGTCCGAACTCTACAGAGCTGGCACAGGGGCTAATACGTAAGATGGCCGTTATACATTGGTTATATGGGAGTAACCTTAATGAGATGGACCAGGAGCTAATGGCGATACATTGTTCTTATAGTCCGAACTCTACAGAGCTGCCTCAGGGGCTAATACGTAAGATGGCCGTTATACATTGGTTATATGGGAGTAACCTTAATGAGACGGACCAGGAGCTAATGGCGATACATTGTTCTTATAGTCCGAACTCTACAGAGCTGCCTCAGGGGCTAATACGTAAGATGGCCGTTATACATTGGTTATATGGGAGTAACCTTAATGAGACGGACCAGGAGCTAATGGCGATACATTGTTCTTATAGTCCGAACTCTACAGAGCTGGCACAGGGGCTAATAGCGATACATTGTTCTTATAGTCCGAACTCTACAGAGCTGCCTCAGGGGCTAATACGTAAGATGGTCGTTATACATTGGTTATATGGGAGTAACCTTAATGAGATGGACCAGGAGCTAATAGCGATACATTGTTCTTATAGTCCGAACTCTACAGAGCTGGCTCAGGGGCTAATACGTAAGATGGCCGTTATACATTGGTTATATGGGAGTAACCTTAATGAGATGGACCAGGAGCTAATGGCGATACATTGTTCTTATAGTCCGAACTCTACAGAGCTGGCACAGGGGCTAATACGTAAGATGGCCGTTATACATTGGTTATATGGGAGTAACCTTAATGAGATGGACCAGGAGCTAATGGCAATACATTGTTCTTATAGTCCGAACTCTACAGAGCTGGCACAGGGGCTAATACGTAAGATGGCCGTTATACATTGGTTATATGGGAGTAACCTTAATGAGACGGACCAGGAGCTAATAGTGATACATTGTTCTTATAGTCCGAACTCTACAGAGCTGCCTCAGGGGCTAATACGTAAGATGGCCGTTATAGCCTACATTGGTTATATGGGAGTAACCTTAATGAGATGGACCAGGAGCTAATGGCGATACATTGTTCTTATAGTCCGAACTCTACAGAGCTGGCACAGGGGCTAATACCGTACGTAAGATGGCCGTTATACATTGGTTATATGGGAGTAACCTTAATGAGACGGACCAGGAGCTAATAGCGATACATTGTTCTTATTGTCCGAACTCTACAGAGCTGCCTCAGGGGCTAATATGTAAGATGGCCGTTATACATTGGTTATATGGGAGTAACCTTAATGAGATGGACCAGGAGCTAATGGCGATACATTGTTCTTATAGTCCGAACTCTACAGAGCTGGCTCAGGGGCTAATACGTAAGATGGCCGTTATACATTGGTTATATGGGAGTAACCTTAATGAGATGGACCAGGAGCTAATGGCGATACATTGTTCTTATAGTCCGAACTCTACAGAGCTGGCTCAGGGGCTAATACGTAAGATGGCCGTTATACATTGGTTATATGGGAGTAACCTTAATGAGACGGACCAGGAGCTAATAGCGATACATTGTTCTTATAGTCCGAACTCTACAGAGCTGGCACAGGGGCTAATGGCGATACATTGTTCTTATAGTCCGAACTCTACAGAGCTGGCTCAGGGGCTAATACGTAAGATGGCCGTTATACATTGGTTATATGGGAGTAACCTTAATGAGATGGACCAGGAGCTAATGGCGATACATTGTTCTTATAGTCCGAACTCTACAGAGCTGGCACAGGGGCTAATACCGTACGTAAGATGGCCGTTATACATTGGTTATATGGGAGTAACCTTAATGAGACGGACCAGGAGCTAATAGCGATACATTGTTCTTATAGTCCGAACTCTACAGAGCTGGCACAGGGGCTAATGGCGATACATTGTTCTTATAGTCCGAACTCTACAGAGCTGGCTCAGGGGCTAATACGTAAGATGGCCGTTATACATTGGTTATATGGGAGTAACCTTAATGAGATGGACCAGGAGCTAATGGCGATACATTGTTCTTATAGTCCGAACTCTACAGAGCTGGCACAGGGGCTAATACCGTACGTAAGATGGCCGTTATACATTGGTTATATGGGAGTAACCTTAATGAGACGGACCAGGAGCTAATGGCGATACATTGTTCTTATAGTCCGAACTCTACAGAGCTGGCACAGGGGCTAATACCATACGTAAGATGGCCGTTATACATTGGTTATATGGGAGTAACCTTAATGAGACGGACCAGGAGCTAATGGCGATACATTGTTCTTATAGTCCGAACTCTACAGAGCTGGCACAGGGGCTAATACCGTACGTAAGATGGCCGTTATACATTGGTTATATGGGAGTAACCTTAATGAGATGGACCAGGAGCTAATGGCGATACATTGTTCTTATAGTCCGAACTCTACAGAGCTGGCACAGGGGCTAATACCGTACGTAAGATGGCCGTTATACATTGGTTATATGGGAGTAACCTTAATGAGACGGACCAGGAGCTAATGGCGATACATTGTTCTTATAGTCCGAACTCTACAGAGCTGGCACTGGGGCTAATACGTAAGATGGCCGTTTTACATTGGTTATATGGGAGTAACCTTAATGAGACGGACCAGGAGCTAATGGCGATACATTGTTCTTATAGTCCGAACTCTACAGAGCTGGCACAGGGGCTAATAGCGATACATTGTTCTTATAGTCCGAACTCTACAGAGCTGGCACAGGGGCTAATACGTAAGATGGCCGTTTTACATTGGTTATATGGGAGTAACCTTAATGAGATGGACCAGGAGCTAATGGCGATACGTTGTTCTTATAGTCCGAACTCTACAGAGCTGGCACAGGGGCTAATAGCGATACATTGTTCTTATAGTCCGAACTCTACAGAGCTGGCACAGGGGCTAATAGCGATACATTGTTCTTATAGTCCGAACTCTACAGAGCTGGCACAGGGGCTAATACGTAAGATGGCCGTTATACATTGGTTATATGGGAGTAACCTTAATGAGATGGACCAGGAGCTAATGGCGATACATTGTTCTTATAGTCCGAACTCTACAGAGCTGGCTCAGGGGCTAATACGTAAGATGGCCGTTATACATTGGTTATATGGGAGTAACCTTAATGAGATGGACCAGGAGCTAATGGCGATACATTGTTCTTATAGTCCGAACTCTACAGAGCTGGCTCAGGGGCTAATACGTAAGATGGCCGTTATACATTGGTTATATAGGAGTAACCTTAATGAGATGGACCAGGAGCTAATGGCGATACGTTGTTCTTATAGTCCGAACTCTACAGAGCTGGCACAGGGGCTAATAGCGATACATTGTTCTTATAGTCCGAACTCTACAGAGCTGGCTCAGGGGCTAATACGTAAGATGGCCGTTATACATTGGTTATATGGGAGTAACCTTAATGAGATGGACCAGGAGCTAATGGCGATACATTGTTCTTATAGTCCGAACTCTACAGAGCTGGCACAGGGGCTAATACGTAAGATGGCCGTTATACATTGGTTATATGGGAGTAACCTTAATGAGATGGACCAGGAGCTAATAGCGATACATTGTTCTTATAGTCCGAACTCTACAGAGCTGGCACAGGGGCTAATACGTAAGATGGCCGTTATACATTGGTTATATGGGAGTAACCTTAATGAGATGGACCAGGAGCTAATGGCGATACATTGTTCTTATAGTCCGAACTCTACAGAGCTGGCTCAGGGGCTAATACGTAAGATGGCCGTTATACATTGGTTATATGGGAGTAACCTTAATGAGACGGACCAGGAGCTAATGGCGATACATTGTTCTTATAGTCCGAACTCTACAGAGCTGGCACAGGGGCTAATAGCGATACATTGTTCTTATAGTCCGAACTCTACAGAGCTGGCACAGGGGCTAATACGTAAGATGGCCGTTATACATTGGTTATATGGGAGTAACCTTAATGAGATGGACCAGGAGCTAATGGCGATACATTGTTCTTATAGTCCGAACTCTACAGAGCTGGCTCAGGGGCTAATACGTAAGATGGCCGTTATACATTGGTTATATGGGAGTAACCTTAATGAGACGGACCAGGAGCTAATGGCGATACATTGTTCTTATAGTCCGAACTCTACAGAGCTGGCACAGGGGCTAATACGTAAGATGGCCGTTATACATTGGTTATATGGGAGTAACCTTAATGAGACGGACCAGGAGCTAATGGCGATACATTGTTCTTATAGTCCGAACTCTACAGAGCTGGCTCAGGGGCTAATACGTAAGATGGCCATTATACATTGGTTATATGGGAGTAACCTTAATGAGACGGACCAGGAGCTAATGGCGATACATTGTTCTTATAGTCCGAACTCTACAGAGCTGGCACAGGGGCTAATAGCGATACATTGTTCTTATAGTCCGAACTCTACAGAGCTGGCACAGGGGCTAATACGTAAGATGGTCGTTATACATTGGTTATATGGGAGTAACCTTAATGAGATGGACCAGGAGCTAATGGCGATACATTGTTCTTATAGTCCGAACTCTACAGAGCTGGCACAGGGGCTAATGGCGATACATTGTTCTTATAGTCCGAACTCTACAGAGCTGGCACAGGGGCTAATACGTAAGATGGCCGTTATACATTGGTTATATGGGAGTAACCTTAATGAGATGGACCAGGAGCTAATGGCGATACATTGTTCTTATAGTCCGAACTCTACAGAGCTGGCTCAGGGGCTAATACGTAAGATGGCCGTTATACATTGGTTATATGGGAGTAACCTTAATGAGACGGACCAGGAGCTAATGGCGATACATTGTTCTTATAGTCCGAACTCTACAGAGCTGGCACAGGGGCTAATACGTAAGATGGCCGTTATACATTGGTTATATGGGAGTAACCTTAATGAGACGGACCAGGAGCTAATGGCGATACATTGTTCTTATAGTCCGAACTCTACAGAGCTGGCTCAGGGGCTAATACGTAAGATGGCCATTATACATTGGTTATATGGGAGTAACCTTAATGAGACGGACCAGGAGCTAATGGCGATACATTGTTCTTATAGTCCGAACTCTACAGAGCTGGCACAGGGGCTAATACCGTACGTAAGATGGCCGTTATACATTGGTTATATGGGAGTAACCTTAATGAGACGGACCAGGAGCTAATGGCGATACATTGTTCTTATAGTCCGAACTCTACAGAGCTGCCTCAGGGGCTAATACGTAAGATGGCCATTATACATTGGTTATATGGGAGTAACCTTAATGAGACGGACCAGGAGCTAATGGCGATACATTGTTCTTATAGTCCGAACTCTACAGAGCTGGCTCAGGGGCTAATACGTAAGATGGCCGTTATACATTGGTTATATAGGAGTAACCTTAATGAGATGGACCAGGAGCTAATGGCGATACATTGTTCTTATAGTCCGAACTCTACAGAGCTGGCTCAGGGGCTAATACGTAAGATGGCCGTTATACATTGGTTATATAGGAGTAACCTTAATGAGATGGACCAGGAGCTAATGGCGATACATTGTTCTTATAGTCCGAACTCTACAGAGCTGGCACAGGGGCTAATACGTAAGATGGCCGTTATACATTGGTTATATGGGAGTAATGAGATGGACCAGGAGCTAATGGCGATACATTGTTCTTATAGTCCGAACTCTACAGAGCTGGCACAGGGGCTAATACGTAAGATGGCCGTTATACATTGGTTATATAGGAGTAACCTTAATGAGATGGACCAGGAGCTAATGGCGATACATTGTTCTTATTGTCCGAACTCTACAGAGCTGGCACAGGGGCTAATACGTAAGATGGCCGTTATACATTGGTTATATAGGAGTAACCTTAATGAGATGGACCAGGAGCTAATGGCGATACATTGTTCTTATAGTCCGAACTCTACAGAGCTGGCACAGGGGCTAATACGTAAGATGGCCGTTATACATTGGTTATATGGGAGTAACCTTAATGAGATGGACCAGGAGCTAATGGCGATACATTGTTCTTATAGTCCGAACTCTACAGAGCTGGCACAGGGGCTAATACGTAAGATGGCCGTTATACATTGGTTATATGGGAGTAACCTTAATGAGACGGACCAGGAGCTAATAGCGATACATTGTTCTTATAGTCCGAACTCTACAGAGCTGGCACAGGGGCTAATACGTAAGATGGCCGTTATACATTGGTTATATGGGAGTAATGAGATGGACCAGGAGCTAATGGCGATACATTGTTCTTATAGTCCGAACTCTACAGAGCTGGCACAGGGGCTAATACGTAAGATGGCCGTTATACATTGGTTATATGGGAGTAACCTTAATGAGATGGACCAGGAGCTAATGGCGATACATTGTTCTTATAGTCCGAACTCTACAGAGCTGGCACAGGGGCTAATACGTAAGATGGCCGTTATACATTGGTTATATGGGAGTAACCTTAATGAGATGGACCAGGAGCTAATAGCGATACATTGTTCTTATAGTCCGAACTCTACAGAGCTGGCACAGGGGCTAATACGTAAGATGGCCGTTATACATTGGTTATATGGGAGTAACCTTAATGAGATGGACCAGGAGCTAATGGCGATACATTGTTCTTATAGTCCGAACTCTACAGAGCTGGCTCAGGGGCTAATACGTAAGATGGCCGTTATACATTGGTTATATGGGAGTAACCTTAATGAGATGGACCAGGAGCTAATGGCGATACATTGTTCTTATAGTCCGAACTCTACAGAGCTGGCACAGGAGCTAATGGCGATACATTGTTCTTATAGTCCGAACTCTACAGAGCTGGCTCAGGGGCTAATACGTAAGATGGCCGTTATACATTGGTTATATGGGAGTAACCTTAATGAGATGGACCAGGAGCTAATGGCGATACATTGTTCTTATAGTCCGAACTCTACAGAGCTGGCACAGGGGCTAATACGTAAGATGGCCGTTATACATTGGTTATATGGGAGTAACCTTAATGAGATGGACCAGGAGCTAATGGCGATACATTGTTCTTATAGTCCGAACTCTACAGAGCTGGCACAGGGGCTAATACGTACGATGGCCGTTATACATTGGTTATATGGGAGTAACCTTAATGAGATGGACCAGGAGCTAATGGCGATACATTGTTCTTATAGTCCGAACTCTACAGAGCTGGCTCAGGGGCTAATACGTAAGATGGCCGTTATACATTGGTTATATAGGAGTAACCTTAATGAGATGGACCAGGAGCTAATGGCGATACATTGTTCTTATAGTCCGAACTCTACAGAGCTGGCACAGGGGCTAATACGTAAGATGGCCGTTATACATTGGTTATATGGGAGTAACCTTAATGAGATGGACCAGGAGCTAATGGCGATACATTGTTCTTATAGTCCGAACTCTACAGAGCTGGCTCAGGGGCTAATACGTAAGATGGCCGTTATACATTGGTTATAAAGGAGTAACCTTAATGAGATGGACCAGGAGCTAATGGCGATACATTGTTCTTATAGTCCGAACTCTACAGAGCTGGCTCAGGGGCTAATACGTAAGATGGCCGTTATACATTGGTTATATAGGAGTAACCTTAATGAGATGGACCAGGAGCTAATGGCGATACATTGTTCTTATAGTCCGAACTCTACAGAGCTGGCTCAGGGGCTAATACGTAAGATGGCCGTTATACATTGGTTATATAGGAGTAACCTTAATGAGATGGACCAGGAGCTAATGGCGATACATTGTTCTTATAGTCCGAACTCTACAGAGCTGGCTCAGGGGCTAATACGTAAGATGGCCGTTATACATTGGTTATATAGGAGTAACCTTAATGAGATGGACCAGGAGCTAATGGCGATACATTGTTCTTATAGTCCGAACTCTACAGAGCTGCCTCAGGGGCTAATACGTAAGATGGCCGTTATAGCCTACATTGGTTATATGGGAGTAACCTTAATGAGATGGACCAGGAGCTAATGGCGATACATTGTTCTTATAGTCCGAACTCTACAGAGCTGGCACAGGGGCTAATACGTAAGATGGCCGTTATACATTGGTTATATGGGAGTAACCTTAATGAGATGGACCAGGAGCTAATGGCGATACATTGTTCTTATAGTCCGAACTCTACAGAGCTGGCTCAGGGGCTAATACGTAAGATGGCCGTTATACATTGGTTATATAGGAGTAACCTTAATGAGATGGACCAGGAGCTAATGGCGATACATTGTTCTTATAGTCCGAACTCTACAGAGCTGGCTCAGGGGCTAATACGTAAGATGGCCGTTATACATTGGTTATATAGGAGTAACCTTAATGAGATGGACCAGGAGCTAATGGCGATACATTGTTCTTATAGTCCGAACTCTACAGAGCTGGCTCAGGGGCTAATACGTAAGATGGCCGTTATACATTGGTTATATAGGAGTAACCTTAATGAGATGGACCAGGAGCTAATGGCGATACATTGTTCTTATAGTCCGAACTCTACAGAGCTGGCTCAGGGGCTAATACGTAAGATGGCCGTTATAGCCTACATTGGTTATATAGGAGTAACCTTAATGAGATGGACCAGGAGCTAATGGCGATACATTGTTCTTATAGTCCGAACTCTACAGAGCTGGCACAGGGGCTAATACGTAAGATGGCCGTTATACATTGGTTATATGGGAGTAATGAGATGGACCAGGAGCTAATGGCGATACATTGTTCTTATAGTCCGAACTCTACAGAGCTGGCTCAGGGGCTAATACGTAAGATGGCCGTTATACATTGGTTATATAGGAGTAACCTTAATGAGATGGACCAGGAGCTAATGGCGATACATTGTTCTTATAGTCCGAACTCTACAGAGCTGGCTCAGGGGCTAATACGTAAGATGGCCGTTATACATTGGTTATATAGGAGTAACCTTAATGAGATGGACCAGGAGCTAATGGCGATACATTGTTCTTATAGTCCGAACTCTACAGAGCTGGCTCAGGGGCTAATACGTAAGATGGCCGTTATACATTGGTTATATAGGAGTAACCTTAATGAGATGGACCAGGAGCTAATGGCGATACATTGTTCTTATAGTCCGAACTCTACAGAGCTGGCTCAGGGGCTAATACGTAAGATGGCCGTTATACATTGGTTATATAGGAGTAACCTTAATGAGATGGACCAGGAGCTAATGGCGATACATTGTTCTTATAGTCCGAACTCTACAGAGCTGGCTCAGGGGCTAATACGTAAGATGGCCGTTATACATTGGTTATATAGGAGTAACCTTAATGAGATGGACCAGGAGCTAATGGCGATACATTGTTCTTATAGTCCGAACTCTACAGAGCTGGCTCAGGGGCTAATACGTAAGATGGCCGTTATACATTGGTTATATAGGAGTAACCTTAATGAGACGGACCAGGAGCTAATGGCGATACATTGTTCTTATAGTCCGAACTCTACAGAGCTGGCACAGGAGCTAATACGTAAGATGGCCGTTATACATTGGTTATATAGGAGTAATGAGATGGACCAGGAGCTAATGGCGATACATTGTTCTTATAGTCCGAACTCTACAGAGCTGGCACAGGGGCTAATACGTAAGATGGCCGTTATACATTGGTTATATAGGAGTAACCTTAATGAGATGGACCAGGAGCTAATGGCGATACATTGTTCTTATAGTCCGAACTCTACAGAGCTGGCACAGGGGCTAATACGTAAGATGGCCGTTATACATTGGTTATATGGGAGTAACCTTAATGAGATGGACCAGGAGCTAATGGCGATACATTGTTCTTATAGTCCGAACTCTACAGAGCTGGCTCAGGGGCTAATACGTTAGATGGCCGTTATACATTGGTTATATGGGAGTAACCTTAATGAGATGGACCAGGAGCTAATGGCGATACATTGTTCTTATAGTCCGAACTCTACAGAGCTGGCTCAGGGGCTAATACGTAAGATGGCCGTTATACATTGGTTATATAGGAGTAACCTTAATGAGATGGACCAGGAGCTAATGGCGATACATTGTTCTTATAGTCCGAACTCTACAGAGCTGGCACAGGGGCTAATACGTAAGATGGCCGTTATACATTGGTTATATGGGAGTAACCTTAATGAGATGGACCAGGAGCTAATGGCGATACATTGTTCTTATAGTCCGAACTCTACAGAGCTGGCTCAGGGGCTAATACGTAAGATGGCCGTTATACATTGGTTATATAGGAGTAACCTTAATGAGATGGACCAGGAGCTAATGGCGATACATTGTTCTTATAGTCCGAACTCTACAGAGCTGGCACAGGGGCTAATACGTAAGATGGCCGTTATACATTGGTTATATGGGAGTAACCTTAATGAGATGGACCAGGAGCTAATGGCGATACATTGTTCTTATAGTCCGAACTCTACAGAGCTGGCACAGGGGCTAATACGTAAGATGGCCGTTATACATTGGTTATATGGGAGTAACCTTAATGAGATGGACCAGGAGCTAATGGCGATACATTGTTCTTATAGTCCGAACTCTACAGAGCTGGCTCAGGGGCTAATACGTAAGATGGCCGTTATACATTGGTTATATAGGAGTAACCTTAATGAGATGGACCAGGAGCTAATGGCGATACATTGTTCTTATAGTCCGAACTCTACAGAGCTGGCTCAGGGGCTAATACGTAAGATGGCCGTTATACATTGGTTATATAGGAGTAACCTTAATGAGATGGACCAGGAGCTAATGGCGATACATTGTTCTTATAGTCCGAACTCTACAGAGCTGGCACAGGGGCTAATACCATACGTAAGATGGCCGTTATACATTGGTTATATAGGAGTAACCTTAATGAGATGGACCAGGAGCTAATGGCGATACATTGTTCTTATAGTCCGAACTCTACAGAGCTGGCACAGGGGCTAATACGTAAGATGGCCGTTATACATTGGTTATATGGGAGTAACCTTAATGAGATGGACCAGGAGCTAATAGCGATACATTGTTCTTATAGTCCGAACTCTACAGAGCTGGCACAGGGGCTAATACCATACGTAAGATGGCCGTTATACATTGGTTATATAGGAGTAACCTTAATGAGATGGACCAGGAGCTAATGGCGATACATTGTTCTTATAGTCCGAACTCTACAGAGCTGGCACAGGGGCTAATACGTAAGATGGCCGTTATACATTGGTTATATGGGAGTAACCTTAATGAGATGGACCAGGAGCTAATAGCGATACATTGTTCTTATAGTCCGAACTCTACAGAGCTGGCACAAGGGCTAATACCATACGTAAGATGGCCGTTATACATTGGTTATATAGGAGTAACCTTAATGAGATGGACCAGGAGCTAATGGCGATACATTGTTCTTATAGTCCGAACTCTACAGAGCTGGCACAGGGGCTAATACGTAAGATGGCCGTTATACATTGGTTATATGGGAGTAACCTTAATGAGATGGACCAGGAGCTAATAGCGATACATTGTTCTTATAGTCCGAACTCTACAGAGCTGGCTCAGGGGCTAATACGTAAGATGGCCGTTATACATTGGTTATATAGGAGTAACCTTAATGAGACGGACCAGGAGCTAATGGCGATACATTGTTCTTATAGTCCGAACTCTACAGAGCTGGCTCAGGGGCTAATACGTAAGATGGCCGTTATACATTGGTTATATAGGAGTAACCTTAATGAGATGGACCAGGAGCTAATGGCGATACATTGTTCTTATAGTCCGAACTCTACAGAGCTGGCTCAGGGGCTAATACGTAAGATGGCCGTTATACATTGGTTATATAGGAGTAACCTTAATGAGATGGACCAGGAGCTAATGGCGATACATTGTTCTTATAGTCCGAACTCTACAGAGCTGGCACAGGGGCTAATACGTAAGATGGCCGTTATAGCCTACATTGGTTATATGGGAGTAACCTTAATGAGATGGACCAGGAGCTAATGGCGATACATTGTTCTTATAGTCCGAACTCTACAGAGCTGGCACAGGGGCTAATACGTAAGATGGCCGTTATACATTGGTTATATGGGAGTAACCTTAATGAGACGGACCAGGAGCTAATGGCGATACATTGTTCTTATAGTCCGAACTCTACAGAGCTGGCACAGGGGCTAATACGTAAGATGGCCGTTATACATTGGTTATATGGGAGTAACCTTAATGAGACGGACCAGGAGCTAATGGCGATACATTGTTCTTATAGTCCGAACTCTACAGAGCTGGCTCAGGGGCTAATACGTAAGATGGCCGTTATACATTGGTTATATAGGAGTAACCTTAATGAGACGGACCAGGAGCTAATGGCGATACATTGTTCTTATAGTCCGAACTCTACAGAGCTGGCACAGGGGCTAATACGTAAGATGGCCGTTATACATTGGTTATATAGGAGTAACCTTAATGAGACGGACCAGGAGCTAATGGCGATACATTGTTCTTATAGTCCGAACTCTACAGAGCTGGCTCAGGGGCTAATACGTAAGATGGCCGTTATACATTGGTTATATAGGAGTAACCTTAATGAGATGGACCAGGAGCTAATGGCGATACATTGTTCTTATAGTCCGAACTCTACAGAGCTGGCTCAGGGGCTAATACGTAAGATGGCCGTTATACATTGGTTATATGGGAGTAACCTTAATGAGATGGACCAGGAGCTAATGGCGATACATTGTTCTTATAGTCCGAACTCTACAGAGCTGGCACAGGGGCTAATACGTAAGATGGCCGTTATACATTGGTTATATAGGAGTAACCTTAATGAGATGGACCAGGAGCTAATGGCGATACATTGTTCTTATAGTCCGAACTCTACAGAGCTGGCTCAGGGGCTAATACGTAAGATGGCCGTTATACATTGGTTATATAGGAGTAACCTTAATGAGACGGACCAGGAGCTAATGGCGATACATTGTTCTTATAGTCCGAACTCTACAGAGCTGGCACAGGGGCTAATACGTAAGATGGCCGTTATACATTGGTTATATAGGAGTAACCTTAATGAGACGGACCAGGAGCTAATGGCGATACATTGTTCTTATAGTCCGAACTCTACAGAGCTGGCTCAGGGGCTAATACGTAAGATGGCCGTTATACATTGGTTATATAGGAGTAACCTTAATGAGATGGACCAGGAGCTAATGGCGATACATTGTTCTTATAGTCCGAACTCTACAGAGCTGGCTCAGGGGCTAATACGTAAGATGGCCGTTATAGCCTACATTGGTTATATGGGAGTAACCTTAATGAGATGGACCAGGAGCTAATGGCGATACATTGTTCTTATAGTCCGAACTCTACAGAGCTGGCTCAGGGGCTAATACGTAAGATGGCCGTTATACATTGGTTATATAGGAGTAACCTTAATGAGACGGACCAGGAGCTAATGGCGATACATTGTTCTTATAGTCCGAACTCTACAGAGCTGGCTCAGGGGCTAATACGTAAGATGGCCGTTATACATTGGTTATATAGGAGTAACCTTAATGAGACGGACCAGGAGCTAATGGCGATACATTGTTCTTATAGTCCGAACTCTACAGAGCTGGCTCAGGGGCTAATACGTAAGATGGCCGTTATACATTGGTTATATAGGAGTAACCTTAATGAGACGGACCAGGAGCTAATGGCGATACATTGTTCTTATAGTCCGAACTCTACAGAGCTGGCTCAGGGGCTAATACGTAAGATGGCCGTTATACATTGGTTATATAGGAGTAACCTTAATGAGATGGACCAGGAGCTAATGGCGATACATTGTTCTTATAGTCCGAACTCTACAGAGCTGGCACTGGGGCTAATACGTAAGATGGCCGTTATACATTGGTTATATGGGAGTAACCTTAATGAGACGGACCAGGAGCTAATGGCGATACATTGTTCTTATAGTCCGAACTCTACAGAGCTGGCTCAGGGGCTAATACGTAAGATGGCCGTTATACATTGGTTATATAGGAGTAACCTTAATGAGACGGACCAGGAGCTAATGGCGATACATTGTTCTTATAGTCCGAACTCTACAGAGCTGGCTCAGGGGCTAATACGTAAGATGGCCGTTATACATTGGTTATATGGGACTAACCTTAATGAGATGGACCAGGAGCTAATGGCGATACATTGTTCTTATAGTCCGAACTCTACAAAGCTGCCTCAGGGGCTAATACCGTACGTAAGATGGCCGTTATACATTGGTTATATGGGAGTAACCTTAATGAGATGGACCAGGAGCTAATGGCGATACATTGTTCTTATAGTCCGAACTCTACAGAGCTGGCACAGGGGCTAATACCGTACGTAAGATGGCCGTTATACATTGGTTATATGGGAGTAACCTTAATGAGATGGACCAGGAGCTAATACGTAAGATGGCCGTTATACATTGGTTATATGGGAGTAACCTTAATGAGACGGACCAGGAGCTAATAGCGATACATTGTTCTTATAGTCCGAACTCTACAGAGCTGGCACAGGGGCTAATACCGTACGTAAGATGGCCGTTATACATTGGTTATATGGGAGTAACCTTAATGAGACGGACCAGGAGCTAATACGTAAGATGGCCGTTATACATTGGTTATATGGGAGTAACCTTAATGAGACGGGTCAGGAGCTAATAGCGATACATTGTTCTTATAGTCCGAACTCTACAGAGCTGGCACAGGGGCTAATACCGTACGTAAGATGGCCGTTATACATTGGTTATATGGGAGTAACCTTAATGAGACGGACCAGGAGCTAATACGTAAGATGGCCGTTATACATTGGTCATATGGGTGTAACCTTAATGAGACGGACCAGGAGCTAATAGCGATACATTGTTCTTATAGTCCGAACTCTACAGAGCTGCCTCAGGGGCTAATACCGTACGTAAGATGGCCGTTATACATTGGTTATATGGGAGTAACCTTAATGAGACGGACCAGGAGCTAATAGCGATACATTGTTCTTATAGTCCGAACTGTACAGAGCTGGCACAGGTGCTAATACGTAAGATGGCCGTTATACATTGGTTATATGGGAGTAACCTTAATGAGACGGACCAGGAGCTAATGGCGATACATTGTTCTTATAGTCCGAACTCTACAGAGCTGGCACAGGGGCTAATACGTAAGATGGCCGTTATACATTGGTTATATGGGAGTAATGAGATGGACCAGGAGCTAATGGCGATACATTGTTCTTATAGTCCGAACTCTACAGAGCTGGCACAGGGGCTAATACGTAAGATGGCCGTTATACATTGGTTATATGGGAGTAACCTTAATGAGACGGACCAGGAGCTAATGGCGATACATTGTTCTTATAGTCCGAACTCTACAGAGCTGCCTCAGGGGCTAATACGTAAGATGGCCGTTATACATTGGTTATATGGGAGTAACCTTAATGAGACGGACCAGGAGCTAATGGCGATACATTGTTCTTATAGTCCGAACTCTACAGAGCTGGCACAGGGGCTAATACGTAAGATGGCCGTTATACATTGGTTATATAGGAGTAACCTTAATGAGATGGACCAGGAGCTAATGGCGATACATTGTTCTTATAGTCCGAACTCTACAGAGCTGGCTCAGGGGCTAATACGTAAGATGGCCGTTATACATTGGTTATATAGGAGTAACCTTAATGAGATGGACCAGGAGCTAATGGCGATACATTGTTCTTATAGTCCGAACTCTACAGAGCTGGCACAGGGGCTAATACGTAAGATGGCCGTTATACATTGGTTATATGGGAGTAACCTTAATGAGACGGACCAGGAGCTAATGGCGATACATTGTTCTTATTGTCCGAACTCTACAGAGCTGGCACAGGGGCTAATACGTAAGATGGCCGTTATACATTGGTTATATGGGAGTAACCTTAATGAGACGGACCAGGGGCTAATAGCGATACATTGTTCTTATAGTCCGAACTCTACAGAGCTGGCACAGGGGCTCACAACTTGTAACTTAAGACCTATTAGTTTGATCAGTTTGACATTCAAGAACTGAGGCAAGGGTTGGCATGCAAGATGGCTGCTATACTCTGTTCGTACATACCTAACCAGAGGGCTCAGTCACGAGCGCGACAGCGTGCATTGAGGACACGCTAGCGGAAGTGTGGAAGGAGCAATGGGAATAACTATACAAGAACACAGGTTAAGAATAGCGTGCTGGAATGGTGCAAGATGGAGTTGGAAGAAAGCTGGAGCAGATAGAGGAAGAGAGCGACGTGGCTGCTGGAAAAGAACTCGGGACCATTCGGGTGGGAGGAATTGAGAGTGGTAAACGAAGCGAGCAAAGGAGGAAAAATCAAGGAGATGTTGCAGGAACACCGATCAACCCAATTAAGGGAGATGAAGGACTTAAAAATCTTTATTGAAGAAGAGATTGGTGGGGTGAATGACAAATTAGTGGACTTGGAAGTGCAAGTAGGGATTTTAAGAGAGAAGGTGGGTGCATTGGAAGAAGATGTAACAGTAATAAAGAGGGAAGCAAGGCGGGTGTATCAAGGAAGAATGTGTTCCTGAAGAGGGAAAGGAATTGAAAGTGGAGTTAGTGGTGGACATAATTTCAAATGAAATGGAGATGAACTTTTAAGAAGTGACACACAGTATACCAAGTGATCAACCCTGATGGCCGGGAATGCAGAGACCCAGCATAGAGGTGAATGAATATGGCACGAGTGGAGCAGAGTGCGGGAGGTGAAAGCAATAGGAGGCAGCCTCACCGAGTAAAGGAAAATGGAGAGAAGACAGGCAATAAATAAATTAAGATCGATAAGTTTGAAAGATTTATGGGGAGGGAGAAAAGGTTCTGGCACAGAGAAAGGAAAGGAGGAGGATGATAAGGAAGAGAAGGTAGGCGAGAGAGGTGGGGAAGGCTTGCAAGGAAGAGTGACAAGAAGTAGGGGTGGAAGTGGAGAAACACAGAAGCAGAGAGGAGGAGGGAATAAATAACTAGATATGGTGATAGGACTGTTGATGAGGAAGCTAGTGAACAAAGAAATTGTGGAATTAGTAAAGGATTGTTTTAGTGGAGGCCTGGTTAGGGAAAGGAGTAGAAATTGAATGGGATAGGTATAAAATAGTTAATGTAACAAGGGAAAAATGGGAAAGATGGGAAGAAACCCAGGGGGTATAACAGTTTTAATAAGAAATGAGATAGCGGGGAGGGTAGAGAGGATACAGGGTAAGGAAGAGGGGGTAGTATTGTTTAGAGTTAAAATGGGAAGAGATACACAGGAGGCAATTTGTCTGGTCCTATTATATAATCATCCTAAAGATTCAGTTTATGCATTTTTTTTTTTTTTGAGGAATTGATTGAAGAAATAAACACAATTAAGGGGCTGTATGTGGAAGATTGAATGATTTTAATGGGGGACTGGAATGCAACAGTAAGCAACAGGGTACCAGATTATGGGAGAGAGGACACCGAAGTGACATGATAGCGAAGAAGGAGTAAAGATAATGGTATAAATAGTTATGGAGTAAGACTGTTGGAGTTATGTGCTATAGAAAATTTATATATTTTAAACGCCTGGAGGAAGGGACACAGTTAGGGGAACTGATGTTCATCACATCAAATGGAGGGAGTGTAGTAAATTTAGGAGTTTTTTTGCTAGTTGCTTTACATCACATCGACACAGATAGGTCTTCTGGCGACGATGGGACAAGAAAGGCCTAAGAATGGGAAGGAAGCAGCCGTGGCCTTATTTAAGGTACAGCCCCAGCATTTGCTTGGTGTGAAGATGGGAAACCACGGAAAACCATCTTCAGGGCTGCCAACAGTGGGGTTCGAACCCACTATCTCCCAGATACGAGCTCACAGCTGCACGCTCCTAACCACACGGCAGATATAGGAGTAAGCTCGGAGATAGCATTAAGGAGAATGATAAGTTTCGAGCCCTTAGAATGTGGGGCAAGAACACGTGTCCATTAAGATAAAAATAAAAGGTGAGGACGATAAAGAGAGGAGAGAGGTGGGAAAAAGAAGGGAGTGGTATAAGAATGAGGAATGGAAGAATATCTGGAACGATACTACGAGAGAGAAACGGAGATTGGAGCTAAAAGAGAGAGGAGATATCCTAAGGGTGGAAATTGAAAGAGCATTGGAATGAAGTGACATGGGATAAGGTGCTAAAATTAATAGAACTCCTAGTATGGAGTGTGGGGAAGGAAGAGAAGAAAAGAGAAGGGAGAAATAATAACAGAGTCACTCGGTGGTTTGATGAAGACTGTAGGAGGAAACGAGAGGTTGTAATGGGAGATCTAGGGGAGTTTATGAAGAGAATACAACGAGGAATATTGCAAGGAGAAGAGATTCGAGAGGATTTGGGAATCTATAAATAAGATAAAGAGAGCAAGACCAATGGGGAAGGAGACAAATATAGCGGAAAATGAGTAAACATAGTGCATTGACTCTAAAAAAATGATCGCTAATATACTTTTCAGTGTGTGTGTGTATCCATCTGTTTCTTAGGTCTTGATTAAATTTGTGTAGGTATATAAACCTGAAACACAAACTGTGTGTGTAAGCTACTTTGTGCCTCAGTTTTACTTCATTCTGTTCCATTCCCATTAAAGTTGTAGGTTTGTGGTTGGGAGAATTGCTCATGAGCGTGAAGTGTGGCAATCTTGGTAAATAAAGGTAATTTATTCGTTATTTTTTACTGTCTCCATCTGACAAGAATTCGTGGCAGCTTGTAGGTACAGCAGGAATAACAGATAACTACACTCTTAGCTGCCGCCTCTGTGGTATAGTGGTTAGCGTGATTAGGTGCCGTGAAATTTGAAAAGTTGTACGAGGGCTGGAACGGCGTCGACTCAGCCTCGGAACGTCAACTGAGTAGAGGTGGGTTGGATTCCCACCTCAGCTGCCCTCAAAGTGGTTTTGCGTGGTTTTCCACTTCTCCTGCAGGCAAATGCTGGGATGGTACCTAACTTAAGGCGACGGCCACTTTCTTCCCTCTTCGTTGTCTATCCCTTCCGATGTTCCCATCCTCCCACAAGTCCCCTGTTCAGCATGGCAGGTGAAGCCACTTTTGCGAGGTACTTGTCCTACTCCCCAGTTGTATTCGCCAACCCAAAGTCTCACGCTTGAGGATACTGCCCTAGAGGTGGAATCCCTCACTGATTGCGAGGGAGAAAGGAGGGTAAACAGATTGAGAAGAAGACGCTGTTAGCTACATACATACGAACTCTCTGAATCATGCAAGTAATCATGCAAGTAAGGCACATCTGCTCAACCACTTCACGACAGGATTTCGTCACCGCGGACGGAGCAAATGTTCATTGTCAGGCCGTGGGACTTGAATTGGGCGCATGCGCAGCAGCGACTTGTGCTCGCCATCTCACAAGTCCAGATTACAACATCATTCTGCTGAACTTGGGTTTATTATCACGTTTGGTAATTATTTTAGGGTTTTAGTTCATCTTTTTGGTACAGAAGATGATCATTTATATGGAAACTATCTGGACTTGTCATGGATGTGATCTGTTATAAAAGTGAAGTACTCTCACAATTAACTCCATTTCCGCTGTGTCTCTGTCAAGAGCAGCTGATGGAATTCAACATTTTAAATCAAATTCTGTAGTTTTAATAAATAATCAAATAAATCACACTAGAAAAACTTATTACAACAAAAAGGCAGGTAAAAGGCTAAAAAAATTAGTTTACAAAATTGATAAACTCATAAATAGGTTATAAGGTAGCCAAAGTAACACTGGGTCAGGTAATATCATGACAATCACCTTCACAGAATTCAGGATCACTGACATCAGAAATTTCACCAGCATTAGAAACTATGTCTTTATAGAACTGTAGTTCATCCTGAATTTTCCAGTCTTGTCCAAAATGTTTTTTAAAGAGCTGCTCTATATCTTGAATCTTTTCTACCTTCAGTTTATTCATAGCAATGGGTGCTTCAAGAGGATTGATCAAGTGATTGTGCCCTCCAGTTCTGTACTATTGCTCTCCCTGTTCCCCCTAGTCTTCCTGGCTGCTAATCTCTTGCAGCAGGGAAGGGATTGAGTAGATTTCATAATATTTTGACATTCAGTTTTCCAATCATAAAAGGTCCAGTCCTTTGACAGTTCCATGATTCAAGAACACTTCGTGATACGCAGAAGGTTAGATAATAGTATCAATTCTTTGCACTTCCTTCTCTATTCGTCCAAAAACTCGGTCTGGTGGAAGAAACGAGTGGCAAGTAACAGGGAAGAATATCTCAATTTTCTTGAGGGGAGCACTACTAAGCCGTTTAGATAAAATTGTCAATAGCGTTAAATTCTTATTTTGCGCAGGGCATCCATCGGCAAATTGTCTTATTGTGTTTATATCTTGAAGATCAATAGTTCATGTTACAGTGCGGACATCACTTCATTTGATGTTTTAGGATGTTCATTTTCAGTCCAAGTTTAGATTTGGGCATACTGCTCTTTGAAGTGCCACTAACAACCGTGAAGTTGTAGAGATTTTCCTGATGGAAATAATGTGCTGACTGATCTGGTAGTTTTGATAGTGCCTGATTTTTCTGGCAGTAGAGAGATCCCATATCTTTCCTGTTGAAGAAACTCGTAGAATGCCCTGTATTGGAGTTTATGAACTCTCTTCTTTATAATCAGGTTGGTCTTTCTAGAAACGTCTTTCTCATTTTGAATGTATTCATTCAGTTGAATGCACTTTGAACAAGCATCAGTTGGCGGAGGTCCAAGTCCAATATTAAATTACTAATAACTTTCCTTTACCTTAACTTCCAAAGGCACTGATTTCTTGATGTTCAGATTTGAGACTTATTTCGACAATAGTGAGATTAAAGTTCAGTTATCACACTTTCCAGGTTCTGAGCATAAAACTGTGAACGATGATCTTCTTTCACAATTTGCAGATCCATATTGCTTTATCTCAAATGTAAAGAGAAATTGTACTTGGAGTAATAAACAGATTGAAGGACTATTGAATAAACAACCAACACTTAAGAAACATATATACCTCCGTCATACATTCACACCTTATGTACATGGATACTGTATAATATGGGGAAATTGTATACAGGAAGCTGTAAAGAACTAGAAATACTCCAAAAGAGGGCTTTAAAAATTATGTGTGGATATGATTTACTAAAACCATCTGTGGAAGTTTTTCAGGGAACAAACATATTACCAGTACAATGCCAGATTAAATACTCTCAAGCTTTATTTATGTTCATCAGGTATAATATGATATCTCTTAATACACAACTACGATACAGCAAAGATATTCACACCCATAACACAAGATCAGCAAACCAGTTTTAGAAAGATTCCACTAACACTACCAAATATGGTGTTAAAGGCATTTTTTATTCAGCAAGCACAGCCTTTATCAATCTACCTCCAAAATTGAAACAAATCAATAAGTTGTACAGTACGCAGGTACTTCCTTGAACGGTACATTGGAGACTAAATTGTTAACCACTGTGTACCTATTTTTCCACCTAAGTTTATTTTATTTTGAACATCTTCTTTTTCCATGTAAAATAATGATATTACGATGTAAATCAATGTTTGTAAAACATTCCTTGGTAAATATACCTTATCTGTCAACTGAAACTGAAAGCTCCCAAGCTGTGATTGTAAAGGGCAGTCCCTAGCTCACGGGGACAATCTATAACCAATAAATAAAACAAAAATAAAAATTGAATGTATTTAGTAATTCAATTTACACATTTTACGGTTTCCTTTTGCATTATCATCACTTAAAACTCAATTATATGAATAATTTTCTATTTCAAAACGACGTTCGCTTGGATTGAACCCTCCAAAATTTCAAGTAATTCCAAAAATACAACTCTGTCTACATACCTGTCTTTCTTCCCTTTTGCACGTTTCCAGTTTTGAAGATTTTGTTGCTTTCTCCAAGCTCTGCTGCCTCCAACAACATTCACAACCGTGTTGCATGTTAAAGAACTCATTTTCTTTATTTTCAGATTACGAATATTCACATTAGTAACCAAAAGTAGTTAAACTCGTAAGAAATCAGTAAACAGCAGACCGTCGTTCTCATTGGTGATGGAGGACAAGTGCTCAAGCACTATGGATGCCAGCAGCTTTCAAAGCTCTTTAAGATTCAACATTTATCCCAATTGCCATGAAGAGTGGACTTGTCCGGTTTTGAAATTAGACGCTCCAGCTGTTTTCTAAGAATGTTATACGATTTTATTGTGTATAGATGGGTATCATTTCACAAGGGAGATAGCGCAAGTTGCCATCGAAAATGCAGTTGAGTTGTGGTTTGTGTGAATACGTTGTAGGTGCCGATTACAAAAGTGTATAAACTAAGTACCATCGCCAATTACACTGTAAGCTACGCTCACAATGGACCATACCTAACATGATGTAGTGACTTTAGTCATCGTAAAAAAAATTTCTCTAGTTGATGTAGTTATTGGAGTGTGCACACACACTGTGCCGTGCCGAAGGCCACCTGTCGAAGAGTGTGATGCGACGTCTAGGAGAACCAGACAGGCATAATGCAGTAATCAGTATAATAGTGACCGCCGTCTACATTGCATCAACCATAGTAGTTAATCTGCCCGTTTGTGGCGTTACCGATTTTGTAGTACGTAATCGTGTGGTGATAAATCCTGCAAATGTAGTGAGCATGATTGTTAGCCATTACAAACACAAAAGATCCACAGAAATTACAGTAAAGGTAGAAATGCTCCTGCATTCATAATCAGTGTGATGGATGAAACATACAATAGACTATATTGAAGAATATGACTTGTCTGATTGTGAACAAATGATGGATGATCCAGAAACTTGACAGTGGAGAAGAGTTGTTAAGAAGCGATTGAAGCCAGTTGCCTGCTTATCGTCCAAGGATACCAAACAGGAAGAAATGGAATGATCTATCTTTTGAAAAGGCAAAGAAGATAATTGCGTTTCAGGATTCAGGGAAATTAAAAGATTAAGCTTCAATACAACACAGAAACAATATTGTATGGTGCAATACATACGTCATATACGAAATTTATGTCACGTGCCAGATGAAGGGGAGAACGGCCAGTGCTTGACAATTATATAGCTGAAAAATTCAGGTTGGTGAGAAGTGCTCTAGGCGCTGATGTTCACGATAGGGATATTCGTGTTTGGAGTTTGCACAAGGCCTGAAAAATCGGACTGACTTGATTCACGGGATGTATCCATTGATTGGTTGCAAGGTTTAAACAGAGACACCATCTTGCCTCACGGGCAATAACGAAATGTGTAACTACTAAAACCTGGAATGCAGACGGTGACGTGAATGAAAGATGTGACAAGTTCCGCATTCAAGTAATGTCGCTAATGAACAACATGGAACGCATACAGATTTATAATACCGGTACCGATCAAAGTGGTATCGCGAACTCTGCATTTCGAGGGAGATATGTTGGTAAGAAGTTCGGTGCGGAGTGATCATCCAACCCGTTACGTCGGAAACTATAGCTCAGTTAGGAGTTGCCGTTTCAAACATTGAAACCGCCTCGAAATCCGGCCTAAACCTGACGCAATTCTTTCAAGATATCTACTTCCCATACGCAGCATGTTCATTCGCTCGGGACACATCGTACAGAACTCATATCGATGCTATCCGACCTCTAAACATGGTGTATACCATCAAGAGCATCCCTCCTTACATTCATCCACTTGATGTGCTTTTCTTCTGACAGTTCAAGGCGGTGCAGATCACCGTCGAGGGATTCAATTTCGTTGCTGATGTGTATTCGACACAATCAGTTCTGTTCTCCAGTCTTCGCAGACTTTGTTTGGTACCCCTGGACTGTTGCTGGATATGATGAGGTTTAATACACCCCGCCCGAACGTATTTTTGATGTCCTGAAGACTGCTTAATGCAGCGATTCATGAAGTGCTCCTATTGTGATTTATACTCTGTGGACATGTAAAGAAGTAATAAAATTTACATATGATAACAATGACATTTACAATAAGATACAAAAGTTGAAAACTAGAAAAGCGGCTGGAATTGATCAGATTTCTGGGGATATACTAAAGACAATGGGTTGGGATATAGTACCATATCTGAAGTACTTATTTGATTATTGTTTGACCGAAGGAGCTATACCAGATGAATGGAGAGTTGCTATAGTAGCCCCTGTGTATAAAGGAAAGGGTGATAGACATAAAGCTGAAAATTACAGGCCAGTAAGTTTGACATGCATTGTATGTAAGCTTTGGGAAGGCATTCTTTCTGATTATATTAGACATGTTTGTGAAATTAATAACTGGTTCGATAGAAGGCAATTCGGTTTTAGGAAAGGTTATTCCACTGAAGCTCAACTTGTAGGATTCCAGCAAGATATAGCAGATATCTTGGATTCAGGAGGTCAAATGGACTGTATCGCGATTGACCTGTCTAAAGCATTTGATAGGGTGGATCATGGGAGACTACTGGCAAAAATGAGTGCAATTGGACTAGACAAAAGAGTGACTAAATGGGTTGCTATATTTCTAGAAAATAGATCTCAGAGTGTTAGAGTAGGTGAAGCTTTGTCTGACCCTGTAATAGTTGAGAGGGGAGTTCCTCAGGGCAGTGTTATTGGACCTTTATGTTTTCTTATATATATAAATGATATGAGTAAAGGAGTGGAATCGGAGGTAAGGCTTTTTGCGGATGGTGTTATTCTCTATAGAGTGATAAATAAGTTACAAGATTGTCAGCAACTGCAACGTGACCTCGAAAATATTGTGAGATGGACAGCAGGCAATGGTATGTTGATAAACGGGGCTAAAAGTCAGGTTGTGAGTTTCACAAATAGGAAAAGTCCTCTCAGTTTTAATTACTGCGTTGATGGGGTGAAAGTTCCTTTGGGGGATCATTGTAAGTATCTAGGTGTTAATATAAGGAAAGATCTTCACTGGTGTAATCACATAAATGGGATTGTAAATAAAGGGTACCGATCTCTGCACATGGTTATGAGAGTGTTTAGGGGTTGTAGTAAGGATGTAAAGGAGAGTGCATATAAGTCTCTGGTAAGACCCCAACTAGAGTATGGTTCCAGTGTATGGGACCCTCACCAGGGTTACCTGATTCAAGAATTGGAAAAAAATCCAAAGAAAAGCAGCAGCTCGATTTGTTCTGGGTGATTTCCGACAAAAGAGTAGCGTTACAAAAATGTTGCAATGTTTGGGTTGGGAAGAATTGAGAGAAAGAAGAAGAGCTGCTCGACTAAGTGGTATGTTCCGAGCTGTCAGCGGAGAGATGGCGTGGAATGACATTAGTAGACGAATAGGTTTGAATGACGTGTATAAAAGTAGGAAAGATCACAATATGAAGATAAAGTTGGAATTCAAGAGGACAAACTGGGGCAAATATTCATTTATAGGAAGGGGAGTTAGGGATTGGAATAACTTACCAAGGGAGATGTTCAATAAATTTCCAATTTCTTTGAAATCATTTCGGAAAAGGCTAGGAAAGCAACAGATAGGGAATCTGCCACCTGGGCGACTGCCCTAAATGCAGATCAGTATTGATTGATGATGATCTTTTGCCAAGAGCTACCAACAACCCAATTTTTTAACTTGGTGACTGAACATGCGCATGTAGAACTCTTACATGCAAACCGAAACTTTTCTGCAATTGCGATTGCATCTTGCGCTAAGCCCCTTGTCACAAATATTCAGTTGCTATTAAAGCTTACTTTTTAAATATTCATTTTCAATTTTATCATTGAGTATGTGTTAAGGATCTGTTGATTGATGTCTAGAGTTTCTAAAATGTTCAGTTATACTCCTTTTGGATGTAAAACAGAGAATTTTGTATATTCACAGGTACTCATGATCATGCGACTAATCTATTAAACAGTCCAATTTCACCTGTGTTAAGTAAATGTGCAACAACTGCCGATTTTCATGCTTATGTAAATACAATAAAATGCATATTACTATCAGATAAGCACTTTCAATATTCGTAAAACTCAAGGGTGTAGCCAAGGGGGAAAGGTGTTACTGGGGATTAGAACAGCCATGGAAGTTTTACAAAATAAAATGAAACTGGCAATAAACAAGTGGAAATGGACTCTTTCAAACATTCACAGAGACACAATTGTAAAACGAACAGAACTTGAAGCCTTGAAAGTTGGATTTTAGATTGTAATCTGATCATATCATTCTCTGTAAAGCTATTCCCCTTCATCACATTGTTCTTGTTCTGTACTGCAATCTGAATATCAACATAATTCACTCGTATAGTGTCCATATAACAACGCTCTCACAATGTTCTATCATCATTTTCTAACTATAACTTCCCCTTTGGGCTACGCTACTGACTGAAAGGCAGGAATATAAACGCCTTGATCGACTAGTCATCATTCATAAAGGCACAATAACTTGTAACATCACAGGCCTTCAGCAAAGACACAAAGCAAGTACCACAATGCCTGAGGAACTCGTGGGACAAGATCTCTTGTTCCTCGTGTACAAAGGAAATGTAGGTACCGTATACGATGCGGAAGGTAGTGGAAACATGTGTCTGCAACCACAAATAATATGCAGCAGTTCTGTTCCGCCATCAAATAAACTTGATTTGCCGCGTGCAGTTCAAGGAAGATAATGTGACGCACGTGAAAATGAAGCTCGCGTACAGCCTGACAGTTCTACTGTGTCCGTATCTCTGCATATTAAGAAACAACAACTGCTGCAGAAAATAACTGACACTTTTTGCTGTACATGTTGGTAAGCCTGTTACTAGTGATTGAATTGCGATTTCCTTTTCTCTGCCCCATACTTCTGAACCGTATAATATTTCAGATTTAATCACAGCACTGAATACATTTCTTTGCACCCTAAAATCCTGTTTTCGTATACTAGCTAGAGCTGCTGCACCAATCATTTTTGCCCTCTTCACCTGTTTGGACCATTTTCCATTTCCTGATATTCTAATTCCTAAGTATTCTGTCTTGTTAACTGCTTCCAGATTTACTCCCTCAAGATACCATTTTTCTTTTTTGCATTGCAGCTGGCGTTAGTCATGAGCAAAGACAAGACCAGGAATATCCTCATTTTCTGAACATGGCTGTGCAAATCTCTCCTTGCCTTTAAATTCTTGTATATCATTAATAAACTTCTTCTTCATCTATTTACCCTTGGACTCAGCGAGAGATCCCACCTCTACCGCCTCAAGGGCAGTGTCCTGGTACCTCGCCCAGGCGGCCTCACCTGCTATGCTGAACAGAGACCTTGTGGGGAATGGGAAGTTTGAAAGGGACAGATAAGAAAGAGGGAAGGAAGCGGCCGTGGCCTTCAGTTAGGTACCATCCTGGCATTTGCCTGGAGGAGAAGTGGGAAACAACTTTGAGGATTGCTGAGAAGGGAATCGAACCCCCCTCTACTCAGATGACCTCCTGAGGCTGACTGGACCCCGTAGCACTTTTCAAATTTCGTGGCAGAGCCGGGTCCGGGGGTGGCAGCAATCACACTAACCACTACACCACAGAGGCGGATTCGTTAA
Organism: Anabrus simplex; assembly: GCF_040414725.1. Taxonomy (NCBI): domain Eukaryota; kingdom Metazoa; phylum Arthropoda; class Insecta; order Orthoptera; family Tettigoniidae; genus Anabrus; species Anabrus simplex. The sequence goes on along the minus strand of NC_090279.1, from coordinate 220,797,034 downwards.
TAAACAATAGACAGTTTACATCCCTATTTCAGTCACATTTTAGAGATGATCTCTTCTACCACTCTCACTGTACACATAGCTCTTATCAAACTCCTAGTAACGACTGTTCACAGCAACAAATGCGTATTCTAAATCTATTGATGTAATATATAGCTTACCTCCTTTTTTCTTTACATATTTGTCAATAAGAGTTCTCACAATAAAAAAATTATCTGGTGTTCTTCTCCCTCTTCTGAAACCACTTTGAAATTTCAGCAGGATTGAATGTCTCTCTACCCAGTTCTGTAGTCTATTTGCTAGTATACCAGTATATACTTTCCCCAATGTATCTAATAAGGTAATTCCCCTATAGTTGCCTGGATTTAACCTATGTCCTTTATTTTTCAATAACCGACCTTGATAGCTGCAGTCGCTTAAGTGCGGCCAGTATCCAGTATTCGGGAGATAGTGGGTTCAAACTCCACTGTCGGCAGCCCTGAACATGGTTTTCTGTGGTTTCCCATTTTCACACCAGGCAAATGCTGGGGCTGTACCTTAATTAAGGCCATGGACGCTTCCTTCCCATTCCTGGGCCTTTACTGCCTCATCATCACAATAAGACCTATCTGTCTCGGTGTAACGTAAAGCAAATAGCAAAAAATATATATATTTTGTATGTAGGGCATATATCACCTCTTTCCAAGCTTTTGGGAATACCCCTTTCTCAAAGATTTTAGTGAATATCCTTGTTAAAATTTCCAAAATTCCATTTCGCTCTTCCACCTCTCTCCAAGGATACCTGAAATAGCTTGTGATTTCCCTTTTTTGGCTCCTTGCAACAGGTTCTTTATTTCATCACTCAAAATAGCTCCATCTAATTCAGGCAGAGTGACACTCAAAACCCCCAAAACAATAGTGCCCTCAATTTGCCTTCTTTTTTCAATAATTTATCAAAATACTGGACCCATGTACTATGACTAATATTGGTCCCCCCAGAACCCGACTTCTTTTTGGTTATGTGATTTATTTTATCCCATACTTTCCTGCTATCATTGTCTTTACACTTTTTATTTATGTTGCCATTCCAACTTCGTCTTTCTTAACAATTCTCTGTGGTGTTTTTTTTTTTTCAAAATTTGTTTCTAGCTACTTGACCAACATCGACCCTGCATCTCCTAAGTGCCTTCATAGCTAGTGGCTTTTTCTTTGCACATTCGGTATTATACCATCCACATTTTATCTGCATTTTACCTAGATTTAGCCTCATATATTTCCCTGCCATTCCTATTAAATGTTCTATTATGGTTAGGGCTTCTTGAACTCTGTTCTCTTCTATCAATTTTACAATACCTATTTTCCAAATCTCAAAATTCTCTCCATTGAAGTTCTTTCTGAATTCATTCCCTAATTCTTCTGTGCAATGATACCTACTCTCCTTTACGCTATCGTAAATGTTCTCCTGCACTCTTATATATCTTGAATCATTAATTTTACAGATACTGGCATATGGTTTGCCTCCGCCAAATCCCTAATGCATATCTCTTTGATAACCTGCAGACTATCCCTACAGCATACAACTAGGTCAGTTGTACTGCCCCCATTTTCTATATAAGTTAGTTTTCCACTCTCATCTCCGAAGCACCATACACTCAATATATAAAGCTCCTCCACCACGCATAATTCTAGTACTCTTTCTCCATTTCTGCTACATTATCCTGGCTATTTCTATTAACTACTAATATCTTGTTCCTTTGTTGACTGTAAACTGGCTTCTTGTCCCCTATCTTCGTGCTAAGATCTCCAATAATTATAATGTTTGCCTGATCATACATAGGCCTACTTTTCATTTGTCTAATTTCTGCCAATAAATTCATTCTGCGCAAATTGGGGCTCAAAAGGTGGATTATATATCAAAGGTATACATATTTTCCTCCAATTGACCCTATCCAATATTCTTATCCAGATTAATTCATTAAACTCAGATTCTAAGAACTGTATCCTATCTTTTAAGTTGTCTTTGATTACCACCAAAATTCTGCCTGATATCCTTCCTCTATTGGATCTTCTTGATCCATATTGCCTCCATACAATACACTTTTATATCTTTAAGTCTTTCTTGTAATCAGACCAGGTTTCTACAAGCCCAAGGATGTCCATTTCTTCCAGTAGCTCTTTATTAAGTCTTCGTTACCTATTTTATTCCATATTTCTTCAATATTAACACATGAAACCTTTAATTCTAGTTAATTTTTACTTCTGTGTTCCACTAAACTTCCTGATTTACTTCTAGTCATTCTAGATCTTTCCACTTCCATTGATTGAACTACTCCCCTCAGGAGAGCAAATAACGTCCTTCTCCGACAGTTCTTCTGTGCCTGAACCCGTCCCCTTCTTCTGAAAAAAAAAAAAAAATTTAGACTCACTGACTTACTCCTAGAAGTATCCTCACCTGCTCCACGCGGTTCCACTGTTGAGATCCGGCTCACCTCGTTGTTCCTTCCTCTGTTATTTGACTCCACTGGAAGATCTGATGTACACCGTTGAATCACCTGTCCAGGGTTACAAAACCAACACTGCACGTTGAGTCTGGAATCCCTGGTGTCATCACTCCTACACCACGTACTTCCGCTGATGACCCAAACTGCTTACTTCGTTCTTCGAACATATCGCCCACGTTCTCGCCCAAGTATCTCCTATCACATCCAAGCGGTTTCCTCTTATAAATGCCTGTAGATTCGACTTTCTTGCTTATTGTAAATGGAATTGTAGAACTCTTTGCTCGTAGAGGCTTTTTCTGTCCATATCCCTTTTTATCCAAACCTTGCTACCCTTGAGTTCCTCACACTATTCAAAATTTGGCTTGCCAGTAATAAAGAAACAAAATTAATTCTAACAGGTCTTCTTCCCTATTCTGTTCCATCCTGTACAAATCATCTATATCCCTTTCAGTGCTGTCAGTGCCTACATTCTCTCTCATTAGGTTTAAGATTGAGTTTGTCAATTCCATCGTGGACTCTCTTTCCGTTTCCTCCAGGCCATAAATAATAACATTTCTTCCCTTCTCTTCTTCCGTTCTTCAGCTATCCCGCCATTGAAGAACCTGAACTTGTTTTTCTAGCGCCTTTGTCCTCTGATTTGGTATTGCTCTTTTTTCTTTGTCTTGTCTTATCTTCTTTATTTCTGTTAGTTCCTTGGTTATGCTGTCTTTCATATCGTTAATTTGTTGATACTGAACCTCGAACATTTCTTTGGTCTGGTCAGCCTGAGAAGCTTTGCTCACAACTCATGTCCTCCCATGTCAGTGGGCCTGGGTTCATCTCGACAGCTCCGATGAGTAATAGAGTAGCCACTATAGCTGCTGCCATCAACAGTTCTGTCAGTCCTATTTTTTTTAAACTCCTAATTTGCACTCCATTTTGATCAACTTGACCCGGCTGTGCCATTGCCCTATCGCACTCCTATACTGCTGCACTCTTACGCCCATACTGCCTTCCCTGCACTTCCGGATCGTTACCACGCATGTCTGCTCACTAACTCAGCTCAGCAAAGACTGTGCAGACGAGGAAGTCGAGGTCATAAAAAAGCAAATGGCACAATACATGCCGTACTGGCTGCTATAGAGAACAACACCAGCGCTGGGCCGTCTACCGACCATGAAGCAAAAAACATGGCGGCAAATTTGGTTCTCCATGCTAGTGCTGAAAATGATGAAGATGGCCTCAATTAATGTTAAATGTTTAAGGTCAGAAATTATTGCATTGTCTTAGTGATATTATTGTATCCTGTCCCGGAAATTAACTCCAATTTAATTTACGTGCGATATACTGTTTATGAGGAACTTGATAGTTTGTGATCTTGAGTGACAATCAAAATTAATCCAGTTGTATAAATTACAGTGTTTAGTGATAATGTTAATGTTTAGTGTGTTACTAATTTTATCAGCAAGTTATGGGAGAGAGGATTATTCCTTCATAAGGTGCACAGCTGTGAAAACACGTGTAGATAGAACAATATTATATAGTTACCACTGCCATCGTTCCGGTATGTACGTATAAAATCTATGGGTAAGAGACATATCAAAACCTAAGGAAGTTGTAAGGATGGTGAGTGAAATTATTCTAATTAATTAATTAAATTTAATTAATTAATTTAATTTACGTCACTGGCTGTAGAAATTAGCATATAGCCTGCTGTCATTTCTTGATGGATACAGTATGTTTGCATCTATCTTTCGGCATAGGTCAGACCCAAGTCCTAGCCTCATCCATGGCTGACAATATGTGTGGGTAGTGCTGAGTGTTATGAAAGGTGTTGTTCATAGGGTCACCCGTGCTGCAAACAATGGCAAACTACCTCACTCCTCATCTTGCCTAGTACGCCTCAGTTTGGTGCTGCTATTTAAGGATCGAACCAGCCTATCTGTCCTTAGCCCCGTTTCCTGATACGAAGTTATGCTTGTTTATGCAGCCGGTTGCCCTTCCTGACGCCAACCTCAGTTGAGGAGCTAATGAATGAGAGGTGAAAGGAATCAGCTGTGGCCTTTGAATAGGAACTGTCCCGGAATTTGTCTGGAAGTGAAAATGGGAAACCACAGAAAAGGACATCCGATGGTGGGGTTCGAACCCACGTGTCTCCCGATTGCATAGCCGTGGCCAGTCCGCCTATAGAAAACAAAATACTGTCAACACGTTTATAATTTTGCTAACATTCATTACCGTACTATTATAACCTCATTTTGGGTTTTCATTATTCTTTTCCTTGTTGATCACCTCTCGTAAGGAAGAAGACGCTTGTGAAACACCGCGCCAGTGTATCAGCACGCCACTCCAAGCAATTCTGAATTAATGTAACAAGAGCAATCATCCACTGATCAAGGTGCTAGTAGTTCGCACATGAGGAAGATTTCGTTACACGATCTCTTAATAAGCTGCACCAACGTTGTTGGCAAAATAGGAATTAAGGCAGGGCTGCAGAAATCCCGGGTGCCAGAACGCCACGACGACTGTGCTTTTGCTATTGGTGCCCAAGTTTCACCCTCCCTCCCCACTTTCTATCTTCTACCCATAATTTTGTATCAAAAGCACCGTGACATATGATGTGACATCACTGAACAAGCTTCAAACCACGCCATGGTCTTCTCGAAAAAGAAAAAATCTGCAGGACCAATATTTCTCCACAGGACTATCGATTTATATCCATGAACGAGAGACTTAGCACTACCCATAGCGGATAGTTGATGTGCATAACGCAGTTGGCCCGTATATCTTACAGCACCTGAGCCACATATAGTCACAGGTCCAATTAATCTGTGGTACTGTGTAACATTTTAGTGTTTCTACACGTGTCCTTTTTTATTATTCAAATTTTAATAAATGCAGGGCTTAGGCCTGGAAACAATAAATATCATGTACGTGCGAGCCTTCAAACATGACATGCAATAAAAAACCCGAGAGTGATAACCAGTCAAACCAGACTAATTAGCCACCATTTTGCCTAACTCCTCAATACATGTATTGCACATATTGAGAGAAAAAATAGACGCAGAAAATACGACTGGTTCTTCCATAACCCTTGCAGGAGTTGAGTAGACTTACAACCAGGTAAAGGAAAATTCAAAGAGAAGTGGTGTTAGGAACTGCCTTGACTAACGTTTGATGAAACTATACTCAGTGTAAATGTTGTGTTTTGTTTTACAGAGAAATTTAAACTAGAAACTTTACTAATCTTTACAATACTGAAATTGTGTACCATTTTGTAATACAACACTGTTTCCAGAAACAACGCTCCTGGCCATCTGTGTAAATAAACTGGATTCTAATGTGTTCGAGAATTTTGAAGAAGCTTTTCATTATTGCATGTTATATTGTAAAGAATAATAATCCATTCACAGATTTTCCTGGATTATAGAACTGAGCAAAAACTGATTAGAGCAGGGCTGACAAAGAAGTACAGTACCTGTGGCAATAGAACCAGTTACAAGGAATGTATTATTCAAATAGTTAAGGTGCTAAGAAATGACAAGTTTCATTAGTTTACTGTTGGATGGATCTGCACACTGTGGACCAGTGGAGGAAGTAATTCTCTATGTAAGATTATTAATAAACTTCAAAATCAAAGAAATTATCGTATCACAGGCATCTTTAGAAAGAGGAAGTACAGCTGGATACATGGAAACACTTGGAAAGGAACTTGAACAATGTGGCATTTCAGAATGGTTGTCTGGTTCAAAGGTGCACACAATGAATTAATTCATAATATTAGACAAAAGTTCAAACATATTGTTGCTGTACACTGCATAGCACATATGCTTCAGTTAAATGTGTTAAGTTCTGTATTTAAAAAAAAATGTAGACTATGTTGATGAACTTGATTCATTACTGAAGTCATTCTAGAAATTCGACCATCAGTCTCCCAAGAGGCTACAAGAACTGAGATGAAAATTGTGAAATTTCAGTATTTGCACAGTCCAAGATGGGTGGCTACCAAGATCAGCTCTTGTGACTGATTGCGAATATGGCATTGTGTGCATTTGGAAAAGGTCTATTGAGAAAACACACTGATTTTAAATTTGTTGAAATGCCACACTTTTTTCTGGATTTTTTTTTGAAATCCTGAATAATTTGTCTCTCCTGTTTCAGATGGAGCAGCTATTTCTCAGCACTATTGAACTGAATGTAAAAAGTACAATAGTATCACTTGAATGAAGATACATTTGTAACAAACCTCTCCATTAATGGCATTTTCCAAGGCAGTTGGACCAGTTGTTATTTCTGCTGTCGATTTGCAGAAAGAAAAATGGATTACTCATAGCGTCAGATAATTGAAGGAAAGATTGTTGGTCCATGGAAATGTAGAGAAGTGCAACTCAGTGTTGGAAGAACATTACAGGGAGCAACTCTCAAAATGTGAAAACTGTGCATACAAAATATGTGGTATGACTTCAAAGTCCTTGGAAGAGGAAAGAATTTGTTTGAACTGTTGAAGTTGGCAAGCAGTGACGGATTTCCTATTCTGGGACAGCTAGTATCTATTGTGTGTGCGTTCTTCCAATCTCTACAGCATAGTGTGAGTGAGAATTTAGTCATGTGAATCTTACACAAAACGGAATCAGATTGTCATTAGAAAGAAACATTTAGAGAAAAAAAAAGTCATCTCCGTACAGGCCACGAAGGCCCGTGGAAGGTAAAAGCTCCCACTATCCGTATCCTCGGCACTTGGTGGGTAGTGTGGTTAGCTCTACACCCGGCTGCCTTTACTACCAGAAATTAACCTGGTACTCATTTTTGGTGTAGGCTGAATGAACCCCAGCGCCATGCGCACCTTCGGAAGTGGAAATCTAGTTTCTTAAATTTTTTGACTTCCTGACGGGAAATCAAACGCACCTCTTCACCGCCTCGGCTGGGTAGCTCCTGAATGTACCTGCAGTAAATGAATTTATCCTGCAAGGGCTGTGGACCTATGGTTTTAGAGTAGTAAGATCACAGGCATATTTATGATCGCAAACGAACAAGCAATAATTATGTTATTATTCTGTAAGATTGTAAGTCTATGTTCAGAATGTTCTGAATTTTGTAAAACAAAGCTGACACTACATCTATTAGTCATACTATTACACTTTGATTTAATATTTATGGATGGTTTATATGTTAAGATTAGATAATAATATAATACCAAAGTCAATGCTAATTAATGCAACTCTACTATTTATAGCTATAAGGTTGGGGGGATTCTTGCTGGCTCCTCAATTCACAGAAAAATATCTGCACCCGTGAATTACGGGATTGAGAATATCTCAAAAGAGTCATAAAAAGCACGAACAGGAACACTTCATGTTTTTGTATGGATAACATTTCAGCTTAACTCTTGTCATCCGAGGATCAGTATTGTACAAATTTTATCAAAGAGTTGTCATTTTACTGTATGTGTGCTGCAGTTCAGTATTTATCAGACAACACACAGCAGTCTTTTCTGGCACAACAAAAAGATTCTAAAGAGTGGTGTTCTAACAACCGCTCTGTGCACAGAATGATGTTGCCTCACTGTCATTGTCACCTATTATGACTATGTAAATTTTACTATTGTCAGTATGAAAGCCGTGATGGTAGTGATTGTTTCAAGAGGAAGTACAACTTGGTTCAGCTGCGTGAAATAATAAGCGAGATATTTTCTCTTCAACAAACAATCACAATAGTGGACTTGTACATGTCAACTGGTTCATTTGAGGAAGCACAGGTTATGTTTGCAAACACTTTTTCTGGCTTTTCCATACCAGCAAAGAGCAGTAAACAGGATTTGGTGAAAAAGTGGTGTACTAGAGGATCAGTTAGAAATGTAAAAAAGATCGAGGCCTGTTCATTCGTACACCTACTGGGATTACAGATATTCGAGCACAAATGTAATGTGTTGCAACAGGTGAGAGTTCCACACAGGTCTTGACAACCTGTTTCACACGGTATAGGGTTGAAGCCCTACGAAATGACGTGTCCGAGAACTTAAGGAGGAAGACGAGGCAAAATGTTTGAATTACTGTACATGGCTATTTCTAAGAATCGTGGGTGGAGAGTCGTATTTGCCACTGTATTTCATGAGTAAAGCCTGGATTTTTATGCAGTAACAGGTTAGATTGCAAACTAATTAGGTTAGTAGGAAATGTTGGCCACCTGCTCTTCCATAATGTAGTAAGAGTAACATAAAATATAGGGTTTCTGATGGGCTGTACCCCTAATGTTCATGCAGACCCCATAGCATGGTCGTTGTGAAGGTAGACTATACTTGCTACTCGCTTCAGTTAGTTTGCATTCTAACCTATTAATGCATAAAAATCCGGGCTCTATTCATGAGTGACAGGACAGAATACCATACACAGTCACTATATGATTCACGAGGAAGCTCTTCACTTACTTAGACTATTATTTTACTAGGTATGCTTTTGTAACTGGATCAGGTTAAGTTTGTTATTGTACATAGAATACTTATTTTTAATTCTTATTAAATTTCATTAATCATCTTATTCAAATTAGTTACCATTTTAGTGTGCTTTTAACTGTAAAACTGATCAGTTTTAGTATCATTGTAAGCACTTAATGAAGCAAATGCATTTTATTACTATATACTGTACATAATCTTTATCATACTGTACTTCGTACATTTGCTCATTAAATACTTTATCAAATAGTCAAACAGTTTATTCAATGAATTGAACTTAGCTAGAAAGCATGGTTCATGTTTCACCTCGCCATCGCGAAACACTGCTTCTCTTACAGTCCAATACGGAAGTGCACTGTGTTTCAACACATTGATTCACCATGCCATTGCGTAACACTGTTTCTCTTGCAGTCCGAGACGGAAGTATGCCATGTGTTGACACACTGCTTCGGAGCAATTTGATGTGCCGTATTGAATGTTTCGAAACAGTCAGCAGTGCACTGAACCACAAGGAGGAACAATGCTGACCGATGAGAGAAAAACACTTGAAATCAGTGGCGTATACCGAGGGCTACCAAGGCTATCTGTGAAGCCGAAACCTCGCATGAGAACGATGGAAAACTAAAGCGCATTGTTCCATTTACAAAACCTCAAAGCAATGAGAAAAACGTTGCACGTATTTCTGAAAGCAAGGCATCGGAGACCAACATTGCAGCCCAGACTCTCATCCCTCTCTCGACTTGACTCACCTCACGCGGCTTGCTGATATAGGCCCGATAGGTGCGGGGACCGGGGGGGAAAGGTGTGCTAGGCTTTGGTCCATCGGATCGCCACTGCTAACTAACAGCCATGCGTTCTTCACCTCATACTCATAGATAACAGAGTGCTGATATTTCACTCACTGTTACTTCTACATCCTTGTAGGAAGACACTGCAGGGCTACTGTTAAAGGAGTAATGTTTCTTTTTATAGGTAGATCTGCTAAAATGAAATGCAATCTTTCAGGTTTAGTGTTCTCTTTTATTGCTTGGAACTGAACCCGTGATCATGGGTCGGTCACTACCACTGATCGCCAGAGGAAGCAAATGAACCATTGAACGATGTGTATGACCTCTGGTAATGCTGAAATATTCAAATTTTGTATAATAATAGTGCATGGCATCTGTATAGGTTTGGTGGTGACCTAATGAGGATGAAATGAATAGCGAAGACATCATAAACACCCAGTCCCCAAGCCAGGGGAATTAACAGTATGAAGGAGTTGATTCTGAGAACTGAACTGGGGCATCGGACCAAAGGCAAGTATTCTATCTATTTAGCTACAAAGCCGGACTTTAATTTGCTAAACCTTAGGCTATCATCTCCACTGATCAGCTGTTGAGTATTGACAGAAGCAGAGGTCAGGGCAGTAGTTTGTGAAGCAGCCTTTACAACAACAGGCTACTCCGTTGGCTATTGGCTGCAGCTCAAAACTCTTAAAAGGCTTGACATTCACTAAACCAACCATCAAGTGATAGCCCACGTGTTGGACTTAGCATACGCCACTGCTGAAATGATCTCTATGAGGCACAATGTACTTGAGGAGAACCAATTTACAAGTTATTTCACGACACACCGACACAGAGAGATCTTATGGCAACGATGGGACAGGAAAGGGCTGGTGCAAAAATAGGAAACCACGGGAAACCGTCTTCAGGGCTGGCGACAGTGGGGTTCGAACCCCCTATCTCCCGAATACTGGATACTGGCCGCACTTAAGCGACTGAAGCTACTGACCTCGGTCTGAGGAGAACCACATTAAACTCTCAAGATATGCATATTCCATATCATTATAAGGTTCTTGGTAAATTTTGTTCTTATGTTGACAAACATTGAGTTGTCAACATTTCAGGCATCCTAGCTGCTCTGCAGCTTGATCCAGAGGTGGTGGAGATGTACAACTGGGCAACCATCCTCTGTATAACACTAATCAGAGAGAAAAAATGGAAGGGGTCCAACACTTTGTAAAATGAAGGTATTGGCCAAAGAAAGGCAAGTGTTATGAAGGGCGTGAAAATGAAAGTCTCCCTAGACCTCAAGAACTCTAATACTGTCGGGGTCAGAAAAGAAGAAGAGCTGACCAAGGAAGGTGAGATAGGGTAGATGAAAGTGAGGAGCCCTGCACAAGTGGAACCAATGCCACAACTCAGCTACAGGCCCCGTGGTCGCCAATCCATGCTCAAAAGTTCAGATCCCCTGCGGGCCCCTTTTATGACAGGCAGTGGTACCGTGGGTGCTTAATCCAGAATACATTGAAATCTGGTATAGCAAAATATTTTTTGTAGATATCCTTGCTATATTGTTGTGGTCCAGTTCAGCACAGCAACTCATCACCACTAAAGAATGTTAATTCATGCATTCGACAGATGTGGGCTGCATCATTCAACCGTCCTTAGAAGCCTTTTGCAAACATACCATGGATGTGGTGCAGAGACTTAAGCCACCAAAAGTGTGTTGACTTGGTAAATATTTAATTTGTACCATTCTACTATTACAGGTGATCAGTAGATATCTGAAGATTTCCAATCTTCACCAACTTAAGGGGATAAGTAATGTCCAACTTTCAAAGGATCAATTTGTCAAACTTTTACATCTTTCTTTCTAGCCTAACTATGGCAATATATCTGATGAAAGCATTTTGCACAAATATCTGTTATGTTATGAATTCTGCATAAGCTGTGTATTGCCACGGCCACACTGGACAAGCGAGTAGTGTTGCAAGATGGTGGTGTGAGCATAGGATGTTCTATGATCATCTTGTTGGGTGCATAGAGATAGATATATCTTGATGATTCTTTCACCGTCATGTTTGGTTTGAGGAGGTCTATGTATGATTAACATTTCAGTGGTATGTATAAAATAGGAACTGAGGCAACAGGCCTTGATGGTCGCTTTTAACCTTGAGATCCACATTTCACTTCGTACTAGTATCATGTTATTGTTAAGTAATATGTTAGCCTGTTGCGGAGTGCGTCTATTCTGCGGAAACGGTTTCAACTACCTCATTCTAACAATTATTGATCAAACAAGCCCATTATTAAAAGAATGAGAAACCAATTTGCAACAACCAGGTGTAACAAATTTCTTTACTGAAAATTTCAAGAGGCAGTAGAAGAGATTGAGATACTTTTTGATGAGCTGAGTTGAGGCTGGTTGCCAAGTTTTACTTAACAAACACCAATCACCATCACTCTCACTATGTGATTGGGAATAAAACTATTACAATTTAAATATAATCCTTTACAAGAACACTTAAAAGTGCAGCCTCTTGTTGGAATTCAAGTTCTGCAATGACATGCCATATTCATTCTGTTGCATACATTCAAAGACTCCCAAAGCAGCAGCAAGTTCCTGAGTGACTAGTTCTCCCTTTGATTAAATAGGAGTCTGGTGCAACGGGCTCAACATAAAAAAATAATCATGTGGGATAAGGTTGGGAGAACAAGCAGGCCATGCAGCAGTAGGCTGCACTTTTCAGCAGTTTGTGTAAAAGATTAAAATTAAATTGAAGGTTAATGGTTTAATTTCCAGTCATGTTAAAGTACCTCAATTATCAATTTCCAACATGCTAGTTTTGGTCTCCATTATCATCTCGAGGAGTTTGAGTATTGAATTTTGTTACGCCAAGATCTACTCACGACGATATACAATGACAGATCATTTTGAGAGGAGGGTGCCTAATTAACTTTCTTCCCATTATGTTTCTTAACCCACTAAGTTCCAATCCTTGTACAATCCTCCTCTCTTCAGCGTACATTTCGCAGTTTTTTTCCTAGAGCCTTTTTAATGGTTTTTACAGACCACCCGGCTAACATAACCTAGATATGTGCTAGTGTATATAAATAAAATTGTAACGACCGTGTGTCTGTACATTGACTATTTTGGCAAAATTTCCGTACAGTTATCCGTTACAGGTGTAATAATGACCATCTGCATATTTTTTGGGTTTGGTGTCTGTTTGTCTGTCTTTCTATAATTTGAAAACTACTGGATATATTTCCAACAAACTTCATATTTAGAATCCACCTGTCCTTGGGTAGCTTTTAGGGCAAATATTGTTTCTAAATCCCTGAACTTACTGGGGGGGTTTATACGAAACCAAAACCATAATTTTGCACTTCTTCAAAATATACACAACCAAACTTAATGGAAATCCTCCTGCCTTAATGGAAATTAATTTCTAAACCTTTTTCTCGTGTGCATCATTTCAATACCGGAATTAATAAGGGAGATATCATTAACGGACTGTTTTTCGGTACAACGCAAGAGCTGGTGCATATAAAGCGTATTTCTTACAACTTGAAAACTACTTAAGATATTTGAACCAAACTTTATATTTAGCATCCACCTGTCCAAGGGTAGGTTTTATAGGGAAACGAAATAATGATTTTACTCTCCCACAGTATATACAGTACAAGACCAACCTGACTGGAAACCGACCAAACTTGATGGAAATCCATTTCTAAAATTATTTTCTCATGTGCATTCTTTTGACAGGAGGATTAATAAGGGATATATTATGAAAGGTCGGTTTCTCATGCTAAGTCCAGTGGACATAGCCCATAAGGTGTTGTATATGGAGCAGATTCCTTATCTATCTCTATAAATAAAATCGTAACGACTGTGTATGTCTATACATTGACGATTTTGGTGAAATTTTCGTACAGCTACCTGTTTGAGGGGTAATAATGACCATCTGCATATTTTTTGGTGTAGTTTCCTGAAGTCCTAATTTTTACCCCCTTCACCCAAAATCCAGATTGTGGCATAATCTGCCAGATGAGCAAGAAAATTGAAATTTGACAAAATTATACATTTTAGCCTGTAACGGACGGAAAACTTCCAACTTCACTTTTTATCCCTGAAGAATATTGAAATGTGGAGGCAATTTTTATGATGCAGACCTTTGTTTTGAGGTATTTCGTGGGATAAACGGGAAGTCCTATCACATAACGGACGGCACAATCTCTATTCAATTTGGAATGATCTTCAACCTTGGTCTTATAATTTTTTGTTGTATCTATATTGTACCAGGAAGGCATAGGCCCTGGCACATACGAGTTATAAATATTCATGAGTGAACGGCTAAGTCCCGATGCACGAACATCCGTGCAAGAGAATGTTCTCGTTCTCACTGCACTGTGTGCGGGAGACCACATGAGTGAAACAAGGTCAAGTGACGTCAGCACTGCCTGTAGCTTCCCTCCCCTCAGAATTCTCTCGAAACCATTTTTGAACTTTTTAATGCTTGGATCAATTAACATGAGACCTACACTAAATTGTAGCCAATATTCTGAAAGTAAATCCCTGCAAATTTGAGATCAATCCGTCCAGTGGTTCCCAAGATATAACAAGTTAAAGTTTGGAAAGTATTATCACCCCTTCATCACCTGATTCCGAGCACTGCTTGCAGACAGGTATAAATAGGTCAACGAACCAAGGTTATAGCCAATGTGCAGTGTGTGTTCTGCGATTGTGACAGGACAGTATGCTCCGTCGCGATGACGTAGAAGTCACACTCGAACACTTTGAAATTGTGCGAAGACGTCGCAAGTAAAGTTTCTGCCGCGTCGCAAAGAAGGAAATGTTCTAAAATTTTCTCTGACTAAATCGTTATATAATATTTAGGAGTGTGTTAACCGAGTGAAGTATAATAGAAATCGTGAATTGAAGTGTCAGGTATTTCATTTATCAGTAAACGATATTGTGGACTTTGTCATTTTCACGTAATTCTGAACTTCATCATTGATTGTGACAGTATTCTAAGACATTGCATGTGGTAAACTAAGCTTCTAATTTGTGACCATTTTAATGATTCTGAGACACATTTCCCCTACACTAGTACAATTGTGAACTGTGTGAGATACTTTTCCACTAAACATTCAACAAATAGCTAGGCTAAAAGTGACTACTTTTTCGTGCATTTACTCGAACTTTCCATCACTACTATGAGAAACTAACAGAATATTAAGAACTTTTTATGACAATATTAAGTTGTACGGACTTGTGTTGTGCAAATTCAGTCATAAAATCTTCTTAATCTATGAACAGTATTATTCCAGAGACTGTTGTTAATGACATTTTTTCCAGTGTTTTATGGACTGTGATGATTATTCTACGGTCGAACCTCAGATATAATCAGTGACTTATGAAGACAGTGTTAAATCCTAATTCCATAAACTGTGTGTGTGTAAAAACTGGTTTTTCCGTGTTGAAAACGATTGTAAGCCCTTATTTCATTAACCTGACTTACAAATCATACTGTAGTATAGACTGTGATATTCTAAGTCACATATTCAATACTGTAAAACTAACGTGAGAATACGAACTCTGCATTGAGACTTGTGTCGGTGTATAATATCAATCTTAGTGATAACTGAAAGCTCTATAGTGCCAGTTGAACTTTCCGTGTTCCGACATTATCTCTAAAAGAACATCGGAAATCTTGGCAAAGTGTTGTGAGATCCTGCTGCATCGAACGTCGTTTCCAACGTGGGATTAACGTGGTTTCTTCGATCATGGTACCTATCGAGGGATATTAACGTGGTATCTTCACTGAACGGACTTGTCACGCTGTTGGTGCCGAGTTCGAGCCTTGACTGCACACTGCAGAATGTTCCAGACACCAAGCCACAGGACAGCACAACTCCAACACTTATAAAGATTTCAGGTGATCTTCTCATATTTTGAGCGAGTAATCCCACTGACTGACGTTTTACAAAGCACTCAGTTAATCATAGTGCGTCATCCAACAACAGAAAAGTGCTTTGTGTGAATTTCAGCTTGCTATTCATAATAATTCAAGAAAGCTTCATATTTTGTTTTTGAACTGTAAATTCATTTTTAAAATCTTATATAACTTGAAGTAATTTCACGTAGATGAACTCTAGGGTTTGTAAGTGCACTATTTTATTTTCTCAACTTAGATGAACAGTGGGAGTATACAGCAAGTGATCAAATATTTTTTTATTTGAATTATCAACTTATTCATGGAAGTGTGTGCTAATATTATGTTCAAAAATATTAGAAAAACTGTAGGTTTGCATCACAAGTGATGGACTTAATACCATCTATTATTCGCCCTGCGATACTATCCATCTCTGTACCTGCTCCAATATGTAACCGAACACTACCCGAGATCCTTCCCATGCTCTGGCCCCATAATCATCTCCTGGTACAATATCCCTTATATGTTAGATTCATCTCTGTTTCTCAATTTTTAAGTAAATTTGTACTTTTTACAAGCTTAATTCATACTTTTAATCACTTACAGGAACGATAGAATCATCAAACTCTACACGAACATTGGCCGTCAGTACCCATATGTGAGCCAAATCCTGTCACATATTATCCGAAAAGTAATGCAACGTAAGATAACCTTACACCAATTTCACCCTATTCAACGTTTCTAACTCAGTCTGACCCATGAATAGAGGAGATGCGAGAAAATATCATAGGACCAGTATTTAGGCCGCAAAATATGGCGTCTTATGGTACAATCCTTTGTCGATATGACATACCGTTTAGCAGCAGTTAATCTGTAAATGAAAGTCTGCAATATTTTAAACATGCATATACTTTCGTATGTCGATCTATACATATTCATTCATGTTGATTTGTAACGATCGAGAAAGGCTGTGTCTGCTATTGTAATGAGTACTCCCCACACCGACTTTGACTGGCAGTAGGAATGGGGTCCTTCTCCAACTCCTGTGTAACTGGCATTGGTAAGAACCTATTATTTAATGAATAATTCGCTTTTGGATTTGACTTTCAGAATGCAACGGAGCATGCAATTTTGTTCAAAAATCCCCTACCCAATTGTGTTTGGCTGTAGGCCAGGGTGCCTGCCATTTTAAACAAACGTACCCATCTAAAATGTGACTAGCATTAGGACAACTCTGTGTGACTGGCAGTAGGGAAAAGGGCCTGCCATTATAATGATAACTGCAAAACTCACTTTTGACTGGTAGTAGGGAAGTTGCCTGCCATTATAATAAAAACTCCTCAACTGTAATCTGTCTGGAAGTAGGAAAGGGGGCCTGCCATTGTAACGAAAACTCCCCAAATCGATTGTGACCACGCAGTAGACAATAGGGCCTGCAATTTTAATGTAAACTTCCCAACTCGATTGTGAATAGCAGTAGGCTAGTGAGCTTGACGTTATCATCACAACTCCGCAGCCCACACTTTACATTGGAAACAACGTATTGGGAACTCCCCATGCTATTTCTTGGATAACGCTAAGAGACATGCAATTTTAAAACAATCATATTTACTCCATGTACAGTATTTACTTTGATATCCGTATACAATGTAGAATACCGTAGCGAAGCACGGGCACATTTGCTAGTTCGATAATATTAATATATATTGAAGTCTTTGGGTGTTCGAAAAATAAATTTAAATACTGTAAAACGGTTTAGCCTAATACCCTGAGAGGAATAAACTGAAATTTTATCATATCATATCCCGCCTGGCTACTCATTCCTGACACCCGGCCGACGAAAATTTTCTGGGGAGAACACCGTTTCCCCCTTCTGTTAAAAGCCAAAAGAGCCTGCTGGGTAGTGATGGGCAATGCTCTCACTCGTGACCAATTCACGTGTGCTGCGATTTGTGTGACATCCCAGTAACTATGAGCATAAGCTTGATAGTGAATCATCAGCTGTTATTGTGTGAAATCACATTCTCATACGGAAAAAAGTGTTGATAAATGTTGTCAAAAGCCTGGAAAAGTGCTGGATGTTCATCTATGAGCCCTTAATACTTTTAACGAAAGTGAAAACAGAATGTCAGTTCAGGAGTTTTTTAAGATGGGCATATTAGCTGAATATCCCCGTATAATTTGTTAATAACTGTAGATAGGATGTTTACCTACCTGGATACAACATGGTTGTTGTCGACAGGGTAGCTTCTGTGATGCAGACTGGGCCGGAGGTGTTCTCTAGTGACGATTCCTCTTCAGTGATATTGTGTGTTTTTAAGTGCCATGTCATCCCAGAAGTATTTCTGATGATTTATTTTACTTCTTTTGAACTAACAACGCAGTGGGCTGTGTTATGTGGTATCTCTTCAGAATAATCCCACGTCTACAACTTACATTGTATTTCGGATAGTCTTGAAGTTGTTGCGTACAATTAAAGACAATTGCACTGGCATATACCTAAGTACCTAATTATGACGCGAATTCTCAATAATATTGTAAGGAATTATCTCATTCGTCAGCATAAACACAAGCACTGGTGATATGGATATTAAATATGGGGTCTGATAACGATGTGCACCTACAGCAGTCATCAGTCTCTGTACTCGGTCTACTCATATGCATACTTACTGTCGAACACAACGTTAGAGCACGGATTCTTTATAGTGTAATTATGTTGTACTGCGTCAAAATCGACTTTTGTTGAAATGAACGGCTAGTCGCTTGTTAACACGTATTTACTGAATGGAGAAGGCCCTTAGTTGGCTATATGTATACTCGGCACAAACATTTATCTCCGTCTACAACACTCTCAAGATCTCTCTAAATTTCTCGTGAGAAACAGATGCTTGCGCTAGTCTCAGACAGCCTGTCACTACTGCTGGGGTCTGAGATGCAATGGATCTGGAAGAATTGTGTTCTATAAAAATGTCGAGTTCCCACTTTCCGAAGTGACCTTAGTGTATTTCCTGTTTTTGTTATATGTAAGAAGGTGGAACACCCAAGCTTGCAAATTTCACCTTCTTGCTCGATCCATACAATACTGATATCTGAGATCTTCTGGCTTGAGCTTCTTTGAAGATGGAAGTAAATTAAGAATATGATCATTCTTAAGACTTTGTAACTTGTTCAATTAATTCATAAAGGGTTTTGACGCTCTCCGCTAATCACTTTTTATGCCCAAAAGTGCACATGTAAACATGACTACATTCATGAAAAAGGAGTTGCAGAGCTGATGTTTGAAGAACCAATTGCCTCCAAAAGCTATTCTCACACCCAAAAAAGTAACAGTGGTTCCTACTTCTTCTTGTTACAACAATTCTTTTTTGCTATAGTCTCAACGCTGGCAGCCAAAATCTTGAGAATCTCAGGACACCTCTGGAGTCAGAGTGAATAGTGTTGCACACTACACAAGTGTGAGAATCACGTGTTGTAAATATTTCTCTCTCAGACGTCCAGGAGTTCAGCTGTTAAAGAGGATCATATTTTAAGTTAAAATGTACTCATAACACAAGCGTAACATCCTTTTAGAATTTCTTGCTTACAAAGAACCATATAATGAATCTTGCTTGTTAATATCAACATAATTGGTTATTTGTAAAAAGAACAAAACCCCACTTAGGAACTCTTCAAAACAGGAGGATTATTTGCAATTAAAGAGAAATTGAGTGTTATTTTCTTGAATTTTACTTTCTCTTGCTTTTCTTTTATTAAACATCTTTTCATTTAACAGGAAAATTATTACCAATTATTTGCAAAAAGAAATGAAGAAAATATAACAAGTTTTAAACTACAAACACAGCCTGCTAAGTAGAAGTGCTAGCCGATGTTCGACTGCCTTGAAATGTCCTATAGCTCTTCAAATGGCAAATCATGCACAATGTATTTATGCTTTCTAAACTATTACTTCGGGAACAAATATTACATTGCACTTCATTTTCTAGACTTCTGTGAAATAATGGTTGGTTATAATTAACTGTCTTTATGTAAAACCAGCGGTTGTATGAACATGAAAATTAATCCGAACACATGCGGAAGAGAAATGTTGCATAAGCAAGTCAATGAAGCACTTTCAATGCGTTGCCATATGATTCAATATGACTGATTGATATGGATGTATCATACATCAGATTAAAAATTATGCTCGAAATGATGTCCATCATTATACAGGAGTCGAAGATTTACAAAAGCATTCTGCACAAAGCATCTCCATGGGTATGTCTGCTACCTCTCTTGATATGTGCAAACCCCTTGATAAATCCCACCTTTAAGGTATGGTAAACAATGCAAATCTGGACACTGTTCCTAGAGTGTGGAAACATGTACTATGAATAGCTTCTTGCCTACAGTAGAGTGGATTCCACCCAATATCACCAGGCTCATAAATAATGAGCAGAAGGGTTCAAATATTTCTTGTTCGCCATATATAAACGGCTCAGGCTAAAATGAAATGACTTATTCCACTGTCTGCCTTATGGGTTGACTGAGGTAAATTGCTCGTATCTCTATGCTGTTCGTTGTGAATAGGAGACCAAACTTGCATACGTCATAGCATGTTATTATTCTCAAAAGTGCTGTGCGACATCACAAGCGTGCCTAGTTTTTCAAGAGGCTTAGAAGAGACAGAGAGAGAAGTCTCAGGAGGCTCTCTTGTTTTCAATCTTATTGCACCAGCTGAACCAGAATGTACAAAACTTCTGTTGTAATTCATTCATATGATAGTCTAACCCAGTGTCAACCAACTGGCTGACGTGTGACGTCGGAATGCCCGTGCAATGCAAGAGCGCAGAGTGGTCAGGCGCTTCAGTTGCAGAGTGGGATGAAGGGACTGCCTCACTTTGTAGTAGGCATATGCTGTGCCGTACAGTTGTGTCAGTAGTGGTACAATAAGTAAGGATGGATGAACGGAGCACATCACAGTGCGACAAGCTATCTATGCCTCTGATCTTTTTATCTTTATGGGAAGATACTACAACAAGGCAGTCCCTTTGTCCCATTCTACGACTGAAGTGCCTCACCAATCTGCGCTCTTACGTCACACATCAGTCAGTCGGTCGACACTCGTCTAACCAAATTACCAAGGAAAGAGAACTAGTAGCAAAATAAGACTTTGGCCCAGCCCATTTCTATGTAACACAACATGAAGTTTACCAGACAATTGCACATTCCAATAAAGAACAGCTTTGTTTTACACGGAAAGACAGAGGATCAAAGGAGAGGGTCACATCACACAAAATACATATTAAAAAAGATATTTCTTTTCTCAATAACTCTTTATTTTAAAAAATCAACAAAAAGTTTGGAGGCTACGCGGGAAAGGGAAATGTTACCACAGCTGTTGCGTCCAACTAGAAGTGTACAGACCTGAGTATCCGTTTAAAAACCCAAGTGTGTGTTTTTAAATCATATTTATTCGATTTTACTTGTTTTTCCATACATCTTCTGCTGCTTATATCTCGCTCGATTCATTAAGGTTTATTATTATTTCGTTACTTCCATTTATCAATCATAAAAGTATTTTTCCTTTTTCACAACATATTCTTTGTTTTAAATTTGCACGAATCAATCAATATAAAATAACAGCCACTCGCAACATTCAGGAAGGGATGATTACTCAAGAGAAAAAAATACGGTGAACCCTTCTATCACCACAGAAATTTAAAAAAAAATCCACCAGATTTAAAAAATAAATCCACAATAATGGCATGCATTCACTGCATACACCAGTCCGAAGCAGTTATCCCAATACCACCATCATAACACACACACACACATACACCTTTCACTCTCATATTTTACAAGTATTATTATTAATAATATTATTATTATTATTATTATAAGCTTGCCATCACATTTTATTCTGAGAAGGAAATAAAAACAATCACTTTACCAATCCAGTTAAGAGCTATGTACAGAAAAAAAGAACAGAAGAAACACATCCTAGAGGTGTCCCTTTAAAACAAAGGTACTCATAAGTGACGGTGGAGATGTCTATCTACAAGACAGAAGTCCTTGGTTTATTAGCATGATAAAGGTTCCTTTATACACTGAAGCACTTACTGCAGCCAACACCTGGTATTTGTTAATCAAACTAAGCACAGAACAAAGACTATTAAAAGCAGCTCGGTACGCTTCTCTCGTTAGGCTCAATCTTCGTCGGATAGAGGTTCGTACTGTGCAGAAAGTAAAGGGGCGGGTTCCGGAGCAGACGGTGAACCAGGCCGAGGTGCGCTCGACAGCGGTTGAGCTTTCCCTTGAGACGGAACGGTGCCACTTGTCGACGAGGGAGGCTGACCGACCGTTGATGGTTGTACTGCGGGCGCCGATCCTGGCCCGGGAGAGTGAGCGGCAGAAAGAACATTGAGGGCGGAGAAAGGATACGCGTAGGTCGTCGAAGTGGGTACAAACTCTGCAGTAGCGTACGCTGGAGACAGCACCATGGGTTTTGTGGCAGGGGAGGGTGAGGAGTGCGGCAGAGACGTAGCCTTGCTCCCGGGATCCAGTTTGCCGTCCGTGCTCTGCCCTTGACCCGTACCTTCATCGATTACCATCTCTCCGGGACTATCGCAATGCTCTTTGTCCTTCCCTCCCGTTTCTGACTCGGACCGCTGCGAGGTCTCCTCCTGTTCAGACTTGTCCTCGGAACTGCTTGTCTGTTTGCCAGGATAGTGAGTCTGATGATGCCTCTGTTGCTGGGGCTTCTCATCCTCTGTTCTCATCACTTCTACTATTTTGTTGTTTACATAGTCCAAAGCAGAGATATGAGAAGGTTCTTGCGGATGCCTTCGTGACATCAAAAACGCCATGGAGTCGGGTGTTGCGCTGCCGCCAGGCAGCCAGTGGTGATTACCGGGAGCAGTATCTGGTGGGGACACTGGTTCGACGTGATACGGGGCTCCTGAAGGTGGTTTGGGACCTGCCGAAGGGTTGGGACCTCGTGGAGAGGCAGGCTGGGCTATGCGTATGATCTGACGTTCATCCGACTGTAATGACCCTGATGGCGTGCCGGATCGCGAGGATGCCTGAGATTTCTCACGTTCCCACTGTTCTCGTTCTCGCTCGCGAGCAGCCTCCTGCTGTAGGGCGAGACGTAGCTTGCGGCTGTGGTGCTCTGCCATTGCCTCTGGAGGTGGAACCATGTGGTAGGGCACGTGCGTATACATGGCTCTGTGGTGCATCTGAGGGTATCCACTTGACGGAGGATTGCTGCTATAGTCGTTGTTGATGATGGAATGGATATGTTCACCGAGCGTGATGATGGACTTAGGGTTACTGCCGCTTTCTTGTGAGGAAGGCTTGCCATGATCGACATGAACCGTAGGGCTTTGCGACGACTTCAACGGAGATGTCTTGCCATTTGACTCCGATGGTGACTGTTGGGGTTGTTGCTGAGCGGACGGAGGGGGCTGATCACGGTGGAAGCTCTGAAACACAAATGTTCTTCTAGTTAGTTCACAGTAATGTGAATATACCCACTAATGATGCTACTTATTTCTAACAATCAACAAAATACTCATATACCAATAAATACAAATTTGTTAAAGAATCCATTTTCTTATGATGTCTTTATTTATGCCAAAAGTAACTTGAAAACATGACCACAACCATCACATGACCTCGAAGATTGGACCCCTTAACACACATTATTACTACCATGAAGCTTTTATAAAACATTAACAAATTAACACAACACCCAAAAGAGTAAACAGTAAAAATAATAACTTTGCTCCTTTTCGTATAATATGCATCAACCTTAAAAACAGGTATGAAGTTAAATGTAGTATCTGCCTCTCACTTGGCACTCACGTCCTGCAATTAACTTCGCCCTTTTCTACCCCAGCGATGTTACGGGTTTCCTGATAACCCAGAGTGATATATCTAATAAAATTATCAGGTGGTCTTGTAGAGAATTTTCTGCTCTTTCTGATGATTAAAAGAAATAAATTTCAAGATCCTATTGAACTGTGATTACAATAGTATTTAAATAATATATTATTCAGGTCCACCTTTTCAATACAAATTGTATAATTTTGTAAATTACATATAAGTTCAGGGACTAGTTTCGACCTAACAGTAGGTCATCATCAGCCTAAAGTAAATTAGACACAAATGTATCGAAGAAATTAAACAATGTAAAGACACAAAGATCTTAAAAATGTACATACCATGTAAGATATTAAGATAAGAATTTGAGATATGTGCTGCAGAACGTTAAAAATTAGCTCTATGATAGAGATTCATAAAAAATGCAGTGTGCCATACAACATTAAAAACGTTGTTTAAGAAGGAGATCCCTAAATTGCTGGTCAAGGATATCATTATAGGCTGGCTCTTTAAAGATGCTGCTTTCCATTCAAAGATCATAAATTCAGTACACATGGATGCGAAGCATGATGTTAGAAAGTCTCTTCTGTTTTTAGAATCTTGAAGGATGATGATTGTTGTGCATGGAGGCTTAATACATAATAGTAAATAAAGGTGGTTGGATTTCGCAGTTCAATGTGGACCCTACAGTTGACATTAAATAAATGACAGCTAGGATAGAAGGAGTTAAGTAAGGGGAAAAATATACATAAATTAAATATACTATATGGGAATTACTTCGGGGTGTAACAAGCTGAGCGGAGCTGGAAATGAAGCGTGAATGAGGAGTGGAGTGGGTGAGGTTCAAACGAAGTATTGTGAAGGAGGTGCGGGGAGAAAGAGAGGTGAGAGCAAGGAAGGGAAGCGGAAAGAGAGGTGGTGGAGGTTATCAAGACGGGGCTGAGTGGTACGGGACTACAGAAGATTGCCAAAGTAAAGTACTGTAAATAGGTCGAAACTTATATGTAATTTAAAACACTGTATAATTTGTATTGAAAAGGTGAACCTGTATAATATATTATTTAAATACTATTTCTTTCTGATCATGTCAAATGTAAAGTCATAAATAATACCAGGTCTATATTTCACAGCTACATTATTTTGGCATGAATCTATATTATTATGCAATATATATAAAAACAATATTTTTTTTGGATTGCTTCATGTTGATGGAGAATACTCTCATTCCTTAGACAATACATTTTACATAAAAAGCAACTCAGAATTTTAAAAATTAAATACTACTGGAAAATCTCAATGGTAGCACAGAAAAGTTGTAAGCTACTTTGTTACCGACTATACATAGTTGACTCAGCAAGCAGAAATGTTCACATTAAAACAAACTACTACTTGGTATCAGTTACTGAGTCATGACTCATTTGAAAGTTTTGTTTAATCAGGTGTTCCTTGCCTTCCAAATATGTTTGATGAATTTTCCGTATTTTTCAGAGCTCACTTTTTTAATAACAAAAAGAAAAAACATACTAGATGTTCAAAAAGTTATGTAATGTATTTTAAGTATTAGCAAAGCAAAGTCATCTCCGTACGGGCCATGAAGGGCCCGGGAGGGGTGGAAGGTAAAGGCTTCCACTATCCGTAACCTCGGCACTTGGTGGGGTAGAGTGGTTAGCTCTACACCTGGCCGCCTTTGCCCCAGGAATTAACCTGGTACTCATTTTTGGTGTAGGCTAACTGAACCTCAGGGCCATGTGCACCTCCAGAACTGGAAATCTCATTTCTTAATAATTTTTTTCAGACTTCCTGATGAGGAATTGAACCCATGTCCTTCCGGGTGAACCGAGCACACCTTTCCCAGCTTGGTCAAGTAGTCTTTATTACTTTCCTAATATAATTATATTGGTGATATTCCACATAATTTTATTACTATCACATATTATCATTTATACGGTATATTAAAAGAGTTTACTAAAAACAGCTTTGGCAAATTCGTCCGTTCGTTCTACTCAACCGATTTGCTTCATTTTTCTTTTATTCTCTCCGGAACTAGTGGCCGGTGAATCATGAGACATTGATAGGTCTCTAAGTTCAGCCAACTTTGAATAATCATAAAATGAAATCAGTAAATGATCACTCTAGTAATTGCAGATGGAGGCTTGCCCTAATCCGCAATACATTCTGTACTTAGCACGTTGCTAAGCAACTAACACTTTCATTAATATTCTGATACACGTGATTTTCATCCGTGTCACTGTGTGCAGCCATGTTTGATTACTACCCGTCAAGCCAGGCAGTATACACTTCCTCTGATCACGGAAGAATATTATTCCCTGCTAGATTCTCCTTGATTCTCTAACCATTCTCAGTTTCTAAATATATCAGATGGCAGAACGTTCCTAATAACGTACATGCTGCTATGAGGAAAAGGTCTACATACAAACAGACGTATCATGACATATGCCTTAGACATTATTTGGGAACACCTATCGAAGGATAACCTAGCTACACCAGACAGAGTTAAAGCCACGTATCTTAAAAAAGTTCTCTGCCTGGCAAAAAATGCTCCTTGGAGACTAACCTATGAGCTCACAAGACATCCGTTCTATATAGACGAACTGCAATTAAAAATACCATTGCCTTTGATGACACAATACCAAGCTTTACACCAAGAACTGCAGGATGAAAAAGTGAATATATGGATAGATTTTTACCAAACAGACGGCATGATGAACTGCGGCATACCATAACGCGCTTCTTATTAAATGTTCCTAAAACCATTGAAAAGGCCAGGTAAAACAATATGACTACGACGGGCATATCAAAACGAGTTATCTGACCTATTTATGACCAATATTGCAGAGCAGCACGGATCCTCTAGTTAAATTTAAAAATTATATTTTATTATAATGCATGCATTTAATTGCTGTGAATTTTGCTATATCATACCTAAATAATTGTACCATCGTTCGACCAGTAGGGTATGATGTACTATTACGTGCAACAAACAAATATATCGGAAATTTAGAGGTTCTTAACTCAAAATACCTGTATGGGAGGTTTGTCTCATCATGTACCTGCCTTTCACAGTTTTGTATGTGCAGTAGATCTGGCATCAGTGCATCCCCATTTAATGTGTACTCTCTTTTTAGGTAGAGATGCACTAAAGTAGAAATTGTATATCACAAGTAATTTCCAGCAAATCTTTTGCATTCGAAGAGCTGTTTTCTAAAATAACTCAGTCGATAATTTCTCATAGATTGAGCAATATAATATTTAACCGTTAATACCTATGTCTATGAACTCAATTCCAACTGGATCACCTAGTGTTCAATTTATCTCAGTAGAATAAAATACTGTATACCGTCTGGGTTCCAAATATGCAATATATTTTTGCCTGTGTACCTTTCATTAGAGTTCATATGGCCTTGCATCCCTAAATTCCTTGGGAACTGCGCTTAAGAAGCATTACAACAGTTCTGCTGAATTCATGCCCCACTTCTGACGCTAAAAATAATTGAAAACACCTTCGGAAGTGGTGTCTGCAACCCTACAGCATATTCTGCATTTGTAGATGAAGACAGTACACACCAATTCCCAGATATTTCATAGTTACTTGGAATTCAATACATTTGCCGCACTCTCTTCGTAATTTGTAATTAATCAACTTTATGCAGAAGAGTTTAACCTTCAAGTATCTTAAAATAAAATGTAATTATTACTTTTAGCACTATCATCATGCTACCACAATTATCAACCAAAAAACAGGAGATAGTATTGTTAGTTGATGAAAGAATACAATAACTATGCTACAAGGGACCAGCCAGACAAGGAGAACACAAAGTTCCTTTTTTCCAAATACCATGTTAGTCTTAGTTTGACAATTAAAATGTTTCCTAGACATGGTACCTGAAAGAGTCTGTCCCCGGGCCGCTGGGGCGTCTGGTTGGTCGAACTGGCCCCGAGACTGTTGCCACCCGTATCGGTGGCACTCTGGTTGATGGAATGCGTGACGAGAGCGTCGATCAGGTTGGCCGTCGTCATGGTCAGAGAGTCTCCGTTGGACCCGCCGGGTAGGGGACGGCCACGCCCGGCACCTGCACTGCCGCTCTCGCGGTCTGCAGCAGCTGCAACAGCCATCGTTATTACAGCACTTCACATAAGAGATGAAACTCCAACACATGGAATGAAACCTAAAAGATAAAGCTGTGTTGCAAGCAACATCTCAGTTTAGCCTTCTCTTCTATGACTTCCGAATTAACACAACTACTGCTTGGTTCTTGACTATCTATGTTATTAATACTGTGTCCAATGACGAAAAATTACAGTCATTTCATATTACTTAACGTGACATTAAAATAATTCTCATCAAAAAGAGTCCAAACGGCCATTCAACAATAGGATAAATACATGCTTCAAGCCGAAGTTTGTTTGATTTTGATAACAGGATTAAGCATAACTTTTCACTAACAGCGCATATAGCTACTCAAACGACCACAATGAACAGTTTATGTGCCTCGATCATAGATCCACATAGTTCAAATTTATAAAATATCTAGCTTTTGCCCATGGCTTCGCATTCATGGAAATAAAAGCTGTGGCCGTTTATAGCATTGATAAAACTGTAAAAAATACATTGAATACTTTTTTTTTAGTAATGGTGGAACCTATTAGCTTCTGTTGGTTTGTTGATGGAAGTTGAATATTTTCAGACAGAAGAATGTAGGAGTGTAGAGAGAGTTTTTTAAAACTATATCTGTAGTTGCTCACTGTTATTAGTTTTATCCCCTAATTACCCATCACCGGAGAGCTTTTTTATTGTGTCCTGAGCTCACTCTCCCAGTTGTACTTTCTCTTAGAACAGCAATCATCACCACCACCACTCACTCAAGACCTAGCCACATACGGCTGGTCAACATCTGCTTTGCTCAATCTCTTGCCCTTACAATTGATTTATTGCCATGATAGGCACCTAATGGGAACTGTAGTCTTTTCAATCGGAACGAAACTTGTAAGATAGTAGGGGAATAAGAGGTACAAACACACATTCACCTTTGCCACATCCCATAAAATAACAGCCGTGATACTATGTTTAATAAAGGGTCTTAACTTTCAGCCATGTGCCATTACACAACTTGATGAGCAATTTATTACCAAACATCCTTCTGTATCAGCATCAGATTTAGTAGCAGTTCTGATATTTCTGTAGCCTAATGCTCTGTGAACGAACTCAAGACTGATTTTTCAGGCAAATAACACGTCATAGTTGCAGTTCATCAATCTCTTTTAATGTTATTTCTTGTTAACATTTGCCTCACTCATCTGTTGTCTACTTTCATTACTGATGTGAGATAACATTTTATACTCTTGTATCTGCCAATCTTGACAATTGCCCATCCCATCTTCACTTCGTTCCTGACCTCATCCCTCCAGAGTACTTCGTAGAAGTAGAAATTCCTGGACCTTGGTATTAAATTTTTTAGTTGAAACTGGTTTAAAACCTATAAAAACCCAAATGACACCCGTAACTCTTTTGTATCATCTCAATTCACAACCGCCATGAATACTTCTCACTCGTTGATATTTTGATCAAAGCATGTTCTCGTGAACTAGCATGTTTCTTAACTTCTTACACTGAATCACTTGACCACCTACCTTCCCAAAACTATTTGTGATACAAGTACTGCATGTCATCAATGGAGGTGCTATATAGAATTGAATAGAACTTGTCATGATAAATGGCACATTCCTGTTTACCAGAGCACAGTTTTATTTTATAGTCTGAAGGTTTCTGTACTATAACTTGTGAACTATAACTCAACTTGTCAACACAGAGGAAAAATCTTTTTGGGCCATTAGTTATTTTCAGCACCTCTAAGATGAAAACCCAAGAATTCCATTTTCTATCAAAATATGCACCAATATATTATCTTCTTTCACCTCCAAAGTAAACAGACAAAGCATTTCTACACAGCATGTTCACTAAAGATGGTAATACCAGAAGAGCAATGTGAACTTCTCATCAAAAACATACAGAAGGGATTCTCTCAGAGGCAACGTTGGCTCAATACATATTGCGAGAAATAACTTCCCACCATCTCAAAACAACATTAGGAATAGAAGACAAATAGTCTTCTCTGATACCCTGATACCCTACACATCACAGTTTGTTACCTACCATGAGAAGTCGGTGGAGGACCCGGCTGTTGAGGCGGCGGCGGCGGCGCATGATGACGAGGCGCAGATGCCACGTCCCTTGGAAAAGAGCTCGTCATCATCCGGGCGGGCTCACGTTCCATTTCCCCTGTGCGCTGATGCTCTCGATAAGCTGCAGCCATCTGAGAGCGATGATGCCTCTGCTGCTGCTGTTGCTGGCGCTGGTGGTCGAATTCTGCAGCAGCAGCCATTCTAGCCTGCTGCTGCTGTTGTTGTTGTTGTTGCTGCTGTCTCAGTATCTGTTGTTGCTGTTGTTGCTGCTGTTGTTGTTGCTGCTGTTGTTGGATTTGTAGATGATGCAAGTCTCTATCTCGTTCCCTAGCAAACCTTTGTTGTTCTTGCTCCCGTTCTCTCATGGAGGGCACAAATCGCTCCTGGTGGTGGCTAAATCGCTGTTGTTCACCATGCCCATCGCGCTCTCGTACTGTCAAGTAACGCTGTTGTTGCTGTTCCGAGTGGTGGGCCTCTCGCTGTTCCCGCTCGCGTGTGGCTGCAAACCTCTGCTCCTGATCGTGGTGCTCTGCCAGAATGCGTGTTCCACTCAACGAGTCAGCCATAGTCTTCCCCAGTCCCTCGTGCGGATGGACATGGTATCGCTGACCAAGAGAAGAGGCTGACACTCGCTTGTCTGGCACAGGAAGGCTCGGCTGCTGGACTGCCATTTCCACCAAGGAGGAGAAAGCTTCGTGTCCAGGCGGAGGCTGATAATGGTGAGGTACTTGGTGATGTTGATGGTGCAGTCGCTGGTGCGGTGACGCCGCGGGGGAGGGAGGCTTGGTGGTGACCGAACTACCTCCGCTGGGTGGTCGCGACTGCTGAGATGGGACGGTATTGTGCCGCTGAATCACGCCCTGTCTAGCCGGAGGAGGAGGGGGTGTGTGGTGAGGTGGCGTAGGGGACTGTTCCATTGTGGGGGCATTGGCAGAAGGAGGGCGTGATAATCTCACATCAGGAGTCATGTACACAGATTGTCCAACATTAGTGCTACTGTAATAATGCGGCGAGCTTGAAACTCCTCTTGGAGATGAAGAATCTTGTTGTGATACCACTTTGTCCGAAGACGAGGTAGAACCTGAGCCAGTTGACACTCTCCTAGGACCATGCATTTGCTGCGATGTGATGTAGTCGCTCATGATGATCTGCCGAGAACTTAACTGTTGCTCATACGAAGCAGGCGGCCGAGGTTGTTGGTGAGGGTACGGGGATGTGAAGCCTCCTGGAGCTACGGTGGTCTGAGGCATGGTCGCTTCCCGAGAGTACAGGTAACCCGACGGCTGGCTGCCAGCTCCACCACTTTGTCCTGCAGGAGACATCCGTTTATAGTACTCATAAGGTACAGGTGCAAGACCCGCCCTGTCCCCACGTTTCTCTACACCGAGATGATGTGGAGGATGGTGGACTGGAGTTCCCTGTGTGATGGAGCCACCCATGGGAGCACCCTCTTTGCCATGGGGCTGAGGAGGGGTGGTTTGGCGCAGCAGCCCCTCGTAACGTTGCTGTTGAGGTTGCTGCATCTGATGCAGTGGAGCAGGGCCGCCCACCATGAGAGACGCTGAAGACACCGGAGTCCCGTGTGTGATGGAGCCACCCTTGACACCCGCAAGAGGCAGCTTGGGAGATAATTTGGATGACAAAGGAGGAGGAGTGACCTACAAACAAGAATAAGACAACATTAAACCAATTCCATGGAGTAGAACACAAAAGGTATATCAAAATACAGTAAAATACCAGTATAACATAATTTTGGGGACCCAGAATTTAATTTGTTATACTGAAATAAATCGATTCTTAAGAACTCGCCCCTTTTTAAACCTATTGAAGAATCTACGTTATTTCAACATGAATTTACACATAAAAAACCTTAATACTGTATTTATTAAATGAGAGGAAAATGAGGATATATATACATACATGAAATAATGATATAAAATACAGGTTTCCAGCATCTCAAATTTTACCTTGTATTGGTACATCATTATGTCCTCGATTTTATATTTTGAAAAAGTGTGTGATTTTCTTCCGAACACTCCCAGACACAAACATTCAAGGCACTGCACTTGAATTTAACACAGAATCTGGCACATCACCTATGTGCCATGTTTGTTGCCTGCAAAAGAGTCAAACTCAGTTGAACACTTTGAGGCACATCTTCCCCTTCCTCCTCATCATCACACAGATTCCTATCACATATAATATCTATCGTTTTAGAAATCAGTATGTTGGAATACATGTCTTTTATGTTACTTATATGTTACTTTGTGTTATTTTCCTCTAATTCAAAATCATTGGTTGTGTTGCAAAATTCAATTATGTTGTTGAGTACTGCTGTTGAAGTAAACTTAAAATGTTTCTTATGAAAAAATCTCTATAAACTTTGCCATCATATAGGTTGGACATTTCTAAAATTTACTATTGAACTTATGGATGAGTTTATGACTTATGAATAGTGTAGTTTTAGTATTCTTTTATGACATTTAAGATATATAGTAAAACCTTCTTAGGACGTTTCTACAGAGGAAAAAAAAAAAAATTAAAAAAAAAATGAATGTGTTAAACAAGAAAACATCCTAGTGAATATACAAATAAAAACTATCCAACAGGGATATAGAAAGACTAAATACGAGTTTTTCTGACATGAGGGCATTTTACGTTGTGTATACGTGGGTACAGTGTAAACTATATCTACTATATCAAAAGATGGGAGAAAAGCATTATTAAAAGGTGTGAAGAACAAGGAGAGAACAAATATGAAAACCTTTTCTGCTGGGGCTCATAAAATAACAAGTGCACTGAAAAACATCAAACACCAAATATGAAAGCATGTGCACAGGGGCCAATAAAAATATCAAGGTATTATTGCAGATCACACTCTTACTTACTAAAACAAGTGTTAGTAGAAGACTTTTATTTCGGAGCAGGGGGTTATTAAACATTATTCTCAGGTCACACTCTTCGACAGTGAATTGGAGGTTACACTCGACAATGTGGGACTGGCAGGAATGACTTTGGCTGC
The DNA here is from genome assembly GCF_040414725.1 of Anabrus simplex. Classification (NCBI taxonomy): domain Eukaryota; kingdom Metazoa; phylum Arthropoda; class Insecta; order Orthoptera; family Tettigoniidae; genus Anabrus; species Anabrus simplex. The sequence continues at coordinate 220,764,338 of NC_090279.1, read as the reverse complement.
TATTTTGAACTGAACACAACTTCGACCAACTTAAATGATAAGAGTCTAAACTCGAAGGTGCGAGTTCAACATTTGCGACCTCTGTGTGCTTCAAGATGCGGACGCCCAGTCCACTTTCGACAGATTTTAATTTTGTCTTCATTACTAAGGAATTTCACGACTTTGAAGGGCTGATGTCATACTTCTTCGCTATTTCTCCTTTCTTTCCGCCTTCCTCTACTTCCCGAAGTATATGACATTTTTCTTTTTAAAAAACCTGCTTTCGCTTCTTTTGATCCACACTGGCGAAAAAGTTAACTGGCACACTAATACACACGTCACTTCACGAACGAAAGATAAACAATGAACGCGTCATGAGACGTGAATAAACAAAATGCAGTACTGAGTGTAGAAATGTGAAACCGTAATGTTCATTGGTTGATTGTAAATGTGGCATTCCTACCCAGCCAATAGCATTACTTCTTATGTATTGGTTACTTTGAAATCGATATCCAGCTCGAGCAATCGCGCACATGTATGGAAAATGGCTACCTAAACCATGTCCTGTAAATGCGAATACTGTAATCCAATCTGCGCACCCCAATATTTGAAGATATTTTTATTAATAGAAAATTGGCTTTAATTTGCATTTCATGTATAAGAAATTCATTCTACGTAATGACGTTCAGTACTGGTACACCAAAACTGAATAAGATAATCTTCACGTGCTGTTGGGTAGGCAATCCACTCGTCAGAATTGTGAATGTGTTTGCTTACCTTCCCCTGGTTTGTAATCGGGTAGTTTCGCCTGTGTGTTGTATAGTGTGTGCCACCTGATATTAGCTGCATAGAGACATGTTGTGCGAAATACGCGGCGATTAAAACAGGATGAATTTCAATTATATTTTGAAGGAAAAAAAGATGTTAAATATAAGCAAAAAGGCTAAATTTTAATTCGTTATTCTGAAAGTTTGAATTCGTTAAAATGAAATATTTTAACACACATTAAATTGAGAAAAGGGAAGGGGCCTAAAAATAATTTTGCTATTCTGAACATTTCGTTAAACTGGCATTCATTATAATGCCATTTTACTGTATAAACTGTACCATGGGGTTCAATAAAGAAATTTAAAAAAAAATGGTACAACATGAATTAGATTTAATATAACTTTTTTTTTTTTTTGTTTGCAAAAAGTGAGTTTTAAAATTGAAAGTAGTTTTGTTAAGTCTGATCCGAGTAGGCCATACTTGTGCTACACTCAAATCTTAGAAGAGCCAAAGTAGTAATTATAAACGTGGTTAACTAAAATCTATTCATCCTATGAAGTTCTGTTTTTAGTAAATTCTGGTTTGTGTTTAAATGCTTTCCCCTTTTACTGAGTTTTCTGAAGTAATTTGAACTACAGATATAGGCTTCTGACAAGACCTCTGAATAGAATACAACAACACAATGGGTGGAAATAATTAAAGTTTATTATGCTTTATTTAAATTGTGTAGAAATGAACGATATATCTGTAATGATAGAAATCAATCTGTAACAGTCTTCTGTGAATGACAAGTAATGGATCTACTATTCCATGCTCTTTTTCAAGCACTAAACAACTCCTGTTTGGTCTGTGGTTCCAGCAAGTTTTTAACACACCTGATCCAGAAACACACAATATCTCATGCACCATGTCACCTTTAAACTGCACTTTGAGGGCTCCTGTCGGAATCAAGGATGGGTGAGCATATTCACTTACCATTAAAAGATGGTGTAACTAGAAATTTATTAATAGGGAATATTTAGGCACTAATTTCTCTGTGGACTTTTGATACCTTTGGAGTGTGGAGTGAGTGAGAGAAACTCAAAGACTGGAATCCACCTTTGTTACCAAAAATACCGTATTTACTCGTGTATTAGGCCTCCCCCTTGGCTTTTCAAGATGAAGAAAATGAAAAAAATTCCACACTATCGAAGTGATATTTCACTTAAGTGTTCAATGTACGTATGAAATACAATAAATATGCCCAGCACCCCGAGGTACCGCCGTGGCCCCACAGGAAAGTTCACTGCATGGTTTTACCTAGACGGCCAGAGCGGTACAGTCTAGCGGTACTAGAAGCTTGCATTGCTTGATAGTACACATTATACATAACAGAGCATGCCACGATTTGTTTATTAGCGCTTAGGACTACAATCGTAAGGCACTCATTGTTTTACAGTAGGGTGTGTGTGAAATACTTGCGAGATATTTCTAAGTTATTTTACCAGTGAACGGAGAGGTTAGTTATAAAAATGAAACCGCTTTCTTCTCGAACTCGAACTCTCAGTATGAGAATTCTGGTAAGTAGTGTATAATTATGTCAAACTGATCTATTACGTTTTGCAACACAAAAAAACTCTTCAACAAATTAAATTTGAAATATATTCATTTTGTATTTACTCCTTGCCAAATGCTCAATGCTAATGTAAAATGCTGCTATGTTGTCAATGAATGTTGTCAAATAAGCTCATGTTTACGCTATATTCATTGCGATATGCGAAGAAATTAGCTCAGATATGGGTGCAAAAATTTGGAAGGAATCAGTGTGGCCTATTGATTAGGTAGGCATAAGCTTGGGGTGAAAATGGAAAATCACAGAAAACCATAACCAGGTTTCCCAATGGTAGGATTCAAACCCAATCTCCAAAATCTTGAGCTTGCCAGTTAGCTAACCCGGTACTGCTAAGCGCATGGCTAAACTGATTGGCCAAATACTCACATATTGCCAATAAAAGGAGGTTTGGATTAATAAAAAAATAAAGACTATATTTTGGAAACCAAGCATGCCAGGATTTGCTCCGAGGCCATAGCGGTACGCAAGCATAGCGAATTCAACAGCTCAGCGTTCCACCGGCCCAGCAGGGAAAGTCATATAGCAACACCTGTCAGCGGTACAAAGTACCGCCGTGGCCTCATGAGACACTCACTCAGCGGTACAATGTACCGCTTTGGCAGCCAACGTGTTAAAAATAAGGGTCTGGCTTTCAACAGCCACAGTTATGAAAAGAATGCTTCCAGTCACTATGTCACTATGAATTACATTCGTAAATACAACTCGTAACATATGCTAGTTATCAGCTGGTGTTTTGGCAAGCCTTCAACAACACAGCTTTATTCAGAAGGAGTGGCTTCTGCTACACATACACCAGCTGTGAATATCAGAGACCATCTCCAGAAACCATTTGGGAACAGATTCACACGGTTTGGACTCTATAGTTGGGAACAAAACTTTTGAAAAGTCAAAAGGACGGGACCTTGAATGCTCTTGGTCTCAATTGCAGTGCATGGCTGATGAGTTGGCAGTAAATATGATGTCACTTGGAATGACGACACGCTGGTAGTAGGGAAGTTATCAGCGCAAGACAATTAAAATGAAAGCAGTGATCAGGTTTACTGTGTGGTAGGCCTACTGCTCAACTGACAGGGACAAATGACTGGCCATTGAGTTATTTTGTATCAATATTGCATAATATGATACCCTTTTCTCTACGGGGTTGAGTATGAAGTGAGACGAATCTTCGTAGCAAGTTTTACGACTGTATGCCCTTTCTGACATTGACCTCATCAGAGGAATAAATGAGATGAAATGAATTACATGATATAAGTAACTAAAACGGATTATATTTACTTTATATGTAGGCCTAAAAGTCATGTTCCACCATTTATTACTGACTTTTTACATTTAGAAATACTGCCTTCCAACGAAAATAACCAGCATAACTCAAATACATTCATAGGTTTTTTAAAAAACAGTGTGGAATGTTTACATGTACAATTTATAGCTCATTATAGCCTAGAAGTCGTGTTCACTGCACAAAATTTGAGGTTATCGCATGTTGGACCTCCTCCTTTACTTTTCTTGGCTGTAAAAGTGGGAAGAAAAGGTGTCTAATATGTGAGTAAATACGGTACTCCAAAAATTTCCTTGTCACTGATCGTTACTTTCAACCAATTATATTTAGCTGTCGTCTTACCAATACTCATTGTTAACACCAATCATGACTAGGTAATGGAAATCAACACTGTGTATTCAGAGAGTTAAAGCAAGGTATTAAATTTGGAACTGCTATTACTTTCACAGCGGAATGTACATAACCAGTTGCACTATTTTGCATAGAAGGTATGGACTAAATAGCTTCTCCCAAGGACCAGCGACAGAGTGTCTGCATCCTGTTTCTGAGATTGTAGGTACAAACCCAGGAGAGGAAGTCTATTTGGCACTTCTTGTCTTATGTTAGCATGTCTCAGGTGTTAACTGTGCCATAGATCGCCGACTCTATCATTTGGTAGAGTTAAAACGTATCAAAACTGAAGCAAAGGCAGTCCTAATGGCTAATCATGTGGTTCCGCGAGTATCCTAATTAAATCATGTTGTAAAAATCCTGCATTATCTGTTCATCGAAGAAATTTCAGTCCCATCAACGCTAAATCCTCTATAAAGTGTTTTTCAAGAAAAAGTATCTCCTGAAAGGACGTCTATGACATGTATAGCAAGTACTGTTCGATTGTACACAGGACTTATGGAAGAAAGACACTGGAAAAGCTATAGGAGGTGAACACGCATAAAAGACCATCTGAGATTCGCATTTGGCTGGTACTGTTTAGGGAATCCTCGGAAATCATAAAGCAGAGAGCGGCCACAACAACATTTCGACAGCTTCATTTGAGGATGGAACTTTGTCAAATGTTCGTACTTGGCTTTTTTCGATTGTAACGCCGAACAGGTTTTCGGAACCTTCCCTCTCTGGGCTTTTAGACAGGAACCGAAATTGATGCTCCTTAACACGAATTTAGTATTTTAATATGATTGGATGCTCTCGAGACCAGAACATACGTTGCATCTTACATACATAGTGCCATGGGAGGTCTTGGGATTGCCTATTACTATTCTGGTTCTGATATAAAACAGGGAAATCCTTGTAGAAACTGCAGTCATTTGATATGCGTTGTCTAACATTAAAAAGTTTAATTTCCCACTCGTACTGGCTTGTGCAGCGAGTGCGCTTTCCAGCTGAGCTCAAGATCATGAATAATGGATATTTCTGGAGTTTTGGTATTTTTCTCTTTTCAATTTGCTTGCGATTAGTGAGTGGCAGAATTGAATATAATGCATTTGAGAAATTTTAAGAATCGTTACTTACATTCAAAACCACATTGCCGAGTTCAATGTAACCTTTAAAAGTTGATGTAGGCCGAAGTTACGCAGCACAAGATTTCCAGAAACAGACTACGAACAGTATATCGGTGACCAAATTATAATGGAAGATAAAAAAATAAAAAAATGATTTCACCATTATGTTGAGCACTTTTGTAACTAATGTGCTTCATTTATTAGATTACAGAATTAAAAACTACCTTACTTACTCGTGTATTAGACACCCCCTGGCTCTTTGAGACGAAGAAAATGAAAAAAATAAATCTTGCATACGAGACCCCCAACGTAATTTGTTAGAGAAGAACAAAGATTCTGCTTCAAAGCTGGTAAAAGTCTTATTGCAGCTCTGATGACATCGCACATATGTGTGAATAGTTTCGTCCGTAAGACCCACACCATGAAAACCTGCTTCGAAGTAATGTGGTACATCTCTGTTAAGAAATTTTCGCCTCTGTAGCGCAGGCCTACTGCAGCTCTAGTGACGTCCCACAAATAAGTGAATAATTTCATGTCCGATCTACACACTGCAAGCACGCATCAGTCCTGCTATGTGTCTGTGTTTTGTAATTAAGAATGTCTGCCAGCGTAATGGTTAGCAAAATTAGCTGTCGTTCTCAAGAGCCTGAGTTGATAAAGTTAATGTTTTGTGTTTTATTTCAATTTATCTACAAATTTCTAATCTTAATAATTGCAGAAACATGTTCAAACAATCAGAATGTTCACACAAGTGATACTTTTATTTACACAGGCTGTCCGATATATTGGACACTATGCACTCAAGTCAATAGGACAACATTAATTACTCAGCATTTTATTGTTCAAGCAAGCTAGGCAGTGTTAACTCATCCAATTTACACTGTAAAGTATATCTACAATTTCTACTAAAGACTTATCACAATATTTTGTATGGTACTCTATTTACTGTTATGTATTTGCTGATTATGATATCCACAGAAGCATTTCAGGTGAAGTCCAAAATGGTCAATCGGATCCACAGTTTGAATGCCGCTATAGGAATTGAACTTGTGGTACAGACACTCTGTATATTTTTTTTTTTTACGCTGGACCACCTTGATGCACTGCTTATCTCCATCTGTTTGTAATTTGTACCAGCAGTGACAACACTGTTGTCATTCCAGTGCTCTACCAAAACTCCTGTAGTCTTATGATATTCTTCTTCTTTTTCCTTTCTGCTCTTCTTTGAAGAGGGCACTTCTCTGTCTGGTTTTCTTAAAATGACCCTTTTGCACTTATTTCCTTTGAAGCCAATTTCAGGAATGTAAAACAGCTGTCCAAGAATATTCTATGCCCCTGTTTGATTCAGTTCCACCTGCATGAATGAGAGGTGCAAGGACTACATTTCCTCCAAGTCCAAATTATTTCAACCTTTCATTTCATATTGCTGTATATACATGAAAAGGTGGAAAGATATCCTATAGCCACTGGTAAGAGAAAGAAGTCTAGTGGAAATTTCACAATATTGCACATCATCTGATGCAGAGGTGAGGGGAGGGGGTAGGAGGAGACAGGAACAGTCAGTCAGTCAGTCAGTCACTAAATGAGATGTAGATTGTGATCTTGTCCACGTTCAGGTTGCTCCTTTTCTGTTACAATTCGACCTATTAACCCCTCAGCGCCGACCTCTATACGTGGTATAGACCCTCTTTTCTTCCGTAGCCGCCGACCTCTATACGTGGCATAGACCCATACATGGTTTCACATTTACGGCTATAGCGCGAAGAGTTTTGGAGTTATGGATACGCAAATTGTTGTGTTTCCAAGAAGAAATTTGGGAGTTTATCAGTGTTGTAAATAAGAATTGAAGATCGTTAAAATGTACTTGTTTTTGCACGGATAATTATTTGTCAAGTAAGTCTGAGCCCTAATCTCTGTTTTTCTTTTAAGTCTGTTTGCTTCATTCTTTCCCACAGAATAAAATAAAGAAATGATGATCTGAGTAGTTTGTCTTTTCGTGTGATGTTCTTTGCTCTATTTGTACAGTGACAGTGCGGTTTATTTGTTATATTTACCTTTATTTCTCGGCTTGTAATATTTTTGTAACTCTCCACAAGCGCTCTGTGTAGGCATCAGTTAGTGCTGCTTTCTGTCATACGATATGAGAACCAACTGTGCATGGTGTAGATCACATTTGAAAGACGATGTCTCAAACTTTTATCTGAAATATGTATCGAGTTGGTTTATTTCGTCATAAATGTTATTCCCCTCATTCAGTTTCGTACTGCTGCCTTCGGTCTCGCTGCAGCTTCATCGGTCCGTGTGACGCGCCGCGCTCAGCCGTGGTTTGACTGACAGTAACGTGCTTGATATATTGTATAATTCAGATGAAAGTTTAGTCGGAAGTAGCAGTGACAGTATTAGCAGCAGTGACAATGAAATAGATGATTTGGCTGTGGTAAATGATGAGAGCGACGATGAGGAGGAACCAGTACTTGGAAATTTCGTGTGGGAGACTATGGATAATTACACAGGTCAGAGGGAAGTTTTCAACAATGAATTCGGACCAAGAGGTGGTGCACAAGATATCAGGGGAATCGTTGAATGTTTTGAAACGTTCTTTGATATTAGCGTAGTAGAGTTAATTGTGAAAGAAACTAACAGGTATGCGGAGCAATATAAAAATGCTTGTGGAAATCTTTTTTCGTTTCGGTCACCCGTTCGAACCTGGACACCTGTCACAGTAAATGAAATTTATACTGTGTTAGCTTTATTTCTGCTGATGGGCACTGTACAAAAGCCAACATCTTGGTCTTATTTTTCGAAGAGCAGGGTCATATCAACACCTGGGTTTTCAGATGTCATAAGTAGGGACAGGTTTGAAATGATATGTAGGTTTTTGCATTTTATAGACAATAACAGCTTGTCTACATACCAAGGGCCTCCCAAACTGTTCAAAATATATCCTATTCTGTGTCATTTGAATAACAAATTTCAGTCCCTGTACTTACCACAGCAAAATATTGCTATTGATGAAAGTCTGACTCTGTGGAAAGGGCGCCTCTCGTTTCGGCAATACTTGCCACTAAAGGCCTCAAAATTTGGCATGAAAACATTCGAACTGTGTGAGTCAAGTATTGGTTATTTGTGGTTTTTTCTTGTATACATAGGGAAAGGAACTCTCATTGAATCAACTCTTATCACACCCGAAACTCTGAAAACTGCAGCAATTGTCTTGAAATTGTTAGAACCTTTGTTAGGCCGCGGACACACCTTATGGATGGACAATTACTACAATAGTCCAGAATTAGCGACGGCTCTAAAACATCATCATTCAACAGACTGTGTTGGGACACTGAAACTGAACAGAAAAAACGTTCCCAAGGAAGTAAAAGAAAAAAAACTTAAGAAGGGGGAAATAATAGCTAGGCACTCTGGGCCCGTTACTGTGCTAAAATGGTGTGACAAAAAAAATGTTATGTTCGTGTCCACACATACCACAATGAAGAAACAAGACATGTTACTAAGAGGGGGAAAGAAACAGTAAAGCCTTTATGCGCAATAGATTACAACTATGGCATGGGGGGCGTTGATCTCAAGGACCAGTTACTACATATGTTTTTAGTCGAAAGAAAGAGAACAACTAAATGGTATATAAAGCTGTTCAAAAGACTATTGAATGCAACCGTCCTAAATTCTCTAATAATATTCAGACAAGCCACAGGGACAAGCATTGAGCAGTTATCTTATCGGATTCAGCTGGTAGAAGGTTTGTTTACAAAATACGCTCGCACGGGCGGGGAGCGAAATATTCAAGGCCGGCGTGCATCAGATAATACAGTTCCAAGGTTGCAAGAAAGACATTTTATCAGGAAATTAGCACCAAAAAGTGAGAAATCCAAACCTCAAGAGACGTTGTGTCGTGTGTTCAAAACACGGCAAAAAGAAGACGTCGGTGTACTGCCGCCATGAGTGTGACGTGTGACTGTCTCGAAGAGTGCTTCGAACTCTATCACACGAAACTAAATTACTAAGGTAATGTGAAAAAATGATGTCATTATCTGCATGTACATAGTTCTATCATAAGGAATTCCAAATTTCGTGAATATCGTGCTACTCTTATACTTGTAGTAACGCTTTAAGTGAATCAATGTATTTCAGACACGCGTAGTTGAAATCTCATCCGGCCGCGGGGAAGGAAGCTCTTTAAATGGCTGCGACGCTGAGGGGTTAATGCTCTTGAATTTTCCATCAGGGATATCGAAAACAGGGGTACTGGCCTAATCTTATACTCGACTCTCTTTATTTTCGTATGACAGCTTCCTCCTGCAAGGTTTTCTGGTTTTTCAGTTCCATCTGTAGAATTTTCAGTAATATTTTGATTGCCACATGACCTAGACTTCTCATTTTCATATCCTGTTGCAGCAATTTACCCTTCACATTTACTCAGAAGTAGGTAATTTAGATTACCCTCGTACTCATCTGTCATTATAATCAACCGTTGTACATCTGTCATCAGGAGGTTTGATGTGCTGCTCCTCTCCAAATGTCAATTCTTCCACCAAAACTTCAAATATTTCACTCACCATAAAACTCATAAGGGAATACAAATGTTTGAGACTGTAGGACTCCCTGCGCATAGCGTCCGATTTTCAGGACAGCTGTATTTACAAGCCTCTGCCACATCAATAACAAGACAAAATTGACACCTGTGTGTGTGTTGGTAGATTCGTAGGAGTGTGAACAATATGGTACATTCAAAAGTTTATAATCATTGGAAATGTTCATTAATTCATAAATAAAAATCTGGACTGTTGCACAAAACTCTGTACTATGTTCCTGCTATGCTCGCAATAAGTGTGATTCAGCAATGAATGGTAAGAATGAAGAAAGATGTATTCCTGGTTCTTGTTAGCTACAACCTTTCTGAAGCACAATAAAGTATTGAGAGTTTAAAACCGTGAATAAATATCGTACAATTTTTTTTTTAATGACGTCCAATTTTTCGGACACTATGCACTAATGGGTTAAGAAATATTCACGGATGTTGCTATTAATATATCAGGCAAGATCAATTACAAAGTGATCGTTAAATATCTCATAACTCGGGCCAATATAGGTTTCTTTTGGAGAGAAGAAAGTTTAAAATGTGATAAAAACTATCCAATCGCAACGATTGTTTTACTAGCCAACGTACCTAACAAATAAGAGTAAGAATATTGATTTTATGCCTCCTTTTACTTTTAACAATTTTTGGAGATGCCAAACAAAACATACTAGGGTATGGGTTAATAAAAAAAATTAAGACAAATTAAACATTATGATAATAAAAACGCATTACCGCCACACTGGTAGATATTCCATTATTTATTTTCATTCTTTCCGTCGTGGAACTTTTGGCACTATCCGGGTGATACCATACCTAACCAAATCAATGCGGTCTCTCTTATCTCATTTATAGTTGTTCGGGTAAATCCTGATGTGATAAATGTAGAGAACAAGGGTCTGGTTTTCAACAGCCACAGTTATCAAAAGAATGCTTGCAGTCATTATGTATTACATTCGGAAATAGAACTCGTAAGATACGCTAGTTATCAGCTGGTGGTTTGGCAAGCTTTCTACAGCACGGCTTTATTCAGGAGTGGCTTCTGCTACACATACACCAGTTGGGAATATCAGAGACCATCTCCAGAAACCATTTGGGAATGGATTCACATGGTTTGGTTTGGACGGGACCTTGAATGCTGCAGTGGCAGTGCATGGCTGACGAGATGGCAGTGAAGATGACAACACGCCGGTAGCGGGAAAGTTAGCGGCACATGACAATTAAAATGAAAGTAGTGATCAGGTTTACTGTGTGTAGGCCTACTGTTCAACTGACAGAGACAAATGACTCACCATTAAGTTACTTTGTATCAATAATGCATAATATGACAATACGATAAGCTTTCCCTTTTCTCTACGGGGTCGAGTATGAAGTGAGACAAATCTTCATGGCGAGTTTTTACGACTGTATGCCCTTCCTGACGTCAACCTCATCACAGGAATTGATGAAATGGAATGAATTATGTGATGCGAGTAACTAAAACAGAGTAGAAAATGTGGGCTAAACATCTGTAGTCACATTCTCAGCCGGCTGGGAGACCACACCCAGTGGGTCACCCCTTATGCAGTCGAAAAACGAAGACTACCAAAACTTTGATTGTAAGAACCTGGAGTGTTTGAACTCTACTTGATTTGAAAGACGATAACAGACCTGAGAGAAGAACAGCGCTCGTCACCCATGAGCTTGAACGAATGAACATTATTGATATTGCTGCCTTAAGTGAAACTAGACTGTCCAGCAAAGGTAAACTTACTGAGTTCAGCTCAGGCTACACAATCTTCTGGGAGGGAAAAGATAAGGGAGAACACCACATTCATGGTGTGGGATTCACTGTGAAGACGACATTGGTGAATGATTATCAGCTAACTCCAACTGCTGTCAGTAAAAGAATTATGACTCTCCGAATCCCACTCTCTGGAGCCAAATCTATGACACTCATTTCCACACATGCTCCCACCTTGGATATTGATGTAGAGGCTAAAGACCAATTCTACAACCTGCTGAGCACTACCATCACCGAAGTACCACCAAGAAACAAACTCTTACTACTGTACTTGGTGATTTCAATGCCAGAGTTGGTGAAGATCACCAATTATGGGGCAATGTGACGGGAAAACATGGACTTGGTAACTGTAATGCCAATGGTCTGCTGCTCTTTGGTTTATGTGCTGAACATGAACTCTTCATTACTAATACCCAGTTCCACCAGCCAAATCGCTACAAGACAATTTGGATGCATCCTCGCTCAAAGCACTGGCACATACTTGACTATTTCATCACCAGGCAATGTGATAAAGTTACAAGGACCGCAAGAAACGTCGATGACTGATGGACAGATCATAAGCTCCTTTTTTGCCGGTTGACAATCTCAATCTGTTGCAAACCAAAAAGATCTACCCACAACCTGCCCAGAAAGAAATTTGATACTTCTAAACTTCAAACTTAATCCATTGCTAGAGATTACAGAAATGCAATCTCAAACAAACTGGCTAGTCATCCAGTCAGCAGTGATAGTACAAATCAGGAATTGGCCACGCTTCAGAAGGTCATCACTGAGTCAGCTGAGGAAACAATTGGTTTTGTGAGAAAAAAAAAAAAAAAAAGACAGGACTGGTTTGATGAAAATAATGAAGAAATTAAATGTCTGATTAATGCCAGACCGGATGCCCATCTATCCAATCTTCAAGATCTGTCTTCCGATGTGAAAAAAATTGCATTTCTTGGAACTTAAAGAAAAATATCAGGTACAAATTAGGGACATCAAGAATAACTGGTGGCAACAAAAAGCTGAATAACAACAAAGACTATCTGACGCCTGTGACCTACAAAACTTCTATGCTGGCACAAAGGAGATATATGGTCTAATTCGATCTTCATCGGTGTCACTGAAGACTGCTGATAACTTCATCTTTTTAACTGATAATGGAGAAATTTTGAGCATTGGAAGGAACAGTTCTCTGCGCTTCTAAATTGTGTCTCCAATGTTGCTGAGGACTTTCTTCGTAATGTCCCTCAGCAGCAACAACAATCATGGATGGAAGTTCCACCTACATAAAGAGACTTCACCAAAGCACTCAATCAACTAAAACCAAGAAAGGCTCCTGGTCCTGATAACATCCTTCTGAAACATACAAAATTGAGGTATACCCTTGAAGACTAGACTTTTAACACTCATCCTCTTGATTTGGGAAACTCGATAAGTACATGACGACTTGAAGAATGCTTCCATCATTACTATCTTCACTTTGACCGCTCGACTCACATAAGAACAAAAAACGTAACAAATAACAAAAATTAATGTGACAAATCAGTGACAATAACTTTAACAACTCCAACAACAAACGCAAGTGTAAAACAATAACCATGAAATAACAAACTCGGGCAAGACACACACTGAATCACTTGATAACGTCTCCTTCTCATACTGTACTTAGCAATAAAACTAACACCTGATATCTACTTCTTCTTCTTCTGCTTTGCGGTTTTGTTGTGCTTTGCAGTTTGCCATTACCCAGATAGTGTATGTGCGGTATTATACATGTTTTTGATTTCTATTGGGTGTTTGTTTACTTGCATTCACAAGTCATAGGATTATGGTGGAAAATTTGTATGTATGCGAGATTAGAGAGTTAATCCAACTCGTCGGATTTGAAAATTCGGTTCGATGATGATGATGATGATGCTTGTTGTTTAAAGGAGCCTAACATCTAAGGTCATCGGCCCAAAAATAAGGTTTAGGATGTTGTGGAAAACACCTGATATCAAACAATGAGCTGCGTTGGTTAAGCGGAAGTTCAATACTGAGAGTTCTAAGAGTTATTATAGACCATGTTTGTTTGATTTGGTCGTCATGCCAGGGTTGCTCAAAGTGTTTTAGGTTAGTTGCGACGCCATTTTACCTCAAATTTTTCCTCTTGAACAGCCTGTAGTAGCGTAAATAGTGGGAAGCATAAAATGACACAAATGTAAATTTGAGGATTTTAATACATTGTGAGTAAAGGAAATCTCAGGGGACCAACTAAAAATGTATATCAATACCTTGGCCATCTTGCTGTTTGGTGCTGGGGGAGGCACTCGAGATGCAGACTGCTGCTGGTTCATCACCAAATGGGGGGTCGGCCCGCCGTCCCCACGCCTATCAGGATGCGGCACAGCAGAGAGAAACACCGAAGGGGCTTTGTTCACGTTCCTCAGCTGGTCTTGAGACACTACCACCTTAAATTTCAGAGACCTACAAGTTAACCACTAGACCACACAAGTAATCATCGTTTACAGTTTTATTCTCCAGTTGTCTAAACAAAATAATAATGTATCATAGAAAACGCATTTTTTATACACCATTTCCTACTACTTACAAATTCAGTCATAATTAGATTTGTTATGATACACCTGTGTCAATTACAAAAGGGAAGCCAAGTCCTGCACTGTTGGCCAGTGTAGAGCACAACGAGTAAAGTATGGCTCATAGTTTTAAGCAGCCGTGCTGTGAATTTTTAGAAAACAATTTGACTGCAATACTTTAGACATTTCTCATTTACTGAACAAACACTTCTACATGTTTGAACCGGTGTACTAAGCAAGTGTTTTATTTATGTGCAGAATAAATCGCACACAAAGGCAGAAAGAGAGATCGTCTGTATGAACAAAAAGTGGCAACTAATCTATATTATACCAATAATTACAATTGTGCAAGTGTAGAGTTGTTGAGGGTGTGGGTACAGTAGTACAGTAGAACCTCGATAATTCAAGACCGGTTAATTCAAAATCCCGCCTAATTCGAAGCTCTTGTTCCCAGAAACATGAGGTACAGTTTTGCATGTTATTTAAACTGTTTAATTCAAAATACAGATAATACGTAGTTCGAAGAACAATGTCGATCCCATTATCAAAATACAGACTTGTAATTCAAAACTGTCTTTACATTTAAAAAGTATTTTACGGAGCAATTTAAATTCAAAATTATCCACGTCATGTTGGAATGCGTTTTCCGGAATGTGCAGTGGTAGCTTTCCGCACTTTCACTCAATTTGGTATCTACAGTGTGTTTCGTATTTGCTAAGTTCGAGTGAAATCGTAATTCCTTTGTACCGGTATTCACGTAGTGTGTGGAGAAACAGAATCTGCGAACACCGACAAACAATTGACGAAAAAGCGTGGCTCATATAATCAATTCGTACGCACCGAACAATATTGCCAATGCCGATGGAACAGCATGTTCTTTATAATGCTGAGCCCAAACGGTTTTAAAGGAGAGCAGTGCCAGCCGGGAAATAGTACAAGGATGGGGTCATTGTACAGTGTTCCAAAGCACACAAATGCGAGAGATTTCCTCTCCTTGTCATAGGGAAACTCAATACGCCACAATGTTTTAAGGACGTCGGGCACATTCGGTGAAAGTACAAGGAATCTAAAAAATGCAAACAGAGCAGTAATCCAAAAAATAAAGCATTTGCACAAGGGAGCTAGCATCATTTGTCCTCGTCTTTGAATCGTGGGGGTTTTTGTTTCGCTGCACGAGGTTATGTTTGCCAGTGTATTATCTAATGCAAATCCACCTGGTTGGATACATTTTGAAAATAGTTTTTTTCCATGGCATTTGAAAGGTTTAAACTGTGAGTCAAGGTTAATTGCATGCAATAATGGATGTTAAAAATTTTTGTGACACGGCAAGTGTTGGAATTTAGAATTATGAGTTGGTGATTAATTCAAAATCACGTAATTCGAAGTCCTATTTTTGAGTCCCAACGACTTCCAATTAATGAGGTTTTACTGTATTTCAAATGCAAATCAAGAGCACTTCTTCTCTGCCCAATCATTAGTTGTTCCACTTGTTACTGAGCATTTTGACCTCATTTCTTGGTACGTTACCACTTTCAGCCCCATGGGTATGAAATTGATACAGAGTAAGTTATGAACTCAGTCCCATGTGAACCATCCAGAAAGTTGGTAAATTCACCCACAGCTCAAGGCTTACTATTGCATGTACTCATTTTTCTCATGGCCTACAGGTGTTTTTATTAAAAAAACAAATAAAAACGTTTTTCCCATTTTCAACTCTCCTTTATAAGGTGAGAGTCAGCAAGATGCATATGGGCTATGAATAACTTACGTTGTAACCGTACAACAGGGTTACAGATTCCATTCAGTATTTATTATTATTATTATTATCATTATTAACCTGATTCATTAGATTTTATATTCTGTTTCTCATCATTTAGACTGTAATAATTAGGCATCACGCATATTATTGTATTTAATCATAGGTTAAGTGAAATTTGTTTGTAATTATTCTGTATTGCTGTAAGTGAGATTTGTTGGTTTCATATAGTCATGCTATGGCTTGTAACTCTGGCTAGATGAGCTGGCATAGTATTTTGCAATCGAGGCTATGTTTAACTGAGAATGTTGTGTGCAAGTAGAATTCCCGGTGACGCATGAAACTTAGTCATCTGCAATCCGCTTGGGCACGCTTAGACAACACTTGACTGATGACATCAGTGCGTGGGCACGTGATTGCGACCAAGTGTCAGTATTCGCCAGCTACTGTATGTTGAAGTGGAAGGGATGAACAGAGAGTAGGGAGATGAGTCGTCATTGCGAGGTTATAAAAATCGATGCAACGGTGGTGAGAGGTATTCAGATCATATCGTTCAGATCATATGTAACAGTCAGATGTATCAAATGGAAGAAGTGGTCTTAGAGTGATGGTCAGAGCTAAGAGTTGTGTTTTCAAGAGGTCTTGTAATAATCGAGGAGGTCTACAAGTGGTGGTTGTATCCGAGCAGAGACGGGTACTATGCTGATAAAGAAACATCATCTTCTTGTGAGGATGGACTTCACAAGATGTTTCAATAATATTGTCAATTACTTATAATATAATGAGTGGACGTAATTACATTGGAGCTCCCTACACGCGTACATGGTATGTAGGCCAACTGCTTGTTATATAAGAAGATAACAGCAGATGGCTCCCGACTTCAGCTCATAGGTTTTCCCAAGAATTTCAAGTTCAACAGCGGTGTATGCAGACATCAGGTAATTAAAGCATCAGACATGTTATGCATTCATAACATGAAGAAGAATGTAATCAGCGGCGATATCACATCCTACTTCAAGTTCATGCCAATAGCTTTTTTTGGTTTAGATTAAATTTTCTTTTTCAGATTACCACAAATCTCACTAGATATATTTTTTTGTTAAATTAAAAGACGTCAATGCTTGTTCATTGTGACTTAAATTATAGTCATAAACTCAGTTTTATTTTAATTATAATAAGTGATTCCAGTTCCATGTACAATCCTCAATTATGGAAATGCAACAGTAATTTAATATTGTCCTGATCCATATCCCTGTATATTGCCAGATATGTGAGTTTATCACCTCACGCCTTGAGATAATTGATATAAGAGGTATGCTCTACCAAATTTTGTTGTTTTTCTCAAAAAAGCAACTGGCTCTCAAACAAATGTTATTTATATTGTGTGGAAGATATGAAGGTATAAGAGTAGTGGTTGGAGTAGCCACAACGTATGCGTTTTTTTCTCTCCTAACAGCCCATGTATATCAATGTGATACACACTTTAACGTGCATCATTTTGATCACAAACAAAAAGATATTTCAAAAACTTATTTACTATTTATAATTCATTCATACAAATCCAGACTTTGTTTTATCGCTAATGTTGCAATCTAGGTCTGACAAGTGCAGTATCGGATCTTGTGAGTCAATCATATTTCTAAAACCACTAAGTTCACTACCACTACTATCTGAATACATTCAGATTTCTTCTCTTATCTCATGAAAATGCATGTTTCTGCAACAATACACAAGCACAGGAAGAAAACCATATTATTTGAAAGCAACACTGGCGGACAAGAGGTGATAAAAACTATGCAGTGCTGCCAAAATTTGACCATGATACAACAGACAAATAATAATAATAATAATAATAATAATAATAATAATAATAATAATAATAATAATAATAATAATCGTATGGCCTCAGCTACCGTGTGCAGACATTTCGATTTGACGCCATCTGGCTGTCTGCTCGTTAATTTCGACGTTCCGTTTTACTCTAGGTCCGCTAGATGGCAGACAGAGTAAACCGGATCTCTCTTGGGCGTCTATGGCTGAGATTTAATTAATTTTGTTGGGTAAATACCAAATGTATCACCAGAGATCTTTTACATGCCGACATCGTACGACATGCGAGTGTCGAATGGACTTTTCTCCACCCTTCAAAAATCCGACTACCTCTGCCGGGTTTGAACCCGCTATCTTGGGATTCGGAGGCCGACACTCTACCACGGATCCACAGAGGCAGCTATACAACAGACTAATCTGTCAGGTCGGAATATATTCTGCTATCGTATGCGGCAGTAGACGGTACTACCTGCGACTGTCTGGCGACCGATACCAAACCAGGCAAACTAAGGGGAAACCAATAGCTGCGAGCAGAGGAGTTTTCCCTTAGAAGGTTGGATAAGATGAGACCTTTGTGTGGGAAATAACACAAATTCATCAGCTGCTGCCTTGCAGTGAGGCAGGGGACTGCCAAAGGCTAAGGGAGACCACCCTGAAAGAAAATCCTCTAGTACGCTAGGCCTAGCAAGTCAGTACAGGAGTACAATGCAGTTGCTTTCAAAACAAAAACGAGCCTCGGAAAAAAACATATTCTGAATGTCGACAATACTTCAAGTATTCTTGGAACTAATGACGACGTCATTCCGATGTTCATTCAAGATGCACGAGAAGAACCGATCATAGAAACAAGCTTCGGATTGGAACCTTAAACATTATGACTCTAACAGGAAAATGGAACGAAATCACGGATTTAATGAACCATAGACATATTCACATTCTAGGGCTAAGTGAAACCAAATGGAAAGGTCGCAACACAAGAATGTTAGAGGACGGATATAAATTATGCTGGAGTGGTAATCCTGCAGTGGCGGGAATGGAGTTGGTTTTATACTTCATAAAGACATTGATAGTGTAACAGATGTATCGTTCATCAATGAGAGATTAATCAAAGCTAAATTATGCCTAAATGGAGAAACTCAAACTGTAATCCAAGTTTATGCTCCCCAGCAGAGTTGTAGCGATGACCACAAAGCAAGCTTCCTAGAAAAACTAGAGGACATCATTGATGAAGAGAACATAATGATAATTGGGAATTTTAATGCCCAGGTAGGAACTGATAGGTCACGTTTGAAAGCATTATTGGTCCATATGGATTTGGTAATGGAAATGAGGAGGGTGAACTTCTGCTTGATCTATGTACACGAAACCAACTTCTGGTGAAGAACTCGTGGTTTCAGAAACGGGATAGCCACAAGATAACGAGATACAGCTGGGATGGTCAGTATAGATCAGTGATAGACCTTATCATCACAGATAGGTCAAGTGGAGAAAAGGTGCATGATGTAAAAGTGATTCCTAGTGAGAGCCTTGATAGTGACCATAGACTCCTCATTGCAGACCTAAAAGTCACCAAACCTATCATTAAAGTAAACAAGATGAAAAAAACACGAATTAAAGACTGGAAATTGAAAGATGTGGAAATCAAACAGCAGTTTCAAGAGGAAATCAGAGCTAAAATACCAATAACAGACACAAAGAAAGGTAATGAAGAATGGAATGATTTTAAGGCAAGTCTGGTTGGTAGTGCAGATAAAATATGTGGAAGAACAAGCAGAAGAGTGAGAGAGAAAAGAACATCTTGGTGGAATGATAAAGTGAAAGAAGCCATAATGAAAAGGAATAAAACCAAAAAAGTTCTTGATGTGGCTAAGTCTGACAGAAGAATCAACAGCGATCGAATAGACAACAATAAGTTGGAAGAGATGGCAAAGGAATATAGATACAGAAAGTTGGAAGTCAAGAGAATTGTACGGGAAGAAAAAGAGAAAAGTTGGAAAGAATTTACAACTAAACTGGAAGAAGACAGTAAAGGGAGTATGAAAATGATATATGGAATAGTAAAACGTAAAAGATCAGATAAAGAAGCAATTACAGCTCTGGAGACAGCAGATGGGATTATAGTTCGCAATATGAAAGATATCACGGATACAATGGGGCAATATTTTGACAAGCTCCTAAATGGCCCTAAAGAGATTTCTGTTGAGGATGTAGGACAGAAAACAATAGAGGAAGATATCCCAATTACATGGACAGAAGTAGAGCAAGCTCTCCATAGGATGAGAAGTGGTAAGTCAGCAGGAGCTGATGAAATTACAGCTGACATGATTAAAGCTGCTGGTCCGCCAGGAATACAGTGGCTGTATAGAGTTCTCAGAACAATATGGAAGGATAATGAAATAGCTGAAGATTGGAAAAAAGGGGTGATAGTTTCTATCTTTAAGAAAGGGAGTAGAAGGAAAAGTGAAAATTACAGAGGCATTACCCTCTTGTCACACGGCCTTAAAATTATGGAGAACATTGAAGCCAGAGTACGGGATATACTAGAGTCTATCTTAGAAGAGGAACTACGTGGCTTTAGGACCGGAAGAAGCACAACAGATCTGATATTTGCTTTGAGGATATTGGCAGAGAAACACTGGGAAAGAGGAAAAGACCTAATTATTGCGTTTATGGACCTTGAAAAGGCATATGATAATGTTCCTAGATCAACTATTTGGAAACGTCTTAGAAAACTTAGTGTACCGGAGTACCTTATTAGGAAGATCCAAATGCTATATACTAACTGCAAAAGCTGTGTCAGAATTGGAGATGGTCACTCTGAATGGTTCAATACAACCAAAGGAGTACAACAGGGAAATGCCTTATCACCTCTTCTATTCATAGCAGTCATGGATACCATTTTAAAGGAACTAAAAGGAAAAGGTAATATAGATCTTCAGGCTCTGGTGTTTGCAGATGTGGCAATATGGGATAAAACAGAGAAGGGAGTGCAAAATAATCTGAATGCATGGTGTAAGAAGTTTGATGATAATGGAATGAAATTGAACCCATCAAAAACAGTAGCATTGAAAATCAGCAGACATAATACAGAACGCAACATAAAAATACAGGACCAGCAGGTTGACGTAGTACACCAATTCAGATATTTAGGAAGCGTAATGGCTAGTAATAATAGAGCTGAGATAGAAATAACAAACAGAGTAACCGAAGGCTCTAACTTTTACAGTATCGTTAGATACCTACTATGGGATGAGAAGGTCCCACAAAGAACAAAAATGATCCTGTACAAGTCATATTTCATTCCCATCCTTACATATTCTCTGGAAACCTGCACACTAACATCAAAGGAATGTAGTAGGATTCAAGCCTGTGAAATGAAATTTCTTTAGAACTGCTCTCCAAAAGACCTGACTTGATCATGTGAAAAATGATGAGATCCGATCCAACCTAGGTCTAAATGAATCGATGGAGGAAAGACTTATGTTATCTAGACTTAAATGGTTTGCGCATGTTAAACGAACGAATAGCACAAGGTTACATGTGCTTATTTGGAAAAGAGAATAACAGGTAGAAGACCAGCTGGAAGACCAAGAAGAAAATGGATGGACCAACTGAGGGAAGACGTGGAGGGAAGAGGATGGAATTGGGAATCTGTCTTGGACAACGAAATGTTTTTGAATAGGCAACTTTGGAAAACGCTCGTTTTCAAACACCCTACCCGGCTCGCTGGAAGGGCAAACCGATGATGATGATGATGATGATGATGATGATGATGATGATGATGATGACAGACTGCTGTCCTGTGCTCCCTCAGCCCCAGGGAGAAGGCGAAACTATGCTAATTCAACGTATGTGTGAGTCAAAACCTCAAAGTGTCAATATAATACACGGGGGGCTGAGAAAGTGCTAATTAAAACATCTCGGGATGGGAGGAAATGTGCTCTTGATACAGATGGGACTAAAAGTGCCAATATCACATCCCTGCTAAGATGTTGCCACCCAGAGTGGTCTTCAGGTCGTCATAGTAGAAGATAGAGAAGAAGGCCACTGTTCTTATTTATTTCGTTGACAATCTATTTGCTGTTCAATATACTTTGCCTTGTAAAATAACATTTTCCAAATTTTGCACTTCACTCCTTAAAAATATATCTGAGGACCAGACGCCTTTAAACAAAGGTAAGATATGTGATGGAACTCCCTTCAAGAAATCTCAAGTCTCCTGAATGGGCTTGGTCCTGCATACATTTACAGTCTATACCACTTCAAGGTTCATCTTGCACCTCAAAGCAACGATTCAATGTTAAGTAAGGGAGATCTCGAATAATTCGTTTTTCTTTTACTCTCATGTCTGAGATATTCAGCTCTTCCTGAACATCAACCAGCGTTCAGGAGGACCTCCCGATTGTTTTCACTTTTCTTTATATATCAGCAGGTGGGATTCCAACAAGTGAATAAAATTTCTGTATAAATTTAAGGCATCTATGACAATGAGGGCCATTACATTTATGGCAAATTGTACAGGGTTTGCCGCTGTGCTGATGTTTACAGCATTGATGGATGGGTTGTTGAAGTATAACAGATTAGCTTCTGCAAGATGATGTTTTTTAGCCCAGAGTTTTCCTTTTCTATTCAAGCAATACTGCTCATAGGACTAAGATTTATTTTCCGTGTATGTCGTAGAATTATATGGAACAAAATTTATACATTTTGTCAGTATTATTATTGCTGCTTTACTGTTACCATGTACTGATAACCTCCAGTCATTGTGGACAAGTTCAATTCTACAACTCAAAATGACAATCCAGATGCTAAAAAGGGAGATGCCATATAAATACAGTAGAATCAAAATGTTTACTAAATTTTAATGATATACAATGCTCAGAAAAGATTAAGCCTTTGAATCCCTCACCAATGTCAGGGGTCAGAAACATTATCATCACAGCATTGTGGGCAATCTGTAATTTATCATTTCACTAACAGGAATAAACATCTATGTGTACATGAGATACAATCCCATCAAATAAAGTGACAAATCATTTCTGTGTGTGTGAATGCTCAAATTACTTTTCTATAATTGTTACATAGTGAGAATATATGGAAAGTAGGTATTTTAGAAAAACTAAAAACTCTACCTTTCAGCCAGGAAAAGACACATGCAGGATAGGTCAAGGGTTAACCCTGTGAAAAAGGAAAAGGGAACATTAGAGACAGGAACAGGTGGAGGGAGTATTTCCGCAAAGTTCTTACCAACTCACCTGCTGAGGGTAGTATCCCGAGTCTGCGGAGTGGCCACTGGTGCGATACACGGTGAGAGCAGGGGTATGGGGGTGTACCATCTTGGAGTGGGCCGGAGGGGGCACGGTGTGCAGGGTGGTGTGTGGGGGCAGAGAGGGAGAGTCACGGTGCTGAGGGTGGTGATGGTACGGAGAGTCCCGTGAAGGGTCCCTCGTTACGGGGCTGCACTCTCGTGGCTTCTTCAGGCTAAGGTCCAAAGTCTCAGGCTCGGGCTCACGGCTCTCCCTCATTGCCTGCTGTACCTGTCGGATTATCAGTAGCTTTAGTATAAGACAAACAATGTTTCATCTTTTAATTAGTTAACATGAGCGTAATAGAGTTCAACCATCAAATGTTCATAATATAGGTAGCTAAAATAATTTTTCTAATGACTCAGGCATAATTACTAAGATATTGTATATAGATTATTTTTATTTATACTGACAATACCTAGTGTACATTTTCTGTACTTGATGGTGGAAGAATAAAATATCTAAAATATCTATATCATCCTAGTGTGCTGAAATAAACAACAGAAGACAACCACCTCACCCTTCCCAGGCAATGCTTCATTCAGAATGAGAACTATACTCATGAATATGTTGTGACAGGATCCTATTTAAGTCCTTCTTGAAAAATACTTAAGTGATCAATTTATTTTGGAAGGAACACATCTGAAGATTCAAATACCCCAGTGATGTGGATGTAACCGACTGAATTTAAACTGGAGAGACCTAATATGAAAAACAACCCTATAAAGCAAGGGAACCATCTACCAGGTAAGGGCATGAATTTTGGAAAATGTGAGCTGGATCCAAGAAGTTAAGAGGAGATTTGTTTCAAGTACGGATGTGACAGGATAAAATAATACAGATGAAATGGCTTACAGGATACTATAGTGTGCTATGAACACAAGCAGATTACCAAGGCAAATGTTCATTTTACAACTTGAGCACAAGAGACTGAAAGGAACTGGGTCGAGCACACCATTGAAACTGAAGAGACATGGATAGACCCAGTCAGAGGCTTTGTATGCCAACTCACTGAACAGGTGGAAGGATACTGAACACGATGATACGACCTTCACTGGTCAATATTAACGAGCCTCATACATATTTTTCAAGCTGCAAGTCATACAATGTGGAATAGCTCTAACTTCAACTACTAGATTATAATGCTCAGAAAAGATTAAGCCTTTCAATCCCTCACTGATAACATCAGGGATAATAAAATCATCATCACAGCATTGTGGTCCAAATTTGTAGAATTCCACCATCCATGTTGGGGGCTTACCTGGACAACAACAAGTCCTTCCTTGGGCAACTCTCCAGGTGGGAGACACGGCGTGATGGTGGCCTGCATCTGAGGCATATGCTGTAGGATGCTGGTGGGAGGCTGCTGATGAAGGGAGCCATGCGAGTTGACCACCGAAAGAGTAGCCAGGTTGGACTCCTGAGCAAGTCTCTGCTTGTCAGGTCGGAACTCACGCACAAACGTGATGTCCGAGCGGTGGTCCGAGTTCAAGATGGACGAAATGGTCGGTGTCACTGCGTTGCCGACGGCCTGGCCACCAGGGGTCTTCTTCAAGGTCATTTCGATCACCCCCAGCATCAAATCTTTCACCGAGCGCACGTTGGACGGAGATGCAGATTCCCGCAGAGAGCTTCCGGGACCATTTAACTGCAAAGGTACGGGCATGTCAGTAATGTGATACTCTAAGCTTTCACAAACAAAAATTGTAGGAGCAAATAAAAATGCCATATTTTTACTTTCAAATAGGTTTTATAGAATTAAAAATTCAAAACATTTGTTAGAGCAGTACCTTTTACAATTCAAGTGGTTAAGTCATAGGGGTCTAGTGGCAGCACACACTAATACATGTGTGCAACGCAATACAAAGATTCCAATCATTCGCTCAAAAATTGAGGTAACAACTTCGTCGCTTTAATTATTGAAAATGTTTACAGGTTTGATGCATTAAAAAAAAATCTTCTAGCAGCCCAACAACACGATTTTTTTAATTCAAAAAGTACGCCAGCAGTGCTTCATATTTTCCTTCTTTACATGCACATAAATTTAATTAATTTACAACAGATTTATAGAGCAATGTATTTTTTTTAAACATTGCATAGAAGTTCATTTGTTTCTTCTTCGTTCCAATGGGCCTACTTAGGACCAAGCTTATTCAATCATTGGGCTTTAAACTTTGTTCAGTATTGTCATATCTTCTCTCTTGGTGTAAACTTTTCTTTTCTTGACTCTTCTTCTTCAGAGATTTTTCCTGAAAAGCACAGACTTTCTTCAGGATCTGTCTCACTGCTTCTTTTATGCACTTCTCAGTCTCCCTTAGCCCTGTGGTACAGACAGGCTGTTGGAAAACAACCTTGTCACATGTCCACTCTCCTTTTCCTTCATACAGCCATTCCCCATCTTCCAGTAATGGGCCTAGAATCTTTCCGAGAATTCTTCTCCTTGCGACTTTCAGTTTTTCAATCAAGTAATTTCTATTTAGTGACAGACACTCCATGACATACAGGTCATCTGGGCGGATGACTACCATGTAGTGTTCCAGCTTCACATTTTGTGACAGGCATTGCTCGTAGGTGTTTTGATAGGCTAGGTCCAGCTTCTTAACTTTTGAAGAGTGTTGTTTATAATTTTTATAATACTGTGTTTACTTGCATGTTACACACAAACATTTTTCTTTATATTTTTACAGCTGCAAAAAAATAAGGGACTCCAGTATGTCCATTTCATGTTGTAAACATACGACTTTTTTTTTGCTAGGGGCTTTATGTCACACCGTATATGACATTTAGACCTACATAACGGTAAATGGCGAACAGACTTTTTTATGCTTATATGCCGTATTTAATCAAGTAATGGATGTCATTGCATAATGGACGGAGCTCAGTTTCCACTTAAAATTTTGGAAAAATCAATGGCTTGGCTCTTATTTAGCAATAGTTGGTGTGTTTACAGAATGGATAGGAATAAGTCAAAATAAACACGGCAAGTCTGTAATTGACGGATCTAGAAGGCAGTGACTGATGATGTTGGCGAGTAATTCTCTTGATCAAGTTTTGCTATATAATAGAGGTTCGTAATCGTTACATTAGTGTACGAGTGATCAGAAGTAAATATTTGGATCATCTTCTCCATTCTTGTAAATAAGATACCTGACATATAATAAAATTCTTCCGGGCTGTTATGCCGTGGTCCACTCCTCTCGCTTCTCCCAGACGTTTCGACTACTGCTGCGGTAGTCATCTTCTGTGGCGTCGTGTAGATACGCTCTTCTGTATCCCGTTGGCGACTGCAAAAGTTGTTTGCGAAGCAGCTGTATTTATATGTAAGTGTGTGGCCTCCAATTGGTTCGCGCTGTGCAAACCGACATCTGATTGACTATCTGAAAGCACGACCTCCGATTGGGTCGCGCCGAGCAGCTTGACGTTTGGTTGGCTATCTAAGCACGCGACCTCTGATTGGTTCGCGCCGGGCATGGATTCTGACTGGGTCGCTCCGAGAAGTCTGTCGTCTGATTGGATCTCGGAGTGCACGACCTCCGATTGGGTCGTGCCGAGCAATGGAACCTCTGGTTGGTTGACTGTAATGTCCCTGATCTTAGTAAACTTCGGCCGTACGTTATATAAAGGGGTGTACCAGGCCTTGCTGAGTTTCATTCCTTCCTCCTTTCTATTAAAGTTATCCGGATGTTTATGTATTTCGATTGCTTCCCTGTAGAGACGGGCGTGAAAGTGGGATGTTGTGGCCAGTATGTCAGTATCCTCGTAACGGATCTGATATACTGACATACTGGCCACAACATCCCACTTTCACGCCCGTCTCTACAGGGAAGCAATCGAAATACATAAACATCCGGATAACTTTAATAGAAAGGAGGAAGGAATGAAACTCAGCAAGGCCTGGTACACCCCTTTATATAACGTACGGCCGAAGTTTACTAAGATCAGGGACATTACAGTCAACCAACCAGAGGTTCCATTGCTCGGCACGACCCAATCGGAGGTCGTGCACTCCGAGATCCAATCAGACGACAGACTTCTCGGAGCGACCCAGTCAGAATCCATGCCCGGCGCGAACCAATCAGAGGTCGCGTGCTTAGATAGCCAACCAAACGTCAAGCTGCTCGGCGCGACCCAATCGGAGGTCGTGCTTTCAGATAGTCAATCAGATGTCGGTTTGCACAGCGCGAACCAATTGGAGGCCACACACTTACATATAAATACAGCTGCTTCGCAAACAACTTTTGCAGTCGCCAACGAGATACAGGAGAGCGTATCTACACGACGCCACAGAAGATGACTACCGCAGCAGTAGTCGAAACGTCTGGGAGAAGCGAGAGGAGTGGACCACGGCATAACAGCCCGGAAGAATTTTATTATATTGACACCGGCCGTGAAAGCCTTCATACTTTAAAGATACCTGACGTTATATCCATGGTCTCTGTGAGAAGTGAAAAACAATACAGATAACCTAAAACCCTTTGTTGACCCACTCATAATGGCAACCCCTGCTGATAGAGGTCGGCATCAATCGAATTCAATGAATGAAGAAATCAATGATATTTTTTTCTCAACAGACACCAAGTAAGCTAACAATATCGTAAATAACCCTCCACATCCTAACAATGCATCAGGTAATCAAATTACAACCGTCACAACTAGGCCTAGTAACGAACGTAATTCAAGGTTAAGCTATTCTGCTGCAATACAATTGTATCCCTCCATAAAACAAGCTATTGTAATAGAATCTCATGATGGGATCAGTATCAAGGATTATGTGCTGCTAGCTATTGGGAAACTTACAACCCCTAGCAACATTCGGTTTGTTTCACATACGATATAGATGTTGATTCCCATAGGGAAGAAATGCTGGCAACCAGGAATGAGTTAGTTGGAAAATTTGTAATGTCCAACAACGGACCATTTATACTGGTATTGTTTAACATATATCGAACAGAAGGATATGCATCTTTCTCTCTAGTAAGAAAACTGTTGAAGATCTCATACTGACAAACCCTAAGATCTCAATAACAATGTTTCACTGGAAATACAACACCTTCTAACAAAAAACAAGCATATTATATTATCCAACATCTGTCCTGTGATCCCAAACTATGTTATCGAAGAGGAATTGTTAAAACTCGGTGTGGAAATCATGTCTAGGATTACCCCAATTAGAGCAGGTTTGTCAATTCCAGGATTCTCTCACACATTTTAAGCTTTCGAAGACAAATGTACATTCAAAATAAAGACTTTGATAAATCTACTGGATTTACCTATCATCAAACTCACTCACTCACTTTTTTTTTTTTTTTTTTTGCCATATCAAAGGACATCTGGTCAAAGATTGTCCTAATAACGTTTCACTTCCGAAAGATGAATCCTCTTCCAATCATATTCCTCAGCTCCAAAAGAATTCACAAAAGTCAGAGATCGAAAACCCCAAAACTGTCATCAGTACTTCTAGCTCCCTCCCAAAAGATATTCAAGAAGCCACTTCACTGACTAATCCTAACTTAGCACTTAGCCAAGTCTGCAATGCTCCTCCCTTCTCTGGAATTCAAATTGAGATAGAAATTGCTGTGCCTATGGAAACACACTCCACCCACACAACAGTGAATTTTCCTGGATGTAAAAGGCCAATTTCACTAGCTAGTAGTGAAACAATTAATTAAAATTCTCCTGATAGCAACAAATTCACACTGGCCTCTCCTGAACAAATCGAAAACCGTAAGACAAAGCACACTTCCAAGAAACCAAAGACAGACACGCAAAAATCAACAATAAGTGATATCACTCCTGCCAGTAAAAAAAAGTTCTAGAAGCCGACCCATCACTATTCCTCCTCAGCCACCTCCAGCTCCAATCCTTCTTCGAAAATACAGTTGGTGCGATGGACATATCAGCAATTACTTCAAACTACACACAAGACATAGAAGGTCTTGCTGAAGTCCTACAAAAACTTTATCCTTACTAAACTACTGAAATTCGCCATTCAAAGTGAAGACCCAACGCATATCAATAAAACACCAGAGTATTCCAGTGACGACAATTCCTTCCCAGTATAATAATGGAGATAAATCTCATTCTGCTTTTGATCATTATTATGACAACATTACTCCAATGGAATCTTAACAGTTATGGATGACAGTTAGAATATCTACACCACCTAATAAATAAACACCAACCATCCGTTATCTGTCTCCAGGAAAAAAAGACTGCTGCCAATCGAAGACTCTACAGTGTCTACCACAAAAATAGAACAAATGTGAATCATACGAGTGGAGGAGGAACTACTTATATCAAAAACAATATCTATGCCAAATAAATTACTGCTAACACTAATTTGGGAGCTGTAGAAATTTCAGTCCATCTACCACCTTCTCTATGTATCTGCAATGTTTATATTCCAATATTCCAAACAGTTGTTTGTTTCAAGGTGACGATCTACAAAACCTTATCCACCAACTACCTAAACCATTCATCCTAATGGGTTACTTCAACAGCCACAACACGTTATGGGGTAGTCATAGTTCTGATGCAAGCGGAAAAGAGATAGAAAAGATACTTGATGAATCTGATTTAATTCTAATGCACTCTACTGCTCCAACTCCCTTTGACATAGCCCATGGCACTTGTAGTAGTATAGACCTAATCATCTGCACGCCGCACATACCAACCTTCTTCAACTGGACTGTTTATTCAACACAAGGAAATAGTGACCACATCCCAATACTAATCAATAATGAAAATTCTTCTGTCAACTCCTCATTTATTAAAAACCCTAAATGGAACTTAAATTGGATGAAATTTAGGAAGACACTCACTAATCACTTAAATGACTTACCCCTCCAAATGATTTCCCTACTAAGCACAAATACCACTGTTCAAGATTTCACAGAAGTTCTCGTTAAATCTGCGGAAATGAGTGTTCCAAAAGTAACCTCAAATTCCTTTAAGAAAACAGCAGCTTGGTGGAACGACACTTGTAAGGAGGCTATTAAGAATAAAAATCATGCTTTCTACCTCTACAAAAGAAAAGCCACACCTTAAAATAAAGCTCAATTTCAGAAATGTAGAGTAATCACCCAAAAAGAAATAAAACTCAGCAAAAAGAATTCGTGGCTATCATTTGTCTCCTTGCTAAGTTCCCAAACCCCACAAAAGGAAATGTGGAATAAACTTCCAAGAATAAATGGCAAATATAATCACTTCTACATTACTTCCCTCAGAAACTCGGTTGATGGAACCTTCATAAACGAACCTCAAAACATCGCTGATAAATTAGCTGACCAATTTACCAAGATCTCTAGTGACAACAATACAAAGAAATCCAGTGAATCCATTGATCTAAGGAAAGCCATCTCTGACCCCAACTAATATTTATAATTTCCAACACAGTTTCATACTCTCTATCTTTAGATTTCAAGCCGCCCTCACCGATAACATTTGCAATGCACTGTCCACAAAACCAGTCTTCATTTGCATTAATTTTTTCCTCCCTAGGCCTGTTTCTGCACTTAAAATGCCACCAATGATCGCACAAATCACACAGGATGCCGTTTTAAACTATTTTATGACATTTACCGCACTTAACATCAAGTTTTACACTTATTTTCTCAGGAGTAGACATAACCATGTTCACATTACCGGACGCCATCTTGGAGAATAATCTAAACGATGCTTTCCAACTACAGGAAATAATTATTGAACTTGACAAATGTGGCAAATCTAGTCCTGGCCCAGATACACTTCCCTTATGAATTTCTAAAACAGCTCCCACTAAATGCAATAAATAATCTTCTGGCCATTCTCAACCACATATGGAGTCCTACGACTTATGATCAATGGCCCAATGCCACTGTAGATCCAATACCCAAATCAAGGAAAGATAACTCAATTGCAGAAAATTATCATCCTATTGCTTTAACTAATGCCATGTATAAACTCATGGAGAAAATAGTCAACAAAAGATTATGCTGGTATCTCTAGCACATACATTTCTTCAGTAATGTGCAAAACGGGTTCCATAAAGCACACACTGCAACGGACACCGTGATAAGTCTGGAATCTGAAATACAGAAAGCGTTCCTGAATAACCAACACCTAACAGCAGTCAGTTTAGATATTAATAAGGCATATGACATGGTATGGAAAGATTATCTAATCAAAGTATTAATGACACATAATGTATCTGGAAATATCCTAGGTATGTTTTGTTTATAATTTTCTCCAAATGCGTGAAGTTAGAGTAAATGGAATTCTGTCAAAGGAAGTAGTAATTAATAATGGAGTCCCACAAGGATCAGTTAACACTGTTTCTCGTAGCAATTAATGGTACAGTCTCCAACATCCATTCACCAGTTACGTGTTGCTTTTTTGCTGACGATTTGATAATCTTCTGCCCATGGAAAACATTAAGAGACTCAACTCCTATTACAAGAATTAATTGTAAATATTCAAAAGTGGACTAAAACCACAGGGTTCAAATTTTCTAAAATTAAAACCAAATGTATTCTCTTCTCTAAAAATAAACATACCATCCTCAACCCTGAATTATATATGGAAGACCAGAAAATTGAATCAGTTAAAACTATTAAAATTCTAGGACTTCTATTCGATAACAAGCAAACCTGGACCCCATACCCTAAAAATCTTAACCTCTTAACTGGGCATGACGTGTATATTCGTACGCTGATGTTACAGGGTAATGGGCACGAAGAATATATATGTACTCATCTTTTACTGCGAATATCTCCTGGGTATGACGAGCTACTTTGCCGCATCATGTATTGTCGTCTTAATTGATGTTTTTCCCGCACGATGGAAGCAAATACCACATGCCATGCTTCTTGAAGCTTATTTGTTTTCATTTTACAACTGTGCAGTGCTACTTGTTCGCAGTAGGCCAAATATGGCAGCATCTAGTTTCAAGCATAAGTTCGAAACGCTCGAAGAAGACGAGATGAGTGGTTTGATACAGATGAAGGTGAGTCTGATAGTGAAAGTGGTTAAGAGATAGGAATGAAGAACAAGACGAACAACATGACGAATCGGATGAAGGCGAAGACATATTTCAACCTTTACTGTGGTGTGGTGTTTCACGCCAGAAATTCGTATTTTCTGATGCTACTGGTGAAAATGTGGACTTCGACAAGTACTTAAAATCTCACCTATTTTCAAGCAGACATAAAGGGAAACTAACTGGATCACAACCCCAACCCTTTAACATCAGAACATACAATCTTCTCAAAGAACTAAACCTCAGCCTTCCACCTATTTTACTTCCATACAACTCCTTAGATACCCCTCCATGGAAAGCTCATGTGCCTCCAATCAACTGGGAATTGAACAACAATCTTAAAGCTCAATCTGTCACAGCGAAATCCCAACAGTTATTTCATGAAATTCGCAATAGATACTCATCATATAGAGCAATTTATAATGATGGATCAAAATTCAATGAGAGAAATGGTTCTGCGGTGAAATATAAAGACTACAGTATGCTATACAGATTACCAGATCTTTTCACAGTTTTTACATGTGAACTGTATGCTCCTAAACAGGTCATGATTCACATTTCAAAAGCAAGCTAAATAACTCATTCATAATATTCTCTGATTCCAAACGTGCATTAATTTCAATATACCATCTCGCAGAGGAATACCAGGCAACAAATCAGCTGATCAAGCAACAAAAGAGGTTACTGGTATTCCAATCAACAACCGTCAAATTGCCATGCCACATTCTGATATCATCGTTTCGGCCGCTATTAGCTGAGGGCAACTAGTGGCGCCACTAGTTGCCAGAGGATTTAAATAGCGAGTGATCAGTGGTGCAACTTGTGAATATCTGTGCAATTCACATTGGGGAATAATCACTAGAGAGAGAGAATGGTGTCCTATGATGAACTTCTCTTTTCTCTTCTATTACAAATGAAAAGCCAAAGGGTTAGGAAAATGAGAAAGCATCCTATGTATGTTTCTCAACTGACTAAAGGATTATATTATACATTGTTTAATGATCTAACTGCGGGTTGCAGTAAATTTTCCATTTGTCTTCGCATGTCGAAATTGTCATTTTATTAATTGATTGGCTACATAAAATAACATATAATAGGAAACGAGACATGACTAAACAAGAGTTTTCCAGCAGAAAAAAACTGGTCCCCACACTGAGGCATGTCGTTACTTTGTTTTTCATAATAAACAATCAAAGACTGACAGACTTCAGAAAACTGAAAGGAGGATTGGAAGAACCTGCATCAACAAAAATTACCAGAAAGATGGACAGTGGCGGATAATACCTAACAAAGTCGTGTACAAAGAGCTAGAACCCATTACAGATACTATGCGAAAGAGGAGACTGGGATTCTTTGGACATATCATGAGGATGCAGGATTCGAGGCTTCTGAAACAACTAGTACAACACAATCTCGTCTCAAAAAATACCACAACAGGATGTAAATGGATCAGAGAAGTAAGAGAGGATCTGAAGGAAATAGGTCTTACAACAGAAAACACCACCTGTGCGTCGTGATAATGAAATGATGATGAAGATGAGACACAAACCCAGTCCCCGTGCCAGCAAAATTAACCAATTATGGTTAAAATTCTCGATTCTGCTGAGAATCAAACTTGCGACATCTGTGGCCAAAGGCCAGCAGCACACTAACCATTTAGCCATGGAGTCGGACATACATTCGTTATTGACGGTGACATAGTAGTCGCGCGCTAACTAATTCTTCCTAACAAAATATATTTAAAATAAGTCCAATTAGAAAAACATGAATGTCAGTTAATATAAAATTATTTCTGTACTAGTAATAATAGTAACTAGTAGTAAATAAGGTAAGCAAAAACCAAGCAACTTATGTTTATTGTACAACTTTAATTAATGTTAAGTATTCTCTCTTATGAAATACTGAAAAAAACCTTATGTCAATAAGATTTAAGATATTTCTCAATAAAACTTCAGGTCTACAAAAAGTTAAATGCTCTTCAGATAACTCAATTCATATGAGCTATAATTCACTAATATAGCAAGACAAAGAAACAATGGTACAAATTTAAATGATACAGAATTTTTATAAATATTACACATTTCTACATTCAATAGTACAAGTAGTATAAAAAATACCTAGAACAATGTTCTCGCCAGGGGTTTTTCTTCGAATTCTGGAATGAAGTTCTTTCAAATACTCTTCCAAGAATTCAGTGTTTTTACTCTGCGTTAAGTTTCAATGCTGGAATATCAAATGGCCAGTTTTCTTTCAACCTCAAAAACTTAATTCTTCAGTATTTATTCGACTTTTTCTTTCTTTTTTATAATCTGCTTTACGTCGCATCAGCACAGATAGGGCTTATGGCAACGATGGTAGAGGAAAAAGCTAGGCGTGGGAAGGAAGCGACATGGCCTTAAGGTACAACCCCAGCATTTGCCTGGTGTGAAAATGGGGAAACCATGGAAAACCATCTTCAGGGCTGTCAACAGTGGGGTCGAACCCACTATCTCACGAACGTAAACGGATAGTTATGTGATCCAAACCGCACAGCCACTTGCTCGATCAGTATTCGACTTTCAAATAGTTTTGTCATCTCCTTCATTTGTTGTTTATTAGATATTTCCATGTTCATTAAAAGACCTATCACTTTATGGCAATGCACACGTACAAGTAAAACATTCACTACCACCAACAAGCTAATGAAATTTGTGGGTGCTTAAGTGATGTTCCGTACGTACGCGCAGCTACATCCGGCGACTAGTTGTGCCACTAGTCGCCCATTGGCTAATAGGTTACATTTAATGCAATGCCCCGTCATGCTGTGAGCAACTTGGAGTTGCCAGAGCAGTTGCAGGCTCGCATGATGGCTAGGAACTATTTGCTCAGTTGCGCCACTAGTCACCCTCGGCTAACAGGCCCCATTTGATCCAATGGTTCGTGACTCGCCAGAGCAACTAGTTGCACCACTATTCGCCCACGGCTGATAGTGGCCTTATATCAAAATCAAACTATACGAAAAATGGAAACTGAACTTGCCTAAAACTTCCACTAGCAACCTCCAAAAAATTAAAATGATATCTAAGAGAATATATCCTCTCCAAAACCTCACCAGACATGAACAAGTCTTAATCTCCCGATTAAGGATAGGACACACAAAGATCACCCACAACTATTTCCTAGGAAAGAAACAACATCCCACCTGCAGTAAATGTAACTGCTCTCTTACTGTCAAGCATATCATCTCACAATGTCAACTGTGTCACCGCTGGCACCAACACTACAACATACCTAAGGAAATGGAAGTGACACTGTCTTCTCCAGCAATGAGTCATCAAGTCATCAATTACCTCAAGCCACTGGCTTGCACTCCAAAATCTATTTACATTATACTTATTTATATTTTCCTTATATTTTTTAAAATTACAATATTATTATTATTATTATTATTATTATTATTATTCTTATGCCTTTGCTGGCAGGACCTAGTGTTTACACTGCACTAAGTCTTCTGGTATAGGCTAGAGCAATTTTGTTACTTTCATAGATCTGTCTCTGTCTTATCCTTGGCTTTGACAAAATGAAAGTGACTGAGGTATGAGCGATGCTAGTAATGCCATTCCTTACGCAGCCAGTCCCTGCTATGAATGGTGTGAAATTGTTGTTCATAGGTTCGGTTGGTCCATGCACTTCAGTAGGCCTGGCAGACTGATATGTAATAGCAACTTCTGGCTCGGTGAGGAAAGCAACGGGAAACTACCTCACTCCCCATTTCCCTAGTACGCCTCTTCAGTGATGCCTAGGCTATTTAAGACAGCTCATGGCAGAACTGTTGAGGATCCAACCAGCCTTCGCGTTGATGACTAAACATACATACATATTACTATTATTCTGTAATCATATGTAAGTCGCAATAAGACCTTGGAGTTAAAGCGACTATAAACAACCCTAATAAAAAAAAAAAAAAAAAAAAAAAAAAAAAAAAAAAAAAAAAAAAAAAAAAAAAAAAAAAAACAAAGTCTGTAATGTTTGGTTCTTCCAAAACTTACTGCAGAATTTTATTTCAAATTTTAAGTTACGATGAACCATATACTGTCTGCGTTTTATTACACAGCTCATGTTAGTTTTGAACGACAGGTTGTTCATAGACTCGTTTGTAGAGAAGCTATCAATACAGGGTTAGCTGTCGCTGCTGGTTTACTATATTGCTAGTCATGTTAGAGATTACGAAGGTGCTTGTTTTAATAAGTCTGATTTCTCTATTATAAATTCTTCCCTGTGTAAGCCTCCCTAGATTTTTGTTATCGAAATTGGAAAAGAAAACTGTGTCTATTTTAGTTGACAGATGCAAAATTCTAGCCACTTTTGTTGAATCACATCATGAGTTACAGCAAAACAATAATTACTCAACTTAGTAACGAATATACTCTAGCATTTTAGTATTGATGTCTCATATTTACCTTTTGTACCACAAAACAACCGTGCACTTTTATTTGCAGCTTTCTCTCAATAGGGAACATGCATAATTTTCAAAAATTATTTTTTTGAAAAGTACACCATTGAAATAGTATGTAAACGTATTACATTGCCTCGTTTTCTACCATTAAAAAAATATATTTAAAAGTCCCTTTCCAGAAGGCAAATAAAACGGCCTCTGACATAAGCGGCGCGCTGTGACATTACGATCCAGTACCGCATGCAGCTCTACCAGCCATTGTGCATCAGCCGTTACTAAAAGCCGATTGTTTATTATTCGTGATCGCGAATAACTTCAAAATGACAGAAGAAAGGTTCAAAACAGCACAGTCAGACAATCTATCATGTGTAGATGTAATCATTCTTGAAAAATAGTGACTTTTGTGGCCGCAGAAATTCGCGGATAAAAAACAAGTTTGTAAGTGGCATCTTTTATATACGTCATAGTATTAGGATACAACGAACCTGTATAGAAATCACATCACTTTCAACATTTCCTTGTAGACTGATTCCCATATTAAAGAATAACATTACATTTTCGGGCTTTCAGCATTAGTAGAGTAAGAAATCGGATTGCAGCACTAACAAACATATAGGTAGCATTATAGTACTAGTCCGCCTCTGTGGTGTAGTGGTTAATGTGATTAGCTGCCACCCCCCGGAGGCCCGGTTTCGATTCCCAGCTCTGCCATGAAAGGTGAAAACAAATAGTACGAGGGCTGGAACGGGGTCTACTCAGCCTCGGGAGGTCAACTGAGTGGAGGGGTTTCGAATCCCACCTCAGCCATCCTCGAAGTGGTTTCTTGTATTTTCCCCACTTCTCCTCCAGGCACCTAAGGCCACGGCCGTTACCGTCCCTCTTCCTTGTCTATCCCTTCCGATCTTCCCATCCTCCATCAAGGCTCCTGATGAGCATAGCAGGTGAGGGCGCCTGGGTGAGGTAATGGCCCTCCTCACCAGTTGTATCATCATACCCAAAGTCTCACGCTCCAGGACACTGCCCTTGAAGCGGTAGAGGTGAAATCCCTCGCTGAATACGAGGGAAAAACCAAACCTGAAGGATAAACTGATTAAGAAAGAAAGAAAGAAGGAAAGAAAGAAAGATCATAGTACTATAGGTCTATAATCTATCATTCCCGAAAAAATATATATTTATGGTTGGGGCAACTGGCCTACCCACTTCCGGGGCCCATGAAAGAGAAACATTAAATATCTTGGTGGAGGGAAAAAGTTAAACATGATGAAGATAAAGATAAATATGACTTCATCTAGTTTTCACAAGTCGGGCTGAGTGGTTCAGACAGTTGAGGTGCTGGCCTTCTGACCCCAACTTCGCAGGTTCGATTCTGGTTCAGTCCAGTGGTAGTTGAAAGTGCTCATCGTATGTCAGCCTCGTGTCGGTAGATTTACTGGCACGTAAAAGAACTCCTGCAGGACTAAATTCCTGCACATCAGCGTCTCCGAAAACCGTAGAAG
Source organism: Anabrus simplex (assembly GCF_040414725.1). Lineage (NCBI taxonomy): Eukaryota > Metazoa > Arthropoda > Insecta > Orthoptera > Tettigoniidae > Anabrus > Anabrus simplex. Next base: position 220,726,436 of record NC_090279.1, on the reverse strand, counting down.
TAGTTAGTGGGCGTAAAGCCAATAACATTAATTACATTTGGCTCTTAACAAGCTGGGCATATCACGCAAGAAAAGTGTCTTGGTAACATTTTAGTCGCTCAATACAGGAATGTCTTTGGGTACTGTGACTTTTTCTTTCTTTTTTTTTTTTTTCTATTTGGTTTACATCGCACCGTCACAGATAGGTCTTATGGCGACGATGGGACAGGAATGGCCTAGGAATGGGAAGGAAGCGGCCGTAAGGTACAGCCCCAGCATTTGCCTGGCGTGAAAATGGGAAACCACGGAAAACCATCTTCAGGGCTGCCGACAGTGGGGTTCGAATCCACTATCTCCCGAATGCGAGCTCACAGCTGCGGGCTCCTAATCGCACGACCAACTCGCCCGGTACTTTTATCCTTCGGTTTTATTGACTTGGCTTGTATAACCTAAAACTTAGGCTAAGTTGGATAATATTTTAAACACCAACATCACTATTTTCACCTGTGTGCAATTATGTTATTTATTTCACTAATATTATGATAATTATTATAATTGAGCATTGTTAAGTTATAAGACCCCATCAGACAAGCATTGGTTTTGTGTAGAGATATACATTTGTTAAATTCACGTTGCTTTCTTTCATGACGTACACGCCTATTTTTTGTTATATAATAGAGTATTTAGCTATAGCCTACGTTTCTTTACAAATGTCAGCTCTTCAATAAAGACATAAATAACTGTCGCATGCCAAGATAAATTGGTATAATTAGAGCTGTCAGTATGGTTCATCTAGGTTAGGTTTGGAGAATACTTTAATAATCAGCATTAATAAATGCACTGTTTATTACTTTCATATTCCAAGATGTAAATGAAGCATTTAATTAAAGCATCATACATTAAAATTCAAAGTGTTATCACTAGAACTCTGCCTGCTGTCATTTCTTGATGGATGCAGTACTTTTGCATCCATCTCTTGGCACAGGCCAGAGTAAAGTGTAGCTTCCACCGAAGTCCCAGTCAACATCCATGGCTGTGACAATATGGAAGTTGCTGGGGTATGGGTAGTGCTGAGTAATGACATTCAGAGCATGACTAGTGCATCTGAGTGTTATGAAAGGTGCTGCTCATAGTGTCAGTCGTGCTGCAATAGTACTTTCTGACTTAGTGAGGAAAGCAATGGCAAACTACCTCACTCCTCATCTTGCCTAGTACGCCTCATTTTGGTGCTGCCATTGGTTTTTGGGGTTTCCTTATAACCGCATAACCTTTTGGTGGTGCTATTTAAGGATCCAACCAGCCTCTGGGCTGATGACCTAACAGACAGACAGACAGACAGACAGACAGACAGACAGACAGACAGACAGACAGACAGACAGACAGACAGACAGACCACTAGAACAGCTGACGTGGAAAGTGATTGAAAATTCAAACAAATTCAACGTACGTTAAAATGATCTTTAATAAAATAAACTAGACTTTTCCGATATATCATCAGCATTTCTCCGGCTCGCCAAAATCCACTTCTCCCTAGTTTTGGCGTCTTTGGAACATTTATAAACAATTTGTTTGAGATGGTACGCGATATACACCATTTATAAGTTTTCTGCCTCACTGTCTGGGCAGGATTCATTTTAAATCTAAAATATACCACTCAGATTATTATCCAATGTATAGACTTCGAATTAACTATACCAAACACTAACATCAAGTAGAAATACGCAAAGTGTATCCTGTTTCTCACAGCACACTAGGGGTTATTTCGTCTGCTATTTCAGTCAACCTGTACTACGACGTCAGACCCATGAGATCGCGTAGTTGCGTCACATGACATTTTCGTACTTTAATTTAGATTTTTATCATGTTTGGAGTTATTATTTGTACATTCTGATCACATTTTTGAATTCTGCATGAAATTTTGAATCAGATTAGCATTTTTTCAATTAAAACCCTGGATCATGCATGTTCCCTATTGTATCAATATCAGATGATGTTAGGTTGGACATTAAATTTTTGGCTGCTGGCTTCACACCATGCATTTCTGCAAAAGACACACCTTTTAATCTGAAAGGTCCGCTAGAACTATATATCTTGTTTCCCATGTTATTGAGCCTGACACAGCAACAAGTTATGACACAAATTACACGGGTCAGTACCAAAAGGAAGTTATGGCATTCTCGTCACAGACTCGCTAACATTTGAAATATGACTTTGCACTGTTCTTGTACAGCTACAAAGAAGCCTCCGTGGCTCAGGCGGCAGTGCGTCGGCCTCTCACCACTGGGTTCCGTGGTTCAAATCCTGGTCACTCCATGTGAGATTTGTGTTGGACAAAGCGAAGGCGGGACAGGTTTTTCTCCGGGTATTCCGGTTTTCCCTGTCATCTTTCATTCCAGCAACACTCCCCACTATCATTTCATTTCATCTGTAAGTTATTAATTATTGCTCCAGAGGAGTGCGACAGGCCTCAGCAACCGGCACAATTCCTACCCTCGCCGCAAGTTGGGGGCTTTATTCATTCCATCCCTGACCCGGTCACTGACTGGAAAACAGGATGCAAGTTTTGTAGACCAACAAAGTGGCATCCTTGTTCTTCCTTGAGGAATTCTGTTTTGGAGGGGGATTCTTGTATGCAAGCCTTCATGTTTTAAATTTTCCTTGTCCTGAAAAGCTAGGCGTTGGCTCTAATATGCAAGGGGGTATTTTGTATTTTGCAAAATTACTCACAGCGAAAATATCTTCCATTTAGTGCTAGTGAAGTATAATGTGATGCTGGTGAAATAAGGGACCACTTCACATATTTCGACTTCCTGTATTATCATTTTCCGTTCATTATTCAAGTCAGTCATCAAGTAATTTTGCAAAAAAAATGTGTAGAATGGGGATGTTTTAATTTTTTACCCAAAAGTAGTACCAAATGTTGCTGTTTGGTATAATTTTGTAAGAAATAATTTGTTCATACCATTTTTCAGACTTTTTCACCAATTCATACTTTTCTAATGGATAGAATTACACTTTTTTCTCACACAAAAAACATCTCTGAGAATTCATCGATTGTGTACACAAGTAAATGCATAAATATTACTATGCAAATAATTTTACTGATTACACCTTACGTAAGAATAATGCTGCATATAATCTATTTAGAATCAATTCATCTCCACCCTCCAATAAAGTGTAACACTGAAATAAATAAAATATTATAATATTTATTATAGAAATTTATCCATGAACTTACTACGGTGTCATGGCAGGAGGAGAGTTGATACACCAACATGATGCGTCCTAGGTGGCAGATAGAGGGGGTCCTCACCGGTTTACCGGCAGACTTGAGTGAAATACAATAGCTCTCGTGGACTAAACACACTCCACTGTATCATTTTTCATCATATATTTCATTCATCACCTTTCCAGATCACGTCTGGAATTGTAAACACTGACCATGGTCAGACTCTTGATCACTGATCAGACAATCAGGCTACGACCACAGTGCAGGCGGCGAGCGGAGCGTTGCCGCTATCGAAAAGTTGAAGAGTGGGGAGAAGAGAGCGGCCGTGTGGTCCTCTAGCAAGTCAGTCAGCAGCGCGGCGTCTCCCCTGCACGTAGTGATTAGATGATAGCAGTTTCAATTTTCTCGTTCGTCTCTGCTTTTATAAATGTTTTATCTAAACTGAAGAATTCGACGTAGGACTAGGAGAGACTTTCGTGATCGTCCAGTAAATAAATTACGTGAAATGCATGGGGAATTTCATCATTTATATGGAGAACTGAATTGATTTCCTGCTAAGATGTTTCAAATAAACTTCTATGTCCATTCAAACTTTTGACTTCTTTCTAAAACTTAAGGCGCGACTGCAGAAGCAAGTCACCAACTTCCAGAGACCCATAAAAGTCAGATGTAATGACGAACACAAGTTTTCATATCGGCAATATATGACAAAGGATAATAATATTAATTAAACAATAATAATAGGGCGTAAAATAATAATAATAATAATAATAATAATAATAATAATAATAATAATAATAATATGTTGTATTAAATACAATATTGTTTATGTCCATAACCGTGATTGATTTTTAACTGAATTTATCTCGTATATTTAAGATCGTTTCAATCTCTTTCCAGGCTTCCCTTGTCACTAATAGGTTTTCGAAATTCTTCTCTCTGTCATTCCATAGGAAAGTTCAGGTTTAAACTTCAGAAATTAGCACTTTCATCTCCTCCCTTATTAATTCACTAACAGTCATTGCGAGCGGCGCAGCTGAAATCTCAAACAGGAGTGAGCGGCTAGCGGCATGCAGCGTTGTCCTTGAGCCAACTTCCCCTCCAAAATGACGCGCCGCTGGCACTAAGGCCACATGCATTTGCTAACGCAGGTTTGAGTCTCATCTTTGCCGCCACACAACGCAACGCTCCGCTCGCCGCCTGCACTGTGGCTGAAGCCTCAACCTAGTATGGGAAGTCTTCTATTGAACAAATCCACCGGTTTGGACAGCTATTATATAATCATCCATGCAGAGACACCATTCAGATAGGGTGGGATGTCAGAAGATCAAGGTGAGTGGGAGTGCCTAGAGACTTAATAAACAATCATGCAGACAAACCAAACTAAGAATGTACTAAGTTCAACAAGCCAGGGAAGTTCTTGTTTTAGGTAACATTAAATATCAATTCATTCATGAAGGTTGGTAAGTTAAAGCTTTTAATTGATATTTTGGATCAACACAAAACTGTGATCAGAGCTTTTCCAAGAATTACGTAATACTGATCAGAACCCAACTGAATCAGGTGGGTATCGTCTCTATAAAGGATCTCCAGGTGAGAGAGTTATGAGAAATGTTCCTCAATTTGGAGTTGGTTTCTTGGCACACAATAGAATTCTAGATTCCATTATTGATTTTTCCTCAAATTCCTCACAAGTAGCATTGTTAACGATTAGAGTGGAAAACGAGATATACACATTAATGTTCATGCACCAACAAAAGAAAAAAATAGAACTGACAAGGAGGGAACGGATCAATTTAGGGATGAACTTGACCAATTGGTTACGAATATACCTGATACTAATATTAAAATTTTACGTGGAGATTTCAATGCAAAGATTGGACATAAGAGGAGATTTCGTGTAGTGGTGGGGCAAGAGCCAGCATATAAATTGACAAACAAGAATGGTGAATGGTTAATTGAATTTTGTATTAACCACAGACTAATTTTGGAGACAACAAGGTTTAAAAGAAAACTGTACTAATTAATGATTTGGAAATGTCCTAATGTTAAGTTAGGTGAGCCTCAGATACAGGGTAGCGCACGATAAGTCACCCGATCGAATTTTGATCCTACAAGTATACTATGGGGGCAATAGCTTTCAAATTGTGCGCTCAACTTCATGCAGTTCATGGAAATTACTCCAGATGTCGTTACAAATTCATCACTTCCGTTTTGAGTCCGCCATTTCAGTTTGCCGCGATGGCGGACAAAGGACAGTTGACCGTTGCACAAAAGACGAAGACTGTGTTACTGTTCGCGGCGACGAACAGTGTTACATTGACACAGAGAAGGTTTCGTGCTCATTTCAGCACACGGTGGGCTCCCAGCCCACAGACAATATGCAGATTACATCACAAATTTGCAGGTACTGGATCTGTTTTGGAGTGTATGTGGCTACATGCACGTACCATACGTTTGCCGCAAAACATTGAAGCAGTTCGAGAGGCTCGACTCGTAGTCCGAGTAAATCAACAAGAAGAGCCAGTGCCGAGTTGGGAATTTCACGCCGATCTGTACAAAGAATTATTCAATCTGAGCTTCGCTTGTATCCATACAAGATGACTGTGGCACATAAGCTTACTGTGAGAGATAAGGAGCGGAGACTACAGTTTGCAAGGTGGGCAATCGAGCAAGACCAAGAAGCAGTGCTATACAACACATGATTTTCGGACGAAACTTATTTTTACGTCAGCGGTGTTGTGAACAAACAGAACGTTAGATTTTGGGCATGTGAACTTACGTGAATAATCCAGGTGAAAGACACCTACAGGGAGAAAGCATGCGTGTGGTTCACAATGTCAACCCATCGAATCATCGGTCCGTTTTTCTTTGATGCTACTGCAACCAGTGAACGCTATTTAGACATGCTGCGAAACCAGTTCTTTCCTCAACTCATGGCCACAGGTCTTCCACTGCAGAAACAATGGTTAATGCAGGATGGAGCACGCCCCCATACTGCCAACGTTGTGCTTGATTTCCTACACGAAAGCCTTGGCCGTAGGGTATTGTCAAACAGATTTCCAGAACGTTATGAAGGAGGAGAAATGTGCCCGCCTCACAGCCCGGACATTAACCCATGTGACTTCTTCCTTTGGGGGTTCCTTAAAGAGAAGGTGTACCAATGAAAACCCAAAAATGCAGTGCAACTTAGGGCCATCATAGTGGAGTGATGTCGTGCCATTCCAGAAGATTTGTGTTGGAGAGTCGCCACAAACACACGTGTACGACTTGAATAAATTGTAAAACAAAACGGCAGTCATAATGAACATGTGATTCATTAGGTTGTATTTCCAAGCTGTATTCTTTACTTCTACATCAATAAATTACAAATCTTGTCAACAACAAACGTGTTATTCATGAAACAAATCAGGTGACTTATCATGCACCACCCTCTTGATCATGTAGCCGTGGATCATAAATTTCATAACCAAATTTATAATGTAAAGGTTCTTTGTGGTTTCGACGTTGATTCAGATCATTACATCTCAAAGATTAAAACCAAATTAACTCCTAAAAGGAAAAATAAACCGCAAAAATTCATTAGGAAAAGAATGTATGATCCTAGTTCAGTCATTAATAATCCAGTATACTTTGAGAAACCCATAACACTTTTAAGTGACAGCTTGAGGACCACTGTTAACAAATTAAAAGCCTTAACAGAAGAAGTTGCTTCAATTAAAAAACAAAAAAAACATGCATGGTGGCATAAAGCTTAGTTGAATGACCAGAAACAAAAAACAAAGTTCTAGGTAAGAATTAATCAATGCTAGACAAGTAACGGCCAAGAAAATCAAGAGGGTTAAAAGGAACCACCACAAGGAACCATTAAAAGCTTTCAATCACCATAAAACAAGCGACTATTGGAGGATGTTTAAACAATACCAAACAAATTATACTCGCCCTACTTTTCCAATGAAGGATACGAATGGAAAGGTGGCCCACAATGATAATGACAATGCAATAATCTTGGCTGAATACTTCAGAACGCTACTTAATAGTGATGAACCTGAAGATTATTTTGAATTAGATCTGTATCCCAGAAAAAAAAACACCTCTGGAAAAGATCATACCACCGGATTATGATGAAGTGTGTGTAGCTATTGATTCACTTAATAATTTTAATTTTTTTTGCTAGTTGCTTTACGTCGCACCGACAGAGATACGTCTTATGGCGACGATGGGACAAGACAGGCCTAGGAATGGGAAGGAAGCGGCTGTGGACTAAATTAAGGTACAGCCCCAGCATTTGCCTGGTGTGAAAATGGGAAACCACGGAAAAGCATCTTCAGGGCTGCCGATAGTGAGGTTCGAACCCACTATCTCCTGGATGCGAGCTCATAGCTGTGCGCTCCTAACAATAATTTTAAAGCGGCGGGAGAGAATCAACTAGTAGCGGAACTTTGGAAGAATGCAATGTAGTAATTATACACCCTTTACACAAAAAAGGTGATTGATCGGATTCTAGTAATTATCGAGGAATTTCTTTGCTGTATATCACTTATAAGATTTTCTCTTAAGATTTTATATTCCAGAATTAATGAACATGATAGTGAATTTGGTGAAGGTCAGGGTGGTTTTCGTCCAGGACAAGGAATGCCTTCCCAGAACTTACGAGCAACACACATCAAGCTGACTGACCTGTTATTATCCGCTTAATGTTTAGCTTATCACTCTCCTTTGTACACTAGGGCTACTATAGCAACTGTCCATTCATTTGGTATAGCTCCTATCAAATTATCAGTCTCAAATGGATTATAAAACATGAAAGGATTAGGAGCAAAGATTTAGTGATCACTTTCGTTGATTTTCAAAAAGCTTATGATAGTATACTTCGTGAATCATTATTGCATATCCTTATTGAATTTGGTTTACATCGGAAACTTGACTACCGTACTAAGGTCACTCTTAGAAATACAAAATCTAGAGTTTGAAATTCATACTGGTCTTCGACAGGGAGATGGATTATCCCTGTTTAATTGTGTGCTGGACTGTTAAGATTGGAAGAAATATTCAAATTAATTGCCTCGCATTTGCTGATGATCTAGCATTATTATCAAATAGTACTGAAGAAGCTAAATTTCAAGTAGAGGAATTAGAACGATGAGCAGCGAAGGATGGGTTGAAAATTTATTTTGAGAAAACAGAAATGATGCCATCTTTTCAAGTTGACACTTCCCACAAAATAAAGGTTGTATGTAGACAGATTTAAATACCTTGGTTAGATTATAACTTGGAACGCTAACGAAAAAACATCCATAGATAGTACATTCATACATATCCCACGTCGTTCCACCTTAACCCTTTGTTGCCTGAATAGTGAAAAATAATAAGTATACTTGATTTTTTCACCTTATTCTAATGGAATATGTTCAAATAGTAAATGCTAATACTTTCAAATCAAAATTTTAATTTTTGGTATGTTTTTGGGGCCTGGTACTTTTAAGTACCGTCAGGCATATAGGAGGCTTCATATTTGGGTAGATAAGAATGTTCACATTTTGGAATTATATCACATTTATTGTCTCAAAATATTAGTAGAACATGTTTTTCATACCTAAAAGTATTACAAAAATGTAAAAGCAAAATTTAAAGCAAATATGTGTAATAAGAGTGAAGTTTCCTAATATTATTGTTCATATGTAGAACATCTTGAATACATCCTATACAGCTGACACATTATGATACTCTGCACAGCAGTTTCTTTTCATTGCAGCAAAGAAAAACACTACATGTAACTTAGTAAACTTTGAATGCGGTCTTGACTGCACCTTCTTTCCCGAACACACCGCACATTGACCACGTTTTTTTTTACAATAACAACAAAATAATTTCCACGATTACTTAGTCTGACATCACTGGGCACAGAATATTCTGTTTCCCTCCTTTTTGGTAGACAAGTTTGCTCTGGTGACTTTGGTGACCTCATATCACGTGAAAGTTTTCCTGGAGGAGGAATTTCTTTCTGGTTCATCAGTCCTAGGGCCACATTACGCCGGAATGCCATTAGAGGGACTTTTTCATGCAGATTACAGTATATGATGTAGGCACTGACAAATGCTATCTCAATCATTCCCCAAAATAATCTATGCCACCATTTTTGGATCGACGGTCTAAACCATATACAGTACACCTCGAAGTCTGTCAGCATGGTCCACTCCACCCATGTGTGCATTGTAGTCTTGCACAACAACCGGGCAATCAACAGTAACATTACTTCCATCCTTCTGTTTCCTAGAAACAGTTGTGGCTTCTGTTCCATGGAAATTAGATGCTAAGCACACACCTTTACTGTATTTCCATAGAAAAACACCGATGCCCATCGAAGGAAAGCGTTACTTTCGGTTTTGGATATGACTGACATGAGACCCTCCATATGGCCCGACGGTACTTCTAAGTACCTCGCCATTTACTAGCTATATATCCACACCAATTGCAAATTTCATTAATTTGGGTATTTTATTGCATTGTAGAAGCATACTTACATGTACTAAGATCACTTGCAGGTCGAATGTAACAATAGGAGCTAAGAAATAATCAATCAAAATGTCATTTGTTTACAATGGTAACACTATGACTACACTCCTAAGAACAAAACGATCTCCTGCGTTTTTCATCAATATCAACCTCAAAAATGAAATATCTCTGTTTCAAGAATTAGGTACTTGAAAGTACCATGAGGAAAATACAAGGGTAGGATTTACTGAATAATTCCAAAGCCATGAAATATGACATGGTACAGGCAACAAAGGGTTAAGCGATGGGTCGGCGAATGAGGCTTCTCCACAAATTCCGGTCTCTGAACTTCTCTCCTTCTTCAATGCTTCCCAAAGTATGTCCTTGCTGATCCATGTCAATCTTCACCATGTCCTTGTACCTGAGTCTTGGTCGCCCTCTTGGTCTTTTGTCTTCAAGTTTTAGATCATACATTTGTTTCAGTAATCTGTTTTTTCCCCATACGTCGCTTATGTCTTACAACTTAAGCCTGCTTGTGGATTTCCTTATTACGGACTCTGTCCTTCCGTGTTTTACCGATCATGCTACGGAAAAATCTCATTTCTGCTGCCTAGATTCTACTAACATTGTTATTTCTCATGGTCCATGTTTCACAACCATAGGTCAGAATTGGTACGTAATAGGTTTCATATTACGTTAGTAAAATTCAAAAATTGAGACGAGCACAATAAATTACCTGGCCTAGTTACAAGAAACAGTCTCTTTTAATTAATGCTAAATTTTGACATTATTACTCTGTTAAGCCAGAAGCAACATATGCAAGTGAAACATTATTTAAACTGAATACCCAATCAACAACAGGCAAACTGCAGAAAGCTGATGGAAGAATTCTTCAGAGAATTATTAATAAAAAACACCAGATTGATGGCCAATGAAGACTTTTGCCAAATTCAGTACTTTACAAGGAAAGTGAATTAATCATTGACACGATGTGAAAACGGAGGATTGCATTCTTTGGACACGTATACAGCTTACCGAATACTTGACTCCTGAAACAACTTTTTGATTTCTTTTGGAATAGCATTTAAAAAAAAAAAAAAAAAAAAAAAAAAAACCCACATGATTCAATGAAATACAAATGGATTTAGATGAACTGAAAATTACTAAAGATCAAATTGAAAATAGAGAAGAGAAACAGATTCTAAATAACAAGTTCACAAGACTATCACTAAAAATATCACAGCGTAAGCAAGATCATCCAAAATGAAGAAGGAAAGAAGGAATGTTTTTTCAAGTGTTAAAAGCTGAACTTATTCGAAGACTTTGCTGTACAAGGCTTGATTTTTGAGGTCCAATGTGGAAAGAAAGAAAGAAAGAAAGAAAGAAAGAAAGAAAGAAAGAAAGAAAGAAAGAAAGAAATAGAAATTGATATAGTTTATAATAAGTCTTCATAAAGCTTGTGGGCATGTTGTGATGTTAGAAGAAATAACTTGTGAGATCATGATTAAACCATCACTATTAAGTTAACTGGTAGTCAAAACGAGGCGGTAATCCAGATTAGCGATGCCCAAATAAAACTTTAGAGAGTAACTTGAAATACTTATCCATTTATTTAATGCCGAAATGATCCTTAGGTGGGGAAAATGAAAAGAACAAAAATGAGTATGATAGGAAAAATGTACCCAATATCTGTTAGGTTTTTCTTAAAATTTCTGTGGCACCCAATATGGACATCTGTTGGGTTTTCCTCCATTTATTATTATTATTATTATTATTATTATTATTATTATTATTATTATTATTACAAGTTGCTTTACGTCGCACCAACACAGATAGGTCTTATGGCGACGATGGGACAGGAAAGGGCTAGGAGTGGGAAGGAAGCGGCCGACATTGGGGTTCGAACTCATTATGTCTCGAATACTGGACGGCAGCTATCGAGCTCGGTTTCCTCCGTTTGAGGTTCTCTTTGACGCAATAGTGAATACATCCCTCCCAGATAGCTGGGAAAAAGGTCAGGAAAATAGAAGAATCTAAATATATCTGAAACATGAAACACATAACTGATAACAAATATGTCAAAAAATGGAAATGATTATAAATTTTTAGGCCCATAACCATCCAGATTTATAAGTATTTTAATACTTATAATATTAAGACAATAATCTATTTTTCACGTTTCCTATTTTCTGACTTTGTACGACAGTAATAAAATGCCGAGGAAAAACTTTTTAGAATAAGTAACTTGGTCTGGAATGAAAATATTTTAATAATAGTGCAAAAATTTATTAAGAACATTGAAAAATGAAAACCTACAACCTGTTTTCCAGTCTTTGACCGGGACAGGGATGTAATGAATGAAACATATATAGGCTGTTCTTACAATGGGGTCGCCACTCCCAAGGTGATTTATTAATGACTGATAAATGATATGAAATGATAATGGAGAGTGTTGCTGGAATGAAAGATGACAGGGGAAAACCGGAGTACCCGGAGAAAAACCTGTCCTGCCTCCTCTTTGTCCAGCACAAATCTCACATGGAATGACTGGGATTTGAACCAAGCTATCCAGCGGTGAGAGGCCGATGCGCTGCTGTCTGAGCCACGGAGGCTCATTAAGAACACTACCTCATCAAAATTTCCATTTACGTGGTCACTAAATTCGTCAACTATATCCATAGAGAAAAACTGAAAACAGCACAGTTTTTATACGTCTTTCTTTCTTTATTCAAATCAGAAGTACAGTAGAATAATACTACGTTAAGAAACAAACTATATACACAGATATATACAAGTAAAAGGTCTTCAACACTATATGTCATATGGATGTCACACTGATTCGGCCCAAAATTTGGCCACTTCAAGGGCATTTGGATTGGCCAGCACCAAGTCTTCCATTGTGCAGTTTATATTATATTGTTTTATTTTGCAAATGCTTGTTTTCATGACAGTTTTAATGTAATAGGTTTCAAAACCTGAATATGCTACTTAAATTTATAAAATTCATCTTTACTTCGGGGCAGGGGTGGGTAAGAAATCTTGCACTGTGGATACAGCCTTGCCTTCCGTACATTTAAGGAACTGTTAAGAATAAAAGACAATATACAATATAATGCCACAAGAAATTTGAGAAGATTCAATTAAAATTTAGCAAGAATATGCTTTACCACATTAAAGATATAGAAATATGAGTGAAACATCCTTTACTACGCCTATTCCTTGGTTATTCACTAAATACTCGAGTGAGACTAACGTTTTATGTAATGGAAAGGGAGTCGACAGAACATCGGAGAGAAGGCTAGGTAGGAACCCACATTGACATCTCCTTTCTGTTTTCTTCTAAATTACTTCTTACATGGTGATGTGGGGACTGAAAACAAACCAAGATAAAAATAGAACTGATAATATTGTCCTTGTGTGTTTTCAGCTCTGTGCTTACATTACTCCATTTATTAACCCGCCAGTGCACGGGTCACAAATAGTTACATGAGTAAACGGGTTGGGTCTCACAGACCCATCATCATATTTCTTTTTTATAGTATGCTAATATATTTTTATTTTCAGTATTCATTTCCTCCTATTCCGATAACATTATAAACACATTGCTGTCACAAAACCGATGATGATTAAAACTTACTTAACATTTTACAAAGCAATTCTCTAACCACTGCAAATTTACACACAATATTTTACTTGATCACAAAATTCAGAACTTATCAAGTCAAAATTTATGAAATCGTCATAACCTAATATTCACGATCCAGAATGTTCACTGGAACATTCACATTTCAGCTTTACATTCACTGCACACAAATACGGAGAGTTCAAGATACATTAACTTTCTGTACAAACAGCACGAGTAGCGGGTCTTTTCTGACTCTGCAGTATGCACGATGTCCTCTTTTATTTTCTGTATTTTCACGTCCTGCTTCTGCCGTCAACCCAGATATCCTTCTTGCAGTATCGCGAATGCTTTTAGGAAGATATCCTGGGACAGCTCTTTCTCTTATTTGTTCTTCAGTTAGAAGAAACAAGAGTTTCTTCAAAAAAATTATTCTGTTCCTTGCGTCTGGAGAGTTAGGGTTGTCGGCAATGAATATTAAATATGCGTTAAAGCCTGTAATATTCAGCAACACATAGAAGACCAACATTGTTCAACGTCTGGTGTTTCGAGCTGTCCTTTCGTCTACACAACCTACACAACCCTTAGCTGAATTACAGAATGTGACTCTTACAGGCTTCCTCTTTCCTTCTATACGTTCCTCAGTTTTATCATCGCTGTGCATCGATGAGAGGAAAACCACAGTAAATTTCGTCATCTGATAATGGTTCCTCCAATAACGCGGCAACTCATTCCATATCACGTGGATTGCTGACATCGGTTCCTCCAATAACGCGGCAACTCATTCCATATCACGTGGATTGCTGACATCATAAAATTCCTTTTTCTTAGACCTACGAAGAAACGAACTCATCAGCCCAGTTCAACCCATTTTCAGTCTCACCTGTGTTCTTAAAACCCAAGGAACTAAGGTGAAAGACAGCCAGGCTATCTAAACCACAGATTTGGACAAGACGCTAAGATATAATCACCCTATAATCTTCTTTATGTACACGGTTAAAACTGAAAGACAAAAAATGCTTAGGATAAAAAACTTACACGACTGCACGGGTTGGGTCTCACAGGCCCACAGAGCACTTTAACTTACCACTGCTCACGTACTAAAGCAATCACTTACATGTTCGTCTGCAGGAATACTACACCGGTGATAACAGGAAGGTAGCAGAAGCCGGAAGTATGCAGCTATCACCGTCTATCAGAAAATGTTGGAAGTACCAGCGCATGGGTCTCACAGACCCAACCCGTGCATTGGCGGGTTAAATGTTGAACATTAATTTATTGGAACCACCTATTCAATACTGGTTAAGTCTTTATGACTATAACAATGTCATTACATTAGCTTTGAGTATGGTACATGTTTCGCCTGGCATAGCAGGCATCATCAACCATTAATTCTCCCTTTTCCGGCATAAGTTACGTCACTCTGGGTGCTCTAGCTTTATATCTTTGATTTCCGGATACTAACAGTAACTTCCGTCCTCAAATCATTGCAGGGCAAACAGCAGTTAAAGGAGTTCTCAAGTGATCACTTTTCTTGTATATGAACAAAACAAAACAAATTAATTGGACTGAAACAAATAAAAGCAATGTTTCCAGACATTAAATAGTTATATCTCTGACCGGGAAATTCTATTCTGTGCTTTCCCATTTTTACCCCAATATATTAACTGAATTAAATTTCCAATTACAAGTAATGTATGACATGTTTAGCCTATTTTGTCAACTTCTGAACAGTTTAAATGTCCAATGTTGTCAAAAAACTGAGTGTGTAATGGTAGCATTAAATAGCCAAAGAAGCAACATAAGTAAAAATGTATAGACTACATCCACAGAAGCCAACTGTTGGTACATTCTGCTGCAGTGAATTTGCCCAAATTAAAATGCTGTTGTCTACCATTATTAATTGTAATGCCGTACAATGCTCAGAAAAGATTAAGCCTTTGAATCCCTCACCAATAATGTCAGGGATCAGATAATCATCACTGCATTGTGTTCTAAGCCCATAAGAAGTTCAACTGTTCACACATACCTCCGTAGGCTGAGACTGGCTGATGGACACAGTAGATGAGCTGGCAACGTTCTTGCTCGGAGACTGACGCGAAGCAACAGAACCGTCCCCATCGTTGCCACCCTGACCTTCGTCCGCAGTCTCCTGGATAAGACATACAACGCTATCATTCCGTACACAAGCACTAAATAAGTCTAACAGATTTCTGTCAAGATTATCTCGACGTCTTACCGTAGCTGAACTGTCGTAGTCCGCCTGCTGTCCCTGAGCCTGAGGTCTCGCTTCTCCGCTGCTAGATGCCACGTTGCTGCTGGTATTGCCGCTACCATTCGTCACAACTGCAGGAGTCATCTCGTGATCGTTCACCTTAACGGATGCACCTTCAGCCGGAGGAACGGCATTAGCCTCTGCCTTGTCTGCAAGTCAACCAAAGGTTCAGAATTCCACAACTTGAGCACCATTACCCACATAAGGAAGGGTACGACAGAAAGAAAATAACTCAGTGGGGCAGTATCCCCTGCCTGTCGTAAGAGGCGACTAATAGGGCCCCCCCAGAACTATTAAATAGGGAATGCGGGATGGTGACCAGAAGGCCCTAAGCCGAGTCATGGCGTTGCTTGCACTTGAAGCTCCTCACTTTCATCTACCCTATCCAACCTACCTTGGTCCACTCTTGTTCTTTTCCGACCCCAACACTATTAGGTTCTGAGGGCTAGGAAGTCTTCGTGGCCCTTGTCATTCTTTGACCGATACCTTCATTTCTTGAAGTGTCGGACTCCTTCCATTTTCCCCCTTTGATTAGTGTTATATAGAGGATGGCTGCCTATTTCTACTTCCTCTTAAAACAATGAACACCACGACCTTACATTACAATGTAAACAGTCTCCGTTCTGAATGAAAAATCAAAAGACCTTCCATTGAGATTCAGGAACAAGAATTCTAAAGGATCTTACTTCCTTTATTACTGAGCCTACTCTTTGAAAATGAAGCTCGAAGTACATTCACATTCCCCCACACTGGTTCCCAACATGGACTGTTTCTAATATTGTATAAGTAGGAAGAGCATTTTCTTCTTTTCAGATTTGAATTAATAAAGTACCAGAACAAGCTTAATGCAAGTCTGGATTTAAGACTGAATGATGTATCTTTTGAGCCTCATTTCAAGCAACTGCAAGCTCATCAATGTCTCAATCAGCTAGTGACTTCTGAGAAAAAACAATAATATTATAAGCAAATTAAAAGCTTGTTAAATACAGTGGAACCACGATTCATTATTTTCAGCAGGATAGTGAAAAAAAAAAAAAAGAAGATAGATGTGGGAAACACCCATTATAAAGCAATTGCACATATACTTAAAAATGAAGCACAAATAATTATAGATGCGTTTAAAACTCATAGTGGTAAATAATGTAATGATTAAAAAAAAAATACAACGGTAGGCCTACACATTTTAAACCTTCACATTTCTTGCGAAAACAGTGCTTTCTTTTAAGTCATTAATTAAAGTTTGGCTGTGGGAAATACCAGTTATAAAACACATAATACTTGCACATATACTGTAATATTATAGATGCACTTAACACATAATGATAAACAAAATACTGGTAACGATAAAAAACATTACAGTACACATTTTATACATTCACACCTCTTGTAAAAAATACATACAGTACTTTATTTTTACATCCTATGCAAAAATCCTTAATAGACGTTTCCTTTTTGGCCTGATTACGTTTCACACGAAACAATGCACTGTCAATAGCATGAGCGTAAATGTAGGCTCAAAGTGTTTCGAATCCACTCTGAGCTTCGGGAAAGTTCGATAGTAGTTCGACTTTGTCTTCATTCTCGTCCCATAACACACATTCGCCAGTTGACTGTATGGTATTGCCACAACACGTGAGCAGTTCACTGTCTACTGACACATACATATAAAAAATTTCATGTCCTTCATGCCCAGCTTTTCGCAATCATCACACATAGATTTCTCATCAACACCGTCAACATATTCGACACTTTTGTAGCCACACTTTTGGAAACAGTTATAAATTGCAACTGGTGTGATCTCATACCAAGGTGACATTATGAAATGAATTGCCTTCAGGTTGTTTATTTTTATTTCTGCTCTCTTTTCATTGTCCATGAGACACACAGCCCCTCTTTGCACTAGCTGCTTCCTGTAAGACTGCTAGACATTTTCTAATGCCTGCTAGTAGTATTTGGGAGGGGAGAGGGAGTAACACAATTCTTTATGTTACGAAGGAATGCAAGGTCCTTTGGATGGGCAGCACAGTTGTCTATAAAACAGAATCATCTTCCTCCCAAGTCCCCACAGAAGTGCCCAGCCCGCAAAGAAATCTTACAAAATCAAGCAACATGGCGGGACTTGGGCGATGTCAAAGCATGCCTCGGTGGAAGAGAGATGGGACAGGGCAGTGTGTGTATCGATACAACAATCAATAAGGGGTTTAGAGTTTGTTGGACTGAAATTAATCAACAATACATCCAGGTAAAACAATCCTTCGAAGAATGAGAAATCAACTTTTCTAAAAACCCAGATTGTATTGGATGTTCTCGGTACTGAAAATTATGCATATATGCATTATCATTATAGACTGTTATGCCTTTCAGCATTCAGTCCGCACGCCTCTGTGAATTTACTAAACGTTGCCATAATCCTTGATTTGCAATGAGTGTTGTGGTCTCATTTAGTTCTATACCTCTTAACCTTAAATCGTTAGAAACTGAGTCTAACCATCGTCGTCTTGGTCTACCTCTACTTCTCTTACCCTCCATAACAGAGTCCATTATTCTCCCAGGTAACCTATCCTCCTCCATTCGCCTCACATGACCCCACCACCGAAGCCGGTTTATGCGTACAGCTTCGTCCATCGAGCTCATTCCTAAATTAGCCTTTATCTCCTCATTCCGAGTACCGTCCTGCCATTGTTCTCACCTGTTTGTACCAGCAATCATTCTTGCTACTTTCATGTCTGTTACTTCTAACTTATGAATAAGATATCCTGACTCCACCCTGCTTTCACTCCCGTACAGCAAAGTTGGTCTGAGAACAGACCGATGTAAAGACAGTTTTGTCTGCGAGCTGACTTCCTTCTTACAGAATACTGTTGATCGCAACTGCGAGCTCACTGCAACATGGTGTTAGAAAATGATTCAACTGGTAACTTCTAAACATTTTTGAAACACTTTGGTTTCTGAAACTTTTCTATAACAATAGGTTGGATCTATCACTGTTATAACACAAAAGAAGTGTAATACGATCTTTGATTCTTTTCCCAACGTAACACGACTCTCCTCTGACTGTTAGTGTACAATCAGGAAGACAATTATAAGAGAGGCCCATTTCATCTGCATTATAAATGTGTCTGGGTTCGTATCCCTCAAGCAGCACTGGCATGTTTTCCAACATACAATAGAGGGAAATTTGATTGATCCACCTTTTTTCAACACATAATATGTTGTTAATATGATCACAACATTTTTTATTCAGTACCGGTTTCGGTGCCTATGGACACCATCATCAGCTGAAAAAGGTCTTATGAACAAAGATATAAAAGTATGTAGTACATATAATAGACGCTTAGTAATAAGTGACATTAATAGGATGAAGTAAAAATACAATGCTTCAAAGAATATAAACAAGTTATGAAAGTGAAGATATTAACAAATGTTTAAAGACTTGATCACTTTGGAATGGTTAAAAAGTCTCAAGCGTAGCACTGCTAAACACTAGGTGAAAATAAAACATGGGCATCCAAAAACTGACGTAGTATGCAGTCCTTCCACGGAGTATTGATAATAAAGTAACATAAATAAGTTTGATGGTAACTTGCAACATCAACTCATAAAAAGGAGTCGTCATTTATGAGGTACTCAAAGAAGTGGATCATAATGCAGGCAAAGAGCAAGTAGATATATGGCCAGAAAGTTCTCGATCCAATTCGGAACCTGAAGTATGAAAAGAAAGTTAAGAGTTAAAATGAGATATTGGAAACAGGGCAAAACACTATAAAGTTAAGTACGAGACTCACTTCGAATGGTCTGATGTATGCGTGGAGAGTGGCAAGGACCAAGTGCTAGAGTTTGCTAGAAGCATAGAACATCGTTAAGGGGGGGAAAGGTGTGGGTCAAGAAGGGTGAGAGGAGGGGTGATGGAGGGGGCGGAGCCAGGTGGGCATGGTAGGGAAGGATAACGTGATAACGTGTGATGTATAATCTGAAAAAAGAAGCTGTTTTTAGGGAGTTTAACACTGCTGAGAACTGAAATAAGAGAATCAAATAAAATTCTGGGTTTTTCGGAAATGTCGTTCAAGTTGAGATTAGGATTGAAGTATTGGTCTATATGTATGCAACAGGCTTCCGTGATATCTAGTAGGGGGCCTTTGCTCAACGTGTCTAATATTGTTAAATCTTGATGTAATCCATTAAATTTGTGCTTATAATCTTGTATGTGCTGACCAATTGTGGAAAACCTATTGTATTTAATTGGATTGAGATGTTCAACATATCTAATCTTGAAGCTCCTGCTAGTTTGTCCTATATACGAACTGTTGCAGTCGCTGCACTGAAACCTATAAGCTCCTGACTGAGTAAGGGGGTCCGATTTGTAGACCAGGTTGGAATTGTGGAGAATATCCATACTGTTATTTCTGTTGTTGGTGCGGCAAGCAATATTGACGTTATGATTCTTGAATAGGTTGGTAACCCTGTAGATATTTTGACTGAATGTAAAAGTGGAGAATAGGCCTGGGATTATCTTTTATTTAGATTATGAGCTATGTCTGAATTTGTTGATAATACGTTCGATGAAACTTTTATTATAACCATTAAACCTGGCTATCGCACGTATAGTATTAAGTTCTTTATTTAGGTCTGCTTTTGACATTGGAATTTTGAACGCACAATCAACTAAGCTAGGGTAAGTAGCACATTTGTGGAAATACGGATGCATGGAATCTTGTTTTATTGTTGAGGCTGTATGGGTAGGTTTTCTGTATATTTTATAAGAGAATGAAGAAGGGAGTCTGATGATCATTATATCTAAGAAGTTGATAGAAGCATTAGTTTCTGAAACCAGTGTAAATTTGATATCAGGGTCTATGCTGTTGAGGTTTGAGAAGGTATTCAGTGCATAGACGAACTTAATATTGCAAAACTTATCATTCCTTTCAATAGCATTGTGCTCCAGAAAGTCTAAGTATATTTCTGCTAAGATGCCAGAGGTCGGTGATCCCATAGCCAAGCCGTTTTGCTTATAAATAACCTGTCAAATGTAAAATAATTATTATCCAGTAATAATTTTAAAACATACATAACAGACGCCCACCTAACTCCGCCCCCTCCACTCCCCCTTCCTGACCACCCCCCAACGATGTTCTATGCTTCTAATAAACTCTAGCACTTGCCCCTTACCACTCTCCACGCATACTTCAGGCCATTCGAGGTGAGTCTCATACTTAACTTTATAGTGTTTTGCCCTATTTCCAATATCTCATTTTAACTCTTAACTTTCTTTTCATACTTCAGGTTCCGAATTGGATCGAGAACTTTCTGGCCATATATCTACTTGCTCTTTGCCTGCAATATGATTGACTTCTTTGAGTACCTCATAAATGACGACTCCTTTTTATGAGTTGATGTTCCAAGCTACCATCAAACTTATGTTACTTTATTATCAATACTCTGTGGAAGGACTGCATCCTATGTCAGTTTTTAGATGTCCGTGTTTTTATTTTCGCCTAGTGTTTAGCAGTGCTACGCTTGAGACTTTTTAACCATTCCAAAGTGATCAAGTCTTTAAACATTTGTTAATATCTTCACTTTCATAACTTGTTTATATTCTTTGAAGCATTGTATTTTTACTTCATCCTATTAATGTCACATTACTAAGGGTCTATTATATGTACGACATACTTGTATATCTTTGTTCATACGACCTGTTTCAGCTGATGATGGTGTCCATACACACCGAAACCGGTACTGAATAAAAAATGTTGTGATCATATTAACAACATATTATGTATCAAAAAAAGTTGGATCAATCAAATTTCCCTCTATTTTATGTTATCTCCTTTCAATACGGACCAGATATGAAGTCTTTAATGTTTTCCAACCACAGTTCCATACCTTATATAACTATAGCAGCACTCTTGCTTGCTAACTTTTTATACACAAGCCCGTACCGCTGAGAAATTCATGATCTTCATCCTGCGACATTGAGGGCTTTCTCTCGTAAGATGCTGCCATCCTCAGGAATGCCATACGCTCGGGCTTGTTGATACCAGGAAAAGAGTACAACCTCCAAGTAGCTGTATGTAGATTCTTTCGCTAAATCCAGTCGATTGGCAATGTTGACCTCTTACCCGCAACTTTTTCAATATTTCAAAGTCTTCCGAGGTTCTGACTTGCCTAAAAGGTCAAGTCATTTGTAATTACGCAAAAAATTTGCAAAATATGACAATTCAATAACAACTATACATGGCAAATGCACACGCAAAGTGAAATACTGTACTGTAAGAACGCACGCTACATGCTTGCCTTTAATACTGCGGCTCGAAACTCTGGTAAAAGTAATGGTTTGGTTCGGAAAATGTCACAGCGATTAGTGGATTAGTGAAGCAACACGGCACAGCTCCGATGATGTGACGGCGGTTAGTCAAGCAACATGGCGTGCCTTGGACGATGCCACAACGCACCTCGAAATAACATCAGACAGGGGTGGGGGAAATATGGGACAGACTAGTGTGTTAATCGATACGACGATCGATTGGGGGCTTAGAGTTCATCGGGACTGAAATTAATGAACGACAGATCCGGGGAAAGCAAATACTTCAAAGAATGAGAAATTGAGTTTTTTAAACCCAGATTGTATTGTATATGTTCTTGGGATTGAAAATTATGAAAGGCAGATCGGAGTTCCGTGAACGAAGGAGCGAGGTTCCGCTGTGATTTTATCATTATTACCAATATCTAACACGAAGTTATATTATTTTCTATATTACAAATGTTGTACAATGAAATCTGTAGTTTTGTACATTTTCTCTCTCTCTCTCTGTGTGTGTGTGTGTGTGTGTGTGTGTGTGTGTGTGTGTGTGTGTGTGTGTGTGTGTGTGTGTGTGTGTGTGTGTGTGTGTGTGTGTGTGTGTGTGTGTGTGTGTGTGTGTGTGTGTGTGTGTGTGTGTGTGTGTGTGTGTGTGTGTGTGTGTGTGTGTGTGTGTGTGTGTGTGTGTGTGTGTGTGTGTGTGTGTGTGTGTGTGTGTGTGTGTGTGTGTGTGTGTGTGTGTGTGTGTGTGTGTGTGTGTGTGTGTGTGTGTGTGTGTGTGTGTGTGTGTGTGTGTGTGTGTGTGTGTGTGTGTGTGTGTGTGTGTGTGTGTGTGTGTGTGTGTGTGTGTGTGTGTGTGTGTGTGTGTGTGTGTGTGTGTGTGTGTGTGTGTGTGTGTGTGTGTGTGTGTGTGTGTGTGTGTGTGTGTGTGTGTGTGTGTGTGTGTGTGTGTGTGTGTGTGTGTGTGTGTGTGTGTGTGTGTGTGTGTGTGTGTGTGTGTGTGTGTGTGTAGTAATTTTCCTACTCGTCACTTCGTATCCACTATTTTATATTCAGATAGGCACTGACTGTACCGAGTGGAGTAGGTGCGTGCCAAGAACGAGCGGGTTCAAACCCCACCATCAGCCATCCTCAGAATGGTTTTCTGTTCTTTCGCATTTTACTTCCATGCAAATGCTGAGACAGTTCCTGTTAACAGGCCACAACCAATTCCTTCCAGCTTCTTACCCAATACGTAGGTGGTTTGAAAAGTTCTCGGAATGTACTAGAATTATCTTACCTCGGGGGAACTGCTTTTATTTTTCAACATAGTCTCCCTGTAGACTAATGCATTTGGTCCAGCGATGTTCCAATGCCTTGATCCCATCTCGAAAATGAGATTCCTCCAGGCCTGCAAAATACCTCTCCAATTCGGCAGTCAGTTCTTCCCTTGTAGGAAATCTCCGTCCACCGAGGAAAATTTTCAGCTTGGGGAATAGATGAAAGTCTGATGGTGCCAAATCACGTGAATAAGGTGGATGTGTCAACAATTCGTACCCCAGTTCATGAAGTTTTGCCATGGCAATAACACTTGTGGGCGGCGGAGCGTTGTCCTGATGAAAGATGACCTTTTTCCTTGCCAAACCAGGCCTTGTTTCGCGTATCTCTTTCTGTAGTTGGTCTAGGAGGTTTGCATAGTATTGCCCCGTAATTGTTTGGCCAGTAGGAAGATAATCTATCTATCAGCAGAATGCCTTTTGCATCTCAGAAAACTGAGGCCATGACCTTTCCGATCGAACGCACTGCCTTTGCTTTCTTTGGTGGTGGTGAAGCTTTGACTGCTGTTTTGTCTCTGGGGTATAGTAGTGTACCCAAGTTTCATCTGTAGTCACAAACTGGTGCAAAAAATCTTGTTGGTTGCACTGAAAACGGGCCAGACGTTGTTCGGACATTTCCAATCTGGTGCGTTTATTGTCCAGTGTCAAGAGCTGCGGCACCCATCTTGCGGATAATTTTTTCATACCCAATTCTTCAGTTAAAATATAATATACCTGTTCAGAAGACATCCCTTCAGCTTCAGCAATCTCCCCCACTTTCAGTCGACGATCCTCCTTGACCATTTTATGCACTTTTGTGATAAATTCTGGGGTCGTAACACTTCTTGGCCGTCCACTACGCGGATCATCATCCAAGCTCTCCCGACCAAATTTAAACTCGCTGGTCCACTTGGCAACAGTTGAAAATAAAGGAGCAGAGTCCCCCAGTGTGTTCTGAAAGTCGGCATGAATTTCCTTTGCTTTCATACCTTTCTTTACAAAGTATTTAATCACTGCTCGAATCTCAATTTTTTTTCCATTGTCACAAATCACTACGCAGGAACAACAACAAAGAGTCGTCACTACCACACTCCTGCAGCTAGAGCACTGACGCGCCACGTGTTCACTTATAAAGGATGTGGGATTATTGCGCGGGAACCTCGTTGCTCTAGCACTGACATCTAGCGGGGATTCCGAGAACTTTTCAAACCGTCCTCGTATCATTCACACTCATTCATGTCACCTTAATTAGCTCCTCAGCTGAAGTTGCAGTTCGGAAGGAAATATCATCTCATCCTCAACCCTGTATCAGGAAATGGGACTAAGAAGTGTTTAAAATCCAGGGGGTAAACAAGTATTAAAAGGACAAGAGGATGCACCTATTGCCATAAACACCACCATAGCCCATACACGTACCGTGTATAAGCTCCCCCTCTGCTCTCAAAATTAAAATAGTTGTAGACATAATCTAATTGATTTAACAAACCCAGTTCTTGTTCCTTGTTCACACAACACTGTGGACTTCATTCATAATTTATATTCTGTGAGACTGGAGCACAACGTAGGCTGCCTCAATGTTTAACTCTACCAGACTGCTAAGCAATGGATCTCTGCTGGGAGACCTATGGCTGAGTTTTAATGAATTTTGTCAGGTGAACACCAAATGTGTCACCAGAAATCTTTTACTTGCCAAAATCGTACACCGTGCACCGTCCAATGAAATTTCTTCAGCCCTTCAAACTCTGATCACCGCTATCAGGTTTGAGTCCAGCACTCTACGCCTGATCCACAGAGAGAGCACGTCAGATTACACAAACTCACCTGATTGTTCTCGTGTTGTGGGGGAGGAAGCACTGTCTGTGTCGCTGTTGTCTATCTGCATGCCTGTCACCTCGTCACAAGACGATGTACTTGAGCCAGACTCCTCCTCGTCAGTTACTGTAGGCTTTCGCTCCTCGCCCAGATGGTTCTGAAAGTGAGAAATTCAACCTATGTTACACTGCAAAAGAAACAGACTAGAAGACATACAAGCATTTCCACTTTGAAATAAACAAATGAATTTTACACCAAAAAATTTCTGAATGCAACCATCACTGCTACATTATTACATAGCACCTGAAGATGATATTTTGTATTGATATGTTTGTCCAAGGGTAAGAAACAATATCATGTACCATGGTATGGTCTTGCATAGTGAAATATATCTTTGAATATTTATTTGTCCAGTAAAACTGTGTAGTAGTACTATGCTAGGTAAGTGGTAAGCAGTGCTTAGGGTGATTTGTAGAGAATGTTATCATGTAAAGTTGTTTTAAAACATACTGTACGAGTTAACTAGCCAACACATCTCTTTGATAATGTACTTTTTCCTCTCTCGAGGAAGTCAATACACACCTTGTTGTACTCTTGCACGAGGAGGTCTAGACCCAACTTCTTGCGGTAGTTGAAGTAGAAGTTCTTGCACTGGTGTTGAGTTTTCGTGCTGCCCACCCGCTCTGCCACCTTGCTCCAGTTCATACCATGCTCTCTTAGAGCCCTCTTCATCACTTCTGTCTCTTCTTCTGTCCATCGCAGCTGTGGTTGTCCTCCACCTTCATCCTCTGGACAGATGCTACCATCCTGAAGGTGAGGTGCAAGTCGCCGAGAGATCCGGTTGAAACAAGCTGAGCAACACTTGCTCACATTTGGAGGTATTTCTACAGAAATAAGAACCTACATCATTACAGAGTCAAACCCAACATCATAGTTCATGGCACAACAAGGAAGAGATTTACTCACGGAATTCAGCAACGACTGGGTCCCGCACCTCTGCGGGCAGCTCCATCCATCTGCCCGGCAGAGGTCTCAGCCGTTTCACCCTTCCTTTGGCGTTGGGGCATGTTGGCAGTGGGCACTGAGTGTATCGACTCCTGACCGCCTTACAGCGACATGTATTGCACACCCGAGCTCCGGCAGGTACCTGGTCCTCCCGCAACCCATACTGTGCAGCATGAGAGTGGGGCAAAGGTCGAGACTGCAGGAACTGTTCCAGAGTCGTTTTGCACACTGCACACGGGTGGACGCCTCCCTTTTCTGAAACAAAAAACACATACTTAAAAATACCATACCATGAAACTAGCAACACTTCACAGAAGAGTTCTATGTACCAGTATGTTACCGATTGTATAAACTTACAAGTTCTTTGTGGAATATTAACTATCATGCACAGGTTCTGTCGTTCTTCACTCTTCCATTCTCAGCTTTTGCACCTTTTGTCAGGCCAAGGTCAATATTATAGAACTTCTTATTTCTATCTTCAAAGTATATTTTCCTCTTGGGTTATTTATTATGAAAACTTTCATAAATATATTACATAGGGCACTACAGTAGCCCAAGTTGCCATTACAGTAGTAACGTATCTAACCATTCGGGTTTATTAAACAGAATTAACTTCCTGAAAAACTTGCAAAGATCTTGCTTTGTTTCCTGAGAAGGAACCATACAAGTTCTAATAATACTGGAGTCAGAGTAATCTAAATGTACTAAGGGGGTACTACTGAAAGAAAGAAATATGCTAGACAAAATACAAGCAATAGGTAATTAATACTTTAAGGAAGACTAATCATGTTCAATGTAGACCAATTATGTTAATTAAATTGTTTGCTGATCAGTTTAGAATTAGTAAAAGTTACTTATACTCATTCTGCCATAAGAACTAACGCCAGTCCTAGACAGAAACTTGCCGTTTAGGATCACGGAGTTGTAGTAAATTCACAATAAAGCCGCAAATGCTCTATCAATTTAAATATATTACCTTCACTTAGTTGTTCATTAATTCATTGTACAAGAAAATTCACTGTCTTCATGTGAGTACAGAGCTGCAGCATTACAAAAGTGAAATAAATTCACTGTCTAATCTATAGCGTTTCACAATCCTCATTAAGCAACCATTATATCTTAAGTAGGGATTGAATTTGAGTGTTAGGAAACATTGAGATTATGCTCTAATGCTTGTTGTTTAAAGGGGCCTAACATCTAGGTCATCAGCTCCTAGAAATATTGAGATGGAGCCATGTAATTATTATTTAAAAAGAAGAATGAAGGTCTACCATATATGACCAAACATCTCTTTAAAAAAGCCACAAAATATCAAATCCTTATCACAAATAAATTGCTTACTTACTGCAATAACATTACTGTTTCAGTAAAAAAAGCAGGAAAAGAGAGAAAAGAAGTAACAGACAAGCCTTAGAAAAACAATGCACTAAGCTACGTACAAACAACCTACATGAATTATCACAATAAATTCAAAATTGCTCCAGTGTCACAAGTTTAACACACAATAAATTTTACAATGTGGGAACATATTGTTATTTATTATTATTATTATTATTATTATTATTTTTTGCCAGCAGTTTAATGTTGCATTCTTTCTTCTTGCTTCCAAATTTGGCCAACTGTGGACCACGTGAAACTTAATGCTTTCTGGCCAGTCTTCTTCCTTTTTCTTACGAGAACTACTTCATTCGTTCACTCCTTATTTTTCTCTGTTCCTCAAATATTAGAAATTTGGACCTGTTCTTCCGCTGCTCACCATGGAATTCTGGTTGCATTAATACATACAGGTCTCTCTCTACTAATGCAAAAAAATAAATTAAAAAATAATTAAAAAATTAATTTAAAAAATGAAATGGCGTATGGCTTTTAGTACCGGGAGTGTCCGAAGACATGTTCGGCTCACCAGGTGCAGGTCTTTTTATTTGACTCCCGTAGGCGACCTGCGCGTCGTGATGATGAAATGATGATGAAGACAGCACACACATCCAGCCCCCGTGTCAGCGAAATTAACCACTGATGGTTAAAATTCCCGACCTTATGGGGAATCGAACCCGGGACCCCTGTGACCAAAGGCCAGCACGCTAACAGTTTAGCCATGGAGCCGGACTTTACTAATGCAAAGATGGGAAGATAGCGACCATGGCTTTAACTAATGTACAATTCTGACATTTGTATGTAGTGAAATTTATTGGAAAACCATCCTGAGGGCTGCCGACCCAACTCTCTTTGTATTGCAAAGTATTTGTACCGCAATAATCAGAAAACAATATTCATCCTTTTTTGAAAGTTATGTTAATCTGTGAACCGAATATGCACAAAAACTCCTCAACCATTTCTTATGAAACTTTTGTCACTATTAAAATTGAAACATCCAGAATTCCCATACACTTTATTTTATCTTCATAATATTGTTTACAATTTGTTTTACGTCGCACCGACACAGATAGGTCTTACGGTGACGATGGGGTAGGAAACGTCTAGGTGTGGGAAGGAAGCGGCCGTGGCCTTAATTGAGGTACAGGTGTGAAAACGGGAAACCACGGAAAACCATATTCAGGGCTGCCGACAGTGAGGTTCAAACCCACTATCTCCCGGATGCAAGCTCACAGCAGCGCGCCCCTAACCGCACAGCGAACTCGCCTGGTCTTCATAAATGAAATAGGGTCAACCCCTTTTTTAACCTTGAGTCAGGCCGGTGAAAACGAACGAAGACCACCCAGATCCACTGTGCATATTTCATCACTTGCACCTGGGAGCCCAACCAGAAAGTTCATTTTGTTGGTTTCTTGTGTTTGGTACATTTAATTTTATTAATTTTATTAAGCTTTTTTTCCTTCTAGTTTTCAACTTTTGTGTCTTACTGTAGCTGTCTATGTGATTGTAGGTAAATTTTAATACTGTGTTAGTATTAGTCACCTCTTCTATCTGGACATTGTCCTTTCCTTGTAACCAACAATGTTTACATACTGCTGAATAAATACTTCTGCTTTCTGTAGATCCTCGCATACACGTAAGTCACTGTCACTGCCTTCAGCTCTCCAGTGACAGGCAATTAGAGAATAAAACTAAGAATAGCAAGTAACAGTTGCAGCTCGTGAGCTTTGAGACTACGCCCTTCATGTATCTCAATATTTTGGGACAAATCTATTCCAGTTTTGGCCCAACTGCTATCCCCCTGTATGAAAATCAAACACAGAAAGCAGTACATTATGCTACAAGCCGCAAACCAGGCTTTTCCCTCATATACTGTACATCACTTCTGAATGTCTGGTCGAATCGGTTAAGGCGGGCTCGATTCCCCGCCAGGGAATTTCTATGTCCGATTGGAAAGGTGCTGATTTCTTGGGCACTTTGGTGGCCCAGTTCTGAGCCCTCGCAGAACAGTCAGAATGACATCACTCCAAAAGCAATAGAAACTGTACACGACACAACTCTTAGTTAATTAGTTTCCTGATGGACGATGGTCCTTTTTATACTTTTTGTAAACAAATATTGCGCTTGTTGCCCTCTCGTTGTGGTCCGAGAGTAAAGGCTATGTGATAATTGTCGGGGGCATCAAAAACGTTCAATTGCCACTCATTAAACATGTACATTACAATTATTTTTACGTTAATTAAAAGATGGGGAGAGGCTGCACATTGTTTGAATTGGCGAGGCCCATGAAGGATACAGGAAGCACCTTTTCCCCTGTTCGCGCAATGCGAGGCTAATACGACGAACTCATTCAGCCACTGTGCCGTTTTCACGAATTCGCAGGAAGTCGCGAAACGTATTCTAAGGAAATCATAAGCAAGAAACAGATATCAACTTGACAATAGAAACTCTTTATCCGCGTTCGTCAGTGACGTTTGCGGCATTAAAACAACTAGGTTATAAAATCAAAGAACGGTTTTACAATTTCAAAATTAAGATTATGAACAAGAAATAAAACGACAACACTAGCTATTTTAACGATATGAACCAACTTCTCGTATTCAGGCATATACCCTCGGTTAAAACGTGTCCGAAATCTGTTCACCAAAGGGTGGTGATAGCGTGAAGACTTCCGATCATCGGGAAAAGAGCTGGCAAGCTGTACGCAAATGAGAGAAGCCTACCGTGATAATTGATCTAAACATATAAACCCTTCGTTTCGATACGCATTTTTAATAGACGTTGAGAGTCCTCCGGCAGCAACATGTCACGTCTTATTCACAAACGACCACCGGGCACCCTTGCGAACGAGAAAAACTACGTGTGTGCCTGACAGAATATATGAATACATGTAGAGAAGTAACTATTTCTGGTCAGGGGGTGTTGGCTAGGGCAGGTGTACTCCCTAAGGGTAGTTCATTCATTTCAATCACACTGTCCATACGTGACTTGATTAATGAGTAGAACTCGCGCACACATGGGGCCCAGCACAGTCCACTGTACATCATATGTCAGAGAACGTGTGTGACAGGCACCACAACAATTACTGGAATAAATCAACCACACCGCAGCTGTCTTTCTTACTTACACCAGCACAACTTCTGCCAGACGATTCTCACCAGTTGTGAAAATTGCTATTTGTTTTACGTCGATGGGACAGGAAAGGCCTAGGAATGGGAAGGAAGCGGCCGCGGCCTTAATTAAAGTACAGCCCCAGCGTTTGCCTGGTGTGAAAATGGGAAACCACGGAAATCATCTTTAGGGCTGCCGATAGTGGGATTCGAACCCACTATCTCCCGAATACTGGATACTGGCCGCGCTTAAGCGACTGCAGCTATCGAGCTCAGTTTGTGAGAATTGAACAAGTTAAAACTGCAGGTTGTAATTTTCGTTCTATTAACACTGGAACGAAAAGTTCGGTCGAAGAAGGAAAATTACCTTCCTTATATATACATACACACACACACGCGCGCGTATAAATTTGTAGAAGCAATGTCAAATATGCATTTTCAGATCTATAAGCGCTGGATCAAAGACCATTCCCTCAAACAAAGGAGTGCTACGGCTGAAATGAGTGAATTTTCATACAGTATGGGGCACCATGCCATAAGCTAAAAAAAGTGACAACATTGGCATAAATCAACAAATGTCGAGGGATGAAAGTTCGAAATGAAATAACAATGACAGGCTGACCAAGCGTTGAAGTTTGGCGAAGGGATCAATTCGCATTACAGGCATTTACTTACTACATGTGCATATTTTTATATTCGGAAATTTCGTTTGAGTTTTCTAAGGTGGAAATTAAACAAAATTTATGAAATCATGAATATACCAGGTTAAGTAAAACATCCCAGGCGAAAATAATAATAATAATAATAATAATAATAATAATAATAATATGGCGGCGGTGGTGCTTATTGTTTTAAGAGGGAGTACCACTGAGCAACCATCCTCTATTAACAGTAATCCGAGGAAAGAAAGTGAGAGGTCCAACACTTCGAAAAATGAAGGTATCGGCTAAAGAAAGACATGGGCCACCAAAGGCGTGAAAAGGAAAACTCCCTAGTCCTCAACACTTAATACCGTCGAGGTCGGAAAAAACAAGAGGTGACCAAGGGAGGTCGGATAGGATAGATGAAAGGAGCCTGGCACAAGTGGAAGCAATGCCAGGACTCAGCTAACGGAACACTGGTCGCCAACCCTCGCTCCCAACTTAAGGGCCTCTGACCCCTTTTTAGTTGCCACTTTCGACAGGCAGGGGATATCGGGGTGAGTAAATAACAACTCTGTTTCCACCAGTGAAACTGTGTTACATTTCAAGTAAAAAAGAAAGGGGCCCAGATGTAGGCATTGCGAGAAGTGCAATTCGTTGACGCCCTTCCCCGCGGTAGAGCAATCACTAATACTATAGACATCCACGATACGAAATAATACAACCGTTATTTGATTTGATGTCATTTAGACTGCATGCGTACAGTTTTAATAGACACCCAGAGATGTCGCGATCTTGGGAACGAACCAAGTCAAACAGTGCGGTGAATGATTCAAGCTAGGAGCTGCAGCGACCCCGCCGAGTTATTTATGCTGTAATGGAGACCAACAATAACACTTTATGTGGGCCGTAAGCCTGTGCATTAACATCATTGGATAGGTATTCAAAGGTATAAAACACACAGAGCTTAAAAACATTATGACTGTACATACACAACCAATTTATTCCAATTGTGTCTGAATAATTGATATTTTCATCACATTCACAAACAATTAAGAGCCAGCCAGCCATGGTAGGTAAAGTACGGCATAAGCTGGGGGAGGGGGCATCGCAAGTCAAGTAAAATATGAATCAATGTGGAGCGCTGCATCAACGAGCGCCAGTTACACCCTACAGACTCGCTTTCAGCCACGCAAAAACGATATCATTGAGGATGTTGATCATGAATAAACGAAACAAACATCATAACCCTACAGCCAGAAGTAACTCGCTTTCTTAGCCTTCTGGATCGGGGTCCCGTTCTCTCACCTGTTTTCACTCGGCTGAGTGAACTTCGAACCCAGTGCCTCCCGACTTTATGCCATGCTCCATGGCTAAATGGTTAGCGTGTTGATCTTTGGCACAGGAGGTTCCGGGTACAATTCTCGGCCGGGTCGGGGAACTTAACCTTCATTGGATAATTCCGATGGCTCGGGGGCTGGATGCGTGTGCTGTCTTCATAATTAAAATTCATTATAGGTAGGGCCCCATCTTCAACGCCACACAGCAGTATTATTATTATTATTATTATTATTATTATTATTATTATTATTATTTTAAGAGGAAATGCAATTGGACAACCACTCTCTATGAACACTAATTATAGGGGGAAAGTGGAAGGGGTCCAACAAAGAAAGACAAAGGCCACGAAGGGCGTGGAAATGAAATTCCCTAGATCTTCAATGATCTAAACTGTTGGGGTCGGACAAGACAGCCTGGCACAAGCGGAAGTAACGTCAGGACTCAGCTAAGTGCCCCGTGGTCGCCAACACACGCCCCGAAGTTAAGAGCAAATGAGGTCCCTCTTATTACGACAGGCAGACTTGTAAGTGAGGCGTCCTTTGCCCAAAGACACGTAATTCAACCTTCTTGGTGTTTATGTCTAAGCCAATTTCACTTAATTGTGCGATAGCTGGTTCTGTCAGCTTCCGTGCAGAACAATAATTTCGTGCTACTATGAGTGTGTCAACAGCAAATGCCATCCTGGAGATATCTAGCATTATCATTCAGATTCTAATGAGAGGTGATTTGTCGATAGATAACAGAGGGGTGATACATCGGCGATGTCAGCATGATGGTCCTTTTGATCATAACGTTTTACGTCTGTTCTCAACTGCCATATATCTTTGATGAACAAGCAAACTGACAGATAGCCATTCTCCCCTACGTACCTCAGGGCCAAGAACAAATGGAAACTAGAAGGAACTTCAGTACAAAATTGTCCTCCCAAGTAGTTCTTGTGCGAGAAAAATTCCAAAAGTGAAACAATCACGAAGTGGGTTTGTTTAAAAAAAATGCTTTACGTCGCACCGACACAGATAGGTCTTATGCCGGAATAGGAAAGGGCTAGGAGTGGGGATAATGAAGACACAGCCCCAGCATTTGTCTGGTGTGAACACTATCTCCGGAATGCAAGCTGCCAGCGCAGCCTATTGTTCGGTATCACAAAGTGTATCAATGCATTTGGAAAAAAACGCTGTGCTAGTCATGTCACTGAATGATAAATATTTCCCTGGTCACACTAGTCAACAGTAAAACACACCGCAATTTACTGCACACCTAAAACATCTACAGCCACACCTACACCACTTTTTAAACCACTAATACTACACACTGTTACCTTTACTGGATAACTAATCAACTGCTCAAACACACAACTGCCTACTAGCCTTACAGACCGACAGAGGAGCTCCGATACGTCAGATACCACCTGCCTCCAAGACACAGGTGGACCATACAGAACCTAGGGAAAAGACATGGGTGCGGAAAGGGAGTTCGTTGTACTTCAGCACATTAGGTGAAGATCAGGGTGTTTCCAGGTTCTTCGGAGAGCGAAGTACTACATCCAGCAAATCATTAAAGACCAGATTTATATACACCTGCAGGTAAATTGCGACATAAAACAAGAGCTGAGCAGTGAATAAGAAGAGGAATATATTTCTTGTAACACTTTTGTTACACTCACCAGAATCCAGTTTGGTCAAATATTTTGAAGTCATTTTTATTGAATTTATAGCATTTTTTCATATTATATTTAAGGGCATTTTATTGATCATTTTCAGTGTTTATTTTTTAGGTCAACAGGATCCGCCCCCCAGTTATGAACCCCTACCTTTATAGATCAGTTCATAACTACATGTGTTCTCCAACATGGTGGAAACTAAAATCTCACAGCAAAACTGATATTAAAATAGCATTTCACAGCATTATGTATTTGAAAAAAAAAGCTTTTATTAGTTTTAATCTGTTTTTCTATTTTACCGGACCTATTTGAGAGGGATAAATTAAAATGAAATATTAGGCCTATATAAACGGACATACATAACCTAATCAACTACAGTGTTAGTTCAGTAAATAGACCTGTAATAGTCTCAGTAACATTGCCAGAAAAGGAAAAACTATAAAAATTACGACGTTGAAAAAAATTGTGATTTAGAGCCATAAATGCTTGGAAATTTTTGTTCACAAATTTGAATTAAAAGATAACACTGCACAAATTTCAAGAGTTTTCTCCTTCATTGCTTCCCCGTAAAACACCGAAACCGAGAGGACTTTCGTGTTTAAATTTAACGACAACCTGCGGCTATTCTCATTTCAGACACAACAAATGAAGTACAAATTACAAACAGCGATTGCCTTCGCCCATCCCAGGGACAACCACCATGTTCTTTGTAGCGGAGGAGAATCCGCAGTTTATGGGACTTCAGCGGAGTCGTATGTAAATAACGAAACGCTCGACATTAGTGATCTTTGAGTGGAATCCCGCTCTGTTCTCTCGAATAATTTTTTGATAACTTTGAAGCCATGTATTGTCCACATGTCGCGACATTTTACGGAAGAAATAATGTTTCGCGCTTCTTCGCACCACAAGTTTCTCACATCTTCACTATCAGATTTTTGTTGTATGCTTGAACTCGCCAAAGACACCTTACACGCCGGAGACTAGAGCTACAGTGGCTCCAAGGAGTTTTCTTTTTCTTTTACGTCGCACAGTCACAGACAGATCTTATGGCGACAATGGGATAGGAATGGGAAGGAAGCGGCCGTGGTACAGCCCCAGGATTTGCCACGGAAAACCACATTCACGGCAGCCGACAGTGGGGTTCGAACCCGCTATTTCCCGGGCCTTAACCGCACGGCCAACTGGCCCTGTCAAGAAGTATTCGTCTGTTAAACTACGTAATGTTATGAGTTTGACGTCCAAATATATAAAGCCTTACCGAAGTAAATATAATATAACGGTTGAGAATGTACGGCTTTTATATTCGTTAAGAACAAGGCAATGGACAACAATAATAGTAAGTTATTCCCAATGAAAACAAACATCAGCGACATTACCCTCCAGTATGTATTCGTCCGCAAGCACAATTCAAATATCGCAGGTTAGCCCGCAGTCGATCCAAGGCAGACACCGACGTCATATGGTGCAGGCATGGTGCAGGCAGTATGCAAGGCGTAGGGAAGAATGGGATGGAAAAACAAGGAAACCGAGGAGGAACGCCGGCTTGCCGTACGTCAATTTAAAGCAGGTAAATCTTATAAAGACATTAGCGAACTTCTTTGCGGACCAATTACTAAGAAGCATAATAAACAGATCTACCAAAACACAATAACACCAGATGCTCCCCGAAAAGGCTAGTGGTCCGTCAAGTTAAATTGAGTGCCCCGAAACTAAATGTTCAGATCGCAAATAAATTAGGAAACACCGTTTCAGAGAATACTCTAAGGAATGTTCTCTACGTAACTGGCTTTCATGGACGAACAGCCCGTAGAAAGCCGTACATTGAAGGCGTTGAATTACGAAGTGTCTCAGGAAGTCAACAAGGAAGTAGTAACAAGGGAAAACTTTGTCCTCTGTTTTAGAGTAAATCAGAACCATGCCAGACGCAACAAAGTACCTGTCTGCGCGAGAACAAAGGCGAAACAACATATAACACAGGTCGATACGAGACAAGACACGACACGACACCCCCGACCCTTGGGAACGAAGTGCCCCTTCATTAGGATCGGTCACACAATTAACATCAAGTTCTTTCTGATGTAACTTTAATTATGCACCATAAAGATAACGAATCTCGCATCAAGTTATTTAAGTAATTGAGCGAAGTAACTAATGACTTTGTCGTTAAATGTCCGCACAACAGCATGGCTCACCAATAGCTCAGGGAACAAGAAACTGCACCTAGATAGCCAAGGTCAGAATTAAATTACGGTACGTCTAAAATTCTCCTTAAATGTCGTGTTATGTCTTATTCCCCTCTAACAGAACATGCTTCGCATTTTTCTGCCTCAAAGGTCCAAACAGTTGCTGTGTGGGCACCCTATGTCAGCCACAATCGATGAGACCACACACATATACAACCAAGTATTAGATATTGAATAGTCAACAAATTGCTCTCTTCCAATTCCTTTCTGAGAAATGGCTTCGTCAGGTAATGTCATCAATTTCCAATACCAAGTGTGGCACTCATATTCCGAGCTCATCCTCTTGTGAGGACTGGAAGAAGGAAATCACCGGTCAAAACCTTGAGAATAGCAAGCGCTAGTCTTGTTTCTAACACGTCCAATCAGGACGATGATCTGAATACTGTAGTCGAGACTAGCCCAAGACAGCTCAGTATGATGTGTGCAGAGTTTATCGCATATAAGAAATGTTTCATTTAACACAACACGTGCTGTTTGCCGACTTCTGTTTGTTCGCACATTTGTCGAATTAATCTGAGTAGCGAGCTATCCCGCTAATTGTTTCTCTCCGTAAGTCTGGGATCTCCAGCTCCCGAGTCTAGAGACATGTTTACACTTCTGTAAAACATAGGAAGACCTCGCTTTAGTATCATATCAGGGTCCTCCAAAGTTGCGCAACACGCCGCGGGATTAGTCCCCAGCTAAGTGACCCTCTACACTTCATTAGTAACTCCCAAACTAAGCTACTGCAATGCAAATGTACAAAGGCTGATTAGAAAAACAGAATTTCCCAATAACAGCAGGCAAGAAACATTGATTCGCTTGAAACAATTTGACATTGTTCCTCTGTATCTCACGTTTCTTCGGCTGTTGATCTCTCAATCAAACTTCCTCCAAAAGAAACTAGAAAATGCCCGAATAGCGATTTTGTTATAGCATACTCCGAATGGAGTGTTGGATATACATCGATCATAACGAAATAAGATATTTATAGCAAAATATTTCTCAGCCGAACAAGTAATATACTGATTATGAGTATGAGGGTTAATATGAATTCGATTTGAATGACAAGCCTAATATTAATACACATTTAAAGATATAATTTCCACCACAATGAGGTGGATGTTCAACCCTTGTCCTGTTTCTCTACGGGGCCGGGTATGAAGGGAGATGGATATTCGTAGCGAATTTTTCGACCGGATGCCCTTCTCGTGACATCAACCACATCAGAAGAGTTAAACGAGATGAAATTAATAACGAAATATATACTAGTAAGAAGGGAAAGGGTGAAACCCATTGCTGGCAAATAGCATCAAGGGGTCTGCGACAGGTTTATAATCCCCACCGGGCGATCGACCCTCACTCCTGCCGGCCGACATTCTCATGGTGAGCATTTCTTCCACCGACGGGACTTGACACCTTAACGATCATGGCCACTACATCCTCCATCTTCCCAAAAAGTTGTAATATCACCGAATTCCAGCTTTAGTGCAGGTATTTTAGCAAGTTAATGGTTCCAGACAACGTCTCCTGGCAATACAGTATATTCCGAAATTGGAGTTATTTAGATGGCTGATTATTATTACTAGTGGAGCCGCGCTGCTCTGCAGCAGTAGGTCAGATAACTCGCCTCGATATGCCTGTCGCAGTCATATTGTTTCGCCTGCCCTTATGCATAGTTTAATGAACATTTAATACCGGTAATGCAGTTTATATCACTTCTTTCCATGCAATATTCCTTGTGCTTCGACCATTCAGCCGTAATTTACGAACGATCTCTGCAAAATCCGGCCGTGGCTAAATACTGGTTCGGTTAAGTAGACTTTAGAGTTTGCCCGCGCGCTTTATTAACGGCGACCTTCCCATCTGTATGTACGTAGAGTGATTCCTCTTAACAGCATGTAACGTTCTGCAATCTGTTGAGTACATTCAGACGCCGGGAAAGCTCAAAAAATCAAAGAGTATTTAGCAGAGAATAGTCTTCATCCATCATCATAGGAAGTGTATGCTCTCTGGATTCACAGGCAGTAATCAAAGATGGCTCCGTGGAATGACATTAATAAGGATGCAAATCACATAACTTGATGATGATGATGATGCTTGTTTAAAGGACCTAACATCTAAGGTCATCGGCCCAAATCGCATGTAACAGAATAAATGTGTTAGTCGCTTAGCAAACTGCTAAGTACAGAATGTATTGCAGGTTAGGGTAAGCCTTCGCCTGCAATTATTGGAGTGATCATTTAATGATCTGATTTTATGAAAAATCAAAGTTGGCTGAACGTAGAGACCTATCAACGCCTCATAATTCACCGGCAGGTAATTCCGGAGAGAATAAAAAAGAAATGAAGCAAAACGGTCCAGTAATAATAATAATAATAATAATATAATAATAATAATAATAATAATAATAATAATAATAATAATAATAATAATAATAATAATAATAATAATCGTATGGCCTCAGCTACCGTGTGCAGACATTTCAATTTGACGCCATCTGCTGTATGCTCGTCAATTTCGACGTTCCGTTTTACTCTAGGCCCACTAGATGGCAGACCGAGTAAACCGAAACTCTCTTGGGCGTCTATGGCTGAGATTTAATTAATTTTGTCGGGTAAACACCAAATGTGTCACCAGAGATCTTTTACATGCCGACATCGTACGACATGGAGTGTCGAATGGATTTTTTTCCGCCCTTCAAAAATCCGACTAGGCTACCTCTGCCGGGTTTGAACCCGCTATCTTGGGATCTGGAGGTCGACACTCTACCACTGATCCACAGAGGCAGCTGACGGTCCAGTAGAACGGACCAACGGATATGCCAAAGCTGTTTTAGTAAACTCTTTTATTTATAGACTATTATTATTATTATTATTATTATTATTATTATTATTATTATTATTATTATATTCGAATAAGGTCTGATCAAGGCAAATTGCGGATGACTTACTGAGGATTTTCAGCTTACTTTTGATTCCGTCTGGCATGCCGCCCCCCTTTCAGTGTTCTCCCTAGGACGTTTTAAACGGGCGGACCGCCCTGCCGTTTGTACAGACCACCCAGCTAACATAACCTAGATATGTGCTAGTTGAAAAATATTAATACACGTATGAGACATTGGGTGCTCCAAATTAAATCGTAATTACTGTAAAACTGTTTATTTAAATGATAAATCACGTAGTGTCACGAGCGAGCGGTGTCTGGATTGGCGTGGAATCGCATCCGAGTACTCTATTACGCATAACGTCCGCATCCCGTATGGCACCCCAGGCCCAAGCCCGCTGTTAAATGATTATGAAGGAGTAGTACACCACTAGAAATTCAAAATACTCTGTTTATGTCTTGTTCGTGATAATAGCACTAAAATAGTTCAATTTTTCAGTTAATATTTACCTGTCTGATATTATTGTCAATACCCTGAGGGGAATGAATTGAAATGTTTTCACATTCAATTTTTATGTAGTATTCTCAGCCCGGCTACTCATCCCCCCCGCCCCCCAACCGGCTGACGAAAATTTCTGGGGTGAACACTGAACTCAGATTCTTCGCTGTTCCACTCTCCTACATTCGGCTCATATCATCATACTAAACGCTCTTCACAAACCTCTATCAACCAACAACTATCCTCCTCCTTTCCTCTTACTCTAGGCGTCCCACAAGGCTCCCCTTCCTTTTCATCCTCTTCGTTGCTGACATCCCACAAGCACCACAACCCATCCAACTCCTTCAATTCGCTGATGACACCGCCATCCTACGTGACACAAATGTAAGCGCTAATACAACTTACG
Organism: Anabrus simplex; assembly: GCF_040414725.1. Taxonomy (NCBI): domain Eukaryota; kingdom Metazoa; phylum Arthropoda; class Insecta; order Orthoptera; family Tettigoniidae; genus Anabrus; species Anabrus simplex. Next base: position 220,686,290 of record NC_090279.1, on the reverse strand, counting down.
GAGGGTAAGACACACGTTTGCCCTACCTAGACTATATAACTCTGTTAAAGTCTAGGAATAAATAAATAAATAAATAAATAAATAAATTTCGAAAAACAATTTAGAAATTAGGATGAAATAGTTAATAAGTTTAATAAGGAAACACGTTTTGGATTACAATAAATGATTACTCTCTCCCCAGTTTATTCACCGCCTTCCTAGCTCCCCTCTATTCCGCTGTCACCTCAAACTCAACCCCCCCAAGACCCAATCTGTGAGAACAGTATCACCGGTAACCGAAAAGAGCTCAAACTGTAGATATGATCCGCGCACAAACCCGCCATGAACCTTTTCGACAAATACGTGATTTACCGTCCCCATTTCCTTAATCTGAAAACCAAGACTACCACCGGCACCTGCCCTCCTCACCACTTGGGCACTCTCTCCTCTCCACAGAACGCGTACCCTCCGGCTCCCATTCCACTGCTACACCTCTTTACCTTCCCTAAACCGGACTAACCATCCTTCAACTTCTACGTAATCCACACACCCCTTCCCTACACTTTATCCAACCCGCCTACTGGTCCATTCCCCCATCCTAAGGTGATGGTCAACTGTGATACGTGATGGAACGGCCCCAACCCTATTATGCTCCCATCTGATACCAATAATTTCTGTTAGTTTTAAGTAATTCCACAAAACTATCAACGCACCAGTGAGGCCTCGTTAACGACTGCATATACTGCTGTCAGAGACTGAGAAAAAGAAAAAGAAAATATACTGTAAATAGGATTATACAATATTGTAATTGCAAAGTACTGTATTGGTCAATTGTTTGGTAAATGCATAGAACATTTATAAATTTATTTCATCCACTCTTCGTAACACATAACATCGGTTTCTCAAATAATTATCACAATATAAATAAAATCTAGTAAAAACTGTGTATAGTCTCAATCAGCAAAATTATAATTTGCATTGAAAGCAGTCCCAAATAAAAACGTAATGTATAATAATTTATATTTAACGTGTGTAACCACTAATATTAACACAAATATAAAAATAACAAAAACTTAGCCCACAGGTCAACATCCACCCTCCAAATCTCCTAACTACATTCCATACATCCCCACCTTTATAATCCTTCACATCTCCTAATCCGCCTGAATCTCCTCCCTTCAGGAAGGGGAATGAAACCATTGAGATAGATAGCGATATCGATGATGTCCTTTAAAACATAGCAATAACACCGTCTATGATCAATATGGGCACATCATTTAATAAAACCCTTGCAAGGTGGGCGTGGATTGCTGTTGAGGACAGCACACTAGTACTGGATCGCTGCTTCCCTTACTACGCTTATGACTGGGAAATACTGCTTTCGACGTTGAAATGTAGATTGTAATCAATACCCATTTTGTACAGGTTAAGTCAGATACGGGAATCGCAAAGGTCCAAAATAAACTTCGTTAAAAAAGAGCAATTTAAAATAGAATGACGGATTTGCTTAGCCTAGTTTTCCAACATTTCATTAAATGGCAATAACCTAAAAGTTCATCGTTTATTTCTGAGGAATGGAAATCTCTCTCACCCCCAACACTTTGACGCTCCCTTCTCACTGTGCTTGTGCAGGGGTGTCTTCTGTCCAAGGAAAATAGTTGGAATTGTAGTGTAAAAGAGACGTAAATGTGTTGGCATCATGAGCGAGACGTTTCAAAATGCATCGTGGCCGAGTAGAAGAGTGGGGGAGGGAGTAATTTAAATTAGTCACGCTAAGCCAATCAGGCGTGCGTTCGGTCAGCAGAAAAACAAGCGCGCGTCCGACCCCAACACAGGTTAAATAATGCACAGCGTATTTGTATGATTACTCGCAGAAAAGGCCTTCAAAATAATTGTACAGGGGTGACCGCAACTGATTATGCTATACATTGTAGCTGGTACTTTTGTTGTTGTTGTTGTTGTTGTTGTTGTTGTTAGGCATACTTTCCAGTGTCGGCTCAGTCAGTCTGTCGAACACACATAGAACACCCACTAAGCAAGGAATAGAAATGTGCACTATTTAACAAAGAATGGCATGTTTCGTTCTTAACACGCGAGAGGTCGCGCGAAGGCAAATTGCTCACGCTTCATATTTTAATGAGCTGCTATTTTCCTTTCGCGGCGAATGCTCTGATAAAAATATAAATATGTACCCTGTGTAACTGCCTTTCGACTAGCACTAACATAATTACCCAGTAACAATATTTTCTCAATGTAAAAAAAATAATGAATTTTGCCGCAAAATCTGGTAAAGTTATGAGAGTTTTTAAAGAGCGCGAGAGGTCGCGCGTGAGCAAATTGCCGCAACGTTTCCATTTGTACATTTCAATGAATGATTTGGTCACAATTCAAGATAAAACTACAGCACCACACTTCACTGAAAGCCACCATAAACCTCATGAACTTTACTTAAGAAACTTTCTTGGAAATGCAGTCATGTAAGAATGCACTACGCGAGGGGTCGCATGACGGCAATATGCCGCGGCAGATGCGAGAGTGAAAGAAAACTTAAACTAATTCGGAACGCAGCAGGCAATACACTGACGATAATCAACGTCAGGCAGGATGGAGGGAGGGAGGGAGGGGAGGGATGAAACGAGTGCCCTAAGCCCTACAGCGGCTAGCAACGAAATTATTAACAAATATTAAGAAGTGCGGGGCAAATTGCCGCGGGTGCGACCACTCGCGTGTTAAAAGAACATCATACTCAATATTTGAAAATATGTACGATTATTTCTGTCTAAATACGTAGGAATTTGAAATTTGGAACTTATTTTAATGAAGTCCAGCACGCAATAAGTACGGTACAGTGTTCGGCAGGCTTTGTTTCTCGCACTGAAGAAGCATATGTGGAGAAAAGTGAGATCAGGCACATGACCTTTCCCTCAGTGTTAACATGATCGATCGGCAATCTCTCTCGAGTACATCAGCTGTACTGGTCGTCCATTGCACAAGTATGTCTCAGTGTTACGAACAGTAGAAATACTGCATTCCATACTAGGATCATTTCATGAACTGGAACCACATTCAGCAACACAGACGATCATAAAACGATATCGCAATATTAAGTATAAGGGATCACTCGACGATACTCAAAATGACCGCATTCGTCGTCTATAAAGTGAGAAAAACACAAGAAACATGTATGGTGAGGATGGTACTTTATCTCACCGCAACCAGAAAAGTCGACCGTATACAAGAACACAATAGAATCAAATGGAGATCGAACAGCGGACTCTAAACGCTCGGATGATAAGTAAATGAGAAAAGCACTCAGCAACGGATCGAGGAGCGAAAGCAAAGTGTGGAAAAGTAGTAATTCTGATGGAGAAGTAAGCACGATTGCATTAAGAATGACTGCACGACAGTTTTGTTTTACGATAAACAACTTACAGAAATCAACATTACGCTTAAAGGTGGGCATCCAGCCGTAAAACTACCCCAAATTCATTCAAAGTGGCAACCCCAGTTAACCGGGAAAAGGCCAGGATTAATAATAATAATAATAATAATAATAACAATAATTGTACCGGGAGGTACACCTCAACGCCGCGCATTCAAAATCAGCGCCTAAATGAATTTCTCTAATCAGAAGATGTCACCACTAAAATAGTGAGTAATTTTGTTATTGTGAAGTTTCCTAAACTGACTGAATTTCTCCTAGTTTTGTTTGCTATACATCAAGAAGTTTGGACATTTTTCTACAGATGATACCAGTAAAAAATTTATGATCATGCCCTCTGGTGCAAAGTGAAAGAACTTATAATTTAAAGAAGTTTTGTATTTCTAGGTTTTTGTAACTGTTTGATGTTCATTTATTTTTGGGTTGGCAATATTTCCTTTTTCTTTCCGCCAGTTTTGAATCTAGCCTATCACTAATTTCTGTAATTAATTTTCAACCTATCACAGGCTTCTTGTTCGATTTTGAGTGTTACTTTTGAACTAAACCAATACAATTGAGAGGGTGTGGCTAGTTTAGTCTTGAATGATCTCGAACCTTCCCTGAGGGTTTATAAACTACGGCTTTTCACGTTTCTTGGCCAATTGTCGTCGTCTATCTGAGTATGTGTGTTAAGCAGGAGGCGGGAGGCCTCTTTCGTCGGCAGCAGAACATCTATAAGGTAATGGCCACATAACTCCATCCTTTCTTGCTACCTCCGCAGTTTAATCCGAGGGAAAGGTCCGAATCTTAAGTTATGTAACAAAATTTCTAAAAGGTAAATCTTCTTCCGGCTGATGTAAACATTTCATAAAACATATTTAACTGTAAATCGGAGATAGAGAGTGAATTACCCTCTTGAGCTCCCCTTCATCTTGGTTTGAGGTGAAAACTGTTTTTCATTCTGTAATGTGGTAAAGTAACTTCTATACGAGTCACCTCAGTAGTTTGGCAATAGGCCCTGTTTCATCGGCCTAGAGCCCTTTAGGTTTTTAGGTTTTCATTGTCTTGGAGCGCAGTGGATGCCTCCATTCCTTCTGTGTTTGGGCCAGTTATTTAACCTGTTCTTTTCCATGAAGGCCCCGTAGGTTGGGTATTAAATACCCCTGTATAAAATCATTTTTCAAATTGTAAGTTGTGCCTTGAGAGACCAGTGATTGCCTTGAGTAGGCTCGGAAAACAGAGCCTGTTGGCTCTTTTTCAAAGTTTTTGTAAGATTAATGAGTGCCTCTAGAAGGCTAGAAATTGTATTTTGGGAGAAAGTGCTCCATGAATTAGGGGATTTCTGCCCTTGAATAAATTTGTGTTCTTTTGTAAATTTGAGCTGGGAGCTCAGAAATTGTAACGCGAGGGGCTTGAAGCCCAAAGTTCACTAGTCTTGTATTTTCCTTGATTTGTTTTAATATTGTCATTGTACCTGAAGTTTCATTGTTATGAAAAATTGATAAATTTGAAGTGTTAAAAATATAACCTTCAGTTTAAGTTTTAAATTAATTTTGATATTGTAGATAGACCCACCGGCACCTTCTTTAACCTCTTTCTGCTCCACGGGTATCCCCGTAATAATAATAATAATAATAATAATAATAATAATAATAATAATGCCCGGCTCCATGGCTAAATTGTTAGCGTGCTGGCCTTTGGTCACAGGGGTCCCGGGTTCGATTCCCGGCAGGGTCGAGAATTTTAACCATCATTGGTTAATTACGCTGGCACGGGGGCTGGGTGTTTGTGTCGTCTTCATCACCATTTCATCCTCATCACGACGCGCAGGTCGCCTACGGGAGTCAAATCAAAAACCTGCACCTGGCGAGCCGAACTTGTCCTGGGACACTCCCGGCACTAAAAGCCATACGCCATTAATAATAATAATAATAATAATAATAATAATAATAATAATAATAATAATGTTTTCCCTAGTTTCTTGTGATCGACAATTCATGTGAATTTCGCCCAGTTCTGCTTGAAACAGGATTATGTCTAAACGTATAACATTGTTCACAAAAACTACGAAAGTAGCGAAGTCAATACGAACACAGGACAGTCATTACTATATGTGTCAAAAATGACCACGACCACATCATTTCTGACTTCAGCTGGGATCGAACCTGACATCTAGGTCGAACAATCGAGGCGGCAGCGTCGGCCTCCGGATCACAATATCGACACATTTTGTGTTTACCTGGCAGAAGTAATTAAAACTCAGCCACAAGTGTTCTATCAAGATCCATCTGTCTGCCATCTGCCAGAATAAAACGAATTGAAATTTCTCAACGACGCCCAAGCCGGCCCCGAGGTGTAAGAGTAAAGTGCCTCCCTCTTACCCAGAAGCCCCGAGTTCGACTCCCGACCACGTCATGGATTTTTACCTGGATCTGAAGGTTGGCTCGAGGTCCGTTCAGACTACGTGATTACAATTAAGAAGCTATCTGATGGTAAGATATTGGCCTCGGTCTAGAAAGCCAAGAGGATTCGTCGTGCTGACCACACGTCACCTCGTAATCTGGAGGCCTTCGTGCTGAACCAGCCCCGCTAAATACATTAAAACAACCATCAAACTGAAATTCAAGCATTAAAAATGTAAGAAAAGAGAAACATTAATGAAGAGTCATCAGTCATACATTCTCATGGAAAGTAACTCCGGTAAAACTCCACAGCTGTTGATGGCATCTTACCTTCCTATTCAATTTCTCTCACTACACTGCCGCCAGGTATTTTAAACTGAGCATATTCAAAGCGATCATTAATGTTTAAATAGCACGTACTGACCAAGAGACATGAGATTTACAAATGTTGCACTATGTACCGTGCCATGTCCAAAGTCACGCTTAAGACTTGTCTTGGTGAGCTCGGCTTATGACCTAGATGTTGTCAATCAACCCGTTGGTCACCCCTCGCACACAGCCGTTTGATATAAAAGCCAGAGCGAAGCATTATTTATTCAGAATGTACGGGAACACTATCACCAAATTAGCCCCCAGGCTAGTGTCACAAGTCACATGTTACAAAATAGCCAACGAAAATTACACAGCATTAAACGTGTTAGTCCGCTGTCATTAACTGCTCCCGACAGCCAGACAAACACTGACGTGATTTTTACATGTCAAAACTGCATCACTGTCCACAGAGACGAGTGGCTAATTAAACAAAGGATAGGAAGGAACACTGTTCGATTTGTTTTGCATCTCACTCTTATGCGCCATATTTACAATCGCAGCATTCCCCACAAATACAATTGCTCGCACGCACATTATTTAATCAAAGCTGATGGTCTGGCTCCCCGGTTATCTTTAATTATTCATAGCCAATACAACTTTATGTGTGCGTGCAATATGTCTAATGTACGGCAACGAGTGATCTCTATCGTGAAAACAACTTCCTTTTACTGAGCTCGCGAACCTTGTTCTTGTTTTAACCAGCACATTTAACGTCGGGTGAACATAGTTTATTCGTATTATCTCCATTGCTACAGTTTACGTTCAACAATCTCCTAGAGCACTTACCAAACTCCTCTACCTTGTTTTCTCTGAGCTGACTGAACTGACACTCCCGATATTCAGTAGCTCTTCAAACCATAACAGGCCAGGCCTACTAATAAGATGTAAAATACGTCCGCAAAATGTTGAAATCTATTCGTTGAAAAAATAGTATTACGACCTATATTATTAATTTCAATGTAGCTGAAAAACCATAATGTTATCAAGAGAAGCTAATAAATACACTTGTATGCTCATATGCTACTGTATTTCTGGTCAGGGATTAATCGTCAGATGTTTTCTAAAAAATACATAAGGGCCGCTGTATTCTAATCAAATAATACGTATCATCCCGGCTATTTATGAAATTGCATACAGATTTTCTAAACCTATTTGCGACTTCCCAATCAGAGATACAAAAGGAGGAGGAAAGGAACGTTTTGAAATTAGAAACATAGCATTTTGCAGCGTGTAGGCCTATACGTTCGCAATTTAGGGTTTTCAAGTTAATATTGGTGATAGCTACTAACTAAACCCCCTGGCACAACAGCCTCGAAGGAGCATGGCCCACCCAGCGACCGCTACTCAGCTCGAAGGCCTGCAGATTACGAGGTGTCATGTTGTCAGCACGACATACCGTCTCGGCTTTCTAGACCGAAGCCGCTATCTCACCGTCAGATAACAACTCAAGTATTGTAATCACGTAGGCTGAGTGGACCTCGAACAAGCCTTCAGATTCAGTTAAAATTCCTGGCCTGTCCCGGGAATCGAAGCCGGTACCTCCAGGTAAAAGACAGGCACGCTATCTTTCCACGGCGGGGTCGGCACATTCCTTGATACTATTAATGTGAAATCAAAATCGCGTTAGCATAAGAGCTAATAATAATCAAAGAAACCACTTTTCCCTTTGCGAAAATCAAACGATCATAAATACAATGGGCACTAGGAAAGTTTTGCAATGAGAGTGAACGCATTAGACTTTTTCAAAATAATTTCCACCACACTCAATACACTTCTCCATACATCGAAACCAGTCTCTGAACCAACTCTGCCACTTTTTTCGGTTACATTTTCACACTTTTGATCCCATGCTGCCAGAAGATCCTCGTCGGATGCAAAACGCCGCCCTTTCAGCTTCAGCTTCATCTTCACTTCTGGGAAGAGTACGAAGCCACATGGGGCAAGATCAGGACTGTATGGAGGGTGATCAAGCACAGTCAACCCTGATCTGGCAAGAAAAGCCATTGTTACATTAGCACGATGTGCTGGAGCATTGCCGTGATGCAAGAGCCCAGTGCTGAGCCGTGACCTTGGACGGAGTTGCTTGAGAGCCTAGATGACCTGAAGCAGACAAGTCTCACTGTACCACTTTGCAGTAACTGTCCTTTGTGTTTCTAGCACAACCCAAGTCAGGGTGCCCCGTTTAGTAAAGAATACTGCAATCATCTTTTTCTTCAATGACCTTGACTTTCACACAGTCACAGGAGTACCCTATCTTCAAACAGCCACACGTTGTTCTGGGATTTTGTTGGGACATCGTAATAATAAAGCCAAGTGTCGTCACCTGTAACGATGCTATTGACGTTACGCGAAATCCCATTAGCATTTCTCGACACCATTTCACTCGATGTGCCCTTTGTTCCTCTGAAAGTGAATGGGGCACCCAAAGGGAACAAACCTTTCTAACATGGAGATGGTCGTGTAGAACTGAATGAATAGATGATGCAGGGATGTGGAGGGCCTCTTCTACCTGCCGATATGTCAACCGCCTCTCTTGCTGCAACATTTTCCTCACAGCTACAATGTTTTTTCCTCAGTCACTGATTCACATGGTCGCCCAGAATGAGGATCGTCTTCAACCCCAAAATTTCCCCCCTGGAACTCTTTGTACCAGCGGAAAATTGTTGTCCGATGTGGACAGTCTTTCCCCAGCACATGAGTCATTCTCCAGGCACTGGTCAACAATTAATCCACGAGCAAAATTGTAGCGGATAATTGCGCGATATTCACGTTTAGACCACACTGACATTTTAACTTGCTTTCAATCCCACTGCTTGGTAACAACAGGGGTGAAGGTCACGCCTTGCTGTCTTCTAGACCGGTTTTCACCCCTCTGTGGATCAGTGGTAGAGCGTCGGCCTCCGGATCCCAAGATAGCGGGTCCAAACCCGGCAGAGGTAGTTGGATTTTTGAAGGGCGGAAAAAAGTCCATTCGACACTCCATGTCGTACGATGTCGGCATGTAAAAGATCTCTGGTGACACGTTTGGTGTTTACCCGACAAAATTAATTAAATCTCAGCCATAGACGCCCAGAGTTTCGGTTTACTCGGTCTGCCATCTAATGGGCCTAGAGTAAAACGGAACGTCGAAATTGACGAGCAGACAGCCAGATAGCGTCAAATTGAAATGTTTGCACCGAGCTCGATAGCTGCAGTCGCTTAAGTGCGGCCAGTATCCAGTAATCGGGAGATAGTGGGTTCGAGCCCCACCGTCGGCAGACCTGAAGATGGTTTTCCGTGGTTTCCCATTTTCACACCAGGCAAATGCCGGGGCTGTACCTTAATTAGGGCCACGGCCGCTTCCTTCCAATTCCTAGGCCTCTCCCATACCATCGTCGCCATAAGACATATCTTTGTCGGTGCGACATCGCCTCTCCATCATCCGAGAAACGATCTACACCGTTTTTATTACGGCTAGGGGACACCACATCTCTACCTTCGTGCCCTAGCCGTCCCAATAAAACAAAATCAGGCCAGGCACCAAGCAGGAAGCCGCCCTCCCCTACCATGCCCAACATCATATTATCCGGTGTAGATTTCTCCTTCAGCGATGCAGCTCTACTGGCCTACCTCAAGAACGAAGGAGTACCAGCAGTAAATTTATCCAGAATCCAAGCAGACTTCATCCCCACTGACAGAGTTCTAATCAAGTTAGCTACAGAACGGGCAGTACATGCGGCCATCAGATATGGAATATACATCAACGGCAAACCACACTTTGCAGAGCCATGCCCACCGCACATGGCAAATGATCTCGGACCGGACCCGGGAACCCAGCCACCCCAGTCACCACGAACGGCAACAAAGATACCCCCACCACCATACACCCCACCACACCAACCGTCAACCCATCCTTTCACCACCCCAATAACTACCATCACCACCACCCTTGCTACTACCCCCGCCCGAACCGCTCCCTATACCCCTATAACTACTACAACCATGGCCCATTCCACTCCCACCATGATGTCTCCCACCACATCAACCCTCCCCAGCCCTACCCGGCCACCGACAGAAGAAGAAGCCCCCAACAGCACAATGGAAACCGAACGACCGGTTCCACCGCCACCAGCTCCCGAGTCCGAGCCTCACAGAACAACCCAGCCGCCATCAACACAAGAAAGCACCAGCAGCTGCGTCATCCGAGGCATCAACCCAGCCATCCCACCGGAGCTCATACTACAAGAAATCAGAAAAACAGGACTCCAACCAAAGAAAGCCACTAGAATCCAGAATGCAGCCGGGCCGACCTACATGGTGCGGCTCCAACTCCAGCTTCCCGAAGAGACCCAGCACCAAATCCAACACGGAATTCAGCTCTTCGGGAAGCAACACCGAGTTGAACCATCTCGCTCCCCTCCCAAAACCCAAAATCGCCCAAACCCACCTCGCATCCAATCCCGTCCCCAACACCATCTCCCGAATCCACATCACAATACTAACCTCCTCCACCTTCTACTCACGTCCCTAGCAAACATCACAGCATTCTACCAACAAATCCTTCCCATCCTACTCCCTAGTATGTAAGAAACCAATGTTTTTTTTTGTTTCTTTTTGCTAGTTGCTTTACGTCGCTCCGACACAGATAGGTCTTATGGCGACGATGGGGCAAGGAAGGACTAGGAATGGGAAGGAAGCAGCCGTGGCCTTAATTAAGGTACAGCCCCAGCATTTGCCTGGTGTGAAAATGGGAAACCACGGAAAACCATTTTCAGGGCTGCCGACAGTGGGGTTCGAACCTACTATCTCCCGAATACTGGATACTGGCCGCACTTAAGCGACTGCAGCTATCGAGCTCGGTGAGAAACCAATGTATAACCTATGTATTGTAAACCAGTATTATAAACTCATGTAACCATTGAAAGCAAAATCTTAATAAAAAGCACAAGGGCAGATGCTGCACACTTAGCCAAGAGGTCAAACACCCCCACTTCACTAAAACCTAACGCTCCCCGCCTTTTTAACTTCAAACCATTCCAAATCCCCGAACTCCGCCAAATCTCCTGCCAAGAGAGAAGGCGTTACCTTCTAGGTGGCCCGCCCCTCCCCTTCGGGGAGGGGAATGAAAACATCCCCCTTGGTCATTGGTCGGTGCGACGTAAAGCAAATAGCAAAAAAAGAAATGTTTGCACACGGTAGCTGAGGCCATAAGATTATTATTATTATTATTATTATTATTATTATCCCTCACCATAACGAAGGTGTCCAGCCAACCGTTTTTGCGTATTGCAAAACTTTCCTAGTGCCTTTTGTAAGTCTCCCGGTCATTGCCAACCATCTACGACTGCTAATTTCAGGTGGCAACCAGCACGGCTGTTAGGTAACACCGTCTGGCCATCCGCCCATACCTCACATCACAGCCTGCACAGTTGCTAAGGTTGTCACACAATTTGTCACGTCGCGTTACACAAATTTTCGGATGACCTCCAACCATAAGACATATATATGTCAAAACATGCTTCTGTATTTATTTTACATAATACAGACAAAATTAGATGTATATAGTTGCAAAATCAGAATAATAAGAATAAAATACACAAAATTAGCGTAGGTGACAATGTTGCCCGATCACTTCTCGCACATCTAGAGCATGACACTTCGAGGTAGTACATCCTCGGTTTAGGTAACCAAGTTTTATTCGAAGAAAAAAAAACGCGTCGTTACGGTCTACATTTAGCATCTCATCCGTATTCAAAAACATTAAAAACTGGATTGCATGTCGTAGAAGTGAAAATACAAAATTACAAGCCTTTATAACCATTTCACGTAATAATGCTAATGCGAAAATATCATCACCCCTAAGTATGAGGCAAACATTTAAGGCATACAGACAAAATGAAAATTTTCACGACAGTCCATGCATGCCTTTCGCTACTGCATTGAACACAAACGAGAATATGCAATTATTGATTATATTGATTTTTTCACTGTTCAGATTAAATATTCTATTCATTTGATATTTGAGGCATTTAAAACGATGAAGGAACGGCGAATAAGACTGCACGTTCATTGCCTGGTCTCTTCGTTCTCCATCAGATGCCGAGAGATCAGCGTTGTTTACACAATATTACCAACCAGCGAACCTTGGAAAGGAGAAGTTGACAGGAAGGGAAATGAATACTGAATAGACATTCTAAGTGAAATGACTGCAGGAAACGTAAGGGTAGTGGTTCTTGTCCGAATGATACAAGTTTCACGACTAAGCGGATTTGAGTTCTCTCTGTCTAGAAGACCGAGACGTACAACTGGGAAACCATTCCCTCCTGACAGTAAGCAGAAGTTCAACCTTTCGAAGAATGAATGTATTAATAAATGGCAGTGAACTCCTAAGGCCGCGGTCGGATATGAGCCTAGCACAAGTAAATGGAAGTCATGGCGGACTACCGAGAATTCAACCCGGATTTCAGAAAGGCTATCGAACAGAGGGTCTCCAATTATTTTCCCCTGGGCTACGGACTGATGGTAATACTGCAATGAAGGAGTTTCTACGATACAAATATTTGGATGAATAAGACAGGTGCTGGTCTCGCTTATGGTGATAATAATTACAGAAAAATATAAATACGGTGTATATTAGTGTCAATTTAATTAGCACTGTATCACCCTGCAACCAGTTGAGCGTTTAGATGTAATACGTTCACATAACAAATGCTGTTCTTAATTCAGTGTTCATACGTACTCTTGGAATATACACTTCACCATTCCAATCTAATTAGTGAGAGGAATGACATGTCTTGTTATGTGAAATCTTTCAATGTTTGGAACGTACGAAGTTCCAGCAATGGTTAAGCACTCTTTAAGTATTCATTAGTAATTCGGGACCTGAAATTCTTTTTCAGAAAATTCATATAGGAAAACATACTTTCAAACACATATGTTGACCCAAACATTGTGAGCACAGTATTTCGAAAACCTGCGCAAGTTAGGGTAAGTAAGAATCTCTTATCAACAGAGATCCAAAACGACACGTCAACTTTCCCTGCCCTTTCTTCTGTCATCTGCAACTGTAGCATTTCCATTTGTTCCTCTCTCTCTCTCTCTTTTTTACGGTCTTCTCATTGGCCCACTTCAGTCAATCATTTTGTGGTCATCTTAGGTAAGTTTTCTTTCCGAATTGCCCAGTAGCTTTTCATTCGTTCTCATCTTTTCTGGCGTTCCTCATCTGTAAATACCCTTTTCATTGTATGTCGTTCGCCTATTTTTGGTTTAAATCTTATTTTTGTGTTTTTCAGTTTCTTTAAATTCTCCATTTTGTTTTGCAAATCGTTCAAGAGTTATTTCTAGTTCTTCCATATCCTCTCTAAATGCCTTAATCCATCATATTTGTCGTTTCTCTATAATTTGTCTTGATCCTCTGGTTTCTCGAGTCTTCATGTGACCTCTTCTTCCGTATAGTATCTCTAATGGGCATCACTTCATTTGGCATTATCCACCTTTGTCCTATATTTTATATTTATGCTTATTCTTGCTATTTTTTCTCTACTTTTAGAATGTTGTCGGTTTTGTTTCTCTGAGTGTCACTAAAAAGAGTTTCGCTTCCGTACGTCACCTCTGGTTAAACCACTGTTTGTAAAATTTTAATTTTGTTTTGATTAATAAGACATCTTTCATTGTATGTAGACCATGTTCATTTTTGAGCTTTAATCATTTATCAGTTCTTTCTTGCCATGCAGGTTTCTCGTCTAAGTGGTATTCAGATTTTTTCACTAATTTCACTCTCCTGTTATTTACTGTTATGTCGTTTATTACTGGTGGATCTGCTACTACTATCCCAACCTTTTCGATTGATATACCTTTACTGGCAGGACCTAGTGTTTACAGTGCACTATGAACTAGAACATTGACCTGTCTCAGTCACATCCTTGGCTTTGACGATATGAACGTGACTGAGGTATGAGCGACACTAGTAAAATGCCATTCGTTATGCAACCAGTTCCTGCCATGAATGGTGTTGAAATTATCGGGCATAGAGTTGCTTGGTGCATGCATTTCAGTGGGCTTGGAAGACTGATATGTAATAGCAACTTCTGACTCGCTGAGGAAAGCTATGGGAAACTACCTCACTACCCAACATACACATCTGGAGTCCTATTTTTGTGCTACGTTTTGTAGACTTATTTGATTTCTGGCTTCGTGAATGTTATTATATTAGCTAGTAACACTTAAGACGTCTGCGAATCCCAAACAACTTAAGCTTATTTTATCTTTCTTGCTTCCAGTTTTTACGTTCTTACGAGGGAAGTACCCCAGCTCGAACGGCTAAAACCGACAGAAAGTGGGCTTAAAGTATACAGTTGTACTTATGTCAATAGCTATCAAGGCCATTCATCTGTAAAAGTACGTGTTCGGTCGTCAGCGCCATCTGATAGTCAGCGCACAGGCCCCGCCTGCATTGGATCTGTACACGCAGTGCTTGTTAGTCAGTTGCAGTGTGTCGTAGTATAGCGCACACACAAACGTCCAACATGAGTAAGTGGAAGCCAATCAACCCAGGGAATGTTGTGAAGTTGCTGCGCGAAAAGGTACGCCGATGCTACACACTGGCACAGACACATTGGAGAGTAATGGTGACTGTGAGGCGGGCGGCGTAGAAGAAACAGCATATGGGTATGAGGGTTCCAACCGTACCGACAATCCAGCAACGGAAGGAACTACACGTGACAGTGATTTCACTCCTTCACCCCCAAAACATGTACGAACACGTGTGATACGGAGTACTGATGACCGAACATTGGACAACATTTTTGAGAATTATTATTCTAATCGCGGTTACAATTCTTATCAGAAACTAATGAAGCGTCATAGCTGCATTAGGTCGCAAAAGGCAAGACCCAGGTCTGTTCAAGGGAAACAAAAAATTAAAATTGAAGGCTTTAAAAGAGTCTGTAAAAGCAGAGTCTGACAGAGCTAGAGATAATAATGGATCAGTGGTCCACTACTGGCACATTCAAGCGTGGGCTCTGGAGGCCGCTAGAGCAGTAGTGATGAGTTACGGCTGGAATCGCTAAGAGTCGATTCCATATGCCTGGGATCGATTCCGAGGAACTACTAACACCATCCGTGATGCAGATACGTAAATACGTGCAGCACGAATGTGTTCTGTAATATGGGTTCGTTTTGGTTTCTAACCAGGTTACTGTACAAGCCATGCCTGCTCTCATTGTACTGTCCTGGAGATATACACTCTAATGCGACTGTAATTTGATCAGAAAATATGATTCTCTGTTTGAAACTAATCAAATTGTATGGATTGTAAACAAATCAAAACTTGTATGGGGATTATGACATAATATAACACTACTATTTCAACAAAATACAATTGTACTGAAGAGACAAACTTAACTAATGTTAAACTGTGATGAAAACAAAAATAGTAATTCTGACAGTTTCTCATAATAATATTTAGCTGTAGTATGAAAGTTCTTCTTCTTCTTCTTCTTCTCCTTCTTCCTTTTCTACCACTTTTCCCCACATCTGTGGGGTTGCGGGTGCGAACTGTATAGCCCATGTTGATATGGCCCGGTTTTACAACCGGATGCCCTTCCTGACGCCAACCCTACATGGAGGGATGTAATCACTGTTGCGTGTTCGTGAATTGATTTTTTTTTCTATTTGCTTTACGTCGCACCGACACAGGTATGTCTTATGGCGACGATGGTATAGGAAAGGCCTAGGAATTGGAAGGAAGCGACCGTGGCCTTAATTAAGGTACAGCCCCGGCATTTGCCTGGTGTGAACGTGGGAAACAACGGAAAACCATCTTCAGGGCTGCCGACAGTGGGACTCGAACCCACTATCTCTCGATTACTGGATACTGGCCGCACTTAAGCGACTACAGCTATCGAGCTCGGTTCCTGAGTTGGTTGGTAGTGTAGTGTGTTTGTCTGAATATGAAGAGGAAAATGTTGGGACAAACACAAACACCCAGTCCTTGGGCCAAGAAAACTAATCAGAGGGGATTAAAATCCATCACCCGGCCAGGAATTGAACTCGGGACCCTCTGAACCGAAGGCCTCAACGCTGACCACCCAACCAATGAGTCCGACAGTAGTACCAAGTGTTCATTGCCAATTAAATGTAACGGAAGACAGGTATGCTACGGTACGAAAGAAGTTGTGTACTTATTAAAAATGTAACTTAATTCGACAGGTTAATACGTTTATACTAGCGATATTTCAAAACCACATAAGAAAAATACAGTATAAGCATAAATAACAATTTCGATTGTTACAACCAGTGTCGAAATGTGTAATGTGATTTCCAGACTACCAGGATAAATTGCTATTTCATTATTATGTGGCATAACTCATTCGTGACGACCAATAAGACATTTCACTGTATGCAAAAGAAACAGTAAATATTGCACGTTCGAATTTGCCCCACTTATATACGGAAGACTCACTGTAGTGAGTGCGCCCAGCACACTCTGGTGACGTCATCGGGAACCGATTCCTCGCATGCGACATTGAGTGCGACCGCGAAGTCGTAGGAACCGATTCTCGCGATTCCAGGCGTCATTCGCGCACATCACTATAATGCAGTTTCTCTGGACAATTTTAAAGCTTCGTTGCATTTTGTCAGGGCCTTTAAATACGAATATAATATTTCGTCCAGACATATCACTATGTTCATGGCTCGCAAAGAGATTGAAGAAGAGCATGTTATTATACAAACAGCAGAAATATTTGTGGCAGACGTGAACATGTTTATTCAAGACGGGAATATAATGAAGGAATGCGTGTGGAATAGTGGTCAGAGCCAATTTTCTTTTAATGAACTAACGTCTTCTGCAACACTGTCAAACAGACGGGAAATATCAACACTGTCAAACAGACGGGAAATATCAACAGTTAGTCTGGTACAGTCTGTGCATAGTTCTACGCACAGATGTAGCTGATGTAGCTGTGTCCATGAATGACAAATTAGCGAACAAGTTTTACATTTGTCTGCAGGAAAAGGATGGAACGTTTGGTCCGCAGGTTGCAAAGAAACTGACAGCAATGTGTCCACGAAACATCCATGCTGAAGCGAGTAAAAGTGGAAAAATGACTAAAGCATATATGAAGAGCTTTAATTCGGTCCTCGCTGAACATGTTGGTGAGAGAGGTCTATTACGTGCTATTACTTTGCGATTCCTGGTCAGGACACAAAGACTACAGCGTCATTGAAGAATGTTTTCCAAATAAAGATATTGCATTAAAGATACTGCCACCAAAGACAACCAAATACTGTCAACCTCTGGATGAATATTTTTTTAGGCAATACAAGCTCTATATCAGACGTCTTGTTAATTTTGTACGTTTGCAAATAGATACCACGCAGGCCACGTTACACCATCGATACTTCATCATCCGTTCTTCACTCCGTCATCTACAACCAACCATCTGCACCGAGATACAGACCTATGTAAACATACGGATGGCAAAGAGCACGTTATGATGTGGATGTTCCTGTTGCTTCGTTTGATAATGTGATCACCGTGGCCTCAGTAGCGTAACTGTTAGCTGCCATCCTCCGGGTTCAATTCCCGGTACTGCCAGAAATTTAAGAATGGCAGGAGTGCTGGTATATGGTTGCACCTCACCCCTAACGGGAGTGTGCCTGAAAAGAACTCTACGCCTCGGGATGAGGACACGAGGTTTTTTAATTTTTTATTTTTAACCGTGGCATTTGAGTTTGGACTATTGCAATGCGGGAACATTGTAAATAATATAGCATGTCTACATATTGCCCTCGTTAAGTGTGCATACTGTTCCATTTCGCTGTGTTTTAATCACTTTATTGAAACTCCATATTTACACTCCGACGTCGAATAAAGGATAACACAGTATCTTCTATTGTGGGACTATGTTAACACGGTACTGCATGTGTTGCGAGTTCTTGTTGCAAGGACGTGTTCAACCTTTTGTCAGAAGATACTGCACTACATCTGCTTCTTGTTACTATAATGGTCCAAAGTGCCTGTTGCACGGTATAGTTTCTGCTGCAAATTGTTTCTGCAATCTTTGTACGCCGTAACTTCCAAACATTGATTGTACACTAATGCGGGATTTTACAGATAAATGGGTAGTAGAACAGACATATCTCCGTATGTTAAGCGCACTTCCAGTCGGTTTTAGCCGTTCGAGCTGGGGTACTTCCCTCGTTAGGATGTTCCCTGTACCATTCCCCCATAACGTATTCTAGAGATGCAGTTGCTTTGTTATATTATTCTCCTCGAGAATCAACGGAATACTGCTTTTCCACAGCCTGGCAATTTTTTGAGCTGTGTGTGTCGTTCATTATTCAGTTGGTAAACAAAAAATCTGAGAATTTTTCGCAACAAACCTTCATTAGAAGATACCGAAATAAAATTGGGAAAATGAATTCTTTTGTCCTTCAAGTCTTGATTAAAGAGATCTAAATTAGCCTTTGCTTGGTCTGCACACGAATTCAAACATACCGTTAACTACTAACTGCAACAAGGAAGAGGCTGCAGACTAGAGAAAAACAAATAAACACTCATTGCCATTTTTGAAGCAAATAGAAAACATGTTCACTCTCATTCTGTTCAAAATACTGTACTGCCATCTATGAAGCAAATATTGTTCTAGGCCGAGGGACGTGTAAGTCCCACATCACTCTCTAAAATAGTTTTTCTGAGAAGAGAAAGATCCAGCAAGGAGTCAGTAAATCAGATCTGCAAAACATTCTCAACACACTCTTCTCAATGATGTACACAATGGTGATCGAATCCTAATTTCTGTACAAGACATACTTTGGAACTGCTTTAAGAAGTGGCGCCTGGTTCGTTGATGGAACCTTTACAGCGAGTCCATCTATCTTCACGCAATTGTTCTACATTCAAAATATGGTACCAGAATACCAGCAGGTTCACATGGGGATCCCGATGTAAAATGCTGTTTTTAGTACTTTTATTTTCTACAGTGTGGGAAAAGTGATCATAGCGTAGCGTTGCTCGCGTCCGTAGGTTTAACCTCTAATTGCCCTACACGTGCCTCCTGGGTGGTGCTAACTGAGCAACAGTGAAAACAGGCAGCCAGACTATCCACAGGATCTCATGGCAATGGCATATTTTCGAGGAACTAAGCAGAATAATACTGCAGAAGTTCCTGAGCCCCTGTGGCACTAACTACGCTAATGGCATGGCAGATGAGTATCGCTGAGAATATTTCTTGAGAACAAAAACAATTTATGACAAGAAAAGATCAAGAAAAATGTCGTTTCTTCTCACTGAAAATATACAGTGCGATAGTAAAAATATCTAGTGCAAACCTTATATCCTTTAAAATGCCAGACATAAATTTCGACAGTTATGTGTGTTATCTGAAATGAAAATCCACAGCTGAATTGAACTCCTAGGGGTAAAAGGGGGACATTTATTATTTTCTACTTCATTCTGCTCAGTAACGTATTTAATATACAGGAAGTATAGTGTAGAGGTAAATTTGTGCTGGTTTTAACTCCCGTTAGCAATGCTAGTGAGTGCTGATGTGAGGTGGTATACTAGCGCTGCCAGGAGGACACTATTCTGAAGAGAGCACTGCGAGTGAGCAGGCTTTGTATTCCTTGTAGGCCAAGCACAGACCCATTCTGAACACTGGAACCAACACATTCGAGTGCAGCCGAGCGCCCGCTTCCCCGCCACGGTGACAGGCACCACCCAGACACGTGGTCACATAGACCTATGAGTTTCCTCACGAAATAGTACTAATCGCCAGTAATCTCATGATGATTCTAAGTCCATCATGCTTTGGTCGCCCCTTTCAGATGCCTCTTACGACAGGCAGGGGATACAGGGGGTGTATTCATCTGCGTCCCCCACCCACACGGAGTAACCTCGAACGTTCTAGGAAAACAAACAGTCCAGACATGGAATGGAGAATAGAGATGACAAAATTAAAAGTAGTTACAGAATTTGTATATCTGGGGACAATCCAGTGAGTAACTAAACCTGGTCAGAGGCAAATAGGGATTGTTTGGAACCGTGAGTTTAAGTAATTTTAGGCAAGTAAATGACAAATACTGGTGAAACTGAAACTTTGTATCGAATAGTAATTTATGGACAAGGAACTGCCCACATCCATGATAAGCAGTAGAGCAAACACAATATATGAGGAAACATAGTATCCTAAAACAAAAAGAAATGGAAGCCATTGAACCATGGGCGCCCGCAGGATCCTTTCCAGGGGGGAGGGGCACATTAACAATGTTCTTGAATATAAAAACCGACATACCGTCAGCAACATTAAATTGTTTACAGAAATGTTCGGTTATAACAGATGCTAGACGACTGTCAGTAAGTTCAGTTTATGAAATAATCTTGTATGATATTAAACAAATTGAACACGAACATTTTTAGAATTCCAGGGGGGGGGCAAGTGCCCCCCCTTGCGGGCGCCCATGCATTGAACAAGTGATTAGATTAATCACAGAAGAGTTCTTAGATGAAAACAGTAACATGAATATGTTAAGTAGAGTAATATGACAGAAATCGCGGTGTGTTTTTTTTAAAGCATTAATACACAGAGAGGAGCTGTGACTGTACCCAGCATCCCGACCACAAGTGGCTCACAAGGCCTGAGCGCCAGCTAATCCTACAACATGATGCTATATTGCGTTACGATATAGGACCCTGCAGAGCGCCGCATCCACTTCGAGAAAATTGTTTACTACCTGCGTCTACGAACCTCAAAAGAAAGTATTCTCTCAGTAAACCTATTAAAATCACTACGATGCACAGAAAAAACCAGTTTCATAACCTTACAAAAGTTGTTAAAAAATTAAGCTTAAACATCGTATAATTGTTAGAGAGAGAAGCTACCTGACTTGAAAAAGGGTCCATCAGTAAAATACTCGCGTGTTAGCTGGCACCTTGAGACCATTAATTAATTAAACGTATTTACAGAGCACATGGCGTGTGTACACACAAAATAACATATTTCTGCCTCAGCATAATCGAATACACTGATCAGAACGAGACATTATTAAACACAATAAAACTGTGAAAAGTTGAAATCTGTGTCGATACGCATCCTTCCTTATTTGCAACTACAAGCAGCTGTTCCTTTACCTGCCTAAACTGGAGCGCTGTGTAAAGTGTGTCTTAATTGAGCCAGGACCATCCATAATCCCAATGTGGAGCAATTCAGATCGGCATACATGAAGCCTACTGCGGTTCCTTCAGGGTTACTGTGTTACAGATTACGTGTCCTTCGCCTGTTGTTGAGTACATAGGAGGAATTAACATCCGTGAGGTGGGAAAGAAAATGAAAAGACACGACTGTTTGCTCAGCACTCCGAAGAGAAGAAATACATTATTGCCTTAAAAATGTAAAACAGTCGTTTTTAATCCAGCTCACGATGATGTGAAATGATGCCACGTGGCTGAAAAAGTGTTCAGAAAAAGTCACAATATGTTGCGACGATATAACAAAACACCTTATGTACAGTTACAGACTGTCGGTTGCGGGCCAACGATCATTTATTTACTGCTACCGAGCCCAGTGAAGAACGACATGTGTCTTACAAGTAGACTGCACCAGATTCAGAGCTATGAGGCAAGGACTGAAAGGAGAGTCTATAAAGACAGGTGTACACCAAATAATGACGTTAGTTTATACGTAGGAAATGGAATTCATTATTTTGACATGTGATAACTAAATACTCCTTTGACTACTACCTGCTGTTTAAATTTAAGAATTTCATTAAGTCTGTACTGAACCGACAATAATGAGTCAAATTAAAAATTGACCTTTAAATACTAATATTAAACTAAATAAGTTATAACATTTACAATACTTAGAACTAGTTTCGACGCTGGTGAGCGTCATCTTCAGCCAAATATGAGAACAGGCAATCGTAAATAAACCTATCATTAAATCAATGCACATATAAACACTCTTAATATGGGACTTATGATGCCGCTGAAAGTATCTGCAGAACTTCAAATAATCACAATTTCAAAATCTTGAAGTCACGATTAGAATGACAATTATTTTACTCAAGATGGAATCTTGAAAGTCCTGAGTTCTTCTTAGAGTAGGAAGATTCACAATGTAAATAAAAGGTCTTGTCACAATTGATCAGACAAAGGATGAAAAATGTATAAATTTCCTTTATAGACATTAAAATTATTGTAATTATCCTATTTTATTATATTATTTAATTCTATTATTTATTCTATTTAAATTGTGAATCTTCCTACTCTAAGCAGAACTCAGGACTTTCAAGATTCCATCTTGAGTTAAATAATTATGTTATGTTAAAGTGTCGTTCTAACTGGGACTGTCATATTTACAGAGAAACTCTATATATGGTTCGATTTCTATAACATTTCATTTATGACAAGACTTTATTTATTTATTTGAAAATCTTACGGTTCTAAGTCGAACTCAATACTTTCAAAGTTCTAACTTGAATGAAAAGAATTATGTTGTGTTAAGTGCCGTTCTAATCGTGACTTCAAAATTTTGAAATTGTGATTGTTTGAAATTTTCTCCAGATACTTTTAGGGGCATCATAAGTCCCATATTAAGAGTGTTTATATGTGCATTGATTTAATGATGATAAGTTTATTTACGATTGCCTGTTCTCATATTTGGCTGAAGATGATGCTCACCAATAAATGTTATAACTTTAGTTTAATATTAGTATTGAAAAGGAATGCACGACAAACGGACTGTACGACTGTGCCTTTACTCCGCATATCGTCATCTATTCTTTACAGCACAGACTATTAGAAGACAGTTTCTCTCTGCTTTTACAGTGCTCATGCTGTACCTCAAGGAGCGGGCCTGTCTCATGCTTTACACTAAACAGGTCAATAATAAATCCACATATTGGAACTCTTCCGTTTTACTTGGGTACAGGAGTACCATCCTGAGGTTTCAATTTCTTCATATAACTGAAGAGAAAAACTGGATCCTTTTTTTTTTCCTAGAAAGAGGAAACTTCGTTACTTTCGCCAATTGGATGACAAGAGTTCAAAATATCAAATATTAATGCCATTAATTTTACAAACTCCACAGTCGCTTCGCAGTCGTGGATCTCTTCTATTCCAAAACCTTTTAAATAAAATTGCTGAAAGTTTCCACAGCAAGAGAAACTCTAGGATTTGCCCTTGTTTATGACATCGCCTTAATGTATGAGCTGGATACAAACCTTCTTTCTCGTGTACAGAAACTACGGACAGAAATATTCCCGCTTGATTTCGTGCTCACCGCTGCATTTCCGATCTCGACTCAAAGCCTTCTGTTTAGTCCGTCTATGACGTGTTCTAAGTCACAATGCTGATTTTTTTAACCAGACTGCAATCTGCTTTACCGCTTTCAGTTTCCTCTTCTAGTCATCATTTTTGCTCGCTACAAGATCATACATCTTCCAAAGCTTTTTGGAACTTAGAAGGCCTCGTATCTTCAAATAAATTAGAACTATTTCCTGTCTTAGCTATGAGACTGGGAGTATCAATTTGAGAGACGCAGGCTGTTTCTTCGAGCCTTGTCGGAGGAAGAAAATCGAAGATAAAACTCTAAAGAGATTAAGGAAGTCTCCAAGTGCCAACGTGAACTCCACAACGGACGAAAGTGCTGATGCTGGGTCAGCATGGCAAAACTTCAAACTATGATGACAATTGCAATGAAACACTCATCAACACAGAAACGTCGTAAATGTTGAATCAACGATGACACGTAGTAGTTCATACAACAGCGGGGAAACAGGTATGAAGAACCAGCACAGATTTCTGAACTGTGTCTTGAAATTCAGCGTCACGGTTGAGAGGACAACGAGCATAAGCACCTCTCAGAAACTTGATGGCAATGAAGCTCATGGCCATCGCACGAGACACGGGATCTGTAAAACGGCTGTTATATAAGTACAAACCTCGAATGAAAAGACCCAAGATTTTGAGATTAGGTATGGCAGAGTAGTTGGAAACAATCCTGTGAGGTGTTGCACAGTGCAAGGAAGAACTGAATGGAACTACTTCAAAGAATGAACCAGATATCTTACGTCAAGAGATAGAAAAAGCAAACGCCTCGCTGAAGACACATGCAGGACTGGTTCAGGCGACATTAAGAGCTGAATTACTGAAAGAGGGAAGTGAAATTGGTGCTCATATGATCAAATACATTTGTAAGTACGTGTAGAAACGGCAATTGGCGATATTATCACATTACATCCATCTTTATCCGTCTACACAAAAGAGGCTCCACGCCGACATGTGTTGAACGAAGCCCACTCACTCGGTTCTTTCTACATTACATTATGTTCAGTGAGGAAAATGTGGCAAATACACTGACTGACAGAGCAAATGCAACACCAAGGAGGAGTGGTTCGAAAGGGATGAAAGTTGGGGAAAAAACAGAGACGGCACGGACGAATAATTGATGTTTATTTCAAACCGATATGCAGGTTACACAATGCGCACGGCATCGACTCAGTAGGATGTAGGACCACCGCGAGCGACGATGCACGCAGAAACACGTCGAGGTACAGAGTCAATAAGAGTGCGGATGGTGTCCTGAGGGATGGTTCTCCATTCTCTGTCAACCATTTGCCACAGTTGGTCGTCCGTACGAGGTTGGGGCAGAGTTTGCAAACGGCGTCCAATGAGATCCCACACGTGTTCGATTGGTGAGAGATCCGGAGAGTACGCTGGCCACGGAAGCATCTGTACACCTCGTAGAGCCTGTTGGGAGATGCGAGCAGTGTGTGGGCGGGCATTATCCTGCTGAAACAGAGCATTGGGCAGCCCCTGAAGGTACAGGAGTGCCACCGGCCGCAGCATATGCTGCACGTAGCGGTGGGCATTTAACGTGCCTTGAATACGCACTAGAGGTGACGTGAAATCATACGCAATAGCGCCCCAAACCATGATGCCGCGTTGTCTAGCGGTAGGGCGCTCCACAGTTACTGCCGGATTTGACCTTTCTCCACGCCGACGCCACACTCGTCTGCGGTGACTATCACTGACAGAACAGAAGCGTGACTCATCGGAGAACACGACGTTCCGCCATTCCCTCATCCAAGTCGCTCTAGCCCGGCACCATGCCAGGCGTGCACGTCTATGCTGTGGAGTCAATGGTAGTCTTCTGAGCGGACGCCGGGAGTGCAGGCCTCCTTCAACCAATCGACGGGAAATTGTTCTGGTCGATATTGGAACAGCCAGGGTGTCTTGCACATGCTGAAGAATGGCGGTTGACGTGGCGTGCGGGGCTGCCACCGCTTGGCGGCGGATGCGCCGATCCTCGCGTGCTGACGTCACTCGGGCTGCGCCTGGACCCCTCGCACGTGCCACATGCCCCTGCGCCAACCATCTTCGCCACAGGCGCTGCACCGTGGACACATCCCTATGGGTATCGGCTGCGATTTGACGAAGCGACCAACCTGACCTTCTCACCCCGATCACCATACCCCTCGTAAAGTCGTCTGTCTGCTGGAAATGCCTCCGTTGACGGCGGCCTGGCATTCTTAGCTATACACGTGTCCTGTGGCACACGACAACACGTTCTACAATGACTGTCGGCTGAGAAATCACGGTACGAAGTGGGCCATTCGCCAACGCCGTGTCCCATTTATCGTTCGCTACGTGCGCAGCACAGCGGCGCATTTCACATCATGAGCATACCTCAGTGACGTCAGTCTACCCTGCAATTGGCATAAAGTTCTGACCACTCCTTCTTGGTGTTGCATTTGCTCTGTCAGTCAGTGTATATTATATTGTATTTCCATATAAAAAGGTCAAGAGTACACTCAGAAACATTTCATAAAAGACGTGAAAGGATCATATTACAGTATTTACAAGTAATTGTCTCATCAATCTCATCCCGTTCATAATAACAACATGCCCAATGTTCATTCGTCCCCTGATTCGTCTGTAGATTCCAGAGAATCGTAGTCATTGCTATACTGGTCTACTTCATTTGATGTGAAAGGATCTTGGGAGTCAGTAAGTAACTCAATAGCTTCCATAGATAGATTACCAGGAGTTTTACGTGGCACTGTTCGGTACTTGTTTATTAAGGGATTTGATGTAATCAACAACAAGTTAAGCAAGTCTCTATTCGTTGAATCCCTGCTAGATTTTCGAGTATGAAGTTCACGAAACCTCCGACAATCTTTATTTCTAGCTTCTTGAGTTTCTTCAGATAAGGTTCCTATTGGCACGAGAAAATGTTTAACCCTCCGTTAAACGCGCGCTCTGTTGTAACACCACTACACGGGCACGGACTAACAGTCCGCGATTGTTTGTAAGCCTCCATTCCTTTCATTTCAATTCTTTTTCCAAGAATTCCTTATTTCTCTCTTTTGTCAATCTGTCTTACATCGTAATTACTTTATTTTGATTTTATTTACATTGATAAATGTATATATAGTCTACATTTACAAGAACATTTCAGTCCTTTAGGATAAATTAGAAGGTATCAACTGCAAATCACAGGACTTAGCAGAACGAATTGTAAATTAACAGTAATTGGTTATTAATTTACTCCTTGGAATAAAATTGCAATCGTTACATTATTTTAATTGAAGTATATCGCACGGAAGAAGTCACGACGTCGTGATGTTCTTGCCTTGGAGTAAGTTCATTTCATTTCATACACCCTATCAACGCCCGACTTCGTGTCATTATAGAAGGTAATCATTGAGGGTTTTTTTGATCCATCTCAATCGCCATCAATAGAATGGTCTTCACGGAAAGTAGGTGGAACTAATACAACTTTGCCTTTTCTTGACCTGTATGACACAAGGGTATATATAGCGATTTGTGCATGTTACGATTTCTTGAAGCACTCCGTCGGTAAAGATCAATTGCAGAGCTTCAACTGGCGTCACAGTATTCATGGAAACTCCTACTACTCCTGCCAAGTGTTTTATAATATTATGTTCAGGTTGCCTGACCCTTCTATTACGAATCAATTATAGGCCGATGATTCCACTGCGTCCAATCCTTTCAACATACATTTCATGCTGCTGGCTTTCAATCACGTCCTCTTCACCCGTGGACTGTTTTCTCTTAGAATTACGATCACTATCATCTAGACGTCCCGATCACTATTATCACTTGCACCAACTTCATCGTCGTCCAGCCACTGCTCGATCTGATACATAACTCTCGGAATAAATCGAACCAACAAACTTGAAAGAGGACGCAAAATAATTATTCATAGCTCATTTTGTAATACTGTGTTTATCCCACTGTAAATAATCACGAGTAGAAAATATATCAAAATAAGCCCACTACTACACTTGTAAGTAATAAAAGTATATAATTTTATTACTACACTTGTAAGTAATAAAAGTATATAATTTTATAATAAATAGTAACGGAAGAATGAATGACTTCCCAAAAGAGTAAGATTAACAAGCCACCAATACACGCTTGCGGACTCAGACTCCGCAAGTCTGCAGTTGACAATATAAACTTCTGTAATCAACAGCTCGGCGATTACTGAAGACTTTCTCACACCGTCACGGCATTTGTATTGTTGCAGAAGGAAGCTACAAGAAGGCAGGCCGTTCTACCTTGCATTTTTGGCCTATGATACCAAATAATAATAAAGTGCGGACTCTCACTCCGCGGCGCGTGTAACGGAGGGTTAATTACTTGAGTACTGTGTACTAAAATTTTATGCACAGTTACGGGCATATAATACCATAGATATAGTTTAACATACAAAGCCGCAGTTTGCACACCAAATTCTTTGAATTTATTCACATTTATTCCAGAGCCAGAAGAAGGAGCAGCTAGTAATACATGAAATCTTTTTATTAAGCCTTCATCTTTTCCCGCTTGATCGAAAAGAATCTTCAGCAGCAAACGCGACTTCCTCCAAACTACGCGATTCGGTAATATCAGAAACTTTTTGCTGCTTCGTCTTTACGGAAGAGTCCTTAATTTCCTTAGCATGACGGCCGGCTTTCTTAGGGAAGAACTTGTTTTCGGATCATACTCTGGATCAATGTCGTCTTGTTCACTTAACATGATGAAATCCGTCCCATTTAACCAATCACCGAATATTTCCCGGAATCGTTGTTCTCTTCTTCCTGCTCTCTCCCATTTTTTTTTGTTAATATTACGGGATGTCAACTCTTTTTTTTTTTTGTTTCTTAGCTCCTGAAACTGAGTGTCAGTAAGAGTTCAAGGCTCTAATTTATTCATAACATATTGTAATATGTCTTCTGGACGCCCCTCTTTACGGCACGACCGCCACGCATTGAAAAACTCTTCTCGCGGTAACGCCCACATAGTCACCGAAAATAAGAAAATAAACCATCATGCACATTCGTGCGCAACCAAACCACTGAATCCTGAGTCTACATTAAATTTCCCACCGAATGACGTTTAAAGTAAAGTAAAGTAAAGATTTATCGAGCAAATCCTAAAAACAATCTAATTTCCTACAACTGCTTCCTTTTACAACGCATTGTAAATAATTTATTTAGTGCAGAACGCTTGTATTATGCATAAAAGTGAGAACACATACCTCTTTTCACTATTCAATGAGCCACAGAATACAACACCTCGTTGAAATCACTAGAAACACAACATTCGGTTCAGTCCAATCATCTGAGCTGATAATTGCTAGGAAGACGTTTCAGCACATGTCCCCTCCTTCGTACGCACCAGAAAGGGGAAAGGGACAACGGAAGGTCACCATCTCATTTGTACACTATCGAATGAGCCATGTTTCGCTTTGATTTGCGGCAGTGAATTTTTTCCACCTAGATATGGCATTCGACATACTGTGCGGCGTGGCATGCTCTCTATCAGATGGTCCAAGAGTTCTTGTGGCAGGCGATCCCATCCTCCGAAACGGCAATGCGAAGGTCTTGGAGGATCCTTGATGGAGGTTGACGGGATGCAATTCGCCTCCCCAATGCATCCCAGGCAAGTTCTATAAGATTCAGATCCGCAGACCTCGCTGGCCAGTCCATGCGATGAATGTCTTCCCCAGCTAGAAATTCATCCACCAGAGTAGCGCGGTGCGGTCGGGCATTATCGTCCATTAAGAGGAAGTCTAGACCAACCGCACCTCCGAAGAGTCGAACATGTAGTCTCAGTACCTCATCTCTGTATCTCCGAGCGTTAACAGTGTTCCTCGGACCACCCATGAAGATCTGCAGGTCCATACGGCCATTCAACATGATGCCGCCCCACACCATGACACCACCACTATACTGGTCCCGTTCCACGATGTTCCTGTGGTTGTATCGGCTACCCGGTTCTCTCCAGATTAATGTGCGACGGGAATCGTTCTGTAAACTGAAGCGCGATTCATCTGTGAAGAGCACTAGCCTCCATTCATTCATGGTCCAGTTTCGATGTTGACGGCTCTGCAGTAAACGGGCCCGTCTCTGTGCTGGAGTGAGCGAGACGCACACCGCTGGACGTCGGGCAAACAGCCCCTGCTGTTCTGAGCCTCCGGTACACAGTCTGCCGGGAAACGGCAACCCCAGCGACGGCTGCAAGCTCCGCCGACAAATTGTCTTGCAGGTGAACTCCGATTTCGTGAGGCGGTTAAGGCCAAATATCGGTCTTGCTGTGGGGTGGTTACCCTTGGTCGACCTGGCACTGCCCTGCGACCAACATCTCCTGTATCTCGAAATCGTCTCCAAAGTCTGGAGGGGCCGATGACCTTCGATGTTAGGCCCCTTAAAACAACAACCATCATCATCATCATCATCCAAAGTCTGGAAATGACACTTTGTGGCACATTCAAGGATACGGTGACTTCGGTCTGTGTCTGGCCTGCTTCCAGGCGGCCGAGTATTCTATCCTGCAAAATGGGGTCCAAATGGCGTCGTTGTGCCATTATGTTGTCACGTTGACCACAAGGCTACACTCTGCAGACTATAACAGGGCAAACAGGACTGAGGAAATATGGGGCGCAGGCACTGGCTGTGTTTACCTTGCGGTTACGCCACTAGTCAAAGCAGGGAACACCCCTTTCCTATAGGTTGGTAGATGCATATGTCGTGCGATTTGCGGTCTATTTCCTGTTGCCCTGCTTATTCGTAACTTATACTTAACTTTTGGACACTAGTGTACTTTTTAACAACTGTCTAGCGGTCATTGAGGGCGATCAACATACTGTCGGAAGACAACGTGACCACAGGAGGATCTCCCACTTCTGCAAGAGTTGTTGATACGGGACGTCCTCGAAATAAAAAGCAGAAGCCGACACAAACAAAAAGCCAAGATATTTCAAACTGAATATAACTGCCATAATTAGTCCTTAATGTATTGACTGGCACGAGGCTTAAATAGGTTACTGAAGGGGAGCGAGATCAAAGGAAAGTTCCCGAATGCAAGCTGACCGTGCAGACACTCGCTAGGTCTACAGTTATTTGCCCGAAATGTACGCTTAGCAGAATTGTTGGGAACAAAGTTTTCGGTAGATAATCTATTCAATTCAAATGCCCGATGATAAGAGACGAGGCCATATAGGAGAAAACTTTTATTCACCAAATTGATAGTTTATTAATGAGCATAAAATATGATTTTAGAAGCTAATTAAGAGGACTTGGGGCTCCGTTGTGTTAAAATTTGGTTACGTTCGGAAGGTAAGGTTCCTCAAGTGGAAGTTCGTCCGTAGTTCAAGCACGTTCTTTTAGAGAATTTATCAAAATATCTGAAGGGATTAAAAAAAACACAACATATTCTTTATTATTTCTAAATATAGAAAGATGATGATCGGCTCACTCGACAGTGGGGGCTCTCCACCTTCACTCTTCCCAAGGGCTAATGTCACAGTCAACGTTATAGTAGTAAACCTTAAATTGTTACTTGAGTTCACTCTAAAAAAAACCTGATTTTCCTAGTTGTGGAAACAACCTCATTCGTATGCAGTTATTTCCACCCCGCAAAGAGAATATTTGAATGGCTTGTAGACAGTCTTCATTTGTCGTTTTATGTTAGAAAATTACTTAACCTGCTGTGTGTCACTCTGGCTACACCAAGCGGTGAAACCAGGTAATTCGCCTGGCAGCTATGCTATCGAACACCTCGGTTCGATCCCCGCATCAACAAATTTTATGCATAGGTTCAATAAGTGCGGGTGAAAATGCGTTGTGATTCAAATAATACGTAGGCCTATTTATTTATCATTTCGCTTTACGTCGTACCAACGCAGACAGGTCTTATGGCGACGAAAGGGCTAGGACGGGAAGGAAGCGACCGTGGCATTTATGCCTGGTGTGAACATGAGAAACCACGGAAAGCCAACTTCAGGGTTGTCGACAAGGTTCTAACTCTCTATCTCCCGAATGTTAGCGGACAACTACATGGTCCAAACCATGCAACCAACTAGCCAGGTAAATACATTTCATACAGTCATTGTTATCAGAGTGTTAGACCGCCTACAGTGGTGAGCATGACCCAAGTCAAATAGCAGCACGCAACCGTAACGTGAAATGAAGAGCGGGAAGAATCTCTCTTCCCGTCAATCAAGTTACAGAATGTTACTCTGACCTGAAATCGTGACGCCCAGGAAGAAAGAGGTACGATCACCACTGGCAGAAATCGGCTGTGCTTTAATAGTATAAGATAGTTCGGGGTGGACACTCAAAAGTCTAGGATTGTCGGTGACGCACCAGTGCGGTGAAAAGTCACATCATACGCTGCTGCCATGAAGGAAGCCACTTCTGTAGAATTCTTCTTAGACACTTTGACAGTTGAAAGAATAAAAACCAAGTTACTTTACATTGTATTGATCTTCATCCCTAAATTAATATTTTATATACAGAACGTAAACTAGAAGTGATTTATCTTCATCATCAACGTATTAAAAAAAAACCTGTTGACTTAACTTTTGACGTATCTCGCCGAGAATTTTCATGCTTGTATAACTTCAGTAATAATAAGAAGTGATAAAACTAATCATTAAATCCTAAATCGTCCACGTTTCCAGTAAAGATGAGAAAGTGAACTATTGCTGTTTGTTTTCAGTTTTCTCATTACTACGACAAGACGATTTAGCAGATTGTGTTAGCTTTGGGAGTTACACAACCAATTAACACAACAAACAAACGTACGAAGAATAGCTACGCCGTTAATCTTGTTCGCAAAACAAATAAGAAGCCAGACACTTTGTTTTCCTTTCCGGTACATCATCAGCAATTCTCTTTGCGCCAGTTGCAAACAAATAGACTAAAGTGATTAAGTGGTGTCGGGGAAGAAGGTGGCAGAGCTGACCTCCACGTATTTTCTGACAGACTCCTAATTCCTTTTTTCTTCCTTCAGCACTACAAAATAGATATTAACATCGCATTCGAACATTTGTATTAAAACCGACACATAAGAGAACTCACTCCGGCAATTCTGCGTCTCCAAAAACCGAAAGAAGTAATTCACAGGACGTAAAACTAACATTATTATTATTATTATTATTATTAATATTATTATTATTATTATTATTATTATTATTATTATTATTTAGTTCTTTTTCCGGGTTGAACCGTGTTGTACATTCCGCACAGTTTGCCGACGTATTGCAGCATTCTTTGTCAAGGCGACTGAAATACCCCTACTTGGTCTCCCAGGCAGCAATCACACTACAAGAGTGGAAGACCGGATTTGTTTGAGATTCCCGACCTCATTAAGTCCTTAATCTCAACCTGACGTGTGGCTCTTAACTTGTGGTTTTGTTTGGAACTTAATTTCTAGTATTTCAGGAAAGGTAGAGGTGGCGAACATGGAGTTATTGAAACGTGGTGGTGGCAGTGTCTGCCGTTGTTTTCGACTTAGGAATAGAAGACTTATTTGAGCTTAGGAAGGTACTAGCTATCAGTTAGGCTTATTGAGAGGTTCAGAGGGCACTTAATTAAGGGGGTGCGTTGCTGGTTGTTGGGGCATGCAGTGTGTCTGGGTGGGAAGGTCTGGGGTTGGGGTACTTGGATTATGTGGTACTGGTTAGTAGAGAGAGGAGATTTTTACGAAGTTCTATGGTGGGGATGGTTTGTGATGTGCGGTTTAGATGGTGCTTGGGAAGGGGATTGAGGTTGAGGTTGAGGTTTTTGGAGATGGAATTTGTTGGTGAGTCTGCTGTGGGTGGTAGAGGTGCTTCCTCGCAATGGTGAGCTTTAATGGCTTTATCGATGAATGGGCAACCTGGGTATGATGCGGCATGTTGGCGCATTTGGCCTGATCTCTAGGGGCTGGGTAGACGGTGTGATGGTGGTGATCACCCCATCTGTTGCAACGGGTTTGGTTTGGACAGTTTTCTACTGAGTGATTTAACGTAAAGTCAATTACAGCACCTGAATACTAGTGATGTTTGTGGGCGAGGTTTGGTTTGATTAGTACGGGTTCGATTCTGGGTAGTAACGGGTTGGCAGACAGGGGATGGGGATGTTTGTGGTTGAGGTGGGTGTAGTGATTGGTGAGTGGGTTGTGTGGCTGCAGGTTGTGTGATTATTGGATCTGTTTGGATTTCCATTTCTATGGTTTGGGTACTGATGTCCGTTAAGGACGGTGATGAGGTGGTTTGAGTGCCGCATTCACACAGCGTAGGACCATCCTCCGAGGTTTCTTCTTCGTCTTCTGTGTCTTCAAGATCTCCTTCTTCTTCGGGTTCTTGGTGGGGGTAGGTGTCTGAGGGACGAAAAACCATGGGTTTTGGGACATCTTTAAGTGCTATTATTCGTGTATGGAGTTCTGGGCCAAGATTGTATTCAAGAGGAGTAATCATTAATATGTTGTTATGCGTTTCTTCTATTACTGCTACATGGGTTTGGATAAGATCTCTGATAGAGCTGAGTATTGTGTACCTGTACAGGGGCACAGGTCCAAACGAGGCTAAGAGGAAGGATAAGTACATTGCAATATGGTGAGATTGGGAGCATTAAGTTGTTTCTTTTACAAGTGAGGGTATTCGAAATTATGGTCCTCTATATTGGAGTTGTGGCTAGTTGCGGTGTCAGATTTTTGAGAAGCTGGCGACAGGGATCGACTGAGGTTTTTGGAGAAGGGGTTTAGGGGACGGGATACCTGGATTTCTTTCGTGGAGTCTTCTTTTAGAGCTGTGTGACTTCTAGTTTGGTAATTTCTAGGGGCGGGCTGAACAGGGGCCCGGCTAATTGGATCCACCAGGCTTGTTCCAAGATCTTGATTTCTGAGGCATTGTGGGATTTTTCTTGGCGGGGGTTAGCTGGGTAGAGGTTGGGAGAGGTGCGGATAAAATACGGGAAGGTCAAACGCACTTGCGGACCGGGCTATATGTTTCCAACTTGTTGCCGGAACCGTGCCAGGCCAGTTTTATACGCGGATTACGCCACGGGCAAGGCACGAAATCAAGACACCAAGCTGACCTGAGAATTGCTCTGGGGCTAGCGGGTGCTAGCGGCGGTGCAGTCTTCTTGGCGGTCAGTGCGTGGTAGTCTGGGTTTCCAGTTCCTGCCGTCGGGGTTAGCTCGCTCCGAGGTGCTTACTTGCGGGGCTGCACGTGCCATGCCATCCCCATGTTCATTGCATTGAGCCGCAAGGGTCAATGCGTGAACTTTTCAGCCCATCGACCTTATTCGGGCTTGAGTGCTATGTCTGTCGTTGTTCCCAATTCTCTAACGCTGCTGATGAATTAGGATACGGTTGTAATTCTTAATCATTCACTGGCCAGAATATGACCGGGCGCATGTGCGCTGTTAGTGCTAGTTCAGCATCTAATAGTGGTGCTGAGAGAGCGAAGCAACAGTGCGAACGTTATTCACCCATCCAGTGAGTGGCCACGCCCGATATTGCTTAACTGTCTATAACAGCTGTGTTTAATGCTTTTAAAAGAAAGAAAGCTTCGGTGTTGGTTGGAAGGTGAGAGATTACAAGGCGACTTGGCGAAGGGGGGAGACTGGTTTTGGACTTGTTTTAATTTATGGTGAATGGGACTGGGGCTGGCCTATTATGGAGTGAGGAGGGTTAGTGATAGCAGGAGTAGGTTATTGGGATCTTGAGTTAAGTTGGAAGGAGGGGGAGGGGGCGGAACGTTGAGGAGTAGGAACGGCGGGGGATGTGTGTTCGTGTAGGTGAGGTGACGCTGGTGTCTGTAGTGCCTCTTAATTGCCTGTTTAAGATAAGGGCAGCCAGGAAACGAAGCGGCATGATTGCCTTGGCAGTTGGGCTGCACGTCGACCTACGTTGGTCTTAGCCGCTGTTATGTAATTGGATGTTCGTCCTGCGTGTTTATGTTGTGGTCTTTTTTCTTAATGTATGATAGGTATCCAAGATTTGCTGATTTTATATCCTTCTTCTAAATTCATATTGTCCGGGTGTTTCTTGATTACGATAGCCTCACGGATTTTCCTTTCCAGATTCTAAGGGATAGCTGCTAGGATCTTGGTCTTGTCTGCCTTGTTTCGTAGGAATGCTTGGCTACAGCTGAAATATCTGTGTTTTGGTTCTTGGTGTGACAGATGTGTTCTTTTAGGCGGGTAGAGATCAGACGTTTTGTTTCACCAACATAGCACGTTCCGCAGCTACATTCAATGGGGTATACTCCAGGAGCCTGTAATTCTATTGCGTCTTTTACTGGTGGCAGATAACGGGCTAGCTTCCGGTGTGGTTTAAAGATGGCTTTTATGTCGTATTTATCATCCAGTATCTTGCCGATCCTGTCTGTAGTGTATCGCTGTTTTTGGATGATGATGATGATTATTATTATTATTATTATTATTATTATTATTATTATTATTATTATTATTATTATTCAAATGCGTTTCTTTTCTCAGTAGCTCAATGCTGACAGGATAAGGTGTAATAAATTCACCTGTAATTACAAGCAAATAGTCAACAGAAACTGTATGACAGCCGAATATTACGCTCTCTGAACGACTCTCGGAGACTGCAGGGTTCCTAATCGGGTTCAACCCATGAAGATGATCACGTCTTCGTCCTAGAGTCGAACAGTCTTTATTTCACAATAATAGTATCGCTTGTATCATGTGTATAATTACTGGCCGTTATAAATGGTATAGAAACGGTCGCTGTTACTCGTTTTTCCCTTCAGACCATAGCAGTTTTGGTCAAGAGGCTACGTATGGGATTTTTACAGCAGACGTCCACCGGTGAATGGCGACTATTTCCCGAGAACTGCGCCGCTGACATATCCAAGATGTCTTCACATTTTGCCTCTAAATGTAGCTATTGGGTACAGTATCCCCTCTCTAAACCTAAATCACGACATGGATACATTTTGGCAGAATGAAAGCCCAAAAATTGAAGTAATATGACACTCGTATTTCTTCCTGTCAACCTGAAGTGACAGTTCTATTATTACTACTCTGACTGGTATGATAATTCGAAAATCAGAAAGTAAATCCAGCCAGCAATTATGACCCGTTTGATCAGCGCCTGGCGGAACTTACCCCTTCTCTTTGTGTTCATGCCCTCGCAAATTTCCAGTGTAACGTCTTTAAAACGTTGCTGGGATGATCAAGAGTTTAGCTTCACCGTACACACAACCATCACTGATATTCCCTTACTTTTTACTGTACTAGAAAACCGTATACAACACAGAAGTTTATAAATTATATTCTAAACACATTTTGCCATAAGAAATTTTCGTGTAAAGAGAGTTTTATGTTTTAGGATCTCTCTCCTTAATTTTTTGGAAGAGCCTATACCGAAGATCATACTAGCTTTTATTAAAATTGAACATCATGTTTCATAACAAACCTATCCTTTTTTTCTCGTGATTTTGCAATAGAAATCGCCACTGTTGTGCAGTGGTTAGTGTGATTAGCTGCCACCCACGGAGGCCCGGGTTCGATTCCCGGCTCTGCCACGAAATTTAAAAAGTGGTACGAAGACTGGAACGGGGTCCACTCAGCATCGGGAGGTCAACTGAGTAGAGGTGGGTTCGATTCTCACCTCAGCCATCCTGGAAGAGGTTTTCCGTGGTTTCCCACTTCTCCTCCAGGCAAATGCCGGGATGGTATCTAACTTAAGGCCACGGCCGCTTCCTTCCCTCTTCCTTGTCTATCCCTTCCAATCATCGCATACCCCTCCAACGCCCCCTGTTCAGCATAGCAGGTGACGCCACCTGGGCGAGGTACTGGTCATCCTCCCCAGTTGTATCCCCCGACCTAGAGTCTGAAGCTCCAGGACACAGCCCTTGAGGCAGTAGAGGTGGGATCCCTCGCTGAGGGAAAAGCCAACCCTGGAGGGTAAGCAGATTAAGAAGAGAAGATTTTGTAATAGGCAAATGAAATTAAACTGACCCGACAATGACTCCGGTGTAAAACCAAAGTATACGTGTGTGGTCCAGAATTCACGAACTGTACAAGTGGAGGTCGTGATATCAACAGGAAGGCAGTCTTTTCTCGTCACTTGGACATTTCGCGATCTTTCCAGTAACCATGGTAACACCAGACAAGCAACTTGCTCTCAGACTAAAATACTACACCCACCTTAACGTTTTCATTTGTTTCTTCCCCGAGACACAAGTAGGTCTATTCACGTTTTCTTCTATAATAATTTTTAGTCCTCTATTGTCAACAATTCCGCCTTATAGAACGAAGTGTAGACACGAATTCTAAAGAAACTTGTCTTCTCACAATGCACTGAACTGGACTCGTGACAAATAGCAAACGAAACAGAGTAAGCTGGTATTAAGAAGAATGGCCATGACTGAAATTTGAAAGTCAGAAGCCATTCATTTTTGCCATTAATTGCCCACCTGGTGGCCGGGATCCTTAAGGCGGTCTGACACCGTGGTTAGACAATTCGAATCCTCTTGGTCGAAATAAAATTCACCTTCAGAATGTTGGCCGGCAGGATAGGAGAGGTGGTGGCAATCACTAGATTGCGTGCCAAAAGCCTGGATTCAATTCCAAACCTCTCCGCAGTGCTCATGTGGAGTAATGAAATGAAATGGCGTATGGCTTTTAGTGCCGGGAGTGTCCGAGGACAAGTTCGGCTCGCCAGGTGCAGGTCTTTCGATTTGACTCCCGTAGGCGACCAGCGCGTCAGAGGATGAAATGATGATGAAGACTACACATATACCCAGCCCCCGTGCCACAGAAATTAACCAATGGTGGTTAAAATTCCCGACCCTGCCGGGAATCGAACCCAGGGCCCCTGTGACCAGAGGCCAGCACGCTAACCATTTAGCCACGGAGCCGGACCTCATATGGAGTGAAGGCATATGGCGCTGTTGATGGTGATTCGTCCGTCGGATTAAGACATTAAGCATTGAGCAGACCCATTTGGTGCTATTTGACAGGAATAAGCTATGTGTCGGCACTGGGTTTTACGTTCTACCTTTCCTACTATCATATATCGCGTCATTCATTTCATCGCATTAACTCCTCTGATGATATTGATGTCAGGAAGGGCATCCGGTAATAAAAACCCGCCACGACAGATTCATCTCACCTCATTCTCGACCCTGTAGAGAAACGGGACAAGGGTTAACCAATCAATTGTATAAGCATATCCTCAAAATGTCAACGCTCAATGTTGTGTTAAATTAATTGGTGCGTTATTAAAAAGTCCTTTGTGCAACAATCTGTATTACATTCCATTAGTATTTCGTCTATTGGCACATCAACCACGTCACGTTAACTTTATAATTTGCATTTGGCGTGTAGGCCTATTTGCAATTAGTAATATTTTCAGTTTGGCTTTAAAATGATTAATGTATTTTCTCCCCCATCACTTTTTACGCAATCCTTGCGACTTCTGTTCTCTGTATATTGACGGAGCTAACAGCACCAAACTTTTGAAGGAAGAGGAGCACAAATAAACTTAGTTTTGGGGAAGTGTGCCCCATTTATACATGCCCAGACCTCTGCGTGACCTCAAGACATTTCAAATGGTACGAAGTGACAAAAGCAACTTGTTTCTGGTAGATCAAGGCACACAGAATTTTGGTAGAATTTCAGTTAAATTTGAGTCGTGGCTGGAGTTAAGGATGTAGTTAATCTCGCCGAGTCTGCAGCACTGCCGCTGCTAGCAAACACCGCGCTTGTTGATTCTGTAGCCCAGCTCACTAATTACCGACCGATTAAATTAACTCCGTATTCCAGAGAAATGCGCTTGCTCGCTCGCTTTACTTTTACTTCAGATCCGGGGACGTTTTGCCTTTTGGGAGAGAGATATTTTTAATTTTTATGTGTGTTTATATTGGAGCTCTATATTAATGAGAGCTTTTGATGAGTAATTTTTATAACATAGATACTGCTCCCTCTGTTTGTCATCGCGTTATTAGCACAGGAAAAATAAAGATAAACAAGAGCTAACATTTCTACAGAAGAGATTTTGCGAACAAGAATTCTGCTTCAAGTTCTTTTTTAAAAACATGACCCACTTAGACTTCGAAAAATATTTTATAATTCAAAGACTGTCTGAACACCTTCCACATTTCAGCTGATTAAAATCCTGTGACCAGGAACTAGAACCTGCTCCTATCTCTGTAGGAATGCAAGGCCACAGTATTTTATACAAGGCAGGTAAATTCACCTCAGTAAGAGAGTTTTTCTGTAGTGTTCCAATGTCTTATCAATAAAGTCGACCTGTGGACTTCACACCACAAGCTGCACTCAAAACTCTCTCCACATAATTACCACTGGTCTCGCGGCGCGCGCGGAACAAAGCCAGCTAAGCTGGGCAGGTTAGACCGTCCCCCCGCCCCAGTCCAGTGCATTATACATCGCCTCATCCCAGCACTCATTGCACAAAATGCTCATATCATATTCCGTTAACAATGTGTGTGCTGGCTACGCTTGCTAGCTTGCTCTGTATGTATGGGGCCGTGGACACTCGCCGTCCCCTACAACTGGAGCACCACCCGTCTCCGTGGTCCAGAGGATCTGACTCGTGTGCCAGGCAGGTTGCCTACAGTGCGTCTGTGAGGAGGACCCAGCCCACGAGCCGGAGGAATTAACTAATGAAAGTTAAAATCCCCTGCGCTGCCGGGAATCGAACTCGAACTCCTTGAACCAAAGGCCAGCTGGCGAACATAAAATCCGAACATAATAATAATAATAATAATAATAATAATAATAATAATAATAATAATGCAAGTGAGAATTCGTATCTTCTTAATGCAACCCTGGGGGTGGGGTGGTATAGGATACACCCAAGGTATCCCCTACCTGTCGTAAAAGGCGATTAAAAGGAGGCCCAGAATGATTTACTTCTGTCAGGCGTCTCACTTTCATTTTTACTATCCGATCTCCGACGGTATTAGGTTTCCGAGGACTAGGGAGTCTTTCATTTTCACACCCTTAGCGGCATTTGTGTTTTTCTCTCTAAGTGTCGGACCCCATCCTTTTCCCCTCTGATTAATGTTATAAGAGGATGGTTGGCCAGTTTAAAACAATCACCACCCTGGTGCCAATTTTGCATTTCTGGCAGTACCGGGAATGGAGCCCGACGACGGCAGCCAACAGTGCTAACAGGCACGCGATGCCCTTCTACATCGCAATTATATATTCAACTACTGATATACAGAGACCGGGACCAATCTAGTTTCTTCTTTCCCTGTACTTATTTCTTCCGTCTGTTAGATCTCGACGTCAAATTATGAGAGACGCATCACTAATAACCTCAATGTTAGATAACGAAATTAAGGAAGGTCTTGACAAATTCCACTAATTTGTGAAAACAGGTAATCATTAAAGTTACATCTCTAAACGCTGCAATTCATCAGGATATTCTACCTTTGTATAAAGAACCATCCCCTCGTGGGTTTCAACTCCAATCATATTGTGTCTACATTTTACATCAGATAGCACGCATTACGTATTCCCATTCACCCAGGTGACCGAATTTCAACCAATCAAGTCTTTCACACAAAACAAAAGACAGACAAATGTATTTCGTTCACAGCTGCATTAATAGTTGAGTGCAACTACTCCTCTACAGCGCCGTTCCGCATTTGTCGCTAAACTACCCCACCTAGCAGCTGATCACCACGCGTAAGATGAATCCGTCAGCTATTATTATTATTTACAGTAAATAAAGAAAACTCACGAGTAACGCAATTTTTCCTTCCAACATTGAATAGAGTTAGGTACCGGTAAGTACCGGGTATATATATATAATCCAATTCGGTCAAAATGATGTGGCCTCTTATCTTAAAATCCAGGTATAATATTTCTTCCCAAGTTCTTTCCAGGTGGAACGGGGAAGGACGGTTTTTTTTTTTCTTTTTTTCTGACAATTAACTCCAGCAATATCCTTATGCCATAGGTCCGGTGGCCTTCGCTTCTCTTGGGTCCCACTGCAGTACCGGTACCAACCTATCCATCTGCCATCTTTCTTGTTAGCAACATGACCATTGTTCTCAGAGCTGCCTCTGTGGATCAGTGGTAGAGTGTCGGCCTCCGGATCCCAAGATAGCGGGTTCAAACCCGGAAATAAGTCCATTCGACACTCCACGTCGTACGATATCGGAATGTAAAATATTAAATTTCAGCCATAGACGCCCAAGAGAGTTTCGGTTTACTCGGTAGGCCTAGAGTAAAACAGAACGTCGAAATTGACGAGCAGACAACCAGATGACGTCAAATCGAAATGTCTGCAAACGGTAGCTGAGGACATACGATTATTATCATTCTCATCAGGACGTAATTAAACTTGATGACCGATCTCATGTCTTCTTTCCGTGTAAAACCCAGCATTAACCTACAATACTTGTGCTGTTCAAAGTGAAAGTTTCAGTCATAATATACTGATCTGATCAAAAACGATTTTCTCCGGGTTTACAGCCATGTTTGATCTGAAGATTACTGAGTGCCTCCCATGCTTTCCAGCCTAACTTAAAGTGTCAAAAGATTTATGGTTTTATAACTCCATTCGTTTCACAACCTAGCGATCTTGCCTACCGGTGTGGCGCCAAACTTTCATGAAGATAGTAAATATGTCTTCATTTGTGCATTATTAATCACACCATTACGGGATATAATAATAATAATAATAATAATAATAATAATAATAAAGTCTAATAAAAGGGGAAGCAGGGACCCGTGGTCGCCAATCCATGCTGGGTTCCCATTTGTTGGAAATATAAGATTTTGTTTTTTACAACTGGCTTTACGTCGCGACGATGGGATAGGAAAGGGCTAGGAGTAGGAAGTGACCATGGCCTTAATTAAGGTACATCTTAAGGGCTGCCGACAGTGAGGCTCGAACCCACTATCTCCCGAATGCACGCTCAAACTGCGCGCCCCTAACCGCACGGCCAACTCACTCGGTCATAAAAATCTTAACGCATTGGTTAAATGAGATTGGCTAAAGCTTTTTGGCAATGCAAGGATGGGGAAACGTTAGAATTGGGAAGATAGCGACTGGTGTGGAAATGGGAAACCACGGAAAACCATCTTTAGGGCTGCCGGCGTTGGGATCCGAACCCACCATCTCCCGAATGCAATCTTAGTTATGCAACTGGAACTTAGCCGAGTGCTTCTATAATAGTTGTGTTGGAGACATAATTGTGGACTGCTAGTAGCGGGACGGCAAGCTTTGGAAGAGTTCCCACTCATCTCACGAGGACCAGACAGCCTAAATGCCTTGTTGAAAATATTTGACACGATAAGCCTAAAAAAGCAAAAGTTACTAATAAATGAAACAGAGGGACTTTGAAACATCATGCAGCCATTTCTTAAAAACACCATTAGTACACAGTGTTAGTTGCCGGAGGGGTCATCTCAAGGGGGACAGTCTGACTACGCTCAGCTATGCGGCGTGTTCGTTATCAGCTGTTTACCTTTCCGCGACCGAAGATCCCAGAAACTAACAGCAGCTTTCATCACAACCTTGCAAACGAAGGTAATGTCTATTACTTAGATCCGAAGGGATGGTGGCGGTGATTATTGTTCGAAGAGGAAGTACAACAGGGTAACACTAATCAAGGGAGGTCGGATAAGATAGATAGATGAAAGTGAGGAGCCTGACACAAGTGGAAGCAATGCCATAACTCGGCTAAGGACCCCGTGGTTACGAACCCACGTTCCCAACTTGAGAGTCCCTGGGGCCCCTTTTAGTCGCCTCTTACGAGAGGCTGCGTGGTGCTGAGCCACGTCCTGACTTGTTGGCAAGGTTCCCTTGCTGAATAGATGGCGGAACTAGTTTCCTGAAGAAGGCTCACGTTAATATTGCAGATGAAATGAAGACTATATTGACAGCAACTGCAGTATCATCTACAGTAATGGTGCATTCATTCTATCAACCCGCTTTAATCCACAATCGATTACAAACGAATACAAATTGAAATTGCACGGAAAAGTAAAACAGAGAGCAATGGGTGAGATTAACACACGGAGGGTCAATTATATCACGTTAGTTCCTGGCAGTAAATATGGAAACGCTATTTCTAGCGGTTGAATACCATGACCTCCAGTCACTCGCCCTCATTTCTGGACATACAGTGAGAACCAAAAGTATTCGAACACCAGCATTTTCGATGTAAAAGGTAAAACTTTTACCCATATGGGTAGGAAGTAAAATTCTGCATGCCGATGCATTAGTAGTGAGCTTACTTCTGAAAACAAGCGGGATTTGTTTACCAGTCCCTTTCATGCCTTTTATACTAAACACCGATTTGGAAAAGGTGGCTTGTTCTATGCTCCCAAAAGTATTCGGACACACAACGGAAGAGAGAAACAAATGAGCGTTGTGCCGTCTCTCACGCGTTTCAGAATCATGTACAGCCCAAGTAGTAGTAGCAGCAGTATGACACGTGACAGCATGCGGACAGCAAGGAAATCAACAGCAGAAACAAGGTAAGGAGACGACACAGGATGAAAGAAAATTGATGCCGATTTGAGTGGCTCAGACGGTTGAGGCACTAGCCTTCTGACCTCAACGTGGCAGGTTCGATCCTGGCCCAGTCCGGCGGTATTTGAAGGTGCTCAAATACGTCAGCCTCGCGTCGGTA
Source organism: Anabrus simplex (assembly GCF_040414725.1). Taxonomy (NCBI): domain Eukaryota; kingdom Metazoa; phylum Arthropoda; class Insecta; order Orthoptera; family Tettigoniidae; genus Anabrus; species Anabrus simplex. The sequence continues at coordinate 220,642,203 of NC_090279.1, read as the reverse complement.
GATTTACTGGCACGTACGAAGAACTCCTGCGGGACTAACTTCCGGCTCGGCGTCTCCGAAAACCGTGAAAGTAGTTAGTGGGACGTAAAGCTAATAATTGTGTAGAAAATTGACTAAGGCTATAGATATATATATATACCTTATCGTTGCCGGACATCTGAAAGGACACGTCGGCAGAGGAAAGTCGACCACACTGACCATGGCGGACATGGATATGGAGAAAACGGTGAATCTAGCAAAGAAGTCAGCTAAGGATAACATGATGGCAAGCATAATTAGTGGTCATACAAATTTTAGAGAAAAAGGAAGGGTATGTATAGGTACTTTAAGGCAGAAACAGGTTCAAAGAAGGACATTCCAGGAATAATTAATGAACTAGGGGAGTGTGTATGCGAGGGTCATCAAAAGGCAGAAGTATTCAGTAAGCACTATGTAAAGATTGTTGGTTACAAGGATAATGTCCAGATAGGGGATGTGAGTAACACTAAAGTATTAAAATTTACCTATGGAAACAATGACATTTACAGTAAGATACAAAAGTTGAAAACTAGAAAAACAGCTGGAATTGATAAGATTTCTGGGGATATAAAGGCAATGGGTTGGGATATAGTACCATATCTAAAGTACTTATTTGATTATTGTTTGGTTGAAGGAGCTATACCAGATGAATGGAGAGTTGTGTATAAAGCTGAAAATTACAGGCCAGTCAGTTTGACATGCACTGCATGTAAGCTTTGGGAAAGCATTCTTTCTGATTATATTAGACATGTTTGCGAAATTAATAACTGGTTTGGCAGAAGGCAGTTTGGGTTTAGGAAAGGTTATTCCACTGAAGCTCAGCTTGTAGGATTTCAGCAAGATATAGCAGATATCTTGGATTCAGGTCAAATGGACTGTATCGCGATTGACCTATCTAAGGCATTTGATAGGGTGGATCATGGGAGACTACTGGCAAAAATGACTGCTGTTGGACTAGAAAAAAGAGTGACTGAATGGGTGGCTCTCTATATATAGACAATAGAACTCAAGAGAATTAGAGTAGGCGAAGCTTTATCTGACCCTGTAATAATTAAGATGAGAATTCCTCAAAGCAGTATTATTGGACCTTTATGTTTTCTTACATATATCAATGATATGTGTAAAGAAGTGGAATCAGAGATAAGGCTGTTTGCAGATGATGTTATTCTGTACAGAGTAATAAATAAGTTACAAGATTGTGAGCAGCTGCAGGGTGATCTCGATAGCGTTTTGAGATGGACGGTGGACAATGGGATGATGATAAACGGGGTTAAAAGTCAGGTTGTGAGTTTCACAAATAGGAAAAGTCATCTCAGTTTTAATTATTGCATAGATGGTGTGAAAGTTCCTTTTGGGGATCACTGTAAGTACCTAGGTGTTAATATAAGAAAAGATCTTCATTGGGGTAATCACATAAATATGAGTGTTAATAAAGGGTATAGATCTCTGCACATGGTTATGAGGGTATTTAGGGGTTGTAGTAAGGATGTAAAGGAGAGGGCATATGTCTCTGGAAAGACCCCAACTAGATTATGGTTCCTGTGTATGGGACCCTCGCCAGGATTACTTCATTCAAGAACTGGAAAAGCGCAAAGAAAAGCAGTTCGGTTTGTTCTGGGTGATTTCCGACAAAAAAGTAGCGTTACAAAAATGTTGCAAAGTTTGGGCTGGGAAGACTTGGTAGAAAGGAGACGAGCTGCTCAACTAAGTGGTATGTTCCGAGCTGTCAGTGGAGAGATGGCGTGAGAGGACATCAGTAGACGAATAAGTTTGAGTGGTGTCTTTAAAAGTAGGAAATATAACAATATGAAGATAAAGTTGGAATTCAAGAGGACAAATTGGGGCAAATATTCGTTTATAGGAAGGGGAGTTAGGGATTGGAATAACTTACCAAGGGAAATGTTCAATAATTTTCCAATTTCTTTGCGATCATTTAAGAAAAGGCTAGGAAAACAACAGATAGGGAACCTGCCACCTGGGCGACTACCCTAAATGCAGATCAGCAGTGATTGATTGATTGATTGGCCAACGAATTCTCGATTATGCAGAAACTCGTGATCTGATCATCACGAACAGCTGGTTCAAAAAAGCGTGATACTCATCTAATCTCGCACTACAGTGGCTCCAATTCAACTCAGATTGACTACATCCTTATGATTAAAAATAGGAGAGGATTTCCACCAATCAATACTTATTTATTGTATATATTAAACTACAGGACCGGTTTCGACCTCATATTCAAGGTCATCTTCAGCTGAACCATACATACATATTTATATAATGAAGCTTTGATTAAGATTGTGGTGTTGAAGGAATGCCATATGATGATGATGTACATTTAGTTACATACAAATGGGGCACGTCTTAGCGTGAACTGGCGTATATGTCATTCTGCACAATATTGCAAGTGTATGTCTAAAATGTTGAAGGTCTTAAAACTAGTGTATAAAACACGTCTTTTCCTAAACTAACTTATATATATGTACAAGATAAAAACAATATATAAAAACACTTCATGCATATGAACATTCGTTCTTGCTTGGTGGTCAATACATAGACTAACTTCCGTATTTAAGTCTTATTCACAGTTGTACACTTCAGCTGCTATTCTTGGAGTTTGTAAAATTGCATGGATAAAAAGTTTTGTCTTCCTGTGCGTATGTGAGATAAAACACTTTCAATTTTAAAAAGGTGCCAAATGTATGGATGAAATTCAAGTAAAATATGTTCAGCTCTGCTGTGTGTGTTGCCCTTTTATTAGAAACAATTCATGTTGTCTTTTTGGCGTCCGTAAATTTGGATGACATTGGTTTCAAAGTAGTGGCTCCTTTCCTATTTGTAGCTGTGCAATGATGTTATGTTTATTGTTGTTGGTGTAGCTGAGTTGTGTTTGACATGCGAGCTTGTAATGTACTCACTAGTTTTAAGACCTTCAACATTTTAGACATACACTTGCAATATTGTGCAGAATGACATATACGCCAGTTCACGCTAAGACGTGCCCCATTTGTATGTAACTAAATGTACATCATCATCATATGGCATTCCTTCAACACCACAATCTTAATCAAAGCTTCATTATATAAATATGTATGTATGGTTCAGCTGAAGATGACCTTGAATATGAGGTCGAAACCGGTCCTGTAGTTTAATATATACAATAAATAAGTATTGATTGGTGGAAATCCTCTCCTATTTTTAATTGTGCAATTGTCAATACGGAAATGAAGATTATAGATTACGATACATCCTTATGAGACGATGTTCTAGATACAAAGGTTGTTCCTTACAAAACCGTTTGCAATGCAACATCGATAAAGTCGCCAAGGGCTGAACACTTGCCCAGAAGTGGACCAAAAGAATTAAATGGCGGCGCCTTATGGAGGAGGAGGCCGACGTTGTTGCAAAAATGACAGTGCCACTAATCACACACTTGAAGAGAGCTGGACTAAACTGAAAGACGCCGCTCATGAAACCGCATGCTCTATTCTTGTTACAACCAAACCAGGACGACGAAGGATTGATAAAGACACGTGGCTATGGGATAATGACGTTAAGGATGCAGCACGGAAGAAGTAACAGCTGTACCATGCGTTTCTTTCAGATAAAACACTTGTGGTAGGATTAACATAAAATACTACATTATGGTACACAAATCGTATTTAATTTTAGCTAATGTGCATTTTTTAAAGTAAATCATGTTTAGTCCTTAGAATTTATCTGCTGTCTTCGTCTTCCAATATTTTCACCTATCAACAGTTTCCCTTGCATTGCACCAGCAACAACAAGCGCTGCTATCTTCTCAGCATTAGGTGACGTCACACGCAGAATTTAATCAGCTGTACGTCTCACAATCAGTTCAAGTTTGACTAGCATGGTAAACAAGATAATGTTGTTTGAAAGCAGCCCCTAACATATGCATACCAGGATCACTACGAAGAACGAGTTCAGTGCCTGTATTAGTACCTTAGAAGAAAAACAATTGCTATATTGATAAATCCATGCTCAGCATGCTTCTTCACCGCACGTCTCTTCCGCATCTGCTTGTTCGCTTTCTTTGTAGCCATGATAGGAGTTTGTTAATTCGTTGGTTATATTTTCGTGATACAGGTGACACGTACGACACTGTATCAATGAAGGCCTTTTACACCTGCTGATGTAAACTACAGTGCGTCAAAATGAAACTCGTACACTAGAGGAGAGCTCGTTTATTTGGATCCAACAACAAAAAATAGCTATTACTTTATTTTAGTCTTGGTTCTGGTTTAACAAATACAAGTTTCTCTACTAAGGTACGAAGTAAATCACCTCCTACTTCTTATACTTAAAGAAAATTAATATCTTTTTCTTAAACATGCATGAAACAGGTCAAAGTAAAACTCGTACACCTTCAAGTAGTTTCTGAACGATCTCTAATAACACAATGTTTTTAACAGACAATACTTTGTAGGATACCCTTTAGCACTTTGCATGGCTCTTAAACTGTTAGGTATAGATTGTACCAACTTTTCCTCGCAATAAGATGGATCTATTTTCGTCCATTCTTCACGAAGCAATTTTCAGATCATCTGTGTTCGAAATCGGGTGTTTTCTTATCGCTACTTCCAAGTAACGCCATAGATTATCTATAACATTTCAGTTTAGTGACTGTGGAAGGTATCTCGAGTACTTTGGGGCAATTACGCAGCAGCCACATCCGTACTATATGAGCTTTGTGCTTCGGATCGTTATCTTGGTAATACTTAAATCGATCAAGTATTCCAAGCTTATGAGCACTAGGTCGTAAATGTTCCTTCAGTATATTTAGATACACATGTTTATTCATGGTCTCATCAATAAAATTCAACTCTCCTGGTCCACTAGCTGACATGCACCCCAGACAGTTACACTACTTCCACCATGTTTTATACTTGGGCGTAGATTACTAGGTTTTAACACCTCATTTAGTTTCCTCCAAGCATTAACCTTGCCATATGATCCGAAGAGATTGTCTTTGCTTTCATTTGCAGAAATAACGGTCTTCCAGAAGTCAAAATCTTTTTCTACATGCTCCTTAACGAAGCTCAACGTTTTTTTTCCTATTTATCTTGCCAACAAAAATATTTTATTCCTAGCTATTCGTCCATGCCTGTTACTTTTCCTTAGGGTAAGTCGAACAGTTTCTGGATGTGCTCTCTGATTGGTATGTTCCTTAGCCATCACAGCCGGTTTCGGAGCACTATTCGCTGGATTTTCTTCACTTGTCTTACTATCCAACATTCCTCCCTGAGGTTGAAATGTTTTCTCCCACTCACTTTGTGTTTATTTTCACTGCTACGTATACTTTTATATTTATTTATAACACATTGTACAGTTGCATGACTCCTGATTACAAGTTTACCAACTTCTCGAAGTGTTTTTCCTCTCTTATAGTGAAAAATCATGAGTTCTCTTTCTTCGTTCGAAGATTGTCGACGCTCCATGATAGCACCGGAGATTATCGGTACTTCACAACTTTCCACAACAAACTGAATGTGGTGTCGAAATACAAACATACAGCATTTATACTGCCCTTTTATCTGCCCATATAGTTTCATTTCATTTTGACGTGCCCCAGGAACATATAGACAAAGAACCTGTTATATCTTGCTAAGTTAAGGGATACGCTAACTAGCCTGTGGTGACTTTATAATTCAGGACATGCCTTTATTTTGCCACACATAAAATGCGAACATAAATTATTGTCCACATTTCCATTCATAAACACATGCTAGTTACAGTGGTGTATGAGTGTCACTTTGATTCGCTGTACACGTTTGAAGCTTCGACAGAACAGGATCTCGTGCCCACTCACGAGGCATTTTCTCCCAAATCATCTTTACAGCAATTGCAGCTACGTTTACTAGAAATACTTTTGGTAATGTTTTCAACTCATCTTCAGTAAACGTGTTTAGTTTTTTATTGTAAACATGAAACTTTTAATCTCACACATGAGATCTTTACTAATGTTTCTTTCTCACTAATAAGTTTTGTACAATGCAACTTACAGAGGTCGCGCATATCCCGGCATGCATTGCGACAGCCAATTAAAGAACACACACATACACATGCCGTAAAGATACAGTAGTTTCATCGTTTCCTCACTACGCTCCTAATTCAGCAGATCGATTACATGTTGCAGGTAGATATTCGTGCAACAATTCCTTTTTTTCACAACCCTTTACAAACACTAGATCTGCTCTTGATAAATATGTCTTCATAGTTACAGCTAGAAAGCGATAAGGAATACATTTTTCTTCCCACTGCAGTCCTAAATTACCTTTAATCCACTGCATCTGCTTTTTATGTCCGACTCGTTGGCTGAATGGTCAGCGTACTGGCCTTCGGTTCAGAGGGTCCCGGGTTCGATTCCCGACCGGGTCGGAGATTTTAACCTTCATTGGTTAATTCCAGTGGCTCGGGGGCTGGGTGTTAGTGCTGTCCCTTACATCACTGCAACTCACACACCACACATTACACTATCCTCCACCACAATAACACGCAGTTATCTACGCATGGCAGATGCCGCCCACCCTCATCGGAGGGTCTGCCTTACAAGGGCTGCACTCGGCTAGTAATAGCCACACGAAAAAGAAAATCTGCTTTTTATCTTCATCTGTTTGCAAACAATAAGGGAAAAGATGGGCTAAATACTAAACCCACAACTGTTGGTGCTCAAACACAGTGCAATCCAACACCGCCACTTCTTTAAACACAACTTTGTTTTCTTTCACTTAAAAACCTTGCACATCAACTAGCAATGCCCTTGTCATGATGAAGTGAAAAAGCTGACAACTCTGTAACACAGTATCTCGTCAACTAAGTAAAATGTTCCTACTCATAGTATATATAAAGACTTGAGTTTACGAAAGCCCGTTAGCGAACAAGTCTAAACATGTACAACCATGTCGACGTTATTACTGCGTGGCTGTCTTTGGTATGATACCTGATCTGTCCCAGCATTTTGATCCTTCGACTTCAGCATTTTAACAGAATTAGTGAAAGCGTACGGGCATCGACCTTAAACTAGTTAGTCATACAAGAGCATGCATACCTTATAGACATAACGTTGGTTTTCTAAGCAACCCTACACTATAAGTTTACAATATACGGATAAGGAGCTGATGCGATGTGCAAAAATGTAAGGTAGGTAAAACGAAACATTATACGCTCACAAATAGCTTTCTACAACGACCGGTTGACAATATAATGAATTTTGAAGTTAAGGGTTATTTTCACCACAACTTTTTTTTTCACTTTCCATCTTCTCCACTTCTCGGCTGTCTTCGTAAGAGCTTCCTTACATTCTTCACTCCACCATACTTCTCTTTTCCTCTTAGCCTTCCCGAGCGTTTTCCTTGCGGCTTTATCGATTCCTTTGCATAGTTCTTGCCAGTTACCCTTTTTGCTGGTGCGGGTTTCTTCCCTGAAGTTGCTAATCCTTAGTGATTTTTATTTGGTTGGTATTGTCTGATCATCATCGTGGGAGGGTCGCTCTTTTGACCTAATGGGAGAAAGCGGATTTTGCTCAGTAATTTCACTCCGTCCCAATCTGCGCGTTGAAATATCCGGGTACGATTTTAACGCTGTTCCTTGGTATCCCGGTTATTTCGATTTCTAAAACATCCCAGAAGTCATCCACTTTCTGTGGGTTGTTCTTGTTGTCTTCGTTGATCGGGACGTGGAAGCTGGTGAGACTATACTTCTCATTCTTGCATTTAACTGTTAGTACAGGTAATCTTTCAGATTTTGTCAAGGCAGTGATATTGTTCGTTATCTTCTGGTTAATGTAGGAGGCGGTTCCGAGTCCATGCATGTTGGCTGCTGTTATCGGCGACTTTCATTTGAACTCTGTAGTTAGTGCCCATGTTGTTTTCGTCCAGGAATCTGGTCTCTTGGGTAGATAGGATTTTTATTTGCTTTTTGTCCAAAAGCTCTTTTAATTTTTTTTTTTTTTTGTTTTTCGACTGTGGTAAGCGAGTTGACATTTTATTGTCTCATTGAAATAGTTCTTCTTGAATTTGAGTTGGAAGGTGTTTCAAGACGCTCCGACTCGTCTTTCTCGCGTATGCTGGGGTTCCCCAGAGCCCTAGGACCTGGGTAGTGCTTTCTTTCAGCGGCGAATGAAGTTCCGAGTTGTTAGGGTAGGAATGAGCGTGCAAAGTTAGTCCGAAAAGATTACTTTGTCGTAGTTTACTCCACTAGATTCTCCGCTCACTCTACCATTATTACCACCATGAGACGAAATTGAGAAAAATAACTGGGAATTACCTGCGAGAAACCCCTACGAATGTATCTTAACTTAAACTGGCGTTTGCAGAAAAAAAGCTCCAACTTAAAATAAAAAAAAGATGAAATGAGCAGAAAGAGAGCGCGGCCACCCAGCAGTACGGCCGTAGGAAGAATGGGTCCAGTACCGTAAGGAGCTGTAGCGGTTCACCCTGCAATTTAGCCTGATAACTCTTCAACATTTCGGTGCGAATTTCATTTACTACCCGACAAACAGACGTCAGAAGAGCGAACCGACAATAACACTCATATTGCGAGCATAGTGCTGGAAATATCCCGTTCAAACAGTTGAGGAAAACTCCTTCAGTATTAATAATATGTATCGATCAGAATTAACGATGTCTTTATGACAGAAATGTCCCTATAATTATTTTAGTACTAACGACGCACCAAGTCACGAAGTGGAGTTATTCTCACGAGATCGATAACAGTCATTTTGCGAACAAAACCACGCGTCATCAGAAAACAGCGCTAATTGATGATTTAATTCATTACTGTTGAAGAAACCAATGACAATAATGTTTTCTTTCAACTGGATCTCAAATTTTGTAGTTCCATGACTTAGCAAGGTTTGAATTTTACTTCTCTTTCCGCCCACCCTGCAGAAGAATGTGAAAGCTCATTTTGCTGAGTTAGTTTCCTTCAAGATTTTCGGAGGGTGGGGGGTGGGGGTGGGGGGTGCGAATCACTCAATTCTTGCAGAAACATCCTGATTGTTTCATCAGTAAAGACAGCGGGTTGTTTAACTTATTTTTTTTAACAGTGAACCTCCAATTCTGAATTTATTCCATAATTTTATTAGTTTCGTAAGTAACAGGTTGGCAATCGTGCTCCAGGGAATTGTTCGCAGAATGTCTTCCCAGCTGTTCAACACTTAATTCAGTGGCCACGAAACGCACTAAAACCAATCAATTACTGCTGTTTAAGTTTATCGCAGATTAACTGACACCATAACTTGACCGGCCCAGACATAACGCAGGCTCGCACTGTTAGAGAGGAAACAACCAAGATAAGAGTGGGAGATACTGAAACTTCATATGCTACTAACATGGCGGATAATGTGAAAACAATCCAGCTCGAATTGTGTCTCGTTCTACCACCAGAACACCTCAATACTCTCTTACAGTACCACCAACTACTTTTGCGGAGGGTCTGTAGTGCTACAATCACTGGAATAAGTCTTCAATTTGAGGACAGAAGAGCACTACGGCCAAGGATAGCCTATACATGCAGAAATAACTCGTTTGAAAGCGAGAAAACTGGACTTCTATGAAGAGGCTGCTCGAAGAAAAGCTAAGCCGTCGGCAATTCCTATCATACTACGAACGGTGTTCATTTGTGTGTGATGACATTTTGACACTAAATCAGTAACTATGTGCACCAACTAAGTGAAGTTATTCGTGTTACCAGCACATAGGCCTACACTGAACTTACCGTTACGTTATATATGGAAGGTAAGTAGTATTTCTTCAACTCTAGAGATTATTATGAAAATGAATTTAATACTATTTAACACTTATCAGCACTTAAAGGACGACCAAAGAACATCGCCAATGAAGAAACCAGATACCGAAACGAACTGACCATGCAATATATATATATATATATACAATTTGCTTTACGTCGCACTGACACAGATAGGTCTAGTGGCGACGATGGGACAGGAAAAGGCTAGGAGTGGGAAGGAAGTGGCTGTGGGCTTAATTAAGGTGCAGCCCCAGCATTTGCCTGGTGTGAAAGTGGGAAACCACGGAAACCCATCTTCAGGGCTGTCGACAGTGGGGTTGGAACTATTTCCGGACGCAAGAGGTAAAACAGTACTGGAAGCAATGGAATAAGTGGCAATGGCAAGGAACACGGTGATAATTAGCTTTAGACAAGAAGAAAATGCTGGAGGTTTCAGAAACTAAATTATGAGACTAGAATTAAGTAGTATTCGTGTAGTCTACCTGTATAGGCGACCTGCGCGTCTCTTAGGACGGGGCCCTATCTAAGATGAATTCTGATGTTCAAGACGGCACAAACATCCAGACCGCAAGACAGAAAGTAAAATTCTCCGACCCAGGCGGGAATCAACCACTTGGACCAAAGGCCAGCATGCTATGGAGTCGGACACCACGGAGATGATCCCGTGAGATATCAACTTTACACAATTGTTCAAATACATTTTGTTGTAGCATATTATTTCACGCAGGCTTATACTATGTCTGGGAAACATAAAGCGACGCTAAACCCTGATTAGGTTCGATGTTTGTCCAATAGGAGGCTTTTGTCGTAACGGTCAGTTTTTAAGATCCGTGGTGTATAAATAGCAAGAGTAGGCCTAACCTTTTTACGATACTGACCCTGCTAGGGCGAGGATGGCGACTGATGATCGAACACGTAGGAACGCCCACTGCTACTGCCAGATCACCACGACAGACTGATGGCCCATGGCGTCATGAACAGTGGAAGGAGATGATCCCAATGAGATGGAAAGAGCCCTTCATCAGCAGCAAGGGGGCTCCAACATGTTTGGTCTAATTTCTATCCAGGATAATATGACTGGTCTGGTGAACAGAGACAACGCTCGTCCTCACTGAGCCAGAGTAGTGTGGCCGGTATGTTCTGTAGTGAGATCATCATTTTCCAGCTCCAGTTAACCAGGTGTGGTGTACAAGTGCTCGCCTGTCAGAGTATAGTTTCTGTTCCTCTATCTCCTCCCTCTTGCTGACCTCCGATTTTACTGTGTCTCCCATCTTTCACTTCTCTGTCAAAGTAATTTCTTGTTGTGCTCAGGATATGTCCAAACAATTGTTAACTACGTCTTTCCAACAGTATTTTGATGCCAGCCTCCTTCCTGTTTGCTTCTTGTCCTTGTTGTCTTTTGGCTCATTGTTGTGATGAGTTTCATTTCTGTTGACACCTTGTTATGTAGGGTATATGAGACTGAAATAAAATAGGTATGACACATAGTCGGTTTTACTTTCTGGGGTATTTTATCATCCCAGAGTAGATTTCTTTCTTGAAAATAAAATTGAGAATATTTCTGAGTCCTATTAAGTATTTATTTAGTGGGTTATATTATCTTTTGAAATGATGCTTCAAGATATTTGCAGTTAGAAACAGGCTGTAACAAATTCCCTCCATGAAAATGTTTGAATTTCTATCCAGGATAATATGACTGGTCTGGCGAAGAGATTCAACAGGGCTTGCTGCCATTGTGGGCGAGTTGTGAAGTGTCCAAGGATGATCCGATTGTAGGCTTTTTGAAATGTGGATGTATCGCACAACGGGCAGATTACGTGTGAAGTCTTAGCCGCCAGAGGCCTGTTCATCCGCGATACATTAAACTCAAGATCACGTACCTGCTGTGAGAAGAACTGACCATCAGTCCCAGCAACACGGTGCGAATTGTGGCCACCCGGCACGGTTTTGCACATCCCTGGCTGTAAGCATCAAAAGAGAAAACCGTGCAAAACGCTTTTTTGGTTTTGTAATGGTAAACAGTTCCATCAGTTAATATACACGTCAGTAATATCTCAAATGCTGATTCCAGTGCTTTAGCTGTTCCCCTCCCCGCAACTCGCCTCTCCTCACCAATCACACACAATCGCTCAATAGAGCTTCAAAAACATTTCCCGTGGGACTCTCTCTCCAATCAGCACTCAAGATCTAGTCCCCATCCCTCGTCCTCGCGATATTGTTCTTGCAATAAAAATAATTAAAAGAAACTCCCAGGCCGAGCCAACCGCTGCTCTTAAAAGAATCTCCACACTCACACGCACAACACCAGGGGTGACCCATTGTCGCGCTGACCAGGCATTTTGTAGTTAAAAATGCTCCACAATTAACTCTACCACAAAGGGCTTTAGACTATCAGTGTTTGAAGTCCACAGTTCCTTCTCTTCTAAAATCCGTGGCTCCACCATGGACTCGAATAATAATAATAATAATAATAATAATAATAATAATAATAATAATAATAATAATAATAATAATCGGCTCCTTGCCTGAATGATGAACGTCGAGACCTTCCGTTTCGAGGGACCTGTGTTCGATTCCGGTCGAGTCGGGGTTAACTCTGACACTGTAACTAGGCGTTGTGTTCTTAACACGCAATAGCGGGTAGGGTTCGGTCACGAAGGACGTAAAACAGAGCCAAGTTCACACGTGTGAGATAAACGTGACAGCGAGCAGGCATTTTGATTTTACGTAATCTAGGCCGCTTGCGTTTTCTTCTTTACGAGATAAGAGATAAAGGTTCTCCGTTGTGCTATCTATGTTTAAGTTCCAATTAATTTTGTCGGCCTTGAACCTGCGATCTTGGAATTCAGAGAGGGCTCCGGTGAAAGGCCATTATAAGGAGTAAGTAAAAACCGAGTTCGATCTTATTACACAAAAATGAAATGGGGTATGGCTTTTAGTGCCGGGAGTGTCCGAGGACAAGTTCGGCTCGCCAGGTGCAGGTCTTTCGATTAGTCAGCCGTAGGCGACCTGCGCGTCGTGATGAGGATGAAATGATGATGAAGACAACACATACACCCAGCCCCCGTGCTAGCGAAATTAAACAATGGTGGTTAAAATTCACGACCCTGCCGGGAATCGAACCCGGGACCCCTCTGACCAAAGGCCTGCACGCTAACCATTTAGCCATGGAGCCGGACCTTATCCCGCAATGCCTACCCTACGCGGCGCTTCGCGTACAGAACCTTGAAGTGCGACCGCCACTTGGCTAACACATCCTCCACTTCTCCGAGACATTCCATACGAAAGCGTGCATGAACCAGGTGTCCTTTCTCACTAGAAGAAAAACACACACACAAATCGAACTGGAATTTTACAATCCAAAGAGGGAGAGGGGCTTGGGGTCTTCAACCAACTGGCTCAAGGTGTGCGCTATTCCTGTCACAGCTCGCACTCGTATGCATCACTCACATGAAGATTTAAAGCAAACCATTGCCTGTGCGATCTCGAGAACAACAGAGAACGTATTCGCGTTTTTAGCCGACTACAATCAAGTCCCAAGAGGCTAGGCTATGTACAGACACAATATGAGATAAGCTTTCATTTAGATTGCATCCATTCTTGAGCAAACCCGTCTTCTTTCATGTATGGACAGACAAAAATTCTCGGGTGCCAGTAATTGCGATTCATGTTTCATATCTACCCGTTCTCTTATTTTTTCAATTTTTTTTTTATACCAAGGGGTGAGTACTCTCTGGTGGCCCCTGGCGACTTAATTGGGAATGGCGCTCTCCACGAGCTCTTCTCTTCACTTTCCATCAACCTCACTGCACAAATATAACACTATTTGTAGAAATCTTCGTTCGTAATGAAAACCTATCTCCAAGTTTCCTCTCAACGTTCGTTATTTCACTTTGGATAACTAACATAAGAAAAACAATGTCGACTCAAGAGCACTTCCCGGGGGAGTCAGTCGCACATATGAATTAGGCCCAGTTTGCCCTCAGCCAAGGAGCCAGACTATGTTGAAACACCTTACCACAATTCGTGCGGATATTATACGGCCACACCTTTATCGTATGTTTCCGCACTATTTTCCAAACCAGCAGAGAAGTATTTCTGGGACCGGGAGATTAGAATGAATGCCAATAGTTTGATCGAATGAAGCAGTCTCCCACAACGAAAATTACGCTGAAAGACGTACTCTAAATGGTGTGCCAACTTTCAACAATAATGATGTGAAGCTCCAATTCAATTTCCTGTGCCCCTCAATTCTGAAGCCAATATACAATCTGTATGTTAGAATCTATAAATTAAAAGAGTTTACTAAAAAGAGCTTAGGCATATCCGTCCGTCTGTTCCACTGGACCGATCCGCTTCATTTTTGTATTATTATCTACAGAATTACCTGATGAGACATTGATAGGCCCCTAAGTTTAGCCAATCACTCTTATCGTTACTCGCAATACATTCTCTACCAAGCAGGTTGCTAAACGACTAAAATTTTCATTACAGGTACTGTAGTATTCTGATATGATAGTAATGTCATTGCATGTCCGGCCGCGCTGTCACCCGGCGGGCCCGGGTTCGATTCCCGGCCGGATCAGGGGTTTTAATTGAAAATGATGAATATCCCTGGCCTGGGGACTGGGTGTTTGTGTCGTCCTTAACGTTCCTTTCCTCACATTCAACACTTTACACTTCCGCCATTTACAAAATACACGCAGGTTCCTCACGGTGCAAGTAGGGAAAAAATATATTTCTAGGTCTTCGCCCCGAACAAATGGCATTTAAAAATGTCATTGCATGCAGCCATGTTTGATTACTACCTGTCAAGCCAGAGAGTATACACTTCCTCTGATCACAGAAGAATACTATTCCCTGCTACATACTCTTAGATTCTCTAACCCTCCCCGCTTCAACAGATGGCAGAGCGTTCCTAATAACTTCTATGCTGGTACGTACAAACATATCTGGGCATGAATAGATTTTTACCAAACAGGCGGCATGGTGTCAGAATCGATTAATTCTGATACGAACTGCGGCATACCATAAAGGACTTCTTATTCAATGTGGATAAAATCATTGAAAAGGGCAGGGAGAACAAGATGACTACGATAGGCTTTTCAAAACGAGTTATCTGACCTATTTATAGAGAATGCTGCGGAAAAGCATAATCTTCTGATGATGATTGTTGTTTAAAAAGGCCTAACAGCTAGGTCATCGGCCCCACGGATCCCCTAGTGTTTTCAGTAAATTAATTTAAATTAAAAGCGAAAAATATTTACTAATAAAAGAAAACCTATAGTTAAATCATTTTCAATGGAGAGCGCAGTAATATGGACGAAGCGCTGCTGAGTTTGAGATAATCGTAAATCATTTTATTTCTTGCAATCAACCGTTGCCCAGGACTATATAAATAAATATTGTGTAAATCTACAGCTAGCGTCAGCTGGAAATTTCCCTCATCCACGTCATAAGATAGCCCTTTCCGAATAAACTGAGGATTTTTGCAGGCAGTACATGCAAACAAGTCGCATTGGAGAAAACTGGAATCGAACCAGCACAGTGCAACAGAAAGGGTGACCCGCGAGGCGAGCGGATGTCAGTGTACCACAAATTATACATACTATATAATAGGAGAGAAGCCGAGCCAGTGTGTACACAGCAGCAGACATCTAAGCACTTATTCAGCAATTCACAAGGGACTTCCCCACTCCCATCAAATCTTTTCATTCTGCCTCTCCTCTTCTCTTCTCTCCCTAAATTTGATGGAACAGCCAACAAGCCAGCGAGGCAGACATTTTTGAAGACTATTCCCTGGAGAGACAAGCCCGCAATATCAAAGGTGTCCAAAACGAAAAGAACAGGCTCAAACTAAATTAACTAAGGAAATACACGGATTAGCAAGTCTTTTTATACTATAAGAGCAAGTTAATACGCGCTCTTCAAAGACGACAAAAGGAAACCATCATTACCCAACAACCCACATTACGTTCAGCATCTACCCTCAAGTGCAGATGGTGGCAACTACTGAACATAACTGACAGAGTTCACAACTCTGAAACAAATGTACCTATTTTTCAGTAAATTAAATGTGAAAAAAAATCTGTGTTAATTTATTATAAAAACTAAATCAGTTACGAAAAAATGATGGCTAATAGGAATGTTTCCTGTATACCAGCTATCCTGAGCGCTACAGTACAGACGGTGGACAATCCTACTTCTCTCATTATGTCTGGCTGTCAGCCTCCACGCCGGGCTAGCAATTTACCGAGTTCAATAAAACTTGGACCAATGATCAATTTACGGATCCTAAATTGAAAAGAAGATTATTATAATTCATCGCTGAAATATTGCTCGGAGCACTTGGCTGATGTAGAAATATTACATTAAGCACACGAACACTCACTACGAACCTATTTCACTCACATGTACACTTTAAGTTAAAACACGGTCATGATGATACCTCCCAAGTTTCACTGCAATTTGTCTGATCCAGTTTCCTTGTGAGCGAGGTCATGAAACACCCGTTCAGTACAGTAAATCTGGTGACACGTTTGATCACTCCTGACAGCAGAACATCATCTGTCCCAAGAGGCGGTGATTGTTTTATATGCTGCACATACACAGCACAACTACATACGTATTTTCATACTGCAAACACTGAAAACTTATGAATAAATCGAAGACCCCT
This sequence comes from Anabrus simplex, assembly GCF_040414725.1. Lineage (NCBI taxonomy): Eukaryota > Metazoa > Arthropoda > Insecta > Orthoptera > Tettigoniidae > Anabrus > Anabrus simplex. Next base: position 220,625,735 of record NC_090279.1, on the reverse strand, counting down.
ACCTTGTTACAGGCTAATTCGTGTTGTCACAGTATTGTGCACCGCCCCCTCCCCTGCCTCCGTTATTGCAACCATCCACAACGCGACTGATCACTAATAATAATAATAATAATAATAATAATAATAATAATAATAATGTTATTTGTTTTACGTACCACTAACTACTACGGTTTTCGGAGACGCCGAAGTGCCGGAATTTAGTCCCGCAGGAGTGACAGTAAGGACACGAGGCTGACGTATTTGAGCACCAGGTTCGAACCTGTCACGTTGGGGTCAGAAAGCCAGCAACACTCAGCCCGGCAATCATTAGTATTGATAGTAAGCCTATTAACTTATAAAAGCCGAGGTAGCCATCAGGACTAAGTCTCTGCATTCGGAGATCTGAGATCGGACTATTGGGGCTACTTTGAAACAAACATGGCTTCAACTAGACACATTTATAATTATCATCATCTTCCCTTTTGCTAGTTGGTATTATGTGTGTCTAGAGCAAAGTAATGAAATTAAAATACGCCCGCCAACAAGAGATGTGCTATATTTTTTAGCAACCAAACTCAAAGACGGCAATTTTAATTAAATGAACCTGAAGGTAAACACAGACTTCTACACGGCCGAGATGTGAGCGCAAGTTTGCCAACCCCCAAAGAAAGGTTACATTATAGAAACGATTTCGCTGCCGGTAATGTGATGAATACAAGGGGGAGAAAAATATCAAAAGAGTCAAACAGAAACAGAGTAATATTTTAACCGTATGAGATGGTTAAGATTTTTAATGGAATATTAAATGAAATTCATTTCCACGATAATTTAGAAAGCTACGCTGTCATTCAGGAAACGGGAAAAAGGCAATGAAGGAGTCCTGTGATCGATAATTCAGCGACTCTGTCTGATGAGCCTGTGTTTATAAATCATAATTTGGGATTTTTTCTTCTGAAAGCCTAAGATTCAGTGTCGAGGAAGCGGCCATACAAAAAAAAAATCAGTGCACAGTATACAATACCAGTGAAAACAGCTCCCGGGCAACTTGCCTGACGGTCTGGCCTCTCAAATTAAAAAACAGATTATTTCGTAGCCAACACCACGGCCACAATTTTAATGTAATTAGAAAATTGTTGTGTAGCTCGACGTCAAACTAAATTACAATTGAAAAGAAAGTGAGAGCAGTAGTTCATCACAAAACTCGCAAGGCACTCAAAGCTCAAAATAAAATTACAACACGTCACGTCCACGAGGTTCAGATTCCATGTAAAACTACATGGGCAACGACGATTACTTTGACAAAAGAGTAAGGATTCTGATGAATTAACTGAATGACCGACCGTGAGCTTCACATGGGATGTATGTTCAACGTGAAGTCTAAACCACGTGTCTATATTCTTTATTTCAGAATTCGACAATCAATCTTCTTGGAAATATTCTTTGTTATAAAGGGAGAAAAGATCTCACTTAATATTAAAAACCTCAAATTCGGATGAATCACAGAGAACGGAGGAGGACTTATGGGTGGCATTTGGACGCCTCGTGTTATTTCCTCCAACAGCAAAATCGCAGGAGTCTAAAACATATTTTCGACTAAGTTCTTTTCCACTAGAGTATTCCATGTAAATTATATCAAAATTCGAGAAAACCCTGGGAGAAGAAGGGATGGTACAAACTGCAAATTAATTAACATGTGTCAAGTCGGAGGAGACAATGCAATTCCTACCTCGCTCGCCCTCAGAAAGATACTGTAATATAGCAATGCTGCTGATGATGACGATGCTTGTTGTTTAAAGGGGCCTAACATCTAGGTCATCGGCCTCTAATGGTACGAAATTAGACGAAATGTAATGACAAATTAAAAGTCCAAAATCCTCCACTGACCAGAATTCAAAACGTGAGGACGAAGAATGAATGGATGGATATGAATTTAAAACAGTCAGTGGATCCGACCCACATTAACTCACAGTCACAGAAACTGACGTAAAACAAGAGTATTACTGACCAAGGGACTGCTTCCAAAAGTAGCGCAGACTCGCGGTATTCCACACTTTATAGTAATACTCACAGGTAATGAAATTTTTCACATGTAACACCGACCTATGGTGTTCATCACATAAGTTTAACTTACTTACCACAGGGATACGTTCTATTCCGTTGTGTTCTTCATATAGTGGGTACTAATCATAGGCAAGCCAGAACTATGGTGTCGCTCATATAATGGTACTAATCACAGGTACTATAAAAGCCGACAGCGCACTCTGTTGTTACTAATCACAAACCTATTTTGTACCTAACATAGTGGTACTACGCGCAAGTAAATGTGACCCACAGTGTTCCCCGCGTGGTGGTACTAATTACAAGTAGTCTCATGGTTCGAATTCGAACATTCCTTGGTCGCTCCTTTTAGTCACCTCTTACGACAGGCAGGGGATACCGTGGGCATATTCTTCGTCTGCGTCCCCCACCCGCAGGGGGTTCGAACCACACAAATAAAGCAAAATATCGAGAAATTCTAGTACAATAGTGAGTTAGTTACTTGGAAATCTTTTTTCGATAAGGACGCAACCACTGAGCTCACGATAATTAAGGACGCCATCAGAATTTGAACAGGGTGACATTTTCTCAGAAACCTTCCTATTACAATGATGCACGCTATTTCCAGAACCAATGGGTTGGTAGTATTTACCTTGGTTTACTCAACAGGTTTTCTGACATCACATTAAATGCCATTTACTGTCTCTCACCGTATTCCCAGTTTGGACCATTTCTTCTTCGAATCTCAGCCACCTTGACCGAGTACAGTTCACGTCTGTCGCAACTTGAGCACTAATCAAGCTCGGAGCGGTTAATCGATGGCTTACTTCTAAAACAAATGTTCTCCCTTCTGGTCACGTCTCCTAGCCACACGTTTATTTGCAGTCCATCAGAATACTTCTCCTTGTGTTCATTTTCCTGTGCCGTATTTCAGGGATGTTGTTTGCAAGCGAAATTACGCACTCCTACAGTGTATGTATTTGAGGTTCATTTTCCTTTACACATAACCATAGGAAAATGTTCTGATGGGCTGCATATTCACATGTGGCTGGGAGGCGTGACCAGTATAGGAAGAGCATTGGGACATACGAAGTTTTAGAAGTAAGCCATCGTAATACACGTCCCTTCCCGTGGTACCAAGATGAAGACCCGCCTTTCCCTTATGTATTCCAGCCTCCTTCCTTCTGCCATGCTATTTCTTACATGATTTTATTTCATTTATCTTTTCGGTTCTTCCTCGACCTGGAATTCTCTGTCCCTTCTTTGCAAGTATGTCGCTGTTTATGTATACATGTAAAATAGAGGGATTTAGTTGCATTAGACCAGGGGGCGGTAACCTTTTAAGCACGAAGAACTAATTAAAAAATGAGGTTCACTATGGGCGCGCCAAGGTAAATGCCATTTAAAAAAAGGCTATTTTAACTTATTTCTGAACCCACAGGAAAACTATTGTTAAAATATCGGTGAACTCTATTGAAGTGCCTCTCGACAAACATACACTGGCGTTACAAAGTACACCTTTTACATCTACAAAACAGAACGCTGTTCCCATTTATTATTAAAATAAGTTATCTGTCTCTTGTTAAAAGAGAAGTGCTCTGTCCGTCAATTGCGTGCCAGCCAATGCGCTACTTGCCAACACCGTATCTACCCCATCGCTACAGAGTAGAATCACGACTCTCCTAGTCGTTTTGATAAAACACTAGAGACAGTACTAAAACGGAGTTTCAAATTGGTTGGCCAATGAAGACTCCTTAATAAATAAATAGACATTTAAATAATTAATATTTATGAAAGGAAACTATTACAAAAATTGTACAGAATTACAAAATGTAAGGCGGGCGACAAATACCTTGCCCGGGATCACTGCGTTACCGACCCCTGCATTAGACGAACAGTTTACTTTTTGTATATTTGTGTGTTTCTCACTTTGGAATAATTCTTGCTTGTGTTTGTCCAAAACTTGTCCCGCTTCTCTACGGGGTCGGGTATGTAGTGACATGAGTCTGTCGTAGCGGGTTTTCATGACCGGATGCTCTTCCTGACGTCAACCTCATCAGAGGAGTTAATGAGATGAAATGAATGACGTGATATATGGCAGTAGGAAGGGAGAGGGTGAAACCCGGTGCCGGCATGTAGCCTACTCCTGTCGAATAGCACCAAGGGGTCTGATCAAGGCTAACGTTCCCATCCGACGGACGAATCACCATCAACAGCGTCATATGCCCGCACTCCATGTGAGCACTGTGGAAAGGTTTGGAATTTAATCCAGGCTTTTGGCACGCAATCTAGTGATTAGAAATTGTATACCACATCACAACCTATCCTACCTGCCAACGAACATTCTGATGGTGAAAATGTTTTTGACCAATGGGACTCGAACCGGCTAACCTCGGTGTCACACCGTTTTACACTTGTACGCCTCCGGGCGGGCTGCAATCATTCTTGTAACTTTTGTAATGGCGTGTGGCTTTTAGTGCCCGGATGTGTCCGAGGACTTCAGCTCGCCAGGTACAGATCTTTTGAACTGACGCCCGTAGGCTGCCTGCGCGTCGTGATGAGGATGAAATGATGATGATGACGACACATACACCCAGTCACCGTCCCAGGGGAATTAACCAATTATGGTTAAAATTCCTGACTGTCGTAAATCGAAGCCGGGACCCGTGCGACCAAAGACAGCAGGCTAACGATTTATCTAAGTAATTCGGCGCTATGCTGTTTCTGATCTTCAATCAATCATTTAATTAATTGTCCGGCTCCATGGCTAAATTGTTAGCGTACTGGCCTTTGGTCACAGGAGTCTCAGGTTCAATTTTCGGCAGGATCGGGAATTGAAACCATCATTGGTTAACTTCCCTGGCACGGGAACTGGGTGTATGTGTTGTCTTCATCATCATTATTTCATCCTCATCACGACACGCAGGTCGCCTACAGGAGTCAAATCAAAGGACCTGCACCTGGCGAGCCGAACCCGTCCTGGGATCTACCGGCACTAAAAGCCATACGCCATTTCATTTCATTTCATTTAATTAATTAATTTTACATGCCTGAAAAAGGACTCAAAACATTCCTTTCAACATCCAATATAGCATGATAAATATTATATATCGAAGGAAGTGAAACTATTATGAGAAATTACAGACTAGATAGGGCACATGTGCGAGATTGCTACACTCTATGGTGACGAGGACAGGTACTAGGCAAAGCCATAGAATGTCAAAATAGGTATACTGCATTAAAAAAAAAATATATATATATATTTAAAAACATGCCCGAATTGCAATGAGGCACTGGAGTAGACCGAGGCACATTATTCTGCTCTGAGAAAACTGCACTTAACAGTAATTAAAATGAAATTATTTTCTAAATCCTCAGATCTCAAGCCGGTTATTTCCTTTATATCGGGGACTGGGTGTTTGCGTTCCCTTCATCTACTAACAGCACCCCAGTGAAGTCCAACGCTAATAGACTGCGATCATAATCATTCTAAAATACAATCATTTCATAAAGAAAAGCGGACTTGGTGGACTATTGGGGCGGTAGCTGCGATAAAGGCCCAACATTGAGGCCCAAAGTATTTTTATTGTAAATTGCGTTTCAATATATGCATATCAGCCTTTTTTAATGGAGAACATTTTTTTACATGAAAGTTTTCTCAGAAAGATGGGTTTATGGCACATTTAATTGTAATAAGGACAATTATTGGGGGAAACATCAATTCGTTATATAATAAAGAATATACCGTACTTAAAATACCAAAAGATTAAACAATTTTATGAAAACATCACTCCAAATATTTACAATAAAGATAACAAACAAAAAACAAAGTAGAAATCTTCAAATATACTGCATCACTCTGAATAACAAAAAAACTACAATACAGAGATCATTTCACTCTTCAGTCACTTCGAGATCTGACAACTGAGTGGGATGGGAAGCGGAGTGCAGTGTCAGTTTGCTGCTCACTTCATATCATACTTATTTTAAAGTTTGATCATATGAGTATCACTTATATCGAACCTGAAAATACGACTACTTCAATGAATACTTCTCTACTTAAATCCAACACTGGCCTCTTTCCTATTTAATTACACTTTATGTTTATCATAAAATTACAAATTATTAGTAACGACGTTTTATTTAGTGTTTCTACTTTATTTTTCACACTTCTCCCTTTTTTGGGGAACTAAATCACCACCACTAGTACTACGTTCAACATTTGGTGTATCATTTACACGCCCCACAGTTTCTACATTATAATAATTATTGCCACAACACCACAAGTTCTCAAGCGAAACAAGACGCCATGATACTCCCCATCGCGTCAGGTTTTCACTGGCACGGCAACACACTGACGGTACTAAATTGAACACAAGAAAATAAATCCCTCAAATCCTTTGCATTTGCTTGGTTTTAAGCAATGCGTAAAAGCAGTGAGCTCCTAGGGATGGCTTTTCATATATCTAGATGGTTGGAACACTCCATTGTCATCTTAGATTTATATTTTAAATTCCTAAAGTTCCTTTAGGTAATAGGCTTCGAAAGTGAGTTAAAGATGAGTGATTGATAATGAAGAATATGAAAAACAATGTCCTCAAGGTAAGGTTCTGGGGTTTCAATTCCCTCTTCCTTCTTTAATTTAGATTTAAATGCTTCTATCATATTGTTCGAAGGAATGTTATCTTACCGGAAACATTCTCAGTACATACATCGGTACCATGCACTTTGGAGAACCAGGAACAAAATCTTAAAATTGCTGAGTTTATAATTTGGGATCCAGCTACTGTACATCAGACAGAAGAATTATCTGCTTCATTTTAGGTTCTGTTCTACTTTTTTTGAGGCTACTGTATTCTGACTTCTTACAATGAGGTTCAAGATAAGTATTACAAAAAGATGAATAATAATTTTGAAAATGTACATTTAACACAAAAAGTGTATAAAACAAACGCTTGTAAAACTGATTGGTTACGTTCAGCTTAGTTTAGGCAGTGGTAGATTTTAGCTACAGTCAAACTCGATAACTAGTATTTCATCACTGGTTTTTGATCTAGCAACGGATTATTTCTTGAAGGAGTAACATTTAATTGTTTTCTTTTCATGAACCCTGTAAAGTAGAAGTAGGATTATATCGAAGCCAAGTTTATTGGGACGGTTGCAGTGCTTCTCGCCTTTCTCTTCAAATGATTCTGCTGCAACTACTTTACCGAACTCGATAGCTGCAGTCGCTTCAGTGCAGCTATTATCCAGTATTCGGGAGATAGTAGGTTCGAACTCCACTGTCGGCAGCTCTGAAGATGGTTTTCCGTGGTTTCCCATTTTCACACCAGGAAAATGCAGGGACTGTACCTTAAGGCCACGGCCGCTTCCTTTCCATTCCTAGCCTTTTCCTGTCTCATCGTCGCCATAAGACGTATCTGTGTCGGTGTGTCGTAAAGCAACTTGCGTAGCTGAATGATTCTATTTCTTTTCAAAGACACCTTAAAGAGCGATAGACTAATGTGTTAGATCCTTGTCTTTTAAAACATACTGCCACTTTTGCTCTCTTTCTACTTTTGTAGAATTCTACGCACCTTGCACAAATAGAACATGTGGCGCTGTTGTATAGTGCGCATTTGACGGGAATCGAGTCACCATTCTAAAGCATGTTTTCAAAAGGGATGAGCGTTCGGGATTAAAATCAAATGCATCAGAATGTTATCGAGGATGACGCGAAGGCTGTAGCGAGACTGCATTACCGCAGAGACGGGTCGAGGCGTTTTGTGCGGGTCGGAATAAAACTGCGCATTTCCAACGCACAGTTCAGACTGACATCGTGAGTGGTCTCGTTTCCGTAAAGGTTTGGTGTGGCACATACTGACGAAATGTCTAACATGAGGAAAACTGCGTCCCGCTGGGTTCCACATCAACTCACCGACCGGGAGATAGTGGGTTGGAACCCCACTGTCGGCAGCCCTGAAGATGGTTTTTCCGTGGTTTCCCATTTCCCCCCCCCCCAGGCAAACAGTGAGGCTGTAACTTAATTAAAATCACGGGCGCTTCCTTCCAACTCGGCCTTTCCTATCTCATCGTCGCCATAAGACATATCTGTGTCGGTGAGTCGTAAAGCAAACTGAAAAAAAATTGGCACCGGTATGCAGTGGACAGATACCGCAACGAAGGCGCAGCGTATTGTCGCCAATGATGAGATGTAGACGCGAGTCTACGAGCCTGAAATAAGGGGTCAATCGAATTAATGATTTCTCTAAATCTTCAACAGACTCTGATAAAATAACTATATAATTAGAAAATCTCAAGAGTTTTCATTTCCTCTCCTTGAACTATGATTCCTTTTCCGATTTTTTTTCATCATTTTCTATACACTGAGTGGTCAGCCAGCCCCTTATCGTACACATTTCGTACTTCATAGACTGCCTGTTCATGCAACAAGCTGAGTTATCTTAAGTTATAACCAACAGCAGATGGCTCTCGCTCGCTTTGTTCTGTTCAGTCTCTCGCTGTGCACCGAACTGGGGATATCCTGGCGGATACAGCTAGGCTTCAAAAGTGTGCCGGTAGTTAACAAGGAAATTGCAAGAACTACACAAACACCAGATGTATATTTCTGTGGATATGGTAACGAGACATACATACTCATTAAATATATATATCAGCGCTGAAAGGATCCACTTTGTGTAACGCCAATTCACAAAATGGTCCCGGAGCGTCGAAATCAGATCGCGGAGTCCCTAATGTAATTACCGGTGGTACGGGTGAAATTTATAACGCATGAAGTGCCTGTGTACGAAAATGAGGGGCGTTCAGACCTGACGTTATAGGAGATAACCTCCTTGAGTGCGTTGGCTGTTGAAGGCTTTGCAACGTACTGACTGTTGGTTTTCTTCTATCAAAAAAATAACTTGTGATATAGTTCTGTCGTGTTGCTCCAAAGACGAGCAACATCAGTGCATTACATCCGAGTGGAGATCATTTAACAATTACCGGTACTATACTTGCTTCCACTAGACGAGTGAATGAACAAGCTTTGTGTTGTGACCTTTTACAATAGTCAGCTCCCCCCCTCCCTCCATATCCAGACGCACAGGCTGCCCATTGGTGTCAAATAGAAAGAACTACACCAGGCAAGCCGAACATGTCCTAGGACACTCCCGGCACTAAAAGCCATACGATAAATAATAATAGAGAATATTTCTTAAGTATGGAATTGGCAGAATACAGGCTTAACATTGTTTTAGTTTCCAATGAGAGATTCTGCAGTACAGAGATAAATACTTTTTAACAATCTGCATAGAGTACGATTCGAATCGCGAAACCATTTTCAGCCTCAAAGACGACCGGTACCTTGCAGACGTATTTCAATCCAAGTTCCTCCTTCCCGCTCGACATTTTATTTCCCGGTCTTCTCTGCGATAAACTGTCAGAGCATCATAATTGCAGCGAATAAACAGCGTTCTTTGATCTCGGCAAGACGACTGCATAGTAATCGTTTCTCTGTGGAAGGCTGCTACGTTTTGGTAGCCAACAGCGCAATATCGACCCCAAGGAATAATACGGAACTGGAGGACCAGCTTGTGTTAACATTATAAGTTTTTTGTGGATATTCCATGAAATCTTCCCACCATTCATTATTATTATTATTATTATTATTATTATTATTATTATTATTATTATTATTATTATTATTAAAGCGACTTTATTGTCGCGAAATTAGGGCCCCCGACCCTTTCTTACACTTAACCACTTCATGTATATCAATGAGTACTAATTTACAATAAATGTTTGCATATAATTTTTACATGTAATTTAAACACATTAAATCTTTACAACCTAAAGTATAAACTACAACACATTACAAGGAACAGCCATATTCACTCTCATTCATGCATCCCATTCACACTCAAGAAAGACTGGAAGTGCTTATATGATAACGCTGGCAAAGGATTTTAAACTCTGTCTTAGAGTTAGCTTCCCTGATGCCCTTGAGGAGTTCATTCCACCAGCTCGTGGCGGTGATCGTGAAGGATTTGTTGTAGGTTGCGGTTCGATGTACAGAAATTTCTAGCATTCAGCCTGACCGGGTATTGAACAGGTGTAGTGAACTAAGATAGCGAAATTTGGTGGATAGGTAAGGAGGAGTGTTTTCAGAAAGCACTTGATACACCAAGGTAGTTGCATGGAGTCTAAGTCTGTCATTCAGTCGTAACCAAAATATAACTGTCTATACATGGGCATATGGACGTATGTCGAATGCATACCTGCATTTAGGTCACGTTGATGTCTCATGCCTTTCTCATTACTGATATCAATAAAAATTGCATCACTGTATTCGGGAATTGGAAACAAAAGTGACTGAATGAGCTTTATTTTCAGGGACAAAGGAAATATATTTTAAACAGCTTCAGGGGATGGAGGCTTTGATATACCTTTTGGCACACTTTCGGCACATATTGCGACCAGTTCAATGTTTCACTTATAGCCATACCAAGATTCACAACTGTTTCACAAAATGGAATAATAGTAGTGTTTAGTGCTATAGGAGGAATTTCGTACTGTTTAAAGACGTGAACGTTTTTCGAAGTGCCAATGATTATTGCTTGCGTTTCAAGATGGTTAATTTTGAGATTGTTACTCAATGCAAAATTACTTATGAGCTGCCTTAATTTGTCGTACAGCACTCTGAATTTTATCAGTTCTTGAGTGGTAGTAGATCTGCAGATCACCGGCATAAAGACTATACTTTTAGTGTGTAATCGATTTGGCAACACCGTATATGTAAATTGCAAACAGCAATGGTCCAAGTACAGACCCTTGGGGGACACCGAGGGGGGGGGGATTGTTAAGCCACTCAGATCTGTTATTATTTACTGTGATACACTGACGGCGATTTTTGAGGTACGAACTGAAAAGTTTATTATCGTCTTGCTGAAATTTAATGAATCCAGTTTTGAAAGTAGCAGTTGAACAACAGTACCAAGAACTGGAAAAATCGAGTAGAACCAGTACTTGTCGAGTGTTCATTGCGTGTCGGATATCATCGGTTACTTTCAGTAAGGCAGTCGTTGTGCTGTGTCCTTTCTTGAAACAAGACTGGTAAGGGCCAGGCAGTGAGTAATTAGTCAAGTAAGGACTTGTTCGTGAACCGAGCATTCTAGTACTTTGGAAAGGGGTGGTAGAATGAATATAGGGCGATAATATGATGGTAAACTAGGAGAATTCTTCTTAGGAATGGAAATGACGATACCATACTTCCACACAGTTTGGAACACACCCTCTACGAGGCAATGATTAAATAAATGCGTCAGAATAGGTAATATTGCACCAATAATATGTTTAAAGAAAGATAATGGTATGTCAACATTACCGAGAGCATTGGACTTGAGGGAGTATATTACACGCTTCACAACGTTCGCACCAACTTTTCTGAATGTGAATTTTACTTGACTTACTCGGGAATGAGTATTTATCGCGTTCATATCATCAGCAGTAATTAGGTCATCATCTGGATTATTATTATTATTATTATTATTATTATTATTATCGTCATTATTATTAGTAATATCATTAATAGTGTATGCTGCTTTCGTAAAATGAGAATTTAGATCAAGTGTCTGCTTGGTCAGGCTGCGACATCATCTGATGCAAATGTTTCCATATTAGTGCTGAACTTCCCCTGTTTGTTATCTCTTGAATATATTTATACTTGCTGTTACGAATTAATTGCTTAACTTTATTTCGAAGAATACGGTAAATATCGAAATCACTAGTGCTTTCAGTTCGCCTAAATCGCCTATATTTTAAGTGCGGCCAGTATCCAGTAATCGGGAGATAGTGGGTTCGAGCCCCACTGTCGGCAGCCCTGAAGATGGTTTTCCGTGGTTTCCCATTTTCACACCAGGCAAATGCCGGGGCTGTAATTTAATTAAGGCCTCGGCCGATTCCTTCCACTTCCCAGCCCATTCCTATCCCACCGTCGCCATAAGACCTATCTGTGTCGGTGCGACGTAAAGCAAATAGCAAAATCGCCTATACCATCCATCACGATTTGCCATGACCGACTTAATTTCATTTGTTAGCCAAGGAGACGAAGGGTGAGAAACTCGAATTTGCTTCCTCGGAGCGTATTTGTCATACAGTTCTAGTAATAATTTGTTCAGTCTGTCAACCATATCATCAATGTCATTAATCAGTAGAATATCATTCCATGGCAGTTTATATGTTTCATTTCGTATTACCTCAGTGTCAAGATGCTTGAAGTCTCTTCGCATGATGTACCTGGTTTTGTACTTTGGTACCCTGAGAGAGTAACATAAGTATACGATGTCGTGGGTCGAAAACCTGGTACAGCAAGCTGTCCATGTTTTACCACTTTCTGCGGATTGTTTGTTATCATAAGGTCGATCAGTGTGTGAGACGTGTGGTTTATTGTGTGAATGTGGTTAGTCGCGTCTAGTGTCAGTATATTGTAACCCATGCCATGGAATAAGTTTCGTAAGTGTTGATTCGTTAAGAGATTAGTATTGAAGTCACAAAGAATGATTATGTTTCCGTACAGTGGAGTCAACTTCGATAATGTGTCGTATGTCCAGCGCCTTGTATACCGCTCCGATCAGTAGTTTTTATTATTAATCAAAAGTTCAACAAACATGAATTTAGGTCGAAAGAGAATCTTAGGATCTGAGGTCATAATTATTTTACTCTTTTAAGTCGCTGGGGCAGTACATAGCGCAACCGCCCCATACACGATTTAAGCGACCTATGCGATGTCATGTGTCATGTTATTCAGTTTAAGATCAGATTCGAGTGACTGCTGTAACCATGTCTCTGTTACGCAAATACAAGTTACTGTTTCTAAATAGCGCCTGAATTTCGTCAAAGTAATAAACAAGCGACCGCGCACTGACGTGACAACACTGAAAATATTTTTGGTGGGGAGCTAACCTTTCCTTAAAAACGTCTCCTGCCACAGCTGGTGAGGGGGACATGACATTCTCCTTCAGCAATCAATGGCTGGTTGTCTGTCTGTTAGGTCATCAGCCCAGAGGCTGGTTGGATCCTCAACTGGCACCACCAAAGGTTATGCGGTTATAAGGAAAACGCAAAAACCAATGGCAGCACCAAAATGAGGCGTACTAAGCAAGACGAGGAGTGAGGTAGTTTGCCATTGCTTTCCTCACTGGGTCAGAAAGTACTATTGCAGCACGACTGACCCTATGAGCAACACCTTTCATAACACTCAGATGCACTAGTCATGCTCTGAATGCCATTACTCAACACCACCCATACCCCAGCAGCTTCCATACTGTCACAGCCATGGATGAGACTGGGACTTCGGTGAAAGCTACACTTTACTCTGGCCTGTTGGGAAGAAACTGAATTACTTCTTACAATTAAAGACAGTCTATATCACCACACATTAAACTATTTAATTCGAAAGCGGTTTTCGGAATCTTCGTGTAACAGCAGAGTCGGCATGCTCTGCCATCATAAGCACACCTGTTCTCTACATTTTAACATCAAGACGACACAATTATGTGGATTTTAATATTTTAAATTTGAATATTCACTGATAATAGAACTAAACTGTTTACAATGGCTTTTATTTTTTTATAATGATTGTAATGAATACTTGTATGGTAATCGTTACCTTTAACAAGAAAGTAATGCTTGCTCTTATTAATGTCTTGAAATAAGATTGTAATTGATATACACCGCATGGAAGCAGAAATGGAAAAAAAAAAAAAAAAAAAAAAAAAAAAGGGGGGGTGACGAAGATCACTACAGTTTTAAGAGTGTGGAGATGTTCTTAAACAGGTATTCCTTCAAGTGCCCCTGTAGAGCGCCTTTCCCTCAAGAGGATGAGGCTTGATCAAGAACATGGCTGAATACTCTATGTACATACAGATGGGTTAAGACTACTCTGTAAAATAAATTTGGTGCATAATAATGAAAAGAATAACTGTACTGTACCAAATTTTCATATTATTTTATAACAAACACACTTAAAAATTTATTGCTTAAACATTAAAACACTAGTAAAGATATGGGTCACAGCAGTAAGAATGCCAAGAAAAAACTATCAAGAAAGAAAATTACGTGCAACAAGCAGACCTTGCTTTCTAGATTTCATAGAAATACCAAAATTCAGTTTTGAATTATTCATACTAATAAATTAATTTTCTAACACGGATAATTTTAAAACCATAAAATATAGAACGTACTTAAAATGTAGCATGCTAAAGTATGAAAATATGAGAGTTTCACTCAAATATGTAATAGCCTTACTATACCCAGAAATAAAGACAAACATGGGAAGTAAAATGTGCTTAATCACTCCAAATGCACTATATCATAAACATATGAAATGTATGAACTCTGGCTAATGAAACGACAAACCCTAGCCCTGGAGATGAGTATTTTAAGAGCCAATTATTCAAGTAACTAGAAAAGTATTTGAAATACTAAAAGTCACTAACTAAAATCGAAATGAAAGCGAACTTCAATTGAGGTAAGTGTAATCACATCACTGGATGTGCGTACGTATTTATTTGATCATCATCTGAATGAAGGAGCAGTACCAAATGAATGGAGAGTTGCTATAGTAGCCCCAGTGTATAAAGGAAAGGGTGATAGACATAAAGAGGATAATTACAGGAAGCACATGTCAAACTGACTGGCCTGCATGTAAGCTTTGGGAAAGTGTTCTGGTAATATTAGACATATTTGGGTTCATAGAAAGCAAATCATATTTAGGAAAGATTATTCTACTGAAGCTCAACTTGTAGGACTCCATCAAGGAAAAGCAGATACAGTATTTTAAGTTCGCGAGGTCTAAAGGACGGTATCTCGATACCTAAATGTGACTTAAAAACTTCTCACTCTGTCAAACACGCAAGTTTAATATAAATGCTACTACATACCTGATACCTGTTTAAAAAAAGCACTATTGAACGAGAAATAAAAATACACACTATTAAACTATTTGTTTATATTTATACTGAACTTGTGTATGTGAGAATTAAAGTAGGTGAGCATTATCTCATCCTGTAATCATTAAAGGGAAATTCCTCAAGGAAGTATTCTTTTTTCTTTTATATAAATGATGAGTAAGGCTTTTGCAGATGATGTTATTTTAATAAGTTACAAGATTGTGAGCAACTGCCAAATGACCTCGATAATGTTGCGAGAAGGACAGTAGGCAATGGTATGATGATAAACGGTGTTAAAAGTCAGGTTGTGAGTTTCACAAATAGGAAAAGTCCTCTCAGTTTTAATTACTGCGTTGATGGGGTGAAAGTACCCTTTGAGGATCATTGTAAGAACCTACGTATTAATATAGGAAAGATCTTCATTGGGGTAATCATATAAATGGGATTGTAAATAAAGGATACAGATCACTGCACATGGTTATGAGGGCATTTAGGGGTTGTAGTAAGGATGTAAAGGAGAGGGCCCATAAGTCTCAGGTAAGACCCCAACTAGAATACGGTTCCAGTGAATGGAACCCTCACCAGGATCACTTGATTCAAGAACTTAAAAAAAAAAAAAGTTCAATTTGTTCTGGGTGATTTCCGACAAAAGAGTAGCGTTACAAAAACGTCGCAAAGTTTGGGCTGGGAAGACTTGGGAGACGAGCTGCTCAACTAAGCGGTATGCTCCAAGCTGTCAGTGGAGAGGTGGCGTGGAATGACATTAAAAGACGAATAAGTTTGAGTGGTGTTTTTAAAAGTAGGAAAGATCACAATATGAAGATAAAGTTGGAATTGACGAGGACACATCAGGACAAATATTCCTTTATAGGACGACAAGTTAAGGATTGGAATAACTTACTAAGGGAGATGTTCAATACATTTCCAAATACTTTGCATGTATTTAAGAAAAGACTAGGTAAACACGAGACAGAGAATCTACCATTTCGGAGACTGCCCTAAATGCAGATCAGTGATGAACGATTGATTGATTGATTGGATTGATTGAATAATTGAATGAATGAAGTTCTGGCAACCAGAGAACCCAAACTGAATGCCGCACGTTCCTGTGATGCGCATCCCATGCAAGTCCCGTAGCTATGATCATATCACAGATGATAATTCATTTTTCACTCACAAATTTGTACTGAAGGATTGTGAAGACCAGTAAGGAACGTATTTACAAACACGCGCCCATCATGCTGCCGTTTTACTCTACCCAATGACAAAGTACATTGGGTCATCTATCATTGTTTTAATTTATGTTGTTAGGAAAACTGCGAATGTGTCACAAGCCGACATCTTATGGGTGGACTTCTTCCAGTCCTTCAAAAATCGGACTACCTCTGCCGGATTTGAGGCCAACACTGCTTATGGCGAACATGATAGCAAGAGACTAGTGGCAACCTTCAGAGTGGCGGTGTCTGTTTAAGATAAGGGAAGGTTACGTTCAACCAAGAAACACAAGAAATGATATTCAGCCAGTGTAACACTATCATTGCCACTTTTTTTGTAGCGGTTGCATTGCTCTTCGATGTATCCACACACTCCATATGGCGCCCTCCGCACGCACGTGATTCGCAAAACACGTATCTTGGTAGAATTTCAATGGTCCCCGGCATGACAACTTTTCCGTGTACTACTTTCTGGAACACCGATTCGTTGCAGATCGGTTTTGTCCATAGTCACTCGGCTCTTCACTGTTTTTTCCTTTTACACATCTTGCTATTTTAGTTAATGTTGTTGCTCTTCACTTCACTGGAATAAACGTTTGCACAATCTCATATATATAATTATAAAGAGTTTTGTCTGTATATTGCTCAGAATTTGAAAAGAATGGTATTTCTGCATCGGTCGTGTCCAGAGAAACAAAGAAATGCACTTTTTACTTTTCCGTAATTTCTGTCTATCTGTCTGTATGTCTGTATTGTATGTACACGCATCACGAGAAAACGACTGAAGAGAACTTGAAAATCGGTATATAAAGTCGGGGGGAGAGCCACTACAATTCAGGCTATACGTAATTTAATTCTCAAATATATATATTATTAGTGGTCTATTAATAAATACTACATAGGCCTAACTCTAAGTTAAATGGAATTAAATTTTCGATCATTTATGTCTCATACATTTTTACCGTACCGGCTATGATAACACGGATATTCATTAATTTGTATTTTTGTTGCCAAGTCCATATCACCACGAGAAAATGGGTAAACAGAATTTAATGAAAATCGGTATATAGAATTGGGGAATAACCAACTACAGTTTAAGCTACAAACACTTCTATTCACTATGGATAAATTGGTACGTTAGGGCAAGGCGCCTAAAATTTATTTTTAAATACGCATGTTGTTGGCCCTATCGAAAAGTACTACATAACAAAAGTTATAGAGAATACAATTTCCGATCATTTTGTTTTATTCGCTTTTACCGTACCGACTCTGATAAGAGTGGTATTTGAGAGTCGGAAGAAAATTAAATGTGAAGGCTTACAATAACGAAAGCGCATAACATGGATCAAAAATAACATTACATTGACCATTGTTTGTTGTGATGTCCTTCGTCACTTCTGTTGCCACTCAACTCCGATAAATGGGGTTACTGCTGCGTACCGAGTATAACAGCCTGACTGAATATTGGCGGGAAGAAGCTGGGGGGTTAGAAAGCTTTCTTCTTCAGCATGCCATTCCTCTGGTTCATACATTTTCTGCTACTGCTGGTACGTAACACATTGGTCCATCATAGTATTCCAGCTATTCGATCCCTTCTCTGACGCGCTGTTTTGAATGAGCAGAGTGCACACTTCCGGCAGAGGCTCTCTTAGTAGCAGTAGTAGTATGAACTGGTCTAGAATTACAATTTACGCCTAACACCACTATTCACTAAACAACTCAAAATTCAACCCTGAAAAGAGCCTTTTCTTAAGAAAAGTTTCTTCCTCTGCACTTTTATTAAATCCACATTCATTTGATTCCAAATTAGCGGCGAAGATGGGGTTTCTCCTCTGGTTTGGAGGAAAAATTTGCCAAGTCAGATAGCTTCTTCCACCGCCAGTGTAGTGAAGTGAGATTTTCCGACTCATCGGGTACTCCTAGGAAACAGATAAATAAAGGGGCATAGTTTTTGCCCTGGCACTCTCCACTATTCGAACCCCATCCTCGCCGATAAAAAACGAAGAGTGTTCACGGATCACGGCTCTCTGCGGCTTGGTCATTCCAGCTTTGGAACTTTGGACTGTTAGATCGGCAGCGTAATACAGTTCGTTAAAAGTGAGAAAATGAGTGGTTTTTCACTTGATCGACTATTTCACATGAAAGCATTACTTTTAATCGCGCCATTCGTACTGGCGTCATTTTAATGACCGACGTTCGTTTCAGTTGGGAAAACCACTAAGAGAGTCTTTCTGAGAATCTAAAAAGGGCAGGTTGAGAGTGAGCGTCTACCATTATAATGGCGGATCTACCATTACAATGAAAATTCTCTAACCCAGTCTTTATATGAGAAAAGACGTTTGGTGACTTTCCGTCGTGTTTCTAGGGTACGGTAACATGTGGCTATTTCTTCTAGCCCTCGTAAGGCAGACCCTCCGATGAGAGTGGGCGGCATCTGCAATGTATAGGTAACTGCGTGTTATTGTAGTGGAGAATAAGTGTTATGTAAGGTAGGTGAGTTGCAGGGATGTTGGGGACAGCACAAACACCCAGCCGTCGAGCCACTGGAATTAACCAATGAAGGTTAAAATCCCCGACCCGACCGGGAATAGAACCCGGGACCCTCTGAACCGAAGGCCAGTACGGTAACGTTAAGAGCTATGCAATTTAATACAATCTTGCTCACAAGGTGTACACTACCTAACCTAGAATACTGTATACAATGTAGAGTTCCGTAGCGAAGCACGGGTAGCCTACATCAGCATTTTTTTCTTTTTCTGCTAGTTGCTTTACGTCGCACCGACACAGATAGGTCTTACGGCGACGATGGGACAGGAAAGGCCTAGGAATAGGAAGGAAGCGGCCGTTGCCTTAATTAACGTACAGCCGCAGCATTTGCCTGGTGTGAAAATGGGAGACCACGGAAAAACATCTTTCAGGGCTGCCGACAGTGGTTCATCAGCTAGTACAACAGAAATTTGCTACAAAAGCAGGCAATGGAAGTGTTAATCAGTGCAGGGAACTCTTTACTCAATCAGAGGCAATAGAATAGAAACCGAGCACATACTGTATGCTGGAATCTGAATTCATCAAAGAATGTTATGCTGCGTGTTAAAGTTTGGAGACATAAGTTATGTCATTATCAAGGCATTTTTCACGATCTGTTTTCTAACAGCGAGTCGCCTGTTTACGAAGTTGGGCGAAATGAAGAATTTATACAACAGCGTTTCGATTTCGTGAAATGCGTAATAATCAACACCGCTTCCTTCCGTATTGCCGTAGTATAAGTGAGAAAATCGTAGAAACCATGGAAAATCCGTAATAGTCGGCAACTCCGTACATAATAAACAGGATACTGCTCACAATACCCTGTGTGGATGAGGCTCTCCATACCCTGCGATGTGGGCCTGGAAATTATTATTATTATTATTATTATTATTATTATTATTATTATTATTATTAAGAAAATAGAATCAGTAGAATAATAATAGAACCATTATGGAAGAGTAAGAGTAAGAATAATATTAGATGGATCACAGAACTTGAAGAAGACATGAGAGAGTTGCATGTTACAATAGATCTAAAAAACAAAACCAATATACTCAAAATATCGAATGATAAACACACTAGACTACAGACAAAAATCAACAAGCAGAGAATAGGAAGTGATTCCAGAAGCAGAAATAAAATTGCGTTCAGAAAGGATGAAACAGTATTGGGCTGACAAAAAGAAGAACAACCTCCATAAACCTAAGTAGTCCTATGTTGGCTGAAAAATTCAAATAAATAATAATTATTGTTATTAATCTTCTTATTTTCCTACAGCCTTTCCCACACCTGTGGGGTCGCGGGTGCGAAAAGCGTCGTACATGTGGATCTGGCCCCGTTTTACGCCCGGATGCCCTTCCTGACGAAAACCCTATATGGAGAGACTTAATCACTATTGCGTGTTTCTGTGGTGGGTGGTAGTGCAGTGTGTTGTGTGAATATGAAGAGGAGAATGTTGGGACGGACACAAACACCCAGCCACCGAGCCAAAAGAATTAATCAGAATCGATTAAAATCCCTGTCCCGGCCGAGAATCGAACCCGGGACCCTCTGAACCGAAGGCCAACGAGTCGGACATTTTCGAAACGAAAAATCACTATCCAAGTAAAAGCTGTAGGTCCCGTGGCTTATCAAAATTTCTAATAATAATGTCAGTGGTTTTAGGGCCCACTACGGACTGAAATGATGATTTTATTTTCATAAGACCACTGACAATCTACCGACGCGAGGCTGGCGTATTTCAGCAGCCTTCTTTATTTCTGAGATATCGGCCAAGAAAAAGGGTCCATCAGAATTCAAACATGTGCGTTACTGTAATATCCCTTCCTTCGTCTCGACAAAACAGATATTTTAGGTCCATAGGAAGGAGATAAGTTCACCAGTGTTATCCGGCACACGATAAGGAAATTTTACTATTCATTAATTCATTCAAGTCAATTTAACAAGATCGGACACGACAGCATAACGGAGCTTGATACTTTCATTGGCTATTATTTGGTGGGAATAAAAGAAAACACAAATATTCGTACTGGCAAGAGGAGTGTCCACCCACGAAGGGTATGAGCGAATTAGAGGGCGGCAGTAGTGCGCGCGCCTCGTCAGAGTCCAACCCCCCAGCGAGCGCCCGCCCCCGGCAGGAGGAGCACTGGAAGCGGCAGTAGAAGACGGCGAGCCATGACAGCCGGCCGCACCGAACGAGCGGCACCACGCTACGTCAACATGGTCCAGCGCGTGTAACAATGTACTCGCTGTACCGAGCATGGTTGATGAGGGACGCGGTGGCAGCGGCCACTCTGGCGACCCCTGCCGACGTTGTTGTCAATGTCGGTGGTTCGCGGCAGTTCGCAGCTCACAGGGCAGTGCTAGCAACTCACAGTGGTTACCTCAAGGCGCTCCTGTCCAGTTCGGGAGCAGGCTCCGAGAACGCTATGAGCATTTCGGTGCCCAACGTAAGTCCCGAAGCATTCGCTCCGCTCCTCACCTTCATGTATACAGGGTACCTGGATGTTACCCACGACAACATCTACGGCGTGCTACTGGCAACACACCTGCTCCACATGCCGCGCGCGCTCGATTTGTGTCGAGCCTTCCTGGTCCAGAATCAACAGCAGCCACGACTGCCAACATTGGTGAAGCCTATTCCTAGTCGCAAGATGTTACCCATGTTGCTGCCTCCAGGACCTTACTGGCCGCCGCCAGGTTATCACACACTGCCCCCTCCTGCGCCACCTCCACCTCCTCCTCACATGTTGCTACCCTCGGCGGACAACTCGCCGTTCCGCTCCATTTTGCCAGAACACCCGCTCCCTCAAACCGAACTGGTCCGGTCCAAATCACCACTCGCTGTACCGTCCACTTCTTCCAGCCGCAAGAGACAGTCACCGTCCCCACCATCCAGTGTGTCCCCCTGTCTCTCGGGGACTTCCCTGTCTTCAGACGACAGGCACGTCATCAGTACCTCGCCGCAACCCCCTAGGGCGTCAAAGAAGTCTCTACAGCACAAGGGTGGGAGAAAGCCAGTTCCTAGCAGCAGCAGCAGCACAACCACCACCACCACCACCACCACCACCACCAACAACAACAACAACAACAACAACAACAACCAGCACGAGGAAGAGAGCAGCAGCAATGGAGGAAGCAAGGTCATAATCGACGTGGCGTGCTGCGACGGACCAGTGCGTTTTCACAGGGTCCTGAACGATAACTACGGACTGGCATTGGACGACATTGTGGTGAGCGAGCCTGCAGAGGAGAACAAGGAGGACGAGGAGGAGGAAGACAAGAACAGCAAGGTCAGCAGCTCAGGCAGTGGTGACACGGTCTACACATGTCTCTACTGCAACCACACATTCAAGAGCCATTACTGCTATCAAAAACACGCTCGCAGACACATCAATCCAGTAACACTGGATCTCAGCAGACTTACAGCCAAACTGCTGACCGCAGATAAGGACAAGAGTTCATCATCCACCAACACCATCACCACCACCACCACCACAACATCCAGCAACATAGGTGTTCGCAGGGAAGTTCGTCTATTGGACATGAACGTGCAGTACTACCCATGTAAGACGTGTGGTTCCAAGTTCCCCAGTTATTACTTTGTGCACAAACACCGCAAGATGTGTCATGCTAATGAGGAAACAGACTCTGTTGTGAGTAGCGAGGAGTCCCATTCTCAGTCTCAGACAGCTACAGTGTAAGTCTCTCTTTGCTCAACTATATGTGTGATGTACATAACAAAATGTAGAAATACTATACAGTAAATATGTTTACCAAACATTTCAGCACTACTCAATTTCTCCTCTACATCCAGTGATGAAGTGTCACCTTCCTTTCTTAAGCAAGTACAGCTACAAAAGTTATCACAGGACTGCAAAATTAAGGGTCGTTTTATATATATATGTTTTATATATATCTTCTCACAATTCATATTAAACTTAAAATTTTTGGAGTGTTGAATTCAAAACCGAGCTCTGCTTTTTCTATCATGTAATATTTTTCCATAATATGCATAGACATGTTCAGCAATGCAGTGTTAATGAATTTGAAAACTGTCATGAAATGATACATGTCCTCTGGCAAATATAAAGAGCTCTTACTTTTTTCACAATTAACAATGCACATTCAGCCAAATGTCTTATTCTTTTGTTGGTAAAGTCAACTTTATACCAACAGTTACAGCCTTCTAGATTATTTTTCTGATGCTCACTAACACGTTAGTATTAAAACACAGGGTTATGCATGCTGCAACATTATCAATATATTAACATTATAAATAATAAATTAAGAAATTATGGAAAAATGGTATAGTGAACTTTTTTTTTACATCATGAGCTAAAATTTTCAAAGGTTTTTCATTGCATTTACAAATCAGTGCCATGAGTTGAAAATATTGTCATTGCCTATATTATAAATTTTGTATATTTTTCTCATGATACTCAACTGACACAACTTCTGAAGACGAATGGTTGATGATTCCACCAATAAACCATTTCCAATACTGGCTTTTGCTTCAGACTATATAAATTATTTCACCACAAGCATGGGTATTTCCAGTAACACAGATACCTGCTAGGTTTAAAAAAAATGATACCCAATCAATAGAAGAGATTGCATTAATTAATTACAAGTAATTAGCATTCGATACAAAGTGGACAAGTAGTAGTAGTAGTAGTAGTAGTAGTAGCAGTAGTAGTAGTAGTAGTAGTAGTAGTAGTAATAGTAGTAGTAGTAGTAGTAGTAGTAGTATTAACAATACATTCAAGTGTGTAATACGAATTTTTGCATAAAAATTCAATATGCATGTTCTGCGAGGGTGTGATTATATCACTTTAAAAATATAATAAAGAACATGTGTTTCACCCCAGATGTTTGCAATAAAATGACCAAATGCTTATTGCAGTAGGTATGTCGAATGGACACGAGATATTCTTATTTGCTCAAAAGGCAGCATACATCGATGTGTCTCTTTGATGTGAGGATTATGTTTGCATGGCAAACTGAGGGAATATGAACATATTTGATTATATCAGCTTCCCTTTAATCCAGTTCAGTCTACTCCAGTACAATCTGCTTTGCTAACCAGTAATTTCTCTTTTTAATCTCACTAACATAACAAGCCAAAGCTCAATTACAACGTTGAGCTTCACTGTTCGAGCAAAAGAACCACATTAGTTCACAAACTTGGGAGCTTCCAGTCCTAGCTGAGAGAAGGGCTTTCCTGCTGAAGGTGAGTGTAGTAAATACTGTTTTTCTTCAATCAAAAGACTGCACAAGTCCAGTGTGTCTAGGTCAAGAGTGTTACTTTCATTTTTCTATTTCAGACTCATTATCGTCTTTGATATCAAAGTGACTTGAGATGTAAAATTCTTGCTCATAAGATAGAGCGAGCTTGGCAGACTGGCCTACTGAGGAAAGCAATAGGAAACTAACTCACACCTCATTTCACTCCTGTTAGGTCAAGTAGCGTGGGGAGTGAATTAACATATGTATCAAGACAGAAGATTATTCAAATGACTCAGAATGAATATTGCTGAAAATGATATAACTACCAAAATAAAATATTTGTACACATCTAATTCACAGATTGCAAGGATTGTAGGAACACACGTCCTCTCTGTATAAAACATGGCGACACAGCTAAAACTGCTTTCATACGTTCATTTGAATGCTTTCTGAGCACAATACTAATATTTATGATGGTGTTTTCTCTTACATTTGCATATACAGGGTGTCCACCATATCCAAATTTTGAAATTCCCTGACATTTCCCTGTTTTCCAGACATAAAAACCAGTTTTTTCCCCGACACACAACGACAAAAAATAAAATTATAAAGGAAGTTTCCAGCTATGACAGTAATAATAAAATACATTTTGTAAGTTTCACATCCAAAAAGTAAATGAGCAATTAATGTGCATATTTAATTTCAAAACTTGGAAGTTGAATTTAGTCTAATTAAATTCACTTTGGAATTTAAAAAATGATTACCATTACTGCTTCAGCGAAGACATTTTTTCGTCTATAGCCACCAACGACTGTCGAGCTTCTGCCATCACCCTCCACTTCTTTTCTAATTCTTTCAGCAACAAAGCAGCCTTAATACCATGGCCGCAAACACAAATTTTCCTTTGCCTACCACAACGAACTCTATCACATAGGACTCCACTGCTTTTTCTTCTTCTTCCATTAAAGAAGATTCACCAGAGGCGAGATGTCTACAGAATTATCTTTCAAGAGAGCAAGTACCCAAAGCTGAGTTTATATGGTGCATGCATGTTGTCATGCAACACCATTCCTTACGTGCCAGTGAAGCAAGTGTACGTTTGTTCCCAGTAATGTTTCCAGACTCTGAAATCGCTTCGGAAGGTCACCTGCACACAACGAAAGTTGCATATACAATCACTCATGGTTTGGCTCCCTATTTTTATAAACAAGTTCTTGAGATGTGTAGTAAGTGCACACATTTGACCATTGGTTCTGACGAGTCACAGAATAAAGTTTCTCAGATGGGCCAAATGGATTTTGTAGTTCGTTGTTTCAACACTGATACTAATGAGGTATGCACTTCTTATTTTGATTCCGTGTTTCTTGGTCACTCTACCTCCTAGGACTTATTAAATGCTTTTTTGCAAGCACTGCAAGGACTCAATCTAAAAAAAAAAAAACTAAAAATTTCAATGGATGGCCCAAATGTTAATAAAAAGTTCCTTCGGGATATCGGTAATTTATTATTAGATGCTCCTATTTTGGAGAACATTGGACCTTGTGCCTTGCATACTGTGCACAATTGATATAAGATGCCAGTAAAAGAAACCCAGTGGAATATTGCAGAGTTTCTTCGTGCTCTTCACTTCTTGTTTTGTCCGACTCATTGGCTGAATGGTAAACGTACTGGCCTTCGGTTCAGAGGGTCCTGGGTTCGATTCCCGACCGGGTAGGGGATTTTAACCTTAAGGGTTTAATTACAGTGGCCCAGGCCTGCGTGTTTGTGCTGTCCCCAACATCCCTGCAACTCACACACCACACATGACACTATCCTCCACCACAATAACATGCAGTTACCTACGCATGGCAGATGCCGCCCACCCTCATCGGAGGGTCTGACTTACAAGGGCTGCACGCTGCTAGAAAAAGCCACACGAAATTATTACTTCTTGTTTTGCTACGTTCCTACACATTATTCAGGTTCAAACGTATTTCCTTTGAAATACTGTGCTATAAGATGGTTTGAAAATTCTTTTTTTTTCTTTTTTTTCCCTAGTTGTTTTACGTCGTAGAAAATTCTAAACTCATTGAACGTCTTATAGATATCTGACCTAATGTTGACAAACATGTGGAAGGAAGAAACAGAGACAAGAAAATCCCAAACTGTAACAGCTTCAAAATAGTATCAACTTCACTATCACTAAGATAGTGTATGCACTTCCTAACAATATCCGACACTAAAACAAGAATAGGTACATTATTATTAAGAATAAAAGAAATAAATTATTCGCGGCTAATGACTGCCATATGAAGGATGTTATGACTGATCGAGACCACGGTGCCAATTTTTGCCGAGCCTGGCTGAGTGGCTCAGACGGTTGAAGCGCTGGTCTTCTGACCCCAGCTTGGCAGGTTCGATCCTGGCTCAGTCCGGTGGTATTTGAAGGTGCTCAAATACGTCACCATCGTGTCGGTAGATTTACTGGCAGGTAAACGAACTTCTGCGGGACAAAACTCTGACACTTCGGCGTCTCCGAAAACCAAAAAAGTAGTTAGTGAGACGTAAAGCCAATAACATTATTATTATTATTATTATTATTATTATTATTATTATTATTATTATTGCCGAGTCACATTCTTGCCACTTGTCTTTCACGAACTATACTGAAGTATGGTACACAGACGAACTATATACTAACCAACACACGGATGTAAATAAAATTACATCTACACTGAAGACTATTAAACCTATACCGCACACGCCGAGCCAGGTAGCTTAACCACGTGGCTGCCAGGTGGTGATGTATTGTAGACAATACAGTTGGCAGCCAGCCTTAGAGATTGCACTCAATCTACTCAATCGATATGAATGGCAGCTTGGGACTAGATGGATCAAGACCGAATACATACAATCATACATCACAAACTCAAACAACATCTTACAATATGATGTCCCTTTATTTTAAATCTTGTTCTCTATTCACAAAATTACACGTGATATTACAAGCTACTAGTCGTGCCTGAAACTTCCGAACACCTCGCATGAAAGATAGGTTAGAAACTCAACATGACGCGGCCTGAACTGTGTCACGATGCATTACACATCTACACAAGGTTTACCTACGTCAGCACATTTAATAATTGTAATAATAATAAGAATGAGCACTTGAATGAGTATTAAGTTCAAGCGAATTTCACACTTTCCTGCATTCAGTGTTTTTCGTCTGTTTTTACATTTTACGAGGTTGAGACTATCGCACTCGTCATTACATAGTAAACAAACACAGTCATCCGTTGGGTTGTGGAATTTTGTCTATGTGCATATTTCGCTGTGGAAGCCATGTATTTAAGCGACTAGGAAACTGAGAACGCAATATAGGCCGCGCACTTCCCCAACAACACAGAATATTCAATAGAAAGCAGATCAAAACATTGAAAGTTCGATCGATCAGTCGATCGATCATAGTTGCTACTGCTACTTTATAGGCTATCCATATAGCTATTGATGCTATTGGTTACTTCACATTCGAGATCACACTTGATTTTTTTAATGTTTATTAAATTTTCTTTACAATTTATTCCTGGCATAAAAGGCATGCCCTACATTATGTTATAAAAACTGAAAAATGTGCTTCTATTAACGGATATATGCGGTATGTCAATTTTATCTGGCAGAAGAACGAATTTCCAGATTTTTTTCTGAATTCCCTGACATTTCCCGGTTTTCCCGTCATTTATCGAATTCCCTGACATTTCCCGGTTTACCCGGTTTTCCATACGGGTGGCCACCCTGATATAGCACAGCCTTTCAGTTACCTCAGCTATGATTTCTTGACACTTCCTAGCAATGACATTAGTGGACTGATTTCCCTTCCCATCCTGTACGGACTAGGATAATTTACAGACCAGGGTGTTAATTCTTAGGATAAAGAAAAACAGAACTTACTTGGACAGTCTCTAAATCAAATATGAAATATCAAACTACAGATAAATGGGTTATATACATGGCATTCTTCTTCCACATGCTGATGGGAGGGGAGGGATATAGAATGCAATATTTGGGTGCTACTGTAGTTTATACGTAATGTTCAGTCTATTGTATAACAACTATACATTAAGACATTGACATGCTCTGTACAACCTTGTTGATGGCAAATTACCAGATAATATAATGTTAAATTACTGTCTGTGTTTAGCAAGCATCTAACACCTATGCTCGTCTTTATTGGATAAGTCTGTAGAGCATTCTCCATTTGTTCTTTGATAAGAGAAAGGAAGTTTTCTGTGCACAAGCAAGCTGCAACCTTGTATCACATATCACTGGTGTGATTTCCCAGACCAATCAGCACATCTACTGTACATTGTTCAGCATTTTAAAAGATTGATATTTCTGTGTTAGTCGTGTCCACAGTAACAAGGAAATGCACTTTTTAATTTTCCATCATCTGTCTGTGGATCACAAGTTAATGGCTCAAGAGAATTTAATGAAAATCAGTATGTAAAGTCGGGGAATGAGATTCTAGAACCTAGGCTATAAATAATTTTATTCATGACGAGCGATCTGGTAGTTTAGGGGAAGGTAAAAAATTTCATCCTCAAATATTTATGTTATGTTATTAGTGATCCTGTGCCTGTTGCCATTTCTTGATGGATACAGTACTTTTGCATCCATCTCTTGGCACAGGCCAGAGTAAAGTGTAGCTTTCACCGAAGTCCCAGTCTCATCCATGACTGTGACAATATGGAAGCTGCTGGGGTATGGGTGGTGCTGAGTATTGACATTTGGAGCACAACTAGTGTCTGAGTATTATGAAAGGTGTTGCTTATAGGATCAGTCATGCTGCAGTGGCACCTTCTGGTCCAGTGAGAAAAGCAATGGCAAACTACCTAGTATGCCTCATTTGGGCTCTGCCATTGGTTTTTGTGGTTTTCCTATAACTGCACAGCCTTTGGTGGTGCTATCTGAGGATCCAACCAGCCTCTGGGCTGATGACCTAACAGACAGTGATCCTAAATAAATACTACATATCTAAAGTTGCTGCCTGCTGTCATTTCTTGATGGATACAGTACTTTTGCATCCATCTCTTGGCACAGGCCAGAGTAAAGTGTACTTTCCACCGAAGTCCCAGTCAACATCCATGGCTGTAACAATATGGAAGTTGCTGGGGTATGGGTAGTGCTGAGTAATGGCATTCAGAGCACGACTAGTGCATCTGAGTGTTATGAAAGGTGCTGCTCATAGGGTCAGTCGTGCTGCAATAGTACTTTCTGACCCAGTGCGGAAAGCAAGGGCAAACTACCTCACTCCTCATCTTGCCTAGTATGTCTCATGTTGGTGCTGCCATTGGTTTTGGGGGTTTCCTTATAACCGCATAACCTTTGGTGGTGCTATTTGAGGATCAAACCAGCGTCTGGGCTGATGACCTAACAGACAGACAGACAGATCTAAAGTTATTTAGAAGTAAATTTGTGATCATTTACGTCTTATACATTAAATAGCTACCAAAATACATCTACTCTAATGTACTCTTTACTGTACCAACTATAACAGAGATATTCATGAATTTTGATTTTTGTTGCTGAGTCCATATCAAAGCCAAACCACGAGAAAATGGGTTAACAGAATTTAATGAAAATCGGTATGTATAATCAGGTAAATGAAATGGAAATGAGATGGTGTATGGCTTTTAGTGCTAGGAGTGTCCGAAGACAAGTTCGGCTCGCCAGATGCAGGTCTTTTGATTTAATAACCTATGACAGTCTAGGCTGGATGAAATGGTAGTTCGGGGACGGTGCTTAAAATGTAGCTTTCAAATATCTATGTTACTGATCCTATCGAAAAGTATTACAAAACAAATGTTATACAGAATACAAGTTCCGATCATGTATGTCTTATACAGTTTTACAATACTATGATAATGGAATGAATGAATTTAGACTTTTGTTGTTTAGTCCATATCAATGCCGAGCATTACTAATATGGAAATATTGTTTAATTGTGTTAATAGGCAACGGTTTTTGTCAGGACTGTCTTAAGGTTTTAAACAGCGTGGGTCATCGGTCTGTATTGACAAGGGAAATTGTAAAGATGATTATAAAAATCCATTGAAAGAACATTCAGTTGAGGAATATACGACAAGAGGGAGTCCTGAAAGAAGGAAGGTGCCCTAATATCACAGAGTCAGAGGAAAATGTGAAGGCCTACAATACTGAAAGCTCAACAATAATATTACACTGACATACCTGCCACTTTACTTCAGGAGATTTTGATATGAAAATCAGGTAAAATCAGGAGAAATCAAATTGGTCAAAACTGCTTACTCTACAATTCTTGCGCAATACAGGAGCACTATGGTATATTTTAACACTTATTGTCTCAAAACCCGACTGTGTCTGGCTCCATGGCTAAATGGTTAGCGTGCTGGTCTTTGGCCACAGGAGTCCCGGGTTCGATTCTTGGCAGGGTCGGGAATTTTAACCATAATTGGTTAATTTCGCTGGCACGTGGGCTGGGTGTATGTGTCGTCTTCATCATCATTTCATCCTCATCATGATGCGCAGGTCGCCTACGGGTGACAAATCAAAAGAGCTGCACCTGGCGAGCCAAACTTGTCCTCGGACACTCCCGGCACTAAAAGCCATACACCATTTCATTTCAACCCGACTGTTGCTATACGAGGCTACAAGGCTAAAAACTGAACATCTCTATTCCCTCACAGGAAGTATGTGAGAAGATCGGTCCCCGATAATCCTTCCGAAAACTCATTCTCCACATGTGCGAATCAGTCAAGCGCTTAGTTTCCATTATTTAGCAAACGCATAGATTAATATATTGCATTACGCACCAGTGCAATTATGTGAAGTGCAATGCTATTTTAATCCAGTAATAAATTAAAATTTGCCGGAATTGTTTCCAACTGGCTCCTAAAATATCTACAAAAGTCACTGGTCGCTATCTTTGAAATTCTGTCACTAGATTACTAAAAAATACTCCAAATTTAGCGTCTAGTCTCTAGAATCAACTAGACTGCACGTGGATGAACACGAACATAGCATGCGAGAACGAGATACTCACAATCGATATACACCTCGTGATATACAGGTTTCAACAAACATCACACATTTGCGCGCATTTATCATATTAATAAATATCAATATTTAATTTGAAAGCGGCTAATGAGCGAAGGACTTCCGGCCACTGTAGTACAAAGCTGAAATAGCGGGATTTGAAAACAAATGTAAAACACCAACTAAGATCTGGAGGAATAACAGAATATTTGGGAGGCGGCAAAAACTGTCGAAGATTGGGAGTCTCCCACCTAAATTGGGAAAGTTTGCAGGTATGCATTCTTTGTTGTGATGTTATTTGTCTCTTCTGCTGCCACTCATCTCAGATAGATGGGATTACTGCTGTGTCCCAAATAAAACACATGCCTGAATTTGGTGGAAAGAAGCTGGGAAGTTAGATAACTTTGCGCATGCTATAGGATTGCCATCCCGTCATCGACGGGTATTACAGCTAGTCATCAATACACACATCATCACTGTTCATACAGCTGCTGTAAGACTTTGACATCTTTGTTCCCTGAGTATTTTAGGTTAATGCAGTTTTTATAAATCACAACATATTTGTAATTTCTGTTTAGTCCATGATATATAAGTTATATGCTTAATAATAATAATTAGGGTGCCTGCCGGGGTTGTCACTTGTATTGACATTTTGGACAAACAGGCCGCGTGGTCAATTATAACAATCTTAGGTTGGCCTGTGCAGACCTCCACCATCTCATACAGTCGGTATCTTGATAGGAGACTTTTTACTCAACCGTTGCATTCGCCATTCATCAAACCTACTTGAAGAGGAGAATTCTTAGTGGAACTTCAGGACAGTTCCTGAAGCTATACACTAAGTTCAGCTGAGAGAAAAATCCGAAAAAGCATGCATAGACTACTCACCCTGTGTATCGACAATCTCTTCATCACTTGTCTCCATTTCTTCATTACTTTTCTTCTTCTTGTCCTCTTTTCTTCGTTCCTTCTTCTTGCTTTCTAGTTTGCCTTCACTAAAATGAGAAGAAAGTCAACATCAGAAGCATGCAACATAACAGAGGCCACCTTCCTCCTCTATATTGTTCAACATGCCACTAATAGAGTAATACATTACACAGTATATTATTGCAATGGGAAAAATTAGGAGGAAAAATGACAAAAATTAACAAATGGATACACAGATCATTGCTCAAGGCATTAAATATATAGTATCGATAAGGTGGAATAAATATTTAATTTTGATTCATCAAATACTTCAGGGATCAATAAGGATCCTGAAGTTGATTGCTTGCAATGGATATTTTGTTCCGTGGTCTGTACAGAATACGGAGGCTTTGTATAGCCAGAATGAAGTAATAAAACAATATTACAGAAAAATTGTAGACACAAGGTTTACATTCTTAAGCTTTGATATTCTAATCTGAACCTCAAATCGAGTTTAACTGCTATTTAGTCCCTTTTCATTTCTGAAAACCAACCTCCATTGTTTAAATACTGCACAATTATTTCAATAAGTGAACTGAATAACTGATTAAAATTAATTATAATAACTCTTGTGCTGTTAAGTGAATAGCTTTCCCAGACTAAAGAGGAGGAGAGTGCAAAAAGTCAACCTGTAAGATGGACGTTTTCAAGCTCCACTTAATAACACAATCTTCTTCACAGCAACAAAACAAGCTGTGGATTGCTTACACTAAACATATTTGCTATAATAGACAGGAACTTTTAATTTGATTAAAAATTCATCCTGCAAGCCCACGCGCATACATTTTATTAATAACTTGCGTCCCCGGTCGGTCAATCCTCAATTAATCTGGATTGATCTGTATTGAAAATATTCCTCCATCTAGTTTTTAATAATAAACATGATACTGTTTACATTCCAACATGCAAATCAGTCAATATTGAATGGTATATTGGTTCTACCTTGTGTCAATATATACACAGCCCTTCCCTCCACAAAAACTGCTGCCATACTAGTAATTATTAAATTGAATATATCCAGCTGCTTTTATAATTAATTAATCTCTAGTCCTTAGTGCAGTGACCCAGACTGTAAGACAAGTGACATGCATCATTGTGCTTGAGCATCTAGGCAGCAGCAGATTACTGGGCTATGACAATGGAACAAAATAAAAATGCTTTGATCTTGAGAGAAAATTACAACTGAGTTTCCTTAAATCATTTCTACAAGACAGAAAACTTTATTTGAAACTAATATTTTCTCTATAGAGTCTTATATAAGTTATAGACTGCACTCATGTAATGTGCCTATTAACAATAGGCATCACGTTCGCATTGCACTTTGTCCCTTCTGACGGCAATCCGACTTTTAAAAAATTCGAATTTATATATTTAAAAGTTGGCAACACAAAATTAAGATAGGGGGCCATATATAGTCCGCGCACGTTTTAGCGATATTTTATTGTACGGGGTTGAGGAGTAAGGAGGGAGCTCCCCCGGTTCCGGTAATACTGCCAACTGAATGGAAATGAAATCAAAATTGAATCGATAATATGAATTTTCTAAACCTTTATTATCTTAAGCCAACAACTGTGCCATACACACATTATATAACATTTCTCGATGCGAATATTGTTCCTAGCATGCATTCTATAGTTTGGCTTTGCTGTGTAAACGACAACAGTACTAGTACGTAAAGTGTACGCCAGATGTCGCAGAGCGATGCATAAGCGATTCATAGTTTGTGTTTCAAAGGTTGCCAATACGAATCTCGAAGTTGCCTGAGGTCGACCGATTCAGCACTAGGTGCCTATCAACGAGCTAGAATAACATAGAGGGGCTGTATACCTGACATCAGCGCTCCCTGCTTGAAGCAAGTTGATAAGAGGCAGCCATGTTAACGGTTGTCAAAACAAAGCGAATTGGCGCGAGAGCATATGTTGAGGTGACAGGGAGATCGTGCATGCCAATTTAATTCCCTAAGTTTTAACAAGTGAAAAGATAGATTCTCGCTTTCAAGAATGCCAGCCGTAAGCTCAGCGTATGGTTGTACTAATCGGAGTAATAAAACCAAGGATATATCGTACTTTAAGTATTACTGAATTATAGCCGAGATTCCTTTTTGTAATTTCTGTTTGTAATTAAATCCATTTTATTGTTTACTTAGCGAAAGTACAGATAGCCACGGTAATAATTTGTCGAATTTTGTTTCAGATTTCGTTTAAAAAACAAGGAATTAACTGAACAATGCGTTGTGACGGCGAAAAGAGATAAATGGTATCCCGCTCAATTCAGTTGCTTATGCTCTGTACATTTCCAGCCCTATTTAATTTTCATTCACATTTACAAATAAAGGAAATGGAACGCCCACCACCAAGAAAACGTAACCACAAAAAATCACTTATTTCGTTCAAATGTACACCAAGTATGATAAGTACAGCATTTTACTGCTATTTTTGAAATGTATACAGCCTTTATTGTAGATGTCTGTTGCCTTGGTTTTTAAAACTACGCCACACTTCATAATGGACAACTTTCAAGCTAGTAATCCCAGTATGATATGGTAATGGGAGAAACATGACATCCCCCCTATATTATAATAAATAATTACACTAAACGATTATTGTGGTAAAGTATTCATGGGCCGCCTCTGTGGTGCACTGGTTAGCGTGAGCAGCTGCCACCCCTGAAAGCCCGGGTTCGATTCCCAGCTCCGCCATGAAATTTGAAAAGGGGCACGAGGGCTGTAACGGGATTCTATCAGCCTGGGGAGGTCAAATGAGTAGAAGTGGGTTCGACTCCCACCTCAGCCATCCTCGAAGTGATTTTCCGTGGTTTCCCACTTCTCCTCCAGGCAAATGCCGGGATGGTACCTAACTTAAGGCCACGGCCGCTTCCTTCTCACCCCCCCCCCCCACAAGGCCCCTGTTCAGCATAGCATGTGCAGCCCTCCCTCATAGTTGTATCCCCCGACCTAATGTCTCACGCTCCAGAACACTGTCCTTGAGGTGGTAGAGGTGGGATCTGTCGTTGCGTCCGTGGAAAAAACCAACCCGGGAGGGTAAACAGATTAAGAAACGAACACAGTACTCATGAGGATGCAATAATTTTAAAAATATTAACAGAATGAGGTTGTAACCTATTATAGGTCCCTATGATTTTAAGGTTTCCTGTCATAAATATTTATGTCCATCGTTTTTATTCTAATTTACGCTTAACCACAACAGCCAAGCAGGGTAACGCTCTTGTTCCGATTTCGAGGCCTATTCGTATGTCACTGTACGATGATTTCGAACTATCCTACAATCAACTGATCGTGATGTTGGTCTCGTGCCGCAATATGATGAAGTGGCGGTATTCGCTTTCATGCTTCAAGCTTTCGTCAACGGACTTTAATTCTCCCCCAGCGATTCTAAAATGCGCATTTTCTACACTTTTCGTCATTTAAAGGCCATGCCCCCTTGCTTGTGTGACAACAGGAAACATGGCGGACGTTCGTTCTATTAGGTTCACCCAGGCAGCGCTTCCGCCTCTCTATGTTATTCTAGTTCGTTGGTGCCTATGTATCGCTAAAAGGTGCGCGTACTATTCTCTCTCAGTTCTGATGTTTGGTCACCCCGACCATATCGGCAATTTATGTTTGTACTGAATGCTTCAGAGATATCATGAAAGATTTCAACAGTTAGGAAAGCATTTGTTTGAAGTTTTCTTGGTTTATTCAAATTCACGGTTTTAATTTGTTTTACTAATATTCAGTAATTGTTTATTAGACCTAATGCTCAATAAAAATCGTTAAATAACAATGTTAATACTTGTTTTGTAATAACATTAGTTTATTTAAAATTCCTGGTTTATAAACTAAGAACGTCCGAGATAATTTGTGAGATTTCGACTGCCCAACGACATCCAACAAGTTTAATCGAGCACTTTTAGCGCCGGGAGTGTCCAGGGACATGTTCGGTTCGTCGGGTGCAGGTCTTTCTATTTGGCGACCACGGGCAACCTGATGATGATGAGACTAGACTACTTCAAGGCTTAACGTCTCCATTCAACGGACGAATCGTCATCAACAGTGCCATATGTCCTCACTCCGTATGAATACTGTGGAGAGGTTTGGAATTGAATCCAGGCTTTTGGCACACAATCTAGAGATTAGTACTACCTCTCCTATCTTCCCAGCCAACATTCAAGCAACGGGACTCGAACGGGTTAACAGCGGGGTCCGCCAGGCTGCTGACAGGCATCCCAGATAGCATGTTTTTAGATCGAGGGAGTGGGAGCAGCTATAGTCTTTACAGCAAGGCCTGATCAAAAACTACATCGCCAATTAAATAATCAAGTTAATTTGTGATTTTCTGTTCTATATGGCATGTTAATATTTTTATGTCCCACTAACTACTTTTGATGGTTTTCGGAGACGCCGAGGTGACGGAATTCTGTTCCGCAGGAGTTCTCTTACAGTACGTGCCGGTAAAACAATCTACCGACACTAGGCTGACGTATCTAAGCATCCTCAATTACCACCGGAAAGTGTCAGGATCAAACCTGCTACACAGAATTTTGTACCATAGTCTATAGCCAATCTTCTGGTTGTATCTTATAAACAAACGTCACCATTCCTACTTGCCATGCGACCACGATTTCAGAATATTCAAAACAAAAATAAAGATGCATGATCGAAATTGCGCTTCTTTTCAATTTATCGAACAATTAGTTAACAGCAAAAGGAATGTGCCAAAGAAATTTATTTATGGTCATGTTATAACTGATGGCCGGTAGGCTAAGAAAGCTTTCTTTGCGCTCAGGATCTCGAGGTAACATTCCGATACACGGATGCACCGGTTAAACATCCCTTTCATTTAAGAACAATGTGAAGCAATAGTTCCAGCACCTGTCTATCGCAAACAAATATATCAAGAAAGTCACTGAACGTGTGTCCTGAAGCAACATGTATATATTTTTACCAATGACAGAGTAAAGTTACTCATATTTATTTGAAGACATGACATAATTTATGATAACTAATACTAAAAATAATACAAATAGATTTTAACTGTTGAAACCATAAGTCAAAAATATTACTTAAAATTGAAATGCTCCACTTGGTTTCGATTTTATATGTATGAAATCAAATTGTACCTTTCAACTAGAAGAAATTCAAGCCAATCCCAGCCCCCAGTGGGACAAGGCAAAAATAAAAAAGGAACTAGAAGAAATTTACTTTAATAGTAACTGTCTTGTGCACATAAGATATGACAACTGCTTGAGCTGCTGACCCTGTGAGAGAGACGGGAAAGCTTGCTGTGTCAGCTCGGTCACAACGATGGATCACTTAATCAATTGGTATGCAAATTATGCAGGAGCAGCCCACCCTTTTGTGCAGATTGCTTTAGGTTAATAGTTAGCAAAAGATGATCTTGTAATGCTTTCCACTTAATCAATGTAATGCTCCAAGTTGGGATGGAAATTTAATCTGCAATTCAACAAAAATGGCAAAAAGTAAACGAGGAGCAGAGTAAACAAAGCGAACAGGATTACTTTACAACTCTGTCCAGTATGAGCCTAGCTTCTCGGGTCACACACACTACATACTTGGCTGGAAATGCCAACTTTCTCCCTGCATGTAGGTGTATGAACAGTTGTAGGAAGTATGATACATTTTACCGCCCGAGATATATATTGTTCACGAACTTTCGGATGTGTCCGGAAATATTAGTGTACATAACGAGAATTACAGTAAAACACATTTTTGTCTTATGAGCTCCATCAGATTTTTGTTGTCATGTCTGACAACTGATTGTGGATTGTTTTCATAAGCTGCAAAACCGCTGATCAGGAAGATGACTACAGAGATGAGAAGAGAAACCCTAATATTGCGTACAATGTCCCAAGCCTCTAAAATAACCGTACACTGACTCTGCGTCCCTTGCTAACAACTCAACGGCCAACGACGGGCACAGTCTTCATTTCCCTTCCCTATTTCAGCATTTAAATTATAAGTGAACAAAGTATAACACTGGATAGTCCTTGCCACACCCAGCATATCGCCAACAATGTATTCTGAACTAGCTTTCTTTCTTCCTACATGTTTATCACCGCACTTCTCTCTCCGTGCTGAAGGTGCGATAACTGAGAGCGAAAGAGGAAAAGTTCCAATATTCGAAAAACGCCATTATTTTCTACTGACATAACTTTAGTCTCTAAGCCGCACAAACATTGCATCTCACTTTACACTGACATTTTGCGACAAAAGTGGCTTCCATAAGAGAGAAGGCTGGAATATCAGCGCTGACGATTACTGCTTGAGAATCGTTGTGAGTATACAGCTAATATACACTGGATTTAGTGGCGTTCCCCGGACCACAAGTTCAGGCGTTGTTATCGATCACATTTCGCACCACCTCCTCTTTTAACCAGATTATAAAATTATTGCACTTACTGTAGTCACGTCCTAGTCCGTGAACCATGCGCAACGGCTGAGTGGCCTAGTAAGTGGTCCTGAGAGTCGGGATATATGGAATGGGAGTGAGCATCTCGGCCCTCCTTGTGCTCAGGCGGCTAGGACTATACAATGCACCAGTGGTCCCTAACCCGTTAGAGGAGAGATCCTCACTTGGACTATGTGCAAGTAGGGCAGCATACTGCTTCATGAATTTACCAAGCTCAGAACACTTTAAGCAAGCCTCGGACCTATGGGAGTAACTGAGTCCCACTCCCATTTGACAGGCAAGGGCCACCTTGGAAACAACTTGGCGAACGAAATGGAAATCGATGTGGAGCTATCAATATTAATGGGGCTTGCGGAAGAAAGAAAGTATAACTGGCTGAGTCAGCAAAGAGGATGCATCTATATGTGCTAGGAGTAAGTGATATTCGGGTAAGGCGAGATAACGAGGAAAGATAGGAGATTATAAAGTGTACTTGACGGGTGTTAGAAAGAGAAAGGCAGAGTACGGGGTAGGGCTGTTTATCAGGAATACCATTGCACGCAACATAATTTCTGTTCGGCACGTATATGAGCGAATGATGTGTGTAGATTTGGCACTTGGAGGAATTAGGACGAGAATTATCTCAGTGTATTCACCATGTGAGGGTGCAAATGAGGATGAAGTTGACAAGTTTTATGAACCATTGAGTGACATCGTAATCAGGGTCAACAGCAAGGATAGGGTAGTGCTAATGGGTGATTTCAATGCGAGAGTTGGAAATAGAACTGGAGGATACGAAAAGGTGATTGGTAAATGTGGGGGAAATATGGAAGCTAATGAGAATGGTAAAGGTTTGCTGGACTTCTGAGGTAGTCCAGCACAGAATACAGAATACGAACACATTCTTCAAGCATAAGGCTTTTCACCGTTACACATGGGAGGCCAGGGTTACTTGACACCCCCTGTGGGTGGGGGCGGTAGAATAACACCCACGGTATCCCCTGCCTGTCGTAAGAGGCGACTAAAAGGGGACCCAGGGGCTCTGAACGTTGGAGCGTGGGTTGGCGACCACGGGGCCCTTAGCTGAGTCCTGGCATTGCTTCCACTTACTTGTGCCAGGCTCCTCACTTTCATCTGTCCTATCCGACCTCCCTTGGTCAACTCTTGTTCTTTTCAGACCCCGACGGTATTACGTATGGAGGCCTAGGGAGTTTTTCATTTTCACGCCCTTCGTGGTCCTTGTCTTCCTTTGGCCCATACATTCATTTTTCGAAGTGTCGTATCCCTTCCATTTTCCCTCTGATTAGTGTTATATAGAGGATGGTTGCCTAGTTGTACTTCCTCTTAAAACAATAATCACCACCACCACCACCACCACCACCACCACCACCACCACCACCACCAGGGTTACTTTATCTATAATAGACTATATCTTTTAACCGGCTTCGAATTAAAGATGTCTGTTAGGAATGTACTGGTTTTTCGGGGATTTTTCGATGATGCAGACCACACTATCTGATCTGTAGTGAACTAAGTATCTCTAGGCCTAGAATAGAAAGTGAAATCTGTCTGCAAACGAATAAGGGTAGAAAATCTCTACGACGAGGAAATTAGAAGTACATGGATATGATTAGTGGGAAGTTTCGAACAGTGGACAGTAAGCAGGTTCAGGGTATAGAAAGAGAATGGGTGGCATACAGGGATGCTGTAGTAGAAACAGCAAGGGAATGCCTAGGAACGACAGATGGGAAAAGGCGAACATCTTGGTGGAATGATGAAGAGAGAACAGCTCGCAAACGTAAAAAGAAGGCTTATCAGAAATGGCTCCAAACAAGGGCCGAGCCAGACAGGGAATTGTACATACATGAAAGAATAGAGCGAAACAAATAGTTGTTGAATCCGAAAAGAAGTCTTGGGAAGATTTTGGTAATAACCTGGAAAGGCTAGGTCAAGCAGCAGGGAAAGCTTTCTGGACAGTAATAAAGAATCTTAGGAAGGGAGGGAAAAAATAAATGAACAGTGTTTTGGTAATTCAGGTGAATTCATAATAGATCCCAGGGAATCACTGGACAGGTGGAGGGAATATTTTGAAAATCTTCTCAACGTAAAAGGAAATCTTCCTGGTGGTGTTGCGAACAACCAAGCTCATGGGGAGGAAGAAAATGATGTTGGTGAAATTACGCTTGAGGCAGTGGAAAGGATAGTAAATAAACTCCACTGTCATAAAGCAGCAGGAATAGATGAAATTAGACCTCAAGTGGTGTAGAGGGGGGGGGGGGGGGCAGGGATGAAATGGCTTCAAAGAATAATAAGATTAGCATGGAGTGTTGGTAAGGTACCTTCAGATTGAAAAAAAAAAAACAAACAGTAATTGCACCTATCTGTAAGCAAGGGAACAGGAAGGATTGCAACAACTATCTAGGTATCTCATTGATTAGTATACCAGGCAACGTATCACTGGCATCTTGGAAGGGAGGGTGCGATCAGTAGTTGAGAGGACGTTGGATGAACACCAGTGTTGTTTCAGACCACAGAGGGGCTTGTCAGGACCAGATTCTCAGTATGCGTCAGATAACTGAAAAATGTTACGAGAGGAATAGGCAGTTGTGTTTATGTTTCGTTGATCTAGAGAAAGCATATGACAGGGTACAGAGGGAAAAGATGTTCGCTATACTGGGGGACTCTGGAATTAAATGTAGATTATTCAAATCAATCAAAGGCATTTATGTTGACAACTGGGCTTCAGTGAGAATCGATGCCCGACTCGTTGGCTGAATGGTCAGCGTACTGGCCGTCGGTTCAGAGAGTCCCGGGTTCGATTCCCGGCCGGGTCGGGGATTTTAACCTTCATTGGTTAATTCCAATGGCCCGGGGACTGGGTGTTTGTTCTGTCCCCAACATCCCTGCAACTCACACACAACACCTAAGACTATCCCCCACCACAATAACACGCAGTTACCTACACATGGCAGATGCCGCCCACCCTCATCGGAGGGTCTGCCTTACAAGGGCTGCCGTCGGCTGAGAATCTATGGTAGAATGAGTTCTTGGTTCGGGGTACTTACAGGGGTTAGGCAAGGCTGTAATCTTTCACCTTTGCTGTTCGTAGTTTACGTGGATCATCTGCTGAAAGGTATAAAATGGCAGGGAGGGATTCAGTTAGGTGGAAATGTAGTAAGCAGTTTGGCCTACGCTGACGACTTGGTCTTAATGGCAGACTGTGCCGAAAGCCTGCAGTCTAATATCTTGGAACTTGAAAATAGGTGCAATGAGTATGGTATGAGAATTAGCCTCTCGAAGACTAAATTGATGTCAACAGATAAGAAATTCAACAGAATTGAATGTCAGATTGGTGATACAAAGCTGGAACAGAGAGATAATTTCAAGTATTTACGTTGTGTGTTCTCCCAGGATGGTAATATAGTGAGACTGAATCAAGGTGTTGTAAAGCTAATGCAATGAGCTCGCAGTTGCGATCAACAGTGTTCTGTAAGAAGGAAGTCAGCTCCCAGACGAAACTATCTTTACATCGGTCTGTTTTCAGACCAACTTTGCTTCAAGACAATCAATCAATCAATACTGATCTGCATTTAGGGCAGTCGCCCAGGTGGCAGATTCCCTATCTTTTGCTTTCCTAGCCTTTTCCTAAATGATTTCAAAAAAATTGGAAATTTATTGAACGTCTCCCTTGGTAAGTTATTCCAATCCCTAACTCCCCTTCCTAGAAATGAATATTTGCCCCAGTTTGTTCTCTTGAATTCCAAATTTATCTTCATATTGTGATCTTTCCTACTTTTATAAACGCCATTCAAACTTATTCGTCTACTAATGTCATTCCACGCCAACTCTCCGCTGACAGCTCGGAACATACCACTTAGTCGAGCAACTCTTCTTCTTTCTCTCAATTCTTCCCAACCCAAACATTGCAACATTTTTGCAGCGCTACTCTTTTGTCGGAAATCACCCAGAACAAATCGAGCTGCTTTTCTTTGGATTTTTTCCAGTTCTTGAATCAGGTAATCCTGGTGAGGGTCCCATACACTGGAACCATACTCTAGTTGGGGTCTTACCAGAGACTTATATGCACTCTCCTTTACATCCTTACTACAACCCCTAAACACCCTCATAACCATGTGCAGAGATCTGTACCCTTTATTTACAATCCCATTTATGTGATTACCCCAATGAAGATCTTTCCTTATATTAACACCTAGATACTTACAATGATCCCCAGAAGGAACTTTCACCCCATCAACGCAGTAATTAAAACTGAGAGGACTTTTCCTATTTGTGAAACTCACAACCTGACTTTTAACCCCGTTTATAATCATACCATTGCCTGCTGTCCATCTCACAACATTTTCGAGGTCATGCTGCAGTTGCTCACAATCTTGTAACTTATTTATCACTCTATAGAGAATAACATCATCCGCAAAAAGCCTTACCTCCGATTCCACTCCTTTACTCGTATCATTTATATATATAAGAAAACATAAAGGTCCGATAATACTGCCTTGAGGAATTCCCCTCTTAATTATTACAGGGTCAGATAAAGCTTCACCTACTCTAATTCTCTGAGATCTATTTTCTAGAAATATAGCAACCCATTCAGTCACTCTTTTGTCCAGTCCAATTGCACTCATTTTTGCCAGTAGTCTCCCATGATCCACCCTATCAAATGCTTTAGACAGGTCAATCGCGATACAGTCCATTTGACCTCCAGAATCCAAGATATCTGCTATATCTTGCTGGAATCCTACAAGTTCAGCTTCAGTGGAATAACCTTTCCTAAAACTGAATTGCCTTCTATCGAACCAGTTATTAATTTCGCAAACATGTCTAATATAATCAGAAAGAATGCCTTCCCAAAGCTTACATACAATGCATGTCAAACTTACTGGCCTGTAATTTTCAGCTTTATGTCTATCACCCTTTCCTTTATACACAGGGGCTACTATAGCAACTCTCCATTCATCTGGTATAGCTCCTCCGACCAAACAATAATCAAACAAGTACCTCAGATATGGTACTGTATCCCAACCCATTGTCTTTAGTATATCCCCAGACATCTGATCAATTCCAGCTGCTTTTCTAGTTTTCAACTTTTGTAACTTACTGTAAATGTCATTGTTATCATATGTAAATTTTAATACTTCTTTAGCCTTAGTCTCTTCCTCTATCTCGACATTTTCCTTGTAACCAACAATCTTTACATACTGCTGACTGAATACTTCTGCCTTTTGAAGATCCTCACATACACACTCCCCTTGTTCATTAATTATTCCTGGAATGTCCTTCTTGGAACCTGTTTCTGCCTTAAAATACCTATACATACCCTTCCATTTTTCACTAAAATTCGTATGACTGCCAATTATGCTTGCCACCATGTTATCCTTAGCTGCCTTCTTTGCTAGATTCAATTTTCTAGTAAGTTCCTTCAATTTCTCCTTACTTCCACAGCCATTTCTAACTCTCTTTCTTTCCAGTCTGCACCTCCTTCTTAGTCTCTTTATTTCTCTATTATAATAAGGTGGGTTTTTACCATTCCTTACCACCCTTAATGGTACAAACCTGTTTTCGCATTCCTCAACAATTTCTTTAAACCCATCCCAGAGTCTGTTTACATTTTTATTTACCGTTTTACATAAAAATTGATCTATATCACCGATATTCCATAAAATACCCCTTAACAAAGAATGTATAGTCATTCAGAGTAATTAATGCATCGTCTCATTTTTTATCAAGAAAATGTAATTATATCGACATATAATACATATCCCAAATACCTGTAGGTATAAACCCTGTGGATAAAACAAACAATATATCTAAATTGGTTCAGTTGTTTCTCAGAAAAGTGCAGGCCCTACCTGTGCAGAACTTACACAGTACACTTCGTTCATTATTATAGAAAGAAGCTAGCTAGCTAGCTAGCTAGAATACAGTAGTTTCAAGTTAAATTTGAATTCGCTTTTAATTTCTGGACATACGTAAAAAACGCGAAAGACATGCAGAAGTATGGGATTATTATTTACGAGCGGATGGAGGAGTTCAAGCGGTTCAAATCTGTAAGTGCTGTGCTGTAAAACATGGCACAAATAATTCGTGAGCTACGGTCACGCGGTGTAGGTGGCAACGCGCTCGCCAGTTACTCGGCCGCCCCGGGTTCGATTCCGGCCGGGTTAGAGTTTTTTACTGTAAATTATTAATATTCCTGGCCTGGGGACTGGGTATTTGTGTCATCCTTAACATTCGTTTCCTCACATTCAACACTTTACACTTCCGCCATTTACATAATACACGCAGGTTTCCTCACACATGGTGCAAGTAGGGGCAAAAGATCTTCATAGGTCGACGCCCCGAACAAATAGCATTTAGAAAAAAGTTAAAGTAGGGGCGTAGTTTCGCGCAATAATAGTGACAAGTTATAAATTCCTGTGAAAATGCTCGTTCATTCCTCCCGTATGAAGTTCACACTACGCGCTTGACATTCAATCGGAGGTTCTGATACATAATTACGTTTGTACGTAAGAATGCTATCTGTTAATATCGCCAAAGAATTAAGGTATTAACTGAGGGGCCTAGTTTCGCACAATAGTAGCGACAAGTTATAAGTTCCTGAGAAAATGCTCGTTCAT
Source organism: Anabrus simplex (assembly GCF_040414725.1). Lineage (NCBI taxonomy): Eukaryota > Metazoa > Arthropoda > Insecta > Orthoptera > Tettigoniidae > Anabrus > Anabrus simplex. The sequence continues at coordinate 220,580,763 of NC_090279.1, read as the reverse complement.
TCCTCCCGTACCAAGTTTAAACTACGCGCTTGTAATTCAATCGGAGGTTCTCCGGAGGCACCGATTGAAAGAGCCCGGAGCCTCCGCTCCGTAAACAACCGCTCCGTTAATAGCGCTACTGAAAACAAGCAATTTACAAGCAACGGTAAAACATGGAGGAGGATATGCGATGGTGTGGGGATGTGTTGCATCGAACGGGGTTGGTGCACTGAGCTTCACTGAACATACTCTGACAAAAGAGGACTATTTGCCTATCCTAAAAAACAATTTGATATACAGCGTACTTTCAAGTTCTACCAATATAACGACCCCAAGCACAAGTCGTACCTTACCAGAGAGTGATTGTTGTACAACTGCCCGAAGGTTTTGGAGACTCCACCACAACCATCCGACCTGAACCCCATCGAGAATGTGTGAAGTCAAATGAAAGCAGCTCTGCAACTGCAGCCAAGTTCCCTCACAGACTTGAAGACAAGACTGCTACAAGAATGGGCGGCATTAAGTCCTGATTATATCAAGAAAATTATTGCCAGAATGCCGAATCGACTGGAAGAGGTCATGAAACATTAATGTGACCTAAAAAGTACTGAATGTGTAATAGGGTTGTGAATTATGCTAGTTTATGTTGATTTTTGTGTAGTGGTCAAATATTTTTGAGGCGGCGCTGGAATTATTGCTTTTATTTTACGTGTTATTATGTTTTCCTACATGTTTCGTTGTATTATACGTTATAGCGTAAGAATAACTAACCAATAAAAGTGTGTCAAAAATCAGAGTGACCGAATATTTATGGGAGTATCTGTATCTACCGCACTGTGCGAACTGTTTACGTCCTTGCTGTGACGGTCTAATGCCGCTCATATTCTTTGAGACATGGACACCTAGGGGCTCTCAACTATTACTTTTATACGTACCAGTCTCCTGTGGTAATTTTTTTTTTTTTTAATTAGGGTTGTTTATAGTCGCTTTAACTCCAAGGTCTTATCGCGACTCTTACATATGATTACAGAATAATGGTAATAATAATAATAATAATATTGTAATTATAAACATGTAAAGAAAAAATAAGTATAATGTAATTACATTTTGGAGTGCAAGCCAGTGTCTTTGAGGAAGTTGATGACTTGATGACTCAGTGCTGGAGAAGACAGTGTCAGTTCCATTCCTTTAGGTATGTTGTGGTGTTGGCGCCAATGGTCATACAGTTGACATTCTGAGATGATATGCTCGACAGTGAGAGAGCAGTTACATTTGCTGCAGGTGGGAGGTTGTTTCTTTTCTAGGAGATAGTTGTGGGTGATCTTCGTATGTCCTATCCTTAGTCGGGAGATTAAGACTTGTTCATGTCTGGTGAGGTTTTGGAGAGGATATGTTCTTGTGGATATCATTTTAATTTTTTGGAGGTTGCTAGTGCAAGTTTTAAGCCAGTTCATTTTCTATTGTTCGTGTAGTTTGATTTTGATATAAGCGATGATATCAGAATGTGGCGTGGCAATTTGACGGTCGTTGATTGGGAGACTAGTAGCTTCTTTTGCTGCTTGATCAGCTGATTCATTGCCTGGTATTCCTCTGTGAGATGGTATCCACATAAAAATAACATTTTTTCCTGCGATCTTGATCTTGTGGTACAGCATTTGAATTTCTTTAACAAGTAGGTGTGTTGTTGATGGATTTTGTATTGAAGTTAATGCACTTTTGGAATCAGAGAATATTATGAATGAGTTATTGTAGCTTGCTTTTGAAATATGAATCATGGCCTGTTTAAGAGCACACAGTTCACTTGTAAAAACTGTGAAAAGATCTGGTAATCTGTATAGCTTACTATAGTCTTTATATTTCACTGCACAACCATTTCTCTCATTGAATTTTGATCCATCAGTATAAATTGCACTATATGATGAGTATCTATTACAAATTTCATTAAATAACTGTTGGAATTTTGCTGTGTCAGTTTGAGCTTTAAGATTGTTGTTCAATTCCCAGTTGACTGGAGGCAAATGAGTTTTCCATGGAGGGGTATCTAGTGAGTTGTGTGGAAATAAAATGGGTGGAAAGCTGAGGTTTATTTCTTTGAGAAGATTGGATATTCTGATGTTAAAGGGTTGGGGTTGAGATCCAGTTAGTTTTCCTTTATGTCTCTTTGAAATTAGGTGTTTTTTTAAGTGTTGGTTACTTGTACCAGCTATCTTGAGTGCGTATGTCAAACTCAGCTGTTTACGTCTGATTTCAAGTGGTGGTTCGTTGGCTTCAATCTCTATACTAGCTATGGGGCTGGTGCGGTGGGCTCCTAGGGCAATTCGAAGAGCTGAAGATTGGATGGTATCAAGGATCTTAAGAGTAGATGGTCTGGCAGAACAATATACTCTACTGCCATAATCCAGTTTGGCTCTGATTGTGGCTCTGTATGTGTTCATTAGGACATGGTAGTCTGCTCCCCAGTTTTTTGCGGAGAGAATTTTCATGATATTCATTCTTCTTTGACACTCGTCTTTAAGATTTTTAAGGTATGGGGTCCAGGTGAGCTTGTTATCAAATAGAAGTCCTAGAATTTTAATAGTTTTAACTGATTCAATTTTATGGTCTTCCATATATAATTCAGGGTTAGCGATAGTATGTTTATTTTTGGAGAAGAGAATACATTTGGTTTTAGTTTTAGAAAATTTGAATCCTGTGGTTTTAGTCCAGTTTTGAATATTTACAACTGATTCTTGTAATAGAGTTCAGTCGTTGTAATGTTTTTCCCTGGGCAGAAGATTATCAAATCGTCAGCAAAAAAGGCAACACTTAATTGGTGAATGGATGTTGGAGACTATACCATCAATTGCCACAAGAAACAGTGTTACACTGATAACTGATCCTTGTGAGACTCCATTGTTGATTACTACTTCCTTTGACAGCATTCCATTTACTCTAACTTGAATTCGGCGCATTTGGAGAAAATTATAAATGAAATATAGGATATTTCCAGATATATTATGTGTCATTAGAACTTTGATTACATAGTCTTTCCATACCATGTCATATGCCTTATTAATATCTAAACTGACTGCTATTAGGTGTTGGTTATTGAGAAACGCTTCCTGTATTTCAGATTCCAGACTTATCAAAGTGTCTGTTGCAGTGTGTGCTTTACGGAACCCGTTTTGCACATTACTGAAGAAATTTATGTGCTCGAGATACCAGCGTAATCTTTTGTTGACTATTTTCTCCATGAGTTTACACATCGCATTAGTTAAAGCAATAGGGCGATAATTTTCTGCAATTGAGTTGTCTTTCCCTGGTTTGGGTATTGGAACTACAATGGCATTTCGCCATTGGTCAGGAAATGTCTTAGAGCTCCATATGTGGTTGAAAATGGCCAGAAGATAATTTATTGCACTTAGTGGAAGCTGTTTTAGAAATTCATAAGGGACCGTATCTGGGCCAGGACTAGATTTGCCACATTTATCAAGTTCAGTAATTATTTCCTGCAGTTGAAAAGTATCGTTTAGATTATAGTTAGGGTCAGAGATAGCTTTCCTTAGATCAACGGATTCACTGGATTTCTTTGTATGGAGAAATTCAGGATCATAATTTTTGTCACTAGAGATCTCGGCAAATGTGTCAGCTAATTTATCAGCGATGTTTTGAGGTTTGTTTATGAAGGTTCCATCAACAGAGTTTCTGAGTGAAGTAATGTAGAAGTGATTATATTTACCATTTATTCTTTGAAGTTTATTCCACATTTCCTTTTGTGGGGGTTGGGAACTTAGCGAGGAGACAAATGATAGCCATGAATTCTTTTTGCTGAGTTTAATTTCTTTTCGAGCGATTGCTCTATATTTCTGAAATTGGGCTTTCTTTTCAGGTGTGGGTTTTCTTTTGTAGAGGTAGAAAGCATGATTCTTATTCTTAATAGCCTCCTTACAAGTGTCATTCCACCAAGGTACTGTTTTCTTAAAGGAGTTTGAGGTTACTTTTGGAACACTCATGTCTGCAGATTTAACAAGAACTTCTGTGAAATCTTGAACAATGATATTTATGTGCTTAGAAGAGAAATCATTTGGAGGGGTTAAGTCTTTTAAGTGATTATTGACTGTCTGCCTAAATTTTGTCCAATCTGCCTTATTTAAGTTCCATTTGGAGTTGTTAATAAATGAGGAGTTGACAGAAGAATTTTCATTATTGATTAGTATCGGGAAGTGGTCACTATTTCCTTGAAGTGTTGAATAAACAGACCAGTTGAAAAGGGTTGCTACGTCCGGTGTGCAGATGGTTAGGTCTATACTACTACAGGTGCCGCGGGCTATGTCAAAGGGAGTTGGAGCAGTAGAGTTCATCAAGTATCTTTTCTATCTCTTTTCCTCTTGCATCAGAACTATGGCTACCCCATAACGTGTTGTGGCTGTTGAAGTCGCCTACTAGGATGAATGGTTTAGGTAGTTGGTGGATAAGGTTTCGTAGATCGTCACCTTGAAACAAATAACTGTTTGGAATATAAACATTGCAGATACATAGAGAAGGTGGTAGATGGACTGAAATTGCTACAGCTTCCAAATTAGTGTTAACAGTAATTTCTTTGGCATAGATATTGTTTTTGATATAAGTAGCTACTCCACCACTCGCATGATTCACATTAGTTCTATTTTTGTGGTAGACACTGTAGAGTCTTAGATTGGCAGCAAAGTCATTCTGAAAGTTTGTTTCTTGGAGACAGATAACAGATGGTTGGTGTTTGTTTATTAGGAGTTGCAGATATTCTAACTGTGATCGATAACTGTTAAGACTCCATTGGAGTAATGTTGCCATAATAATGATCAAAAGCAGAACGAGGTTTATCTCCATTGTTATACTGGGAAGGAATTGTCGTCGCTGGAATAGTCTGGCGTTACATTGAAATGCGTTGGGTCTTCACTTTGACTGGCGGATTTCAGTAGTTTTTTTACTATTCGAGTGCTTTTGTTTTTTATGCTTTTATCGGTATAGTAAGGATAGAATTTTTGAAGGGCTTTAGCAAGACCTTCTAAGTCTTGTGTGTAGTTTGAAGCAATTTCTGATATGTCCTTGGCACCAACTGTATTTTCAAAGAAGGACTGGAGCTGTAGGTAGCTGAGGGGGAATATTGATGGGTCGGCTTCCTAAACTTGTTTTACTGGCAGGAGCATATCACTAATTGATTTTTGCGTGTCTGTCTTGGGTTTCTTGGAAGTGTGATTTGTCTTACGGTTTTCTATTTGTTCAGGAGAGGCCAGTATGGATTTGTTGCCATCAGGAGGATTTGGATTAGTTGTTTCACTGCTAGCTAGTGAAATTGGCCTTTTACATCCAGGAAAATTCACTGTTGTAGGGGTGGCGTGTGTTTCCATAGGTGCTGCAATTTCTCTCTCAATTTGAATTCTGGAGGAGGGAGGATCATTACAGACTTGGCTAAGTGCTAAGTCAGGGTTGGTCATTGAAGTGGCTTCTTGAGTAGGCCTATCTTTTGGGAGTGAGCTATAAGAGCTAGAAGTACCGATGTCTGTTTTGGGGTTTTCGACCTGTGACTTTTGTGAAATCTCTTGGAGCTGAGGAAAATTATTGGAAGAGGAATCATCTTTTGGAAGTGATACGTTGTTAGGACAATCTTTGGCCAGATGTCCTTCGGTATGGCAAAGAAAACAAGTGGGTGAGTCGGATGATAAGTAAATCCAGTAGTTTGTACCATCGTATTCGAGATGAAGGGATTCGGGGAGTTTATCAAAGTCTTCATTCTGAATGTACATTTGTCTTCGAAAGCTTAAAATGTGGGAGAATCCAGGAATTGACAAACCTGCTCTGATTGGGGTAATCCTAGACATGATTTTCACACCGAGTTTTAACAATTCCTCTTCAATAACATAGTTTGGGATCACAGGGCAGACGTTGGATAATATAATACGCTTGTTTTTTTGTTAGAAGGGGTCGTATTTCCAGTGATACATTGTTTATTAAGGTTTGTCAATATCAGATCTTCGACATTTTTCTTACTAGAGAGAAAGATGCATATCCTTCCGTTCGATATACGTGAAACAAACCGAATGTTGCTAGGGGTTGTAAGTTTACCTATAGCTAGCACATAATCCTTGATACTGATCCCGTCATGAGATTCGATTACAATAGCTTGTTCTTTGGAGGGGTACGACTGTATTGCAGCAGAATAGCTTAATCTTGAATTACGTTCGTTACTAGGCCTACTTGTGACGGTTGTCATTTGGTTACCTGATGCACTGTTAGGATGTGGAGGGTTATTTACGGTGTTGTTATTATTATTTGTTGGCCTGCATGGTGTCTGTTGAGGAAAAATATCATTGATTTTTTCATTCATTGAATTCGATAAATGCCGACCTCTATCAAGAGAGGTGGCCATTTTGAGTGGGTCAACAAAGGGTTTTAGGTTATCTCTATAGTTCGTCACTTCACACAAGGACCACGGAAATAATGTCAGGTATCTTACTTACAAGAATGCCCGCCTGGTGGCCATGATCGTTAAGGCGCTGAAGTCTAAAACGGTCTAACACCGAGGTTAGCCGGTTCGAGTCCCGTTGGTCGAAAAAATTTTCACCATCAGAATGTTGGCCGGCAGGGTAGGGGAGGTGGTGGTATACAATTTCTAATCACTAGATTGCGTGCCAAAAGCCTGGATTAAATTCCAAACCTCTCCGCAGTGCTCATATGGAGTGAGGGCATATGACGCTGTTGATGGTGATTCGTCCGTCGGATGGGGACGTAAAGCCTTGAGCAGACCCCTTGGTGCTATTCGACAGGAGTAGGCTATGTGCCGGCACCGGGTTTCACCCTCTCCCTACTATCATATATCACGTCATTCATTTCATCTCTCATTAACTCCTCTGATGAGGTTGACGTCAGGAAGGGCATCCGGTCATAAAAAACCGCCACGACAAATTCATCTCACCTCATACCCGACCCCGTAGGGAAACGGGACAAGGGTTGGACAAACAACATCTTACTTACAAGAATGTAGTAGGTGATCTAAATATTTACTTCTGATCACTCTTACACTAATGTAACGATTATGAACATCTATTAAATACCAAAACTTGAGCAAGGTATTTACTCGCGAACATCATCAGTCACTGCCTTCTCGATCATTTGGTAAATTTTTGTTCTCTTCTGAAGTGACGGAATTAGCTTTGAAACTGCCTCATTTCCACACCTGAGGGCGGCTCTGCGCTGGCCGCCTTCAGCTGAGGCACTTCTAGGCAGTCATGACACCGCCTAAATACCTAGACAATTTTAAAATGTCCAAAACTCTTCTAAGGGAGTTGGGGGTACGAAATTGGGGCTCAAAAGCAAAAAAGGCTGAGTATGTAAGTGTACGTACTCTTTCACTCAATCGAACACTATTTCCAAAGCGATGGCATATGGTTTTTATGGGCTTAAACGCTTTCGGAAATTCAAAATTAATTTTTAACATCGAACGCTGAGAAAGTGTTGAAGGAAATTTTCGCGTCATATTAGGGAGGTAATCTATATTAAACCGGGCGAGTTGGCCGTGCGCGTAGAGGCGCCGGCTGTGAGCTTGCATCCGGAAGATAGTAGGTTCGAATCCCACTATCGGCAGCCCTGAAGATGGTTTTCCGTGGTTTCCCATTTTCACACCAGGCAAATGCTGGTGCTGTACCTTAATTAAGGCCACGGCCGCTTCCTTCCAACTCCTAGGCCTTTCCTATCCCATCGTCGCCATAAGACCTATCTGTGTCGGTGCGACGTAAAGCCGCTAGGAAAAAACTATATTAATACACTGATGGCAGTCTGTATCGATCTAAAAGTATTTATATGGGGCCGATGACCTTCGATGTTAGGCCCCTTTAAACAACAAGCATCATCAGCATCATCAAAAGTATATATAAGAACAAAAACCGATATGAATTAACTGGGCTTAAACCACATAAGAGTGCCGACCCTAGGTAACTGGGAAAAGGACATGAATAATAATAATAATAATAATAATAATAATAATAATAATAATAATAATAATAATAGTCATCAGTTCGTCCAGGAAAGTTTCGGAAATGAGTCTTTAGCATATTGTAGCCTATTTTGTACAAACTTGAAAGCATTAGGACTTAGCAGTAGCTTGAATTCTTTTGGATATCACATTCGTGCACCCTGCCTGGTGACCATGGTCTAACTAACATCGTGGTTAGGCGGTTCGATTCCCTTTGGTCGAAAAAAAAAAGTCACCATCAGAATGTTGGCCGACAGGGTAGGGTAGGGTAGGTGGTGGTATACAATTGCGTGGCCAAAGCCTCTCCACAGCGCTCGCATGAAACGAGGACATATGACGTTGTTCGGATGGAGATGTTAAGCCCTGACAGATGTAGGCTATCAACCTCCAAACATGGCCTGCTAGTGTTAAAACAAAGTTTGTGAAATTCAGAAGGGGAGGAGTTCAGTTGCGGCTGTGAACAACTTGAAATTGTACCATTGTTTTAGATAATTAGGAATCAGTCTACAGACTACAGGCTCAACTTTCACATTGCACATACAAGAAAAAGCTGCAGCAGAAACCAAAGCGATGTATGAGCTCCAATTTCCAGAACGAACTGATGAGGATCATTTCTTACAGTAGATTACCGAAATCGCCCTGAGATAACCTCCTTTGATTCAAGGGATGAACCCATTTTCTGCACCGTTGTTTAGATCGCCTTTTCGGGTTCCGTAGGCCTACACAGCTCCCAGGAGCAAAGCAATAGATGTTTGAAGTAATATGGATTCCGCTACCACGTTGTTTGATTCCATCGAGGTATTGAAATATAAAACTGCGAGATAGCTCAAAACCTGACTTCCGTACTAAATAACATGGCAGTGTTTTGATTGGCTGCTGTGTACTCTTTACGTTAATGTTACGTTCCTCCATTGTGAATACCACAAATTTTACGTTAATTTTACGGTTACGTTACGTCGTTAAGTTTACGGTTACGTTTGCATTGTGAATGGGGCCTTACGCCTCAAACTCACCAACAATCAACGAGCTACAGTAATTAGTGCATATGCCCCGACCCTCACTTGTGAAGAAGATGAAAAATAAGCATTGTAACAAGAATACCCCGAGCTGACAAAATCATTCTCTTGGGCGAATTCAATGCGCGAGTTGGTAAAGACTCAACGCTATGGCCCAAAGTAATTGGAAACGAGGGAGTAGGAAATTGCAACTCTAATGGAACCCTTCTGCTCACGAAGTGCTCAGAGCACAATCTAGTTATCACTAATAACCTCTTCCGACACAAGGATAAATTTAAAACATCATGGCAACATGAATGTCAAAAGTGTAAATTTTAGAAAATAAAGTAACTTCCTTCTATTTCAGAAATCATGCTGTAGAACCCCTCAGTCAGCTACTAATAGCATTGCGGTTTTATGCCTCCCGTAGTATGTTTATTAAAATGGGAGAATTCGGAGGAATTCATAAGGCTACTGTTTCACGGACTACATGAATATTTCTGTACTAATTGCACAAGCAATTATATTTCCTTACAACTAAAATTAGGACAAGTTGTATTGCTTTCATCCGCCATTTTACCTACATAAGCAAGTCACTGCAAAACATTATCGATAGTGATCTTTTCTCGCAAGTCACCGCTACCAAAATCGTATATTTCCTTCTTCACCTCAGTTTAACTTAGGCCGGCCATTATAGGACTCAACATCGGTTTAAACTCAAGTTACAGTTTAACTCAATCTTCAGTTTAAATCCTCATTATAATACCGGTCCTTAAGAGGCTGCCGTCAGTGGAATTCAAACCCACTATCTCCTGGATGCAACCTCACAGCTGCGCGACCCTATAACCGCATGGCCATAATTTTCGACTCCCAATTCTGTGTTGTTTCTTGAAAAGGCTGCTCCAGGCATGAGAGGCGGAGAAATAATTATAGTCACTTTTCTTGCTGTTGGTTATTTTGCACTGTCGGTAACCATACAGTTTAGGGACCCTACTTGCCGATACGACGCCTTACATTTACCGTTAATCTGGCACGTTGGCAACGTTCAGTAACAGTTCTAGCCTGAATTACGTATTGCCACTGCGGACTTCAGTACTGTTAGGCCCTCTACACACGGAGCTACACATTAGAAACGTAGCTGGTTTCTAACCGGGGTCACAAACTGGTTAGTAACTGAATAGTGACTCGGCCCCACACATGAATCTACTGTACGGTGACGGATTCTTGCTGATTAGCCATTTGTGAAGTTTGGCGCGGACTCGCTAGATCGCTTCTTAACTTTGCTAGAATGTCAACCACTGACTCAAGTGACGAAGAAGACATGATTGTGTTTCATTATTTCAGGAGAAAAAAATAGAAGGTATTAGGTTCACCCATATCTTGAAAAGCACATCCACTGCAGACTATTCATAGCAGTAAAGGAGTTCGAACAAACGGATGCTAAATTTATTTATTTTTATCGTATGACCAAACACAGTTACGTGGACTTGGTGCAGCATATTGCGCCTGCCATTCGACAGCGAAATACAAATATGAGGGAATGTGTGAGTGCTGAGGAAAGAGTGCTAATAACTCTCAGGTACGATAAGTGAACTTTATTTTTACGAACAATTTAAAAGCTTAGAAAATAATTCCATGCTTTCTCCGTAATGTCCTTTCTTGCTTAATCCTTCAGCGTACAATTGTACAGTACAGGGTGTTTTTCAATTTCTCATACTAACTTTATGTTGAAAACTTGTTCGCTCGCCATCGTAAAAAGGCACTTGATCACTGGGAACTGAGAAACTAAACTAGCTGGAACTGATTACTAGGGATGGGTCGCGTGATGCAAAGCTCCCCATGCATTCTGAGCAAGCGATGCAGTACGTGCCTCATGATGCTATCCCGATGCCGTCGTATGGTGACGTCAGGCGCATGAGCTCTTTGTCTCTTGGCAGTGCTGGGAAACGTATCGAGAGCTCTCGATGCATTTCGAGCAACTGATGCAGTCCAAGACCAACTGTAATTGTAGTTGGTCTTGTGCAGTCCATGAGTCGTACCGGTACTCTTATCTCGAAGTTTGAATCGGGACACGATGCGCATGCTACGCCTGCTGATCAACTAATGACGTCTCCGAAAATCTTAATAAGTAGTTAGTGGGACGTAAAGCAAATAACATCATTATAACAACTAATGACTATACGCCCACTTCTTTTTAATCTACTCGCAGTCAACTTACCTACCTGTACTTCCTGCATTTTACTTATGCACTGTCCGCTTCCACGGCGTTTGGTCCAAGGCTTCCGGGTTCAATTCTCGGCTAGGTAAGACATTTTATTCTTCACTGATTAGTTCCTATGGTTCGGGGATTGGTTATGTGAAATAAATAGTAATGAAGAATGTGACATATTTTTAACATTTTACTGAAACCATTTCTTTTACGACGCACCGAGTTGTGTAATAATTTGAACAGAAAGGAAAATTGTATCTGAAAAGGGACTCGTTCTCGGGTTAACTCTCCTTCTGGACTATCGATACTTTTATAACAGTATGGTAACAAATTGATCGTTTCCATGAAAAGGATCATTCAAGACCAGCCACAATATTATCAGACCTGAAGGCACATATACAGGATGAAGCCGAACTCCATCGACAATCTTTCGGAAATTGTTGAGGGAAACCTTCTGTGTATATTGGCAGAAGGTACCCGTGGTCTCCGGTGGCTCGTTATAGAGTAGAACCGGTAATTAAATTATGATTTATTCGGTTTTATTACCGCAAACAACCTTATTTCTGTGGAAATATATTCACAACAGAGAAAAATGTATGCTAGTTGCTTTACGTCGCACCGACACAGATAAGTCTTATGGCGACGATGGGATAGGAAAGGCCTAGGGGTTGGAAGGAAGCGGCCGTGGCCTTAATTAAGGTACAGCCCCAGCAGTTGCCTGGTGTGAAAATGGGAAACCACGGACAACCATTTTCAGGGCTGCCGACAGTGGGGTTCGAACCTACTATCTCCCGAATACTGGATACTGGCCGCACTTAAGCGACTGCAGCTATCGAGCTCGGTAACAGAAAAAACCTGCAACATTCAATAACCAAAACGTACAACACAAAACACAGTAATGCGATAACCCTCTGTAGAAACACGTACACTTTTATCACAGTGTGTTCAATATTTTCTGTCAGTGTACTGTTTTAAAGGTAACAATTCCATGTCGTTGGCTTCCAGCACGTTAAAGAACTCCTGCGAGACATAATTCCCACACCCCGGCGTCTGTCAAGAACTAGCATTTAGGACGGACGTAAAACAAATAGCATTATTATGAGTACTATTTTCAGTGTAATACAGATACAAAGCTAACTGATCTGATGACATGGCCACGAGGTAATTAAGTTTGTTTACATTATGATTGGTGTATATTGCATGTGTTCAAGTGGAAGAGATTTTATTATATACTGGTTATTTTGTATGTTCAGTAACGTTACAATTACTTCTATTGGCGCTCTGGTTGTGTCTGCACGAACAGGCGTGTGTTTGGTAGCCGAAACTCCGACTGCAAAACAAAAACAAACAAAGATATTTGAAGAGAAGATTCGAACCACCACAAAACGTAGCGGAGGATAATACCCAACGATGCTATTTAGCCAAATGAGCCATGCTAACAGCTCGAGTTCAATGTTTGCTGATCGTTTCTGTTTCTACCATATTCGTCCTGGCTGAGGTCCAACTGGAGCGTGCCTCGACGCGAGGGCTAGGGAGTCTTTCATTTTCACGCCCTTCGTGGCCCTTGTCTTTCTTTGACCGATATCTTCATTTTTCGAAGTGTCGGATCCCTTCCATTTTCCCCTCTGATTAGTGTTATATAGAGAATAGTTGCCTAGTCGTACTTCCTCTTAAAACAATAATCACCACCACCACCACTGAACATACATACACATACATTATTATTATTATTATTATTATTATTGAATAATAATAATAATAATAATAATAATAATAATAATAATAATAATAATAATAATAATAATAATAATAATAATAATATTTGCCTGTTCTTGTCCACGATCGAGTTATGTTTACGAATAGTTTCACTGTAGTGATCACTTAAACAAGACACGACATTGACTTCACCAAGCATTTCAAAGTCCATGGTACTATTGATATCACCCCTGTGGTGACCCATTTATCTCCTTTCCTAGAACGGGAGAATAGCAGGCAAGGAAAGCAGTAAAAGGTTTCTGAGATATCACTTCCACATATCCACGAGTTCTTGTTATATACGTCAGGAGAATTAATTTGTCTTTGGAAAGCCCTATTTTCATTTTTCTTGGTCTCCGGTTTTTTCAACAAGAAGTCTGGTGTCGGCCTAAAACACTCCTTCAGTTCGACTTTCTTCTCGATAGAAAGAGAAGAAAACGTTAGTACTTTAATATGTTCGACGGTAATTATACCATACGAAGTGCAAACATAACACTACGCCTACATATAAATCACAACCTTTTCTCCTAATTTCACCTCGTCACAGTCACCTCACGAGATCATTCATAAACGCAAAGTTGAACATCCCGCTCTCCAGTGAGAATGGCCAACATGAGTCAAGTGCGAGGACACAGTAGTTACAGTCGTTACTCGTTTCGTTAGATAATAATCCTAAAAATTACAAGACTATTTTAAATATATACCGGCACATTTAACTTACGTAAGTCCTAGTTTTAGGAGAGAAATGGCATAAACTGACCCCTAATAAATAGAAATCAGATCACCAATGTTTCGGGTAGGTTGGCTACAACAATAGGCCGCGACAGAAACGCGCCGGAATCTCCGTAGAACAGCATATCTCTACTACGCCTCTGATTGGCTCCCTCAAGGCCAGTCAAGCGAGACTCGGAGTATTTGGTCCGCTATGAGAGAGCGCCCTCCTGCGTGGGGCCAGCAGCACATCGGGCCGCAGTACAGTACCACTCGCGCCTTTGATAATAATCTTATAGTAAAATATTTCCCTTGTTAACATTTAAGATTAAAATTCCCGAATTTAATGGAACCCCGTGGGGGGCGCGCGCCTTAGCGCCTGCCAAACGAGCCGCCACTGAGCGCTCTGCACGAAAAAGACGCGCAAAAAAAATATTTCAGTTTTTATACTCGTATTTGTAGGTTACCACGTTTACATTTATTGCCGCAACTCTGAGATAGCTCTTTCGTTGCAAAGTCTCCGACTGAATTCAAGCAGCGCCAGAATGTCAGACTTGCCTGCAGACTTTTTGTCGGCACACTTATCGGCCATACACACAGAGACATGTCTGAAGAGACTGGTTTGCGCAGACTTAACTACAGTAAGTGTGCGCGTGTATGGGGCCCTTAACAGATTACCAACGAGCTAGAAAGAGGACTATAGAGTGGCTAACATGGCTGCTACCATAGAGTTAGTAAATGATTCATTTACTAACTCTAAGGCTGCTACAGCGCTCTGGGTGGTGCCAAGACGAAATAGCGACTCCATAGTTTAAGCGCCATTCATATAATTTCTTCCGCATACGGTGCGATACTTTTAACAGATTAGATCGAAGAAATTATGCTCTCTACGTGTGTGGCATGCAATTGCATAAATTGTAGAGAAAACACGAAGAATAAATATCATTTCAGATAAGATTTTTTTTTAACTAATGTACACAGTTTTGGGCGATTAGCAGAATTACGTTGCCTGTGTAGCACAATCCAGCACGTGTACATTAGGCCTACTTTTATTTTCTTGTAGGAACTGGCAGCCAAACACGATAAAAATGTATCCTACCTAAGTGGCTCAGACGGTAGAGCGCTAGCTTTCTGAGCCCAAGTTGCCACATTTGGTATTTGAAGATGCTCAGATAGGTCACCTTTGTGTCAGTAGATTTTCCGGCCCGTAAGGGAACTCCGCCGGGGCAAAACTCCGGCACTTCAGCTTCTCCGAAAACCGTACTAAGTAGTCGGTAGGAAGAAAAACCAAGACCACTATTTATTATTACATTGTATCCTACAGAGCACATTTCCCCAGCATTTTGAAAATAAATATAAAGTGAACAACGGTGTTACAAGTCCTACATCACCACTACTACTGAGCGAGTTGGCTACGTGCTTCGCGGTATATAGCTCTTAGCTTGCATTCGGGATATAGTGAGTTCTAATCCCACTGCCGACAACACTGATAGCTGGTTTTCCGTGGTTCCCATTTTCACATCAGGCAAATACGGGGGCAGCTGTGCCTTAATGCCACTGACACTTCCTTCGCAGTCCTAGCATTTCCCTATCCTATCGCAGCTATAAGGCGTGTCTGAGAGGGTGCTACATAAGGCAAATAAAAATCGGCGTTACCATAATCTTCTTCCAAAGAAAACCGAAGTGAATTATTCAGGAAAGTTAACTTATGTGATTTAAGATCATTATCACAAGAAGAAACGTTCTCTTTTTCAACAATTATTTCAAATTGTTTATCCTACAAATTCTTGTTATTTTATTATTATTATTATTATTATTATTATTATTATTATTATTATTATTATTAAGGGATACATTATTACACCATTGTTCACTTCAAACCTTGTACCCCACGGCTCTAGAATACTTATTTTTCGTAAATTATTATTAGTTTTACGTCCAATTAACTACTTTATCGGATAAGCCGAGGTGCCGGAATGTTGTCCCGCATGAGTTCTGAGGGATATGAGCACCTTCAAATACCATTGTACTGAGCCAGGATCGAACCTGCCAAGTTGTTTAGGGTCGGCTCCTTGGCTGAATGATCAGCGTGCTGGCCTTTGGTTCAGAGGGCACCGGATTCGACCGGGTTGAGGATATTAACCGGGTAGTCGACAGTTAATTACTCTGGATCCGGGACTGGATAACCTTCTTCATCTACACACAACAGAACATACTACAAACCACTACAAAAACATGCAATAGTAAATACATCACTCCACCTAGGGTTGGCGTCGTCAAGAAGGGCATCCGGTCGTAAAATTAGGCTAAATCCATACAAAATTCCATTTCCAGGTAAATGGAAAGATACTAGGATTTATTATTATTATTATTATTATTATTATTGAAGTTATATGAATTATTTCTCGATGTTATATTACTTTGCTCAAGGTTTTCTGTTCTATATTTTCATTCCCTGTAAGTGGGTCTAAATTTTTGGCAATGTCTTGTGATTTGTTTTGTAATTCGGACTACTGGAAATGCGCTAATTTTCTTTCTTTATACAATATGTAAGTATGTAGCCTGTATCTTGTATTTTTAATGTCCTTTTAAACAGACATTGCGCATCTTTGAGTGCTTCCCTTAAAAAAAAAAAAAACTGTGAAACGGTATTTATTCCCGCAGCCTCTGTACTTGCTTCACAAGCCCACTCGATTTGATCGCTTACAATATTCCTCTTTCTAGCTCGTTGCAGATTACTAACTGGTAGCGCCGTGTGTGGCTTTCCATTGAAACACACAGGAAGTGACACTCGAGTAATCGGACGGAAACTTCAGTTACTAATCAATTACTAATGAGTAGCTCCGTGTGTAGATGGGCCTTAGTCACTAGTGATAAATTTGCGAGCAAATTTAAAGCATATTTTCTTTTTCTATGGGATTGCAAATCTATTTGGCTAATACCAGGTAAGTAGAATTTTGGCATGTTCGGATAATGCATTTAATAACATAGTTTGTGTGAAATGATGAACGCATCATTTTATTAATTACCGCCCTATTTCGTCCCATACTTATGTACAAAATTTGATTGGGATGTCTAAGAAGCAAGAAAAATCTGCAACAACTCCTCCGAGGAGAAAAAAAAAGACAAGGTTACGTCCTTTACAAAAATCAGGTCAAGAAATGCTTATACATTGCTACGAGCAATTGAAACACGAAGACGACGAAGAAGGTATCACACGTAGTGATACGGACCTGAGTTTCAAAATTAACTGGGGTAAGTGTTTATTTTTATCTTGTTTCTATGATAATTTTCTGACATAATGACAATCATCTGAAATGGAGTATTTCATTCTGAACCTAACCTAACCTAATCATGTATACCATGTCTTGTCTTGTCTTGTCTCGACTTTGATACGGTTTGTAGACTTAACCTCTGTGTATTCATACACTGACTGACAGAGCAAATGCAACACCAAGAAGGAGTGGTTCGAAAGGGATGAAAGTTGGGGAAAAAACAGAGACGGCACGGACGATTAATTGATGTTTATTTCAAACCGATATGCAGGTTACACAATGCGCACGGCATCGACTCAGTAGGATGTAGGACCACCGCGAGCGGCGATGCACGCAGAAACACGTCGAGGTACAGAGTCAATAAGAGTGCGGATGGTGCCCTGAGGGATGGTTCTCCATTCTCTGTCAACCATTTGCCACAGTTGGTCGTCCGTACGAGGTTGGGGCAGAGTTTGCAAACGGCGTCCAATGAGATCCCACACGTGTTCGATTGGTGAGAGATCCGGAGAGTACGCTGGCCACGGAAGCATCTGTACACCTCGTAGAGCCTGTTGGGAGATGCGAGCAGTGTGTGGGCGGGCATTATCCTGCTGAAACAGAGCATTGGGCAGCCCCTGAAGGTACGGGAGTGCCACCGGCCGCAGCACATGCTGCACGTAGCGGTGGGCATTTAACGTGCCTTGAATACGCACTAGAGGTGACGTGGAATCATACGCAATAGCGCCCCAAACCATGATGCCGCGTTGTCTAGCGGTAGGGCGCTCCACAGTTACTGCCGGATTTGACCTTTCTCCACGCCGACGCCACACTCGTCTGCGGTGACTATCACTGACAGAACAGAAGCGTGACTCATCGGAGAACACGACGTTCCGCCATTCCCTCATCCAAGTCGCTCTAGCCCGGCACCATGCCAGGCGTGCACGTCTATGCTGTGGAGTCAATGGTAGTCTTCTGAGCGGACGCCGGGAGTGCAGGCCTCCTTCAACCAATCGACGGGAAATTGTTCTGGTCGATATTGGAACAGTCAGGGTGTCCTGCACATGCTGAAGAATGGCGGTTGACGTGGCGTGCGGGGCTGCCACCGCTTGGCGGCGGATGCGCCGATCCTCGCGTGCTGACGTCACTCGGGCTGCACCTGGACCCCTCGCACGGGCCACATGTCCCTGCGCCAACCATCTTCGCCACAGGCGCTGCACCGTGGACACATCCCTATGGGTATCGGCTGCGATTTGACGAAGCGACCAACCTGCCCTTCTCAGCCCGATCACCATACCCCTCGTAAAGTCGTCTCTCTGCTGGAAATGCCTCCGTTGACAGCGGCCTGGCATTCTTAGCTATACACGTGTCCTGTGGCACACGACAACACGTTCTACAATGACTGTCGGCTGAGAAATCACGGTACGAAGTGGGCCATTCGCCAACGCCGTGTCCCATTTATCGTTCGCTACGTGCGCAGCACAGCGGCGCATTTCACATCATGAGCATACCTCAGTGACGTCAGTCTACCCTGCAATTGGCATAAAGTTCTGACCACTCCTTCTTGGTGTTGCATTTGCTCTGTCAGTCAGTGTGTTAACTCACGGCATTTGTGTATTATCTGCGCACTTTTTAGTGATAGATTTACACCCTAGTGCTGAAGCGGTCGACTTTGGTTATCTTCGAGATTCGTATTGGCAACCTTTGAAACACAAACTAAGAAACGCTTATCATCGCTGTGCGCCATCTGGCGTACACTTTAAGTACTCGTACTGTTGTTGTTTACACAGCAAAGCCAAACTATAGAATTCATGCTAGGAACACGTTTCGCAACGGGAAATGTTTTATAGTATTAAATATTGTGTGTGTGACACAGTTGTTTGCTTAAAATAATAAAGGTTTATAAAATTCATATCGATCGATCATATTATCGATTCAATTCAGATTTCATTTCCATTCAGTTGGCAGTATTAACGGAACCCTTCTTACTTCTCCGAGTACAAAAATCTATCACTAAAAAGTACGCGGATAATATGTAATATTTTCCTTGTATGTATTCTTACAGCATGGTTTCAGTTCAGTCCGAAAAGTAATAGGAATCAAGAAGGGAGTTGAATTTTCTACCCCAGGTAAACGCTGCAAGCGTGAACATCCAGTGACCGGCATAGACGTTTTTCTAGGGAAGCGATCAAGTTTTCTTTATGATAAATTACATAAAGGTAAGGTAACTTCACAAGGAATCTATTGCAAGATTATTTATAGAAATTGGCACGCACGTGAGATAACCTCCCAGAAATGTTTCGTGCATGCATTGACATATAGCTCTTTTCAGTCCTTTGTAATTCTCTTTTCTTTTTTTTTCTTTTTTTCCTGCTCACATGAGAAATTGTAACCGTAAGAAAGGTTTCCGACCACATGAAAGCAAATTATAACACGTATTTGTACAAGGGCTCAGAAACGTCATTATCTTGAACTGCTGTGGCGCGATGTGAGGAGAAGCAGGCGAGGGAGAGAGAGGCAGCACTGTGACGGCAATGCACCATGTATATAATACCAATATAAATGGTCCATTGTTGGACATTATAAATTTTCCAGCTAACTTATTCCTGTTTGCCAGCGTTTTGCTCCCGTGTGCTGGGCTGGGCTCATCAGTTGGTACCTAGCACACCTACCAAGACGCTGGCTAGTGCATACCGTGGAGGCCACTGCGTAGGCTAATTGTAATGCAGTAATCACAAGACTTTAAATTAATTTAGGCCTATACTTATTTTGTCGTACATTTATTTACACCATATATATTTGTGTCACGTGAATTTAACTTACCAGTTATATAAATTACTGGTGACAGGTCGAATTGAACCACTGATCTCGAAATCCATACTCTTTTAAGCGATGTCACTCGGGCTAAAATGTTGCTTGAGAGGTAATTGTAAAAAGCCTTATATATAGGCTGTACAGATTAGTGGTGGGATAATAAAATGAATCGATTCATTTGATTCCGTTCAAGTTACTGAATCGATACAGTGATAAGTAAGAATCTTACCTATTATTTTCAATACAGAACAAACTTGTATCTCGATACAGTGAGCCGATTTAGGCTCATTAGAGTCATCGATCATAATGCATCTGTGTAGTGTGTATTGATAAGACAGCAGCAAGCATTGAATGTTGTTGCTGCTGTCATCTGGTCATCATTCTATGAACTGCTTTCCTATGCATCATCTAACTTTCAGATTCAGTACTATACTTACTATATTACAGCACAAAACTTACGTAGTTAACCCCTCAGCGTCGCAGCTATTTAAATAGCTTCCTACCCCGCGGCCGGATGAGATTTCAACTACGCGCGACTGAAATACATCGATTCACTTAAAGCGTTACTACAAGTACAGTATAAGAGTAGCCCGATTTTCACGAAATTTGGAATTCCTTATGACAGAACTATGTACATGCAGATAATTACATAATTCTTTCACATTTTCTTAGTAATTCAGTACCGTGTGATAGAGTTCAAAGCACTCTTTGAGACAGGGACTCAAGTCACACTCCTGGCAGCAGTACACTGACGTCGTCTTTCGGCCGTGTTTTGAACACAGGATACAATGTCTCTGAGCTTTGGATTTCCAACTCTTGGGTGCTAATTTCCTGATAAAATGTCTTTCCTGCAACCTTGGAACTGTATTATCTGATGCGCGCCGGCCTTGAATATTTCGTTCCCCTCCCTCCGGAGCGTATTTTGTAAACAAACCTTTCACCAGCTGAACCCGATAAGGTAATTGCTCAATATTTGTCTCTGTGGCCTGTGTGAGTATTATTAGAGAATTTAGCAATCAGAATTCACCGTTGAAAACTTCTCTTTGACCTGTATAATTATCTAGTCTCTTACATGAAATTTCCAAGTACTGTTTCCTCCTCATCGTCACTCTCATCATTTACCACTGCTACATCATCTATTTCATTATCACTGCTGCTTATACTGTCACTACTACTTCCGATTAAACTTTCATCTGAATTATACAATATTTCAAGCACGTTACTGTCAGTCATACCACGACTGAGCGCGGCACGTCACACGGACTGGTGAAGCTGCAGCGAGACCGAAAGCAACAGGACGAAACTGAATGAGGGGAATAACATTTATGACGAAACAAACCAACTCGATACATATTTCAGATAAAAGGTCGAGAAATAGTCTTTCAAGCGAGATATATACCATGAACAACTGGCTCTCGTATCGTATGACAGAAAGCAGCACTAACTGATGCCTACACAGAGCGCTCGTGGAGAGTTACGAAAATATTACAAGCTGAGAAATAAAGACAAATATAATAAATAAACCGCACTCCCAATGTACAAATAGAGCAAAGAACATCACACGAAAAGACAAACTTCTCAGATCATCATTTCTTTATTTTATTCTGTGGGAAAGAATGAAGCAAACATACTTTTAAAAAAGCAAGAGATTAGTGCTCATACTTATTTGACAAATAATTATCCTTGCAAAAACAACATCATAACGATTTTTCAATTCTTATTTACAACACTGATAAACCCGAAACTGTCTTCTTGGAAACAAAACAATTTGCATATCAGTAACTCCAAAACTCTTCGCGCTATAGCCGTAAATGTGAAACCATGTATGGGTCTATACCACGTATAGAGGTTGGCGGCTACGGAAGAAAAGAGGGTCTATACCACGTATAGAGGTCGGCGCTCAGGCGTTAATAATAATAATAATAATAATAATAATAATAATAATAATAATAATAATTACTGACATGACTCAAATTTTATACACTACCTAATGGTTTTCCACAGTTCTCTGAAAGTCACAACTTATATATATATAGAGAGAGAATTAGATGTAAAAAATACCTGTGTCCACAATAATAGTCCACTTCAAATAAGTTGCTTTACGTCGCACTGACACAGATAGGTGTTATGGCGATGAAGAGAATAGAAAAGATAGGAAAGGGCTAGAAATGGGAAGGAAGCGGCCGTGGCCTTAATTACGGTGCAGCATGAGCATGTGTCTGGTGTGAAAATGGGAAACCACCGAAAACCATCTTAACGGCTGCTGACGGTAGGATTCGAACCCACCATTCCCCAAATGCAAGCTCATGGCTACGCACCCTAAACGCACGGCCAACTAGCTCGGTCATCTTTGAAATTGTCTTTCTTATCAGCAGAGGACTTTTTAAAATTGTCATATTTTGTATAGGCTACACAGTACAGTAGCCCACTGGTTTTCTGATTATACATCTTTTTATTTAAGCTATTGCATCATTCTGCTTATGTACTCACTGTCTACATACACTGGTCGTGATTTGATTATTGAAATATTGTGCAATGATGCGACATACAAACTGAGAGAATACTGAGCGGTTCTTCCGAATATAAAACAGACAATTCTGAGTGGTCATGAGCATGACTCATAGTCATAGGGTAGGCTAGATAATAATGCTAATGGCTTTATGTCCCACTAACATCTTTTATGGTTTTTGGAGACGCCCAGGTGCTGGAATTTAGTCCCACAGGAGTTCTTTTACGTGCCAGTACATCTACTGACACGAGGCTGAGCACCTTCAAATACTATCGCATGATTCACTGTGTCTCACTGCAGCGGAAGCTCGACTCCCCGCCAGTGTCCAGTGTGCTGATAAGGAGCCGTATGTGTCATGTGGCTCACTGAGCCATGATTGTGCACGATTCTTTCAGTGTGCCATGATTCACTGTGTCTCGCTGCATTGGAGGCTCAGCTCTCCGCCGATGTCCAGTGTCCCGCTAGTGAGCTGTGAGTGCGCCACTCAGCACTGTCCACTGCGAGTCACCTGAATCGTGTGCTGTGAGCTCGCCGTTTCTGTGAATTGATTCACTCGGACACTTGAATGAATCGATACACTGCTTTGAATCATGCACTCAGTAGCCAACACAAGTACAGATACATAGTACATTACCATTAAGACAGATAGCATTGCAACGTAATTTGTCTTAACCATGAAAGACATCCACAACTAAGTATTTTTTATTTTCCACCTCATCGATACATAATTTGCTTAAGGCAACTTATTGGTTAAAAGTGGTATATGTTTCATATATTATTAACATCTTCAGCCAAATAACACTGTTTAGATGAAAAAATCATATATTCTGTAAAAGTGCGATACAGATCATGAAGCTGATTTTATGTAATGAAAGTCATAGTCGTCGTACAGGACTGAATTACTACCAACATATCTTCGAGAAACTATAATGTACATGAAACCCAAATTATGAGTTTCATTTCCATGATACATTCCTCCTATAAAAAGGAGACCATGTAGCTTATCCACCTTCATTTCAGTCACATAAATATTCAGCAAAAATTGCAAAATCACAGTAGAGAACAAATACAATTTTTTAAGTGGAAATAGTCTGGAACATAGATTAGTGAGGTTGGACATCCTGCCCATCATCATTCATGAGTCACTGTTGAACATACTGTGCTTGTCAAAACTAGTAAGTTGCTATTTTACACAATAATAGTGAAATGATCAAGGCGACACATACACCCAGCCACCGTGCCAGAGAAATTAACTAAGGACCCTGTGACCAAAGGCCAGCACGCCAAACATTTAGCCATGGGGCCGGACAATAACAGTGAAAAACCACGTTCGCTGCAGCTATTGTTGACTGGATATTTGTTCTCTTTAAAGGACAGCGAGTACCATGAATTAATATCCTGTTTTGTTGATACCTGTAAATTTATACGGTGTTGGTTCGTCAGTTCCTGGCGTATCTAGTGGATGAAAACTTTGTAGACCAATTGATTAAGTTTTATGTTTATTGTATTGAGTTGTCACGACAGTGCTTTCAATGACAACAGTCAGTCAAGTACAAATCCTTTCGAACCTAACCTAACCCTGCGATAATCAGTTGTTTTCAGTGATCTATCTAACCGGTCATTATAATTTGTTTTCGGTGGATCACAACTTAACCTGTCACTATCAGTGGTTTTTGGTAGAATACAATGGTTCTGTCACAAGCCAATACTATCCAGGGGATACTGCAGGCCTGTTGGCCGTGTAAAGCCCCCAGGCCCCCTTTGCTTGTGTCTATCCCAATGGTCTTGTCACTAGCCAGACGTAGCAACACGCACTGGTCTTGTTACTAGGCGGACCTAGCCAATCCAGACCAATGGTTTGGTCACTAGTTGGATGTATCTAATGTGCTGTCATGTTGTTGTCACTAGCCATGGTTATGGTCTTCTTACGTCATACTCACTTTCACAAACCGGTTATTAAAGTTTCACCCAATCTAGTCACTCCTTGATTTGCTATGCTTGATCTATGTTCACAGCTTTAACATTTCTCTGCTCCTTATTCATCATAATACTTACTTTCCTATAACAGAGGATGTATGTTAATACTTTCAGAGTCTTTCCTCATTATGATGATATGTGAACTGTCCTCTTTAAAAGTCTCAGACCAGGCAAGTTGTCCGTGCGGTTAGGAGCGCACAGCTGTGAGCTTGCATCCAGGAGATAGTAATTTTAAAAAAAGTCTCAGGAGATAAAATCTGAGGCTTGGACATCAGTTTAAACAAATTGCAAGCCATCGATAACGAAATGAAAGGGATCATTGATATATATTGCTATTTTATTTTGTCGCACTAATACAGACAACTCTTAAATCAATGTGTGAAAATGGGAAAGTGCAGAAAACCCTCTCCAGGAATGCCAATCTCGAAGTCCACAGTCTTTTTAGCGTTGTCACTCAGCTGAAATTTCACTTGAGAGGTGATTGTAAAAAAGTTTCATATATATAGGCTGTAGAGATACATAGTACATTACCAATTCCATCTCAATAGCTATGAGACGCACACTGGGTAGCAGTTTCGCTCTAAAGATCATATTATAGTGAAAAATATTTGTTTTCAAGAAAGAAAAAAAAGAGAAAAAATCTGTCCGGCATGAAGGTCCAGAAGGAAAATACTTTCATTGGCATTCTTATTTATGCGTTCACCACCCTAGTAGGCTTAACATGAGAGTTGCTTAAGTGCGGCCAGTATCCAGTATTCGGGAGATAGTAGGTTCTAACCCCACTGTCGGCAGCCCTGAAAATGGTTTTCCGTGGTTTCCCATTTTCACACCAGGCAAATGCTGGGGCTGTACCTTAATTAAGGCCACGGCCGCTTCCTTTCCACTCCTAGCCCTTCCCTATCCCATCGTCGCGATAAGACCTATCTGTGTCGGTGAGACGTAAAACAACTAGCTTAACATGAGTGACAGGGGTTTAACATAATTTGGAAGGAATGCTTTGTATATGATAAATGAGTACCAGGTTAACTACTGGGGGAAAAGGTGGTCATGTGTAGAGCTAATCACTCTACCCCACAAGTGTCAACGTTATGGATAGTGGAAGCCTTTACCTTCCACCCTTCCAATGGCCTTCATCGTTTGTACGGAGATGTCCTTGCTTTTTTTCTTTTTAAATACTAGTATTCATGTTTATTATGTTTGTTTATTCATACCCTGCTTTGTAATTCAGTGCCCACGGAATGGCTCTTTGTGTTATAAATTATATTTATATTTAGTTGTATTTATTTCCTTATTGCACACTTTTGTTGTTACTACTACTACTACTACTACTACAACAACATATCCCTTAACATGTAAATAAACAAATCTTTAATACAGTAAATTATGCTTATCTCTTTGGATTCATGTATTTCGTTGCATATTGTTTTTGCTATGACAACATGACTTCTTTATGCAGTAAATAAATATAAAATAAAACTATATCTTCCCAAATATATTTGTTATACGTGCACCAATCAGACAACCAGATCCATATACAGGTAAGTGGGTCGCCCATGTGCCTATTACACGTCATAAGAAACTGAGTGAACCGACTGTGCAGTTCGATCACATTGCTGTGAGCTTGCTTACAGGATAGGGTGGATTCAAATGTAAGTTCTAGCCCTCTTTCCTATCCCATTCTTGCTTTAAAACCTGTCTTCATGTGATTTAAGCCAATATATATGTAAAAATCTGGTAATGTTGCTTGAGTCGTTAGTGCTCCTGTACATTTCCTGGGTTTCCCCAATGTTGAAAGCTATTTTACCCCCTCTGCTTACTGAAGAAAGAAGACAGCATCCAAGCAAACGGAAGGACACAGGGCTGAGCGGCTCAGACGGCTGAGGCGCTGGCCTTCTGACCTCAACTTGGCAGGTTCCATACTGCCTCGGACCGGTGGTATATGAAGGTACTCAAATACATCAGGCTCATGTCCGTAGATTTACTAGCATGTAAAAGAACTCCTGCAGGACAAAATTCTGGCAATTTGGCATCTCCGAAAACCTTAAAAGTACTTAGTGGGATGTAAGGCTATTAGCATTATTATTAAAAGGAGGGGCAGATATGTCCTATGCGGTAAGTCCTTGAACTTATAGAAACCGCAATGAATTATACAATCTATATTCTCACTCCCTTGCCCTTCCCTTTAATAATACAGTTATAGTAATTCATACATCAGAATAAAGGTAGGAAATGTTTAAAATTAATTTATGTGAGTGAAGAAGAGAATGTATGACTAGCTTAGGTTGGGGGGTTTGAGTCCGGCGGTATTTGAAAGTGCTCGAATACGCCAGTTTCATGTTTAGATCTACCGGTACAAAAAAGAACTCTTGTGGGACAAAATTCTGGCACCTCGGTGTATATGAAAACCATACAAGTAGTTGGTAGAACTAGTAACATTATTATTCTCAATTCTGCACTAAGCTTGAAAGCTGACCTAATTTCCGTTCATGTAGCTTGGCACATTAGTGGTCCTATATGCATACCTGCCAACTTTACAAAACTAAAAATCAGGAGATTTTGATATGAAAATCAGGAAAAATCAGGAGATACAATTGATCAAAACTGCTTATTCTACATGTCTTGCACAATACAGTACTACAATATATATATAATACTTATTGTCTCAAAGCTCGATTGTAGCTATACGAGGCTACAGGGCTAAAAATTACACATCTATGTTCCCTCACAGAAAGTATGTGAATGAGATGATCGGTCCCTGATAAGCCTGCTGAAAATAGTATGAACGCATGTGTGAATCAGTTATGCACTTAGATGCCATTAGGCTACTTAGCAAATGCATAGATTAATATATTGCACCAAGTGCCCGTGCGATTATGCAAAGTGCAATACTATTTGGATCAAATAACCAGCTGATGAACCCGTGCTTCGCTACGGAATTCTCAGAAAGACTGTCCTTATAGTTTTCCCAACTAACGTCTAAATAGGTCATTACAATGACGCCAGTATGAATGTTGCGATAAAAAGCAATGGTGTCATATGAAATATTCGATAAAATGAAAACAGCACATTTTCTCACTTTTAGCGAAATGTACTATGGTGTTGATCTAACAGTTCAAAAGTTTCAGAGCTAGAATGACCAGGCTGCAGACAGCCGCGAATACTCCTGTGTAATTATTCCGTTTAAGTTTGCACACTGCTCATTCCAATCACTGCCTCAGAGTTAGGATTGAATAGCTGGAATACTATGCTGATCCAGTGTGTTACCTACCTGTAGTATCAGAAAATTTATGAACCAGAGGAATGGCATGCTAAAGAAGAGAGATATCTAACTCCCCACTCCCCAGCTACTTCCCGCCAATATTCAGGCAGGCTGTTATACTCAATATGCAGCAGTAATCCTATCTATCGGAGATAAATGGCAGCAGAATACACAAAGCACATGATAACAAACAATGGTCAATGTAATGTTATTGCTGATCAATTTTATGAGCTTTCTATATTGGAGGCCTTCACACTTAGTTTTCTTCCAAATCTGTGATTTAGAGCATCTAATGTCAAGTGAGTCCTCTTCTCTTTCATGACAACCTCTTGTGTTATTTAAGCAATTGTTCCTTCATGACTTTTTTCTCATTCTTATAATTATCTTCACAACTTAATCACCATCACCACCAATATTATTGTAGTCGGTACGGTAAAACTTAATAACACATAAATCGAAAATTGTATTCTCTGGAACTTTTGTTATGTAGTACTTTTCAATATGACCAGTAAGATAGGTAATTAAAAATTAAATTTTTGGCACCTTCCCCTAAACTACCATTTTGAACAGAGTGAATAAAATTATTTATAGCGTAGACTGTAGTTCCTTATTCCGCGACTTTACATAAAATTCTGTTAACCCATTTTCACGTATCCCGGCGCTGATATGGACTTAGCAAAAAAATCCAAATCCATGAATATCTCTATCATCATAGGCGGTAAGGTAAAAATGTATAAGACGTAAATAATAGGAAATTTTATAATATATAACTTTAGTTATGTAGTATTTATCGATAGGGCCAATAATAACAAATATTTGAGAATTAAATGTTAGGCCTTCCCCTAAACTACCATTTCACTCAGCGCGAATAAAATCATTTATAGCCTAGATTGTAGCGACTTATTCCCCGACGTTATATACCGATTTTCATTAAATTCTCTTCAGCCGTTTTCTTGTGATGAGCGTGCGTACGCACGTACGTACAGACAGACATTACGGAAAGTTAAAACGCGCATACCCCCTTGTTACTATGGATGGTCGTGACCGGTACGCAAATAACATTCTTTTTAAATTCTGAACAATGTACAGGCAAAACTTGTTTTATTTATATTGATATAAATAAAAATTAGTCTGAATTGTCTCCAAATGGCTCGTAAAATCTCTAGAAAAGTCACTAGTAGTTATAATAGTTATCATTGAAATTCTGTCACTAAATTACTAAGTAACACTCGATATCTAGCGACGAGTCTCTAGAATCGACCAAAGAGAATGGAATCGACTAGACTGATGTGAACGAACACCAACATAGAACGCGAGAACGAGAGATTGACAATCGATACACGTGTCGCGATATAAAGGTTTCAATAAACATCGTACATTCGCAAACATTTCTCGCATTCATAAACATCGATGTTTCGTTTGAAAGCGGCCAATGAGTGAAGGACTTCCTGCCACTGGCGTAAAGAACACCAACATAGAACGCGAGAACGAGAGAATGACAATCGATACACGCGTCGCAATATAAAGGTTTCAATAAACATCGTACATTCGCAAACATTTCTCGCATTCATAAACGTCGATGTTTCGTTTGAAAGCGGCCAATGAATGAAGTACTTCCGGCCACTGGCGTAAAGAAGCTGAAACGGCGGGATTTGAAAATAAATGTTTGAAGTTCACCAAAAAATAAGCTAAAATCGGGAGAAATAATAGAATAATCGGGAGGCGGGAAAAATTGTCGAAAATCGGGAGTCTCCCGCCTAAATCGGGAAAGTTGGCAGGTATGTATATGTTTCATCGATAACCAGCCTGCAAGCAGAAAATATGCCCTATAATCTCTCTCCTTTACTGGTTATTGTAGAGAGAAGGAAACGCGAGCGCAAAATAAAGTAAAGACATTAAGTAACGCCTGGAACTTTCGAAAATCACACTGCAAACACTTACTAAATAAATTGCATCGTTTAAGATGACCCTCTTTTCAAGAATATGGTTATAGTATGCCTACTGTACATCACCATAAAGACAGAAATATGTAACATTAATTTGAGTGAGGAAGTGTGTTTATTTCCTTAATTCCTCATCGAGCATGAAAACCGACTTAATTATGAATATCTTGATTTATTTCATCTTAACTTTCATCATTTACTACAGTAGGGGAACATTCATTATCGATGCTTACACTGAAGTTACTTTGTTATGGTTATAACTGGTGATTTTAATGTGTAACTAGGCAGGTTGGAAGCAGTGATCAGCCATTACAAAAATGAGAAAAAAAAATAACCGGGCAGAGATATTTACTTTCTAGTGCATGGCCTTATGTGGCGATTACTATACACGATTCCAACTGTCGTTGGGACTGACACCAATTAGCCTAGCGAACCCCAGAGCTGTGGATTAAACCCTTTTTATTCTTGCTAGTTGCTTTATTTGTATCGACACAGATAGGTCTTATGGCGACGATGGGACAGGAAAGACCTAGGAATGGGAAGGAAGTGGCCGTGGCCTTAATTAAGGTACAGCCCCAGCATTTGCCTGGTGCGAAAACGGGAAACCACGGAAAACCATCTTCAGGGCTGCCGACAGTGGGGTTCGAAACCACTATCTCCCGGATGCAAGCTCACAGCTGCATGCTCCTAACCGCACGGCAATTCCGAAAAGTTTGGATTCGACACTAATATTTTTAGATTATTTTTGCATGTAACTCCTTTCCAACCCCTCAATAGCAGAGGTACACCCACAGTATTTTTCTCCAGATAGTAAGTCATGTGTACCAAGTTTGGTTGAGGGCTATGCCGGAACATCTGTAATCTTGGTCAGTATGGACATTTTCTTCTTCATCCCTTTTCACCCCTAGTACCGATGGAGACTTAAACAGCATCTGGAATGCCACTGTTTATCTAAGTTTTTCAAAAAAGTACGGATTCGACATTAACATTGGTCACTTAATGTCACCCATAGGGTGTCTTACCCCCTCAGTATGTTCACACGTTTACCAAGTTTCACTGAAATTGCAGGTTGCCTGTCGTTCAGCTTTAGGTAAAGATGTTACTCCTTAACTCTGTGAAACACGCTAAATACAGAATGTACTGCGGACCAAGGCAATTATTGGAGTGGTAATTTAGTGATTTCATTTTAGTATTACTCAAGGTTGAGAGAAATTGGAGACCTCCTGTGATAGTACATATATCACACCCTCACACAATATTTAGAAATGAGAGACATTATTGTCAGTATTTTATTATTATTATTATTATTATTATTATTATTATTATTATTATTATTATTATTATTATTATTTCAGTTGTATATTTTGTCATTAATATTATTTTATAAGCTGGGAGGTCTCCATATGTGGTATGAGCAATTTGTTTTGTACGACGGCTGGGAAAATCATTGCTATAACAACTCAGGAAATTCGTATGATTCATGCGGGCATCCCAGTCTGATGAGATGGACTTGTTGATGTAGTCGGAAAGTTCCGATAACTCATGTGAAACACCCTAGAGTGGCGCTGATCTTGTGATTGCCTTGTGACACTGGAAGAGATTCTGGGCGGGGTCTTGACATGAGGATCCACTCATGATTGGCTGGTCAGGATCAATCGCACATTAGGTGTGACCCCTGTCAAATTTGTTCTGGTTACGAAGTTTACTTGTTTGTTTCCGTCTCTGCCATCTTCGAGGTAGAATCTTGCTATCGTTTATAGAATAAATTTACACAACGAACAACTGAATAGGGGTCGTACTTCAAACTATCCGTCTAAATGAAAACTGAACAAATTCAACCAAAGTCAGCATAAATTTTTCTAGCGGACAATAAGAATGATCTAGAAAAATGAAGGACAACATATAATCAAGACAAGTGAACTGAGCATTGAGCGAAACACAGTTGAACCTAATGAAGAACTAGTGTAGTGCCATAGAAGGAATTTTAGGAAGTTTTAGTTTAGAAATAGCTTTTTAATTTGTATATTTAATTTTAACATCCCCCCCCCCCAACCTTCCCTCACCATCAATTGACCTTTACCAACAAATTTTAATTATGAAATGTTTTATGCTTTTTCGCCTAAGCTTCAAGATAAGCAGCTGATGATGACTGCCAAGCAATTGAAACATGTACTGCAATTTTTAGTGACGTAAAATTTAGCCTTAGGTTAAATAATACAAGTATCGATCAGGTGGAATTTTTTTTACTTAATTCTCATCTTTATCTTTAAAATGTGGTTCGATAATAGTGTGGGTTTCGTTCTTAGCAAGAGGCCATAAAATTGCAATTTTCCTTCTCCACATGATATCAGAGATCTTCTCGACATGAGTATACAGCTCGTGGTTATGCGACGTCTATACAGTGGAACCTCGATTATCCGTTCCCGGAAAATCCGTTTTCCCGGAATATGCGTTCAAATTACGTGGTTCCGCGAGCATCGTAATTAAATCACGTTGTAAAAGTCCCGCATTATCCGTTCCTCGAAGAAACGATTTCCCGGATCAACCGTCCAGAAATTCCAGTCCCATCAACGCTAAATCCTCGATCAATTGTTCTTTAATAAAATGTATCTCACGAAAGGACGGCTGTAGCATATTTATGGATCTTGGCGTTAACGCCCCGTCACTGTGATAATTAAAGCAAGTACTGTACCGGTGCTGGAAAAGCGATCGGCGGTGAACTTGCATAAGGGACGATCTTAGCGTTGCATTCGGGTGGTATTGTTTAGAGAATCTCGGAAAATCATAAAGCAGAGAGTGGCCACAACAATTGCAAGGAGACACGGCGGATTTTGACACCTCTGCTTGAAGACGGAACGAGTTTCGTCAAATGTTCGCACTTATAAAACGTCCATATTATGTCTAGGGTTAGATGTTTATATTTTTACATTTTTTCGATCGTACTGCCGAAGAGGTTTTCGGCACTTTGCTCAGGGCACTGCAGAGTAACTGGACTTTCAGGCAGGAATCGAAACTGCTCCTCCGTAATACAAATTCAGTATTTTTGATGTTATCGTACATGATCATGTTAGCGAGACCAGAATAGATGTTGCACCTTACATTAAGAAGAAGAAAACCATGGGAGGTCTTGGGATTGCCTATTACTGTTTAGGTCCTAATGAAAGACTGGGAATTTTACGTTTTCGTGTTAAAATACCAAAAACCGCAGTCGTTTTATTTGCACACGTTACATTTTAAATGGTTGGTATCATTTCAAACTCGTACTGACATGTGCAGCGAGCGCGCTTTCCAGATGACCTCAAGGTCACGAATAACCGTAATTTCTGAAGTTTTGATATTTCTTTTATCTTTCCTATTTGATTGGATTTGTGACGTGCAGAATTTAATATAATGCATTCGAGAACTTTTAAGAATCGATACTTCCATTCGAAACCATGTTTTCGAGTTCAACATAACCTTTAAAAGTCGATGTAGGCCTAATTTGCGCTGTACGAGATTTCCAGAAACTGACTACGAACAGTATACCGGAGACCAAATTACAATGAAAGATTAAGAGATGAAAGGATTTCGTCATCATTTTGGGTGCTTTTGTATCTAATGCGCTTTATTTTATTAGATGAGAGAATTAAAAACTACTTGTGGTCGATTGTCGTTTGGCTTGGTGTTATTAGATTTTTCGAAAAGATTGGCTAGCCTAATGAAAGTTGCTGAACTGAAAAGATTTTTCACGGGAAACTGACGAAGATTCCGCTGTAAAATTGAATGTAAAGTATCGAGATTTTGAACTCGCGTACCGGTAATTAATGCGGTTTCGCGGTCTAACATGCTCGCCTCTCATTCAGAGGGCCCGGGTTCGATTGCGACCAGGTCAGGCAATTTTACCTGGATATAAGTCTGGTTCTAGCTCCACTCAGCCTACACGATTACCTTTAATTGTGGAGCTATCTAATGGTGAGATGGCGACCCCGATCTCCAGAGCCGGGAATATCGGCCGAGAGGATTCGTCGCACTGACCATGCGCACCTCGTAATCTGCAGGCCTTCGGGCTGAGCAGCGGTCGCTTGGCAGGCAAAGTCTCACTGGGGCTGTAGTTTGGTTTGGTTTAGTTTAGGAGTTTTTGTAAGATTATAATTATACATATTTCATTTTTGTGATGTTTAGCCAAATTGTTGATGGTTTTCATTCATTCCCGAATTTTCCGTTTTCCCGTGTTGTACGTTTTATTTTCATGGTCCCTCGAAAAACGGAGAATCGAGGTTTCACTGTATTCATCTTTGTCTGTAACTGGGCCAAGATTTTTTCTTAAGATCTATCTTTCTTTAATTTCCAATTTTTCTATCAGGCCTTTCTTGTTCATAGCAAGGCATTCCACTGCATACAAAGCCTCTGTTCTTATGACACAGCAGTAATATTCAATTTTTGCATTCAAGGATATGGACTTTTTGTAGTAAACATCTGTGGTCAGTTGATAAGCCATTTCCACGTTGTTCATGTGCGACATGACAGTCACTTATTTTATAATATTTAATTCCTTAAACTAATAGAAAAGAGACCTGTCGTATTTAAGACAGAATGATAGTTGTGTTCTTGTGTTTCCAAGGGTTGTATTATAGTACTGATTAGGTGGTAACGTCAGAAAACTCTAATTGTGAGTGACCGGGCAAGTTGGCCGCGCGGCTGTGAGTTTGCATCCGGGAGATAATGGATTCCAATCACACTGTCGGAAGCCCTGAAGATGGTTTTCTTTCCGTGGTGTCCCATTTTCACACCAGGCAAATGCTGGGACTGTACCTTACCTAAGGCCATGGCCGCTTCCTTCCAACTCCTAGGACTTTCCTGTCCCATCGTTGCCATAAGACCTATTTGTGTCGGTGTGACGTAAAGCCACTAGAAAAAAAAAAAACCATTGTGAGTCATAAACCATCAATACGGAAAAATGATTAATCACACATGACATGGCTGTTTCAGGAAGCAGTGAAAGTCAGCTTAATCGTTATCTTTGAAATTTTGTGTGCAAAAATTGCAAACAATAGCTGAGAGATTCATTTAGCAGAAATCCCAGGCTGACAGGACAATTATTTCATGACAACATGGCCACCATTGTCCATCGCTTAGCCTTCTGATTCCTTCTGCTATGAATCAGAACTCACTTAGTCACTTATCTTAGGAGTCCAATTTGCTGCGATGCAGTTATCTTCCGATTTATTCAAATCTAACTACTTCACTTACATTGAAACTGCACTGTACTACAGTGGAACCTCGATTATCCGTTCCCGGAAAATACGTTTTCCCGGAATATGCGTTCAAATTACGCGGTCCCGCGAGCATCGTAATTAAATCACGTTGTAAAAGTCCCGCATTATCCGTTCCTCGAAGAAACGATTTCCCGGATCAACCGTCCAGAAATTCCAGTCCCATCAATGCTAAATCCTCTATCAATCGTTTTTTAATAAACTGTATCTCACGAAAGGACAGCTATGGAATATTTATGGATCACTGCGATAATTAAAGCAAGTAGTGCCTACTGTACCGGTACTGGAAAAGCAGTCGGCGGTGAACTTGCATAAGGGACCATCTTAGCATCGCATTCGGGTGGTATTGTTTAGAGAATCTCGGAAAATCATAAAGCAGAGAGTGGCCACAACAATTGCAAGGAGACGCGGCGCATTTCGACAGCTCTGCTTGAAGACAGAACGAGTTTCGTCAAATGTTCGCACTTATAAAACGTCCATATTATGTCCAGGGTTAGATGTTTATATTTTTACATTTTTTCGATCGTACTGCCGAAGAGGTTTTCGGCACTTTGCTCAGGGCACTGCAGAGTAACTGGGCTTTCAGGCAGGAATCGAAACTGCTCCTTCTTAACACAAATTCAGTATTTTTGATATTATCGTCCATAATTATGTTAGCGAGACCAAAACGGACGTTGCACCTTACATTTAAAAAAAAGAAAGCCATGGGAGGTCTTGGGATTGCCTATTACTGTTTAGGTTCTAATGTAAGACTGGGAATTTTACGTTTTCGTGTTAAAATACCAAAAACCGCAGTCGTTTTATTTGCGCACGTTACATTTTAAATGGTTGGTATCATTTCAAACTCGTACTGACATGAGCAGTGAGCGCGCTTTCCAGATGACCTCAAGGTCACGAATAACCGTAATTTCTGAAGTTTTGATATTTCTTTTATCTTTCCAATTTGATTGGATTTGTGACGCGCATAATTGAATTTAATGCATTCGAGAACTTTTAAGAATCGATACATACATTCGAAACCATGTTTTCGAGTTCAACATAACCTTTAAAAGTCGATGTAGGCCTAATTTGCGCGGTACGAGATTGGTACGAGATTTCCAGAAACTGACTACGAACAGTATACCGGAGACCAAATTACAATGAAAGATTAAGAAATGAACGGATTTCGTCATCATTTTGGGTGCTTTTGTATCTAATGTGCTTTATTTTATTAGATGAGAAAATTAAAAACTACTTTTGGTCGATTGTCGTTTGGCTTGGCGTTGTTAGATTTATCGAAGAGTTTGGCTAGCGTAATCAAAGTTGCTGAACTGAAAGACGTTTTCACGGAAAAATGACGAAGATTCTCCTGTAAAATTGAATATAAAGTATGGAGATTTTGAACTCGCGTACCCGTAATTAATGCACTTTCGCGGTCTAACATGCCCACCTCTCATCCAGAGGGCCCGGGTTCGATTGCGACCAGGTCAGGCAATTTTACCTGGATGTAAGTCTGGTTCCAGGTCCACTCAGCCTATGTGATTACCTTTAATTGTGGAGCTATCTAATGGTGAGATGGCGACCCCGATCTACAAAGGCAGGAATATCGGCCGAGAGGATTCGTCGCACTGACCATGCGCCCCTCGTAATCTGCAGGCCTTCGGGTTGAGCAGCGGTCGCTTGGCAGAAAGTCCCACTGGGGCTGTAGTTTGGTTTGGTTTATGAGTTTTTGTAAGATTATAATTATACATATTTCATTTTTGTGACGTTTAGCCAAATTGTTGATGGTTTTCATTCATTCCCGGATTTTCCGTTTTCCCGTATTGTACGTTTTATTTTCATGGTCCCTCGGAAAACGGAGAATCGAGGTTTCACTGTATACCTCTACGCCACTTAATGCCTCAAGGCTTTGAAAGAAGTACAGGAATCTCCATGTGAAGTCGCAATATACATCGTTCTACTTATGTAAAGTGAAAATTGGAACAGTTAGTCATTGATCCACTAGAATGCTATGTCAAGCGCACTCGAGTGGTGATAATGGAGACATAGAAATTTGGTAAGGGGGAAAAAAAAAAAAGAGAAGAAAAAACACCTCACCGGATCATGACAATATACGTAATCATTGGAAGGATTATGGTTTATACTATCAGTCTACATAAGGTAGCATCCACTAGAATGCAGCAGATTTAGGTCTGTACGCACTCAAGAGGAAAGAGGTATAACTATTTCAAACACTACAAAAATGAAAAAAGAAACCCTAATTTGAGCTGATTCATAAATAGAAAGAATGCACAGTTGTTCAGCATCAATGATATACTATTTCCATCTTGACAACATTAAAACTTCACAAGTTACAACAAAAAGTTGGCATACATAAGTCTGTACCACGCATGCGAAGAAAAGGGATTCAGGGTCAAGAATGCAAATGGACCAACCATTATAAATAACCCAGGAATCTATCAACAAAAACAAACATATAGAGCAGCAAGAAACCAATTTCATTCTCTGAATACCCTCAAAAAGTATGATATGCTCACCTAACGGTCTTGTCGTTCACCAGGTGCTGATCCTTGTCGACTGCACTACTGTTATTATTGTTGTTGTTTGCAGTACTGACGGAAGTACTAGATATTGTACTCGTAGCCACGGTTTCGGAATTTGTCGTGGGACTGCTCGAGGCCGTCGTGCACGATGCCACGGTCGGTATGGCCGGAAGAGCAGTCGTTGTCGACACTGCTGCCGCCGTGACTGTGACGGTTGTCGTGCCGCCTGTGACGAAGGAGGACGTAACCATCGTCGCCGTCGTCGTAGCGGTGGACGGCGGCGTTTCTTCGTTGGCTGCAGAGGAGGAGGGAGTCGACAGGGGCACCGCGACTGTGCTTGTCGACACTGTTGGCGTGCCGGTGGAAGTCGTCAGCGAGGTACTGTTCGAGGTTGTGCCGCCGTTGCTGGTGCTGGGTTGTTCCTGTTTTTGTTGCTGCTCACGCTGCAGCCGAGTCGTCACACCCGTAGGACCACTAAGAATCTCTTGCAAATTGTTCTGGGTCGCGTTCGACGGCTTCCCGTGAGGATTGTTACGACTCGCACGCGTTCTCTGTCGCGACTTACGAAGTAATTGTTTGTAATTCTCAGTCTTCTTACTCAAATAATAATATTGTACACAATCACACACGCTTTTCCGTTCCAAATAAGAACTTATCACACCAAAGTTTTTCGGATGTTGGAGGTACTTCTCTTTGAAAATTTCACGTTCACTGTCTGTCCACACATTGAGAAGTTGACGTTCTTTGTACTCTGCAGCAAAATCCTCGATGCGTCCATTGTTGTTGATATACGTCATTCTCCTCTGCCTCGAGTCTAGAAGTATGGGGGGAACCACAGCATACGAACGCATCTTCTTGTCCTCCATCTGCAACATATATCAGTTTGTCACCACACAAATCAAGAAGAACAAAGACAAGGGAAAGTGCAACAATAACAAAAGAAGAAAGGGATAGTACAGTTAGGTAGAAATGCAGAACAAACAAACTCTTAATTGACTAATGGGCCAAGATGGTTCGATGTAGCTAAGAATAAATATCTGTAGCAGGTACACTGATAGGTCTTGGAGGTAAAGGTACCACTTCCTTTGCAGCTTCATCCACAAGTTCACTTCCCACAATCCCGTGGCTTGGACCTTCCCCAATTTCTCTTCCCCACCTAAAAACCTTCTAATATACTCCGCCCAATCTTCCTCCCTTATGTTCCTACCCTTCCCCATTGGTCTCCCTCTCCTTCTCTTATTTCTAGATCCTAGATCTCCTCTATTCTATTGTCCGGCTCCATGGCTAAATGGTTAGCGTGCTGGCCTTTGGTCACAGGGGTCCCGGGTTTGATTCCCGGTAGGGTCGGGAATTTTAACCATCATTAGTTCATTTCGCTGGAACGAGGGCTGGGTGTATGTGTCATCTTCATCATTATTTCATCTTCATCACAACGCGCAGGTCGTCTACAGACGTCAAATCAAAAGACCTACACCTGGCGAGCCGAACATTGTCCTCGGACACTCCCGGCACTAAAAGCCATACACCATTTCATTTCTATTCTATTTTCCCTACAGTATCCATTTATTATTTCTGCCTCTGCATCCTTCCACCCTCTTCTTTTCCATTCATTACACCCTTGTATTCTCTTCTCACTTTACAATATTCCTCTCTCTTACCCTGTTCTCCTACCCTCCAATACACCTTCTCTTTTCCTGCTAAACTCCTCGTCAAACCACCCATTCACTATGCGTTTTTACACCTTCTCTCATCTTACCTCTCCTCCCCATACTCTGTTAACTCTAACATTTCTTCCAACATACCTTCAATTCCTACTCTTAAGCTCTCCACATGCTCCAACCTCAATTTCTCTCTCATTCCAATAATATTTCCCACCCCGTTCCCTTCTCAATTTAGTCTTTATTAGCATATGTTTTGTCACCCCACACCCTAAAACTAAACCAAACCCCATGGCACTAAAACCCTTGAAGGGCCTTGACCTTCCAAGCGACCGCTGCTCAGCCAGAAGGCATGCAGATTACGAGGTGTCGTGTGGGCAGCACGACAAATCCTCTCGGCCGTTATTCTTGTATTCCGAAACCGGGGCTGCTATCTCACCGTCAGATAGCTCCTCCTTCTAATCACATGGGCCTCGAACCAGCCCTCAATTCCAGATAAAAGCCCCTGACCTGGCCGGGAATCGAACCCGGGGACACGGGGTAAGAGGCGGGCACGCTACACCGCACCACAGGGCCGGCTACCCCACAGCCTATCACTTCGAAACTTACAACTCTCGTTAAGGCTACCTCCGATCTTATTCCTGTATCAAATACACTCCTCCCATTCGTCGGTATATATGTCAATTCCCCGTTACAATCCCCTCCATCCATCCATTTAAAATAGATACTTCCATGTCATCTCTCCCATAGTCCGGCACTCTAGTGCTAACTCTTGCATTATAATAACCCATTAAAATCATTCCATCTTCTTTATATATCCCTTTAATCATTTATTTCCTCACGTAATTTCTCAAAAAAAAAAAAAAGAGAGAGAGAGAGAGAGAGAGAGAGAATTTATTCGCATATATCGAATTCTTCGGATGTTTGTATAGGAGGGCCAAGCAAACTGCTTCAGAATCCCCCCTCCCCATTTTTTATTTCCCAGCCATACCAACTCCTCTACCTCACTCTAGATTCTCTCTACCCTCTTGGCTATCTCCTTTCTTATTAATACTAGTATTCTCCCTGGATGTATCCCCATCTTTCCTCTTTTCTTTCTTATCACATTTAATATTTCTATACCCATACCATTCAATTTGTAACCCCTGTCCTAACCATGAGTCCACTAAGGCGATTATCTCGAAATTCCACAATTTCTCTATTTACCAACTTCCCCACTATCCCCTCAATGTTCAGCACCCCTATCAACATATATAGTTATTTCTTTTCTACTCTGCTCTCTTTATTGTTATTTGTTTCTCCACTGCCCACCTTGCTTCTCGTAATTCTCCCTAGTGAGCCCTCCTCTACCGTCTCTTCTCCACTGTCCTTCGTGTCCCCTCCCTCCTGCCCATTAACCGAGCCCGACGTTTTTCTACCCCATTCTCTCTGCACTTCTATCTGTATTCACCTTCATATGGGATACGAGATCAGTTTCCTGTCTAATTATGCCTCTCACTTCCACTTCAGCTCCTATTATCTCCTCTCTCTGTTCCGCTTGAGTCTCCTTTCCCGTTTCACTGCTTTGACACGCCATCATTGCTCCATTCACCGACAGCCGACTGTTGATGCAGCTCACTTCCCTGGTTCCGCTGCTGTCATGTTGTGCTTGTTGCTACTTCTCTCTTCCCTGCCCATTTCTAACTTCTGCAATCTCTCTGGGATCAAAGTCCACGTCCACTTCCGGTCTCCAGTCAACAGACACTTTCCTACTATCTGCGCTTGTAAGTCCTGTGCTCGATTGTAGCCTTCCACATGTACTGCTTTAAAATTTCCATCTGCTTCCTCTCTCCCTTGTCTATCTCTGCCTTCAAATAAATGTTTGAACCTTTCAAATTTACCGCATTTCTTAGTAATACGTCCGCCATCAAATTGAAATAGGTAAATCACACTTTCACCGGGCTGTTTCCATTATTCCTCCCTAATCTGTATAAATCATCAATAAACACTTTGGAGCAGTTCACTTTCATTTTATTCGCTATTATGTCAACACCAACTCGAGTTTCGATTCTTTCTTATCTTCTGGTACACCTAGCTGACTACTGTACAACGAGCCCTTGTTCCTCTCTTTATTTCAGCTAATTCCTCTAGAAAAGGAACTGGAAGGCAAAAGACCTAGAGGCAGATCAAGAAAAGTGGATCAATCAAGTAAAGCAAAACGTGGAAGGAAGAGGAGTGGAACAGCACGAAGCTGAGAAGGAAGAAATGTGCCTGGATAGATAAAGATGTAGAGCGCTCTTGTAGCTCATTAGATCACTACAACTCAACAAAGCAAAAAATATCTCCCTGTGGCGAATAGGTTCAGGAACGTCAAAGCTACTAAGGCCGATTGCAGAAAAGACGACTAGTCCTAAGCCTTAGACAACGTCTACCTTAACAACAGCTCAATCGAGCACGATCTTCCACTGCATGAACAATGTTCAGCCATAACTATACATTGCTTAATGTTTCAATATTGGTTTGAAAATGCAACACTTTGCCTGTCGCAACCAATTAAATTCGGCAGTGCGCGCGCCGAACGCCAGTCAGCTGTTTGTCTTCCTACACATTACACAAATATGGCTAAGCATGAGCATGACTTTCCCACAGATAAGAGTATTGCTTTTGGTGTAAATTAAATCTCCTAATATTATTGACATTAAAGCAACACGCCACTGTACAGGGAAGTGTAGCTTTGATTATAGTGTTGTTACAGTGAGTGTAACCTACTCATAAATATGGTAGCTTCAACAAAGGAAAGATGAAGCAACAGTAATTGGTCACCGAATGTGTTGAACGGGCCATATAGATGTAGCTTGCATTCTGGAGATCGTAGGTTCGAAACACATCATCAACAGCCCTGAAGATTGTTTTCCGTAGGCAGTGTTTAAACATGGCTGGTTTTAGGTTTTAGAGAGTGTCTAAGTGATAAA
The DNA here is from genome assembly GCF_040414725.1 of Anabrus simplex. Lineage (NCBI taxonomy): Eukaryota > Metazoa > Arthropoda > Insecta > Orthoptera > Tettigoniidae > Anabrus > Anabrus simplex. The sequence goes on along the minus strand of NC_090279.1, from coordinate 220,538,991 downwards.
TAACGTCTCTGCAATGCAGCAACCATATTAAGGCATTGTTTAACCGTAGACGTCGTCTAAACACCGTTTCTGCAAATCAGCCCTTAGTGTCCAGCAAGTAAATTCATTGTATATACACCACCAGCCTTCTAAAAAGGTTCACATTACATATTCTCTTCAAAATTCCACGATTCTGCCAAGAGTTACAGCAAAACCGCCACACACAGTTTTTCAAGGGGGAGTGGAAAAATGACGATAGATCCGGGTAACATAAAAAATAGGAAGAAAGCAAAATAATAGAATATGGGTTCTGTATTTGGGACATTTTTCTTTATGCAAACATCATACTATACATAGAGGCATCAAAATTTTGCAACAATAATACATGCTACGAAAATAAAAAGCATGATTTTTACACCATTTCTTTTCACTTTCCCTTACGTCTCATAATGGTAAAATAATTGCAAACCTTTTAAGGTTAGTTTTCTTATTGCAAATTAATTCTATAAGTGGATATCGTGGCGATAACCAGCACATTCAGCAAAATAAGAACAATTTCTTTTTGCAATTGGCTTTTACGTTGCACCGACACGGATAGGTCTTCGGCGATGATGGGATAGAAAAGGCCTAGGAGTGGAAAGGACCGAAGCAATAATTTAGGTACAGCCCCAGCATTTGCCCGGTGTGAAAATGGGAAACCACGGAAAAACCATCTTCAGGGATACAAACAATTTTTATGTGATTAATTACAAATTTTAAAAAGAAACATTTTAGACTTCGTTTTGTTCTTTTCTGTACACACAGACGATAGAGGTTAGAGATCCAGCATAACACGGCTCTGACAATGTCACAGTGGGCTACACGAGGCTGCAGGTAACAGGTCTCTAGCATGCCACACACTCCACAAGGTGAGACATTATGTAATATAGTAGCTGGACTTGGACAATGTGATTAATCACATTCTTTGCAATTATTTAAGAAAAGGCTAGGAAAACAACAGATAGGGAATCTGCAACCTGGGTGACTCAGTAGTGATTGATCGATATCTCCCAATGGCTAACTAAAATGTCTGTTAATTTCCCTTTGTCACCAGTAATTTTGTACACGTCTAGAACAGACAACTCTCACCTGGTGAACGCCATGACAATTTTAAACTGAGCCATTTTCTTACTTTCAACTAAGACCACAGCCTTGTGGGAACACAGGGTGGGAGATCCATGAGAGCAATTGAATTGCTTGACTCTCGCTTAACAGTTTGCCGGGATTCTTTCCAAGAGTACTGAGCTGTCGTTTTAAATTCAAAACACACTTTTGCATATATTTTTCTTACAACCTATAATTGCGTGAAAATTGTGGCCAATGACAAACATTTTTTTTTAATGATCAATGCGATAAAAGAACAGTTCGAGGAACGATAGATGAGGGGAAATTTAACATTAGTTTATATGGAGCATTTTGGGGATCAAGTAAATTTAACGAAGAATAGGGGAAAACGGCAGTCCCAGGAACGGTACATCGAGATTCTATCATACTCGCAGCAGCCGGTTTAGCTGCTCTGTCCCCATAAAGTCACCAGTTCTCCAACTGCATTTTCCTTCAAACAGCAACACATTATGGTTCTGGTTCCATTCAGTGATTTTGTTTTTCTTCAATAATGATCACCAGGCCCCGGATTCTGATGACATGTCATCTTTTAAATTGTTAACCACTGACATTGCTAACTTATATACAAATCCTGTTCATGGCCCCCATATTACAGAAATTCATATTTATTAAGTCATTTTTCTAAGTATTTTATTTATATGTCTTTTTTATGGAATTTATTAGAATATTTTATATGTTTTGAGTAATTTCCTCCCATTCTTAATAGTTCGATGCATTTTTTGCATATTATACTGGTGGGTATCCTCCACATCAGTAGGCTGGTGTGAAGGAGTGAAGTTCAGGCAGGGACCTAGTCTCACAGGGTATAACGTGGAACCCACGCCCCGGGGTACGGGTGAAAGACGGCGAAGATGGTGGATGAGGCAACCCATCCTCTCTGGGGAAAAAAGAGGAAACCACTGCCTTGTGGAAAAGAGGGATCTTCAGAGGCTAAGGGAGTAAACCCCAGAAGAAAATCCTAAGATGCATTAGGCTTAGCAGGTCAGCAGATGAGTAAATTTGTACTTGCTTTCAATTACAATATAAGTCTTGGATGGAAGTTTAAAAATAAAAATGGAATGGACAAGTCTCTGACTACAGTTGCACAGTATGATCTAATGCTGATGTTCGTACAAGTGTTACATCAGAGAACAAAACCCAATTTGCAACAATAAATATTTTAACTATGAATGGGAAGGAAAATGAATTGATTCACCTAATGGAGAGACGAAAACTCAACATCCTGGGATTATTACATAAAATAAATTTCATCGTAAAGTCCGTATTGTCGTACGTATACTTTTAGGTTAAGTCAATATTCCACCTTTACAATACCATAAGTTTATTGTCTATTTATTTAAACAACATTATTAACTATGACAGGACATGCTCGTTGATCGTCTTTTTTCTGCTACAAATAACATTATGCACTTCATTATCAGCTTTTGCCGACGCACCTGAATGCTGCATGTCAACAGCACACTCAAGAAGAACTTTAACAACAAGCTTTACTGTATCGTCTCATGTGTATGATTTTAATTTTGTTCATCAACAGCTTTTGCATGTTTGTACTTGGAACAATCTGGAACATACTCGCTATTTTGGTTGACGTGTTCGGCAACCCAATTTATTTTAATGTGTTGTTCTGTCCTTGTCTTTTTTGTGCTTTTTCTTAAACATCTTACGGCTGATGATGTCTACAAGTTAGACGAAAAATGTCCCGTCATAGTTAATAATGTTGTTTAAACAAATAGACAATAAACTTATGGTATTGTAAAGGTGGAATATTGACTTAACCTAAAAGTATCCTGGGATTAAGTGAAGTAAAATGGAAAGGGAAAGGAATGAAGAAGCTAAGAAAGGAGTACACCTTGTACTGGATGGGGAACAGTAAAGAGAAAAGGAATGGAGTGGGATTTGCAGTGAATCAGAATGTCGAACCAATAGCTGAAGCTGAATATTTAAATGAAAGAATTATAATAATGCACACACATGTAAACAAGGAACTACTGAAGATAGTACAGGTGTATGCTCCACAGAGATGATGTAGCGTGGAAGAAAAAGAAGAGTTCCTCAATGAACTGCAAACACATATTGTTGGAGATGGCATCATGATGATGGGAGAGCTGAATGCCATTATGGGAACTGATAGAATGGGAAACGAGAATGTTCTGGGCCCACATGGGTATGGCGATAGAAATGAAGATGGAGAGAATTCGTTGGACTTTTGTATCAGAAATAACTTGATAATAAAGAACACATGGTTTATAAAGAGGAATAGCTGTAAGATCAGCCGATATAGTTGAGATGGACAGTATGGAACACTCAACGATTTTATAATAACAGACCGAGAATGGGGAAGATTCGTCATGAATATAAAGATAATCCCCAGTGAAAGTATGGAAGGTGACCATAGATTATTGATTGTGAAATTAAAACAAGTAAAATTCCCTAAAATTGTATTCAAGAAGAAACCAAAGATCAGGATTTGGGAATTGAAGGAGGAGGGTAAAAGAGGCATTCCAAGACTGTATAAAACGGAAGTTGCCCAACATGGAAATACGAAGTGTAGAAGAAGAGTAGGACAATTTAAAACAGACATTTGTGGAAGCAGCAATTGAGGTATGTGGGGAAACAAAAGTAAAGTTTAAGGGAAAGGAGACATGGTGGTGGACAGACAAAATAAAGAAATAAATAAAAGAAAGGAACAAGGTGAAGAAAGAAATGGATAAGGAAAAGCAAAACACGTATCAGAGGGATGAGAATAAGATATAAGATAATATAGAGGAGTATCAAGGAAGATAAAGAGAAATGTTGGGGAGAGTTTTCCAACAAAATTGAGCAAGATAGTCGAGGAAATCGGAAACTATTATACAGAGTAATAACATCGAAAAAATAAATTAAAAAAAACCAAGGCATTAGATAGGGAATATGGATCCACAGTACATGACGAAATGGGTTTTCCGAAGGTGATGGCAAAGTATCTTGAATAACATTATAATGAGGGTGACTGTTCGATGGAAGAAGAAGATAAGAAAATGGAAATAATAGATGGAGAAAAAGAAGATAACCCAATAACATGGTTGGAACTTGAAAGGGCATGAAAGCAATGACCAAAGGTAAAGCAAGTGGAAAAGACAAATGCAATGCTGATATGATTAAGGCAGCAAGAAGCATTGGACTACAGTGGCTATACAGAGCCCTCAATGCCATATGGAAGGAGGATTGGCAACAAGGAAGCACTGTACCGTTGTTCAAAAAAGGAAATAGGAAGAAATGTGAAAATTGTAGAGGTATAACTCTATTATCACATGGGCTAAAAATGATGGAGGAAGTCATAGACAGAAGACTGAGGGATATAATAGATACACAGTTAGAGGAAGAACAATATGGCTTTAGACCGAATAGATCAACAATAGACTTGATATTTACAGTGCGAACGATAATGGACAACATCTGGAAAGGAACAAGGAAATCGTATTTGTATTTTTGGATTTAGAAAAAGCTTATGATACAGTTAACAGAAAACATGTATGGGAAGCCTACTGAAAAGGAATGTACCAAAATCATTAGTTAGCAAGATAAAAATGTTGTATCATGAGAGTAAAAGCAGTGTACAAGTGGGGAGTTGTGACTCTGAAACATTTTATACAAGAAAAGGTCTCAAGCAAGGAAGTGCACTGTCGCCATTAATGTTTATTATATTGATGGATGTAATCATGAAACGTGTAAAACAGAGTATCAGTAGTGATGAAGTGAATGCTTTGGTATTTGCAGATGATGTGGTGATTTGGGGAAAGGGAGAAAAGGAAGCACAAAGGAGACTGGACATTTGGAATGAAAATCTGAAGGAGATTGGAATGGTAATTAGTAAAAAGAAAACTGTAGTCATGCACTGTGGAAAAAAGAAGCCAAGTGAACATAGATCGAGAACGGTTAGAGAATCTAGAACAGTTTACATATCTCGGTAGCATTATTAATGGAAGTAATGAAATCAATCCTGTAATTAATAACAGACTAAGTAAAGGTACAACATTTTATCATCAAGTCAGAGAGCTTTTATGGGATGACAACGTACCCAAGAGAACGAAATTAACATTATATAAACAGTATTTCATACCAATTGTAACATACAGACTAGAAACGCTCGTAACTAATAAGACACAAGATAGTAAAATGCAAGCAGTAGAAATGAAATTTTTAAGAATATTGGTTAAAAAGACAACTAGAGACAGAATTCAAAATATTAAAATCAGAGAAGCGCTAAATATAGAACTGTTAGTACAGAACAAACAGAAAGCAAGATTGAGATGGTTACGAAACAGCTACCACCTTCCTCAGTCTACTTCCCATCCGTTTCTGGATATGTAAAAAGAATGGGAAAGGAACGGGTAGCAAGAAGGGAATTGGAAAGAGAAGTTAAGGGAAAAGAGACCAGTTGGAAGATCGAGAAGAAGGTGGATGGATCAGATTTGTAAGGACATTAGAGAAGCTGGATTGGATGTGGCACAAGTAATGGAGCAGGAAAAGTGGAAGGACAGAAAGGAATGGAGGAGGCTTGTTAACCACATCCAGGACAGGAGTGGGACATTGATGATGATGATGATGATGATGATGATTGGATATTAACAGAACTGAAAGCAAGGATGAATACAAAGACATGAGAATATTCACAACTTTGTTCAAACCTTATTTCTTGAAACATCCACATTCCAGGAGACACACCTGCGCTTGCAGCTAATCCGGAAGTGATGTTGAAATCGAAGGGGTAGGAAGACAGACAAACAATAGGCCCAGTAATGCCAGTCTGGTTAAGTACGTCAGTGCAACCATATATGTGCTAAGTGGATTTGTGTTATCAGCCGCAATTGTTTATCGAGTGTATTTAAAATGCTGAAGTTAAAGCCACCTAGCGCTGTTCATTTGCAAACAAATAATTTCAAAATTCGGCGAGGAGCTTTACCACTGATGGTGAAATTCTTTTCAGTAAAATGTGTGAAGTTAAAGTGGCAGGAGATAGGAGATTTACCGTTCAGCAACACATCAGTTGAGAGAAGCATATACGTGGAATCTAAAGTTTCTCAACTGTTACTCTCTCAGTCATCCCCCGATGGTAGTACTTCCTCTGTGTTTTGTAAACACTTGTGTGAAGCTTTGGTTTCGTCGAACATTCCACACTGGAAATTGAACAATACTAAACTGAGAGATTTCTTAGAAAGGTATACGGGCCGTGGAATTCCGGATGAGTCTACTCCCCGAGAAAGAATTACGAAGCATAAAGTAAGTACCGTTTTGAAATAAATGAAAAACAAACAGATTTTTTTAACAGTTTTATTTTTATATGAAAGCCTGTACATTGCTCTAATTTTCAACATAATTCCCACCAATATTGAGGCACTTGTCATATCGTACAACGAGCTTTTGCATACCATCCTCATAGAAGTTGGCCGCCTGATTTGTCAGCCACTGCAACAGGGCCATCTTGACACCATCATTGTCGTCGTGGCGTTTGTTGGTCATATGTCTCTTCAAATACAGGAACAAAGTGGTAATCACTGGGCGCAAGATCGGGACTGTATGGAGGGTGATGGAGTTGTTCCCAGCGAAATGATGTGATGAGGTCTTGGGTTCGATGAGCCACGTGTGGGCTTGCATTGTCATGAAGCAAAAAGGCACCCTTACCGAGCATGCCACGCCTTTTGTTTTGAATTGAGCGGCGCAATTTGTTTAAGGTCTTACAATACATTGCTGAATTGATTGTCTCACCAAGGGGCAAAAAGTCCACCAGCAACACCCTCTTTCTGTCACAAAACATGGTACACATGATTTTCCGGGCTGACATTGTTTGCTTACACCTCACTTTCTTGGGTGAAGTTGAATGTCATCATTCCATAGACTGCTGTTTTGATTCTGGTGTAACGTAGGCCACCCAGGTTTCATCCCCCCCTTACAATTCGACTCAAAAAGTCATCACCTTCCTCGTGGTAACGCTCCAGGAAAGTTAAGACACTGCCCAAACGTTTGCCTTAGTGCTCCTCCGTCAACACTTTCGGTACCCAGTGTGAGCACACCTTTCGGTAATTTAATCGTTCACTCACAATTTCATAAAGAACACTTCGAGAAACTTGAGGAAACACATCAGATAACGACACGATTGTAAACAGTCTGTTTTCTCTCACTGCTGGGTCAACTGCCTGCACCAAATCTTCACTAATGACTGAAGGTCGCCCACTCTGTTCATCATCATGCACATCTTCGACTTATTCTGGATTTTATTATTTGAAATTGCACAGCGCTAACCCCTGTTGTCTTGTGTTGCTTCTTGAACTGCTTTTGTGAAAGACATATCCTTTAATTTTCTGTTTTCCTATGCATTGTTTTTGTATTTTTAATCGGCTGATGATGACCCAGATCGATGGTCGAAACCGGTACCACTTTTAACCAAATAAGAATGTAACACTACATTTCTTATTTACTTGTATTGAATAGATTGAACCACTTAATTTCTTGTTTCAATTTAATTAAAATAAGGAATAACAGAGAAGAAGTCTGTGGAAACAAAATATTTGTTTCAACTGATGAAACCAGTAATGCAGACTGCCGTTACATTGCCAATGTTATCGTGAGTACATTAAAAGTAGAAGTAGATAGACCTGGAAAAAATATTTTTAAACACGCCCGAAGTTTTGCAATCTGTGAACCATTCTACAATATGTCGCCTCTTCGATAAATCGATGGGACTACTATGGCCTGAGGGTGTAGGGTATGATGGTTCTGCTCTCTGTGACTGATGAAGCGCCTTACACAGTTAAAGCTGCCAATGCAATCAAAGCATTTTACTCAAAAAATGGTACATGTAACTTGCTTAACTCATGCTTTTCACACAGTGGCCAAAAAAGTCAGATAAAATTTCCCCGAAGTTGATAAGCTTGTGCCCCTAACTAAGAAGGTATTTACCAAGGCTCCATCATGCAGGGAATTTTTCAGATCCCAAGCACCCGACATTCCATTACCACCGCAGCCTTGCATCACACGGTGGAGTATGTGGATCGACGCCTGTATTTACTATTGTGACCACTTTCATACAGTGAAGCATGTATTAGATTCTTTCGACATACAAGATGCCGGGGCCATTCAGATGGCTCTCAAGAATTGTTTTCGGATACGTAAATGGAGGGAAAACTAGTGTGCATCAAAGCTAATTTCAGTTCCTTGTCGTCAATTATTACACGTCTTCAGGAGGGGTGGCTGTAAAAAAAAAAAAAAAAAAAATAAAAACCAATTTATTCAAAACAACCAGGGACAGATCAATTTATTCAGAACAGCCACGGACAGATCAATTTATTCAGAACAACCACGGACAGATCAATTTATTCAGAACCACCACGGACAGATCAATTTATTCAGAACAACCACGGACAAATTAAAATGCATTCGTGGCGATTCTGGTGTGGCAGTGTCAGACAAACTGAAACATGTTCTTGACAAGAACTCTGGTTTTAAATGTTTTGTGCTCCACCTCTCGGATTTTGGTGGGTGAAGACTTCAGCATTACTGGCATTAAAGGAGAATTACATCCAGTGATTTAGTGCACTTCAAGTAAGCTCCATTGAAAGGAGCTTCTGAAAGTACAAAAACGTGTTTGTCGACAACAGTCGTTCTTTTTCCTGTGAGAATCTACGAATGATTACAGTCATCTACAATGTAACACGGAGTGGGGCAAGACTGTATAGCCTGTCATGTATTTTAACTGCACATTTCTCTTATTACCTCTACTCCGATAAAGAATTTGAGTATCTAACGGCAAAATTCTCTCTTTTCTGTTCTTCAGATGTTGCAGCCTTGGGAGTTCCACATACCATGAAGTGTTATTTTCCTTGAAGAAAAGAATACAGAACTTGGAGCGCCAAACAATAGACATAAATAATAACCAGTATTTGTGTGCAAATAATTTGTATTTGTCAAATAATAATTAAATAACATAAGGTACCTATTAAAATCATTTCAACATACAATGACATAGTCTGTTTGCATTTTTGTGTGATGAAATGATGTCAGTTTCATTCAATTTTTCAGGCATTTTTTTTTTTTTTTTAAGTTTTTGAGTCATTTTATGGGATATTTGCAGTTAATTTATAGGTGATTTTTAATATACATTTTTAGGTCATCGAAATCCGGACGTTGATGATCACCTCGGCAAGGATACGATAATTTGCAAAAAACCCCAATTACCAGTACAAGAAAACATCCCTGCACTCAATCTTCAAAGGTTGAAGTCACACCATCCACTTTTGCATGATGCTGCCGACATGGCTCGCAACAACTGTAACGCTGTGAAAGTTTGGAAAGACCGCTGGGAATCTTCAACAGACTTGTTCCTTGAGAACCATTTTCTGGTGTGCAAATTGCTGGTGGATTTCATTTACCATGCAGACAGTGGTTAACGCTTGACAGAGTAAGGACGGACCATGGAAGACGCTGGGACTCGCTCTACAAGTGGAACAGCTTAACGTCACTGGAATGCGACAGTGACATCGTCGGCAGCTGCAAGCTACGAGCCTACTCGGGTAGCTGGGGTAATTTCTTTCTTCCATCAGAGGCAGTATGAGTGGATGGAAGGACTGGACATTCTCATTTCAAATTATGTTTTCTTCTTATTGTATATATGTACATTTTATGCCATATCCTAAATAATAAATAATGGAACTTTCTAAGCTGTAAAGCAACTTACCTCCTGCTCCTGCAAGCTGTCCATGATCTCCTCCAGATCCGCCTCGCTCTTGATCCGCGCCCCGACACGATTGAAGCGTTCGCGGTCCTCTCTCTGCTTGCGGAGCTCCGGGAACACCTTCTCGAAGAACTCCCGATTGCGCGCCTCACGGAACTTGCGCCGGTTCATCGCCTCTACCTTCTCCACTTTTCTCAACCATTCTTGCATCAACCGGGAGTAGGTGGCAGTCATGTACTTCTCCCGGCTCTCTCGCTCCACGTGGCGCCGCTTGAAGTACTCCATCAACCTGCTCTTGAAAGTCAGATATCTGGAACAAACCCCACTTGATTACCAATGCATATGGAGCAATGTCAGGGATTGCCAGCTCAAGAACTGAACAATCAGAAAAAACAACATCATCATCATCATCATCATCATCATAAGCAAAAGCCAGCATGTCATGTTCAACAATCCCAGATGTGTTGGCCAGGTTGTTACCATACACAGCAGAAAACTGTCAATGCAAGAGAGCTCAGCTGAATGCCTGTTTCACTCAATATTATCATTAAGAGACTATAAACTTCATTTTATCTGTATCGATGGTTGAACTCTTACATTAATGCCAAAACAGTTTTCATTATCCTCCTAAGTGAATGCATTAGTATCATCTTATAAACTGAGTGTTAATTAGACATGTTTCTACTCGCTACGAATCATCTTCAGCAAAACACCCTCAATTAAAATGGCGCCATCGTCAGTTGATAGAACTTTGTAGAAAAATTGAAAATAATATAAGTTTATCAACGTCAAATTCATCACAATTTAAAACCATATTAACAACATGAAACTGTGTATAAAATATACTGTAAGTCAAAGACTTGCGAGTCCTATGCCATAAACTGATAAAAACATATGCAAACGACTGCAGCTATCGAGCTCTGTGATTTTGGCTGTAATAGACGTCTTCTAACATTAAGAAATACTAACTTTTCCAAACCCTTTTTGCTAGTAGTGGCACACCATGCTCACTTATGATATAAAGTGGATTTAAAAAAGAACAACAAATTATAAAATAGAATAGTCTTGAAACACTATGTGCTTAATTTATCGCACTTCTTAAAACTTGACGTAGTATCGTAGTAGAAATAATTCAATCAAAACTACAGTGTCCCTTTAATGGAGCAAACCTAATGAGGTGGGAACGAGCACTAACTCCTTTGAGATGTTATCAAGAACAATGTTCCTGCTTGCTGTGCTTCATTGTGCTTCGCATACACAGCAACCTTTTGAGAGTTTACAATGCAACAGAATTTTAAATAAAGGCTGGAGAACGTCCATGAAAATGCTAAGGCTTTTAAGAGATATCACAATGCTGGTATTTTGTCCAAAAAAGGCAATAAATGTAGCGGCACTTCTGAGCCACTATGCTATGTAGTCTGTCAGATAGTCGAAGCAGACTTCACAATATGCAGCTGATAATGGACGATGGAAATAAAAAGACGTAGTCAGCAGAAATAAAATTTCTCCAGGCAGTTTGTCACAAAAGATCAATGGGTAGAAGACATAGAGAAAGAAACAAACAAGGAAAAGTTGAAAGACAAAACGTAGGGAACCAAGCGACTGGAAGTGAAGTTCGGGTGACGTTGCTGTTAGCTTGCCTTTGGGAGATAGCGGATTTGAACTCCACTGTTGGAAACTGTGAAGATGGTTTTCTGCAGTTTTCCATTTACTCACAAGGCTGTACCGTCACGGTCACTTCCTTCCCACTCCTAGCCCTTCGCATCCCCGTTATAAGACCTATCTATGCTGGTGCGACGTAAAGCAAATTTTTAAACAAAAAATTAATTAGGAACATATGCTCAGACATTTAAACAGTTGAATGTCAAAACTGATGCTATAACAAAGCATGGAATTACACACAAAAGGCAAAGGAGGCCAAAGATGACAAATTATGATGGACAGACATTGTCAAGAATAGAAAAAAGCATGTAAAATATGGTTTCTTTCTTTTGAGTGGGCCATTTCCCCATTCCAGTTTACACACCAAGCCACATAGCTTTCTTCAGCTTATTGGAGCATATCCATAGAGTTCACAGTTATCCTGAAATAAACTTCTACGAGTAAATGAACTTATGGTGGGAGAGCCTCAGGAGGAAAGTACTGTAATCACAAGAAGTAAGAATACGCTGCTCAGAGCTGCGCTGACCATTGTGAGTGCCACTGAGGTGGTTCTTGTAGAAAAACAAAACTAATTACAACGTGCAAAAGATGTACAAAACTCTGCAAGTTGTTTGCAACTCTCGGCATGTCACAACGTGTCTTGTTTGCTGCCAGTCTGTAGACACGTTTCATGCAAACTCTCAACTGTTAAGGAGTAAGCTTTCCCCTTCAAAACTCACTGCCTGAGAGCACTGAGGTTATCATCCTCAGCACAAACAAGCTGCCGAGCCCTCAAACAGTAGGCCGACCCTTCCTTGGACATGTACTCAAACAACTGTGCACAGCAGAACAGATTCTTGTCCTGGTAGATATGACATCATGTAGCAGAGGTAATTCACCTTCATCTGCTAGTATTTTGGACACATTCTATTTAACATGAGAAATAAAATATTATCACAGAGAATTATATTCGTCCCATCATTGCAAATGTGTCTCTTTACATTAGCATCTATTTCTTCTTATTTACACTTTTGTTTCACTCTCTTCTCCCTGCTCCTCTCACATTCAGGTGTCTTTTACTACAGTTACAATGAGATTAATAACACACGCATGTCTTATCGTTGTCAGGGATTTTGGAAACCAATCATCAAGGCTAGTTCATTTTTATCTCCAACTCAGTCGCTGTGGAGGAGGTATTCTCCAAGCGTCTCTCTTGCTGATACGAGACGTTGTGTTTCCGTGTGAGTTTAATTGTCCTTCGTGTATTAAATACAGCGTATAATATGATTTACACCTTGTACTTTTTTATTTACTAGCATAATGGATATCAACGAAGAGGAAAGGATTAATAAACTACTTATGAGTGCGGAAAAAGAATTTAATCCAAAGGACTTGCTTTTACACATGCAGATTTTAAATCATTGGCTTTATTTTGATGGAAGTTACAATGAACCTGATGAAGATACTGAACGGACTGTAGATTCAGAAGAAGATAAAGTTGAAGCAAGTGCTCATGTAATGGATAGTGAAGTATCAGTAGACTCAGAATATGCAGATAATACTCCATCACATAACACTGAAGTTACCCCACAATATACTGACAAAGTTGGTGAAACTGTTTGGAACATTCATTGTGCTAAAAAATGTGAGGGTACTAGGAGACAAAATATTGTAATTCATTTACGAAGCCCTAAATGGGAGGCTAGGAATTTTCATACCCCTTTACAGGCATGGCAGTTATTTTTTCCAAATAACATAATGGATGACATAAAAACGTACAGCAATAAATGGCTGGAGAGGAAACATCATAAATTTCAAAGGCACTGTGATGCGAGAGAGACTATGATTGGACGAGTTCATAAGGCAAAGCATCTCGACCTCTCTCATTTGTGCAGCACAGATGGAACTGGAATCGCACTGTTTCGAACCACAATGTCCATGAAAAGATTTAAACTGTTGTTTTGAGCTCTGCAGTTCGACGATATAAATACAAGAATCAACAAGTATACATATACTGTCCCCTTCAAAAGTGGTGAAAATCATTTAAGGGAGAATATTTTATTTCTACTGTGAATTGGAACATTATTTCGTGAACCAGGAAGGGAGTTTTAGCACGTTGAGTCGACTAGAACCAGTTACCAGGTGCATGGAAATCCCAGCTGAGAGCGAGCGAGAGGAAACAAGCAGATACCACTAGCCAGTTGATCTTCAAATCAGCCGTGAACACCACGTGATCAGGCGAAATATGTGTCTAACACTCGATCAATACTGGCAAGGTTATATGACGTATGACTATGGCAGCCAATTGGGTGATAAATTTCGTGTGAAGTTAATGAAGTGACCAATCGTGTATAATGAGAAGACGCACCCCTGTCTTAAGACGGTGAATTATGGATTTTCCTAAGGGAACTTTACCCTGGATTTTCTACCTCTGAACGCGAAGAGTGGGGTTTTATTCTGACTTCAACTACAGACGTGAAAAGACACACTTCGCCTTATTTAGAGCTTCCAAAATGTTACAGATAGCAGTTCAGACATTCACAGATTCTATTTACAATTAACTGAAGATATCAAAAGATAAGTTGCTTTTCCATCTAGTCAAACATCGGTGTGTGTGTTGGACTTGTCTCAGACTTAAAATCTCAGTTTCAGCTTTCGCAAGAACTTCTACAGAGGAGATTATTGGTTCGAGCGCAAGTCAAGATGCCTGTCTTCCTACAATATGAATTGTGTGGTTTCCAGCGCGCCAACGTGTCCTCAATGAACGAGTAGAATGTGAAGCAGCTCAGACGGGCGAGACCAGGATCGATGGTGCGTAACGTGGTAATGCACTAGGTCATCAGCCCGAGTTCTACGATCGACAGTCACCACCAAGTAATATTTAAACATTGTTATTCTTTCTTTCTATTTGTAAAATGTAAAGTGTAATGATATAGCCTCTACTTATTTGCTTAGAAGAATTTCTATTAGTTAGATTTTTTTTCCATCTCTTCTTTCTTGGTGAAGGTAGTTTGAGATGATGAGTGTGTGTATTTTGAACCTATTAGCTTGTTTTTGAGTGAATGTCATCAAGAAATGTTTCAACTGTCCCGAGTTCATTGTGGCAGGAGAAATAAAAGTAACACGACCTCACGTTAAACTAGGATTATTTGAATAATTTTTATACTTGAATTGAGATCAGATGGGACAGTAATTTCGTGAATTCCATTATATCAGAGTTCATTCCTCGATTATACGACGTATGGTTGGATTTCGAGCGCGATAGAGTCATCTGAGATATTGTCGTGCAGTAGCTTTCGCATGTGTGATCTTGCGCGGCCAGGTATAATAATAATAATAAAAATAAATTAACCTAATTATCGCGTAAAGGAACACCTAAGGTCATGAGCATAATAATAATATTCATTGAATAAGATTGATGTGTGCTCATATTGTATTAATTTAGGCCTGGGAAATGGCAGTATCTGACCGATACATTTATATATTTTTGCTGTGCTATCATAATTATTTGACTGGTAGATGGATATTATGGAATTTAGCGGATAAACTGTGCATCCATTATTAAGTCAATTTAAGAAGAAAATGTGTTACCTGACATGATTTCTTCGTTGTGGGCGCAGATTAATTGAGAGCCACAGTTATGGTGGAAGGATAAAAATAAATATCGCAGCTCATGAACCGCGTGCGCGTAATGTTAATTCTGACCTGTGTTTAGACGATTTTGTCAATAATTTTTGGATGATTTCTGCTCGTAAATTTTCCCTGAACATCGTCGTATGACTGAATTCTTTGATAAAGTGATAATCATTGCTCTATCACATCTCAAGTTGATGAGAGGAAGTTCCCACGATGAGTGAATGTCATCAAGAAATGTTTCAACTGCCCCGAGTTCATTGTGGCAGGAGAAATAAAAGTAACACGACCTCAACGTTAAACTAGGATTATTTGAATAATTTTTATACTTGAATTGAGATCAGATGGGACAGTAATTTCGTGAATTCCATTATATCAGAGTTCATTCCTCGATTATACGACGTATGATTGGATTTCGAGCGCGATAGAGTCATCTGAGATATTGTCGTGCAGTAGCTTTCGCATGTAAGCGTGACATAATCAATTCTTATCAATCAATGAGTAAACGTAGGTTGACATGATGTCAAATTCCAAGTTATTGTGTGAAGGTCAACTACTGAATAATTATGAAAAGGAATTTATTAACTAGTTTAAAGGCTAAGGAAGACGATTCAACCATAATTTCATGGGAGATCACACATGCGAATATTTTCCCTGACTTTGAATAAACATGAAAATAATAATCAAGGGCTAGCATTCGTGTAAATATGTATATAATATTTCCGTGTACCTTTGTGTGAATGTAGTGTGTGTGATTTGTCTATGTTTTGCTCATTGTAATTTTACGGTCCATATTTGTGACGATGCTCTTCGCTGTTTTCGTGGATTTTTGGCCATTTTTATGCCAACTTCAGTGGTTCACTATTTAACAAAATATAAATCTTTAATGAATTTTATTCGTTTTTAAGGAAGAATAGGGTCTTAACTAGCGAATACATGTAAATAAGTATAAGCCATGTCAGTGGATTGAATTCACAAAAATAGAATTTGTAAGCGTGACATAATCAATTCTTATCAATCAATGAGTAAACGTAGGTTGACATGATGTCAAATTCCAAGTTATTGTGTGAAGGTCAACTACTGAATAATTATGAAAAGGAATTTATTAACTAGTTTAAAGGCTAAGGAAGACGATTCAACCATAATTTCATGGGAGAAATTTTTTTATTTAATTTTAGAAAGGAGTGAAAATGATCATTTTCAAACTCGATTTAAATGAAGTCCATTGAGGAAGGAAATTTTATTTTCAAATCATTTAATTATTAATGGAAGAGGTAATCTCAAACTGATTATTATTAGTCATTTAATTAATTTTTAACTAAAATCTAAATATTATATTTACAGACTCAGGCATTTGCTGTTCCATTTACCGATGGAGTGTCCATGTTAGTAACGACAAGTTCCTAGATTTTGTAAATTATTTGTAGAATTTGAGGAGAGCAGTAGTTACAATAAATGTGTGAAACCTATTTATCTTTCTTTCATTTGCCACTAGTTCATCATCTATTCCTGCACTAAAAAAAATTCCGCACAGCCGATAAGCGATCGATCTACCCCAGGAGATCCTCGCTCACCGGCCGAGCTGAGCCCGGCATGACGGGTGCAATACATATATCAGGAAATTATTTGAAGGCTTTGTCACTCAATGTAAAATAAACTGCAGTCCACGTGAATATACAACCATAGGCGAGATGCTCGAATTTCATTATAGATGTCAGCCCATAGCCATGCCACCTCAGTGGTAAATTTTACCGATAAATGTAAAATAGATGTTTCTTAACATAAAATTTAGGATCCTCAAGAAGTCTTATAATTCAAGCTTGCCAAGGTTACTGTGTTTGGCGAGGTTGTCTTTGATAATATTTACGGTTTATTTGATTGGCACGTTAGAATACATGTTTGTAATGTCTAGGGAGCACATAATGTAGTTGGGTAGTAAGGTGAATTTCTTTAAAATATCACAAAATCTACTTTCTTTAATGTCTTTTGAGAAAGTAGTGGATAAACTTTCATCTATACGAGTCCATTAGAACATTATAAAATAACGACAGAAATTAAAGGCCTCAGCTTGCGGCTTCGGTACATGGATGACACATTCATAATAATCAATAAAGAACTCAATAACAGCAATGAAATTTTACATTTTTTAAACAACCTCAACCATAATATTAAGTTCACCAAAGAGGACGAGGTCCATGGATCCTTAAATTTCCTAGAACCTAAAAACAAATATTAAGAATTTGGCAAACATTAACGGGTATAAACCAGAAATGATTAACCATTTAATCAACTAGGTCACAATTTAGCAACAAACATGATCCCTGACAGACCCAAAAAATCAAAGTTTGTTACCTTCACCTACAACAATCCAGATATTTACCAGATCTCGAACCGCATTAAAAAAAAGAACAACCACCAGTATAGCCTTTAGGACAACAAAAACTGACCAGAAATTATTTTTCAATCACAACACAGTCAATTCAAACAGGAACATTTACTCAGGCTCAGGCATATACAGGTTCACATGCACACAATGTGGCATTTCTTATATCGGGCAAAAAGACTCGAGTTTTCACACAAGGTACTTGGAGCACTATAATGCCAACAAGCACAACCAATTTTCAGCTATGAGTTCCCATATGAAGGAGACAGGGCATCAATTCACAACTATAGAACAGGACCTTACAATAATTAAAAGAGTAGGTAAAGGGAAATTGATGAACTAGAAAACATTTATATATATTTAGACCATTACTACAACAAAAATCTAAACCCCAACGAAATAACTGAAGTCAAATTATTGGAAACACTTAATTTAAAACGAAACAACATTTTTAACAATCTTAAACTTTCATTATCAAGGACCCCTACTACTTCAATAAACATGACTCCCTCCCTGCCTGCCCCCACAAGCCTCCCGCAAACAACAGCATATAAACATAATGCCCCGCCTATCCCCTCTCTCCTAATCTCACATCGATACAACACTAGAAACGCAAGTGTCAATCATTCCAATGCTGCCATAGGAACTGATCAACAACATGACAGTCAAAAGGGTAAGAGAATATACACACAACTTTTTTCTTTAAACTCATCCTTTATTTAATTTTATTCTTAAGTATTTTACTCTCCTCTCGTTACAGACAATACACCACACATTCCTCAGTAGTAAAAGTCAACATCCAAGCTCTAATCTACATCAAACTTGAGCGTTCCCTTTCGACTATCAATATAAGAAGCTGCAGTCACATAGTCGAGAACCTTCCCTCGTTTCAACAGTGAACATTACGAAGACTGTTGATTCATCTTATCATATGAGATTAACAACCTTAACATCATCAACAGTCTATCAGCTTTACATTCTAACTTAACCTCCACTAGGAGTGATTTAAAACACATTTCTACAACATTATCTAAAGATTAAGCTGTTCAAGTTCTAATTAACATTTTACGCCCTCAACCAGTATGGGCCGCCTTTAACCAGGTTCCATTTAGCGCACCAAAAAAGTGTTCATACAGAACTTATAACATGCAACTTGAGATCACAGTTTTAGCCATGGACATTCTTAAAAGTTATAAATAAGGACTGATTGTAAAGTTTAACCCATATGTGCCCACTGTCGACGTTTGTTGACGTTAATATCTGAATACTGTCGATCTTATATCGGTAAACATGAATAATATTTTTGAGGTGCATTGTTTACAGTTCATAGTTTGATACTTACTGCACAGCACAAAAACAAGAATCGCTCGTTTTCGCGCCTTATCGCGTGGCTGCGTACGAAATATCATTCCGTGTACACTCAAGAGGATGATGCTTCCGTCGCGGTGAGTAATATTTTCTTATAATATTGTTACAGTTGAAAGTAAGATCGGACTGTTGTGTTACACGTAATAACGAAACATGCCTTTAACAGATTTTGAATTCATTTATGGCTGATTTATAGTTGCTTTTGTCTAGCAGAGCATATGTCGACAGTGGGCGCGAATGGGACTGCCTCAGTACTGATATACAATTTTCATTTATTCTTCTCAGACTGACCGTTGAGCATATCGTAAGCATCCTGGAGGAATCACAAGACATCCTAGATTCTAATATGTACATAGAACCACCTTAAAATGCTGTCCATAGTGACGGGGATAGCGATGATGATGATGAGTCTTGTGGAGATATAAACAGACTCTCTGGTAATCAACTCCGGGCTGGTGCTGAACTGATGTGTACAAAAATAAGTGAAAATGGTACAACGGCAATGCTGAAATGAAATACATAACAGTAATTCAGCCAGCATGTATAATTCTGCATAATATGCACATGGGGAGCGTCGATCGATTGGATCAAAATGTATCTTGTTACCGCATCAGCATCCAAAACGAGAAATGGTACTGGCCTCTAATTGCGTTCCTTTTGAACGTCTTCATGGACAATGCATGGCAACTTTACAGTTTGACCCCAAAGGGCATAGAGGAAAATTTAGACCTTCTCGGCTTCACGCGGTACATCGTTAGGACGTATATCCTATCTCGTAGCGCTACGCGTCCTAACGCATGAAGACCGAGTACGAAAGTATCTTCACGCGTGTCGCCAGAAGTGCGTTCCGATGGGGTATCCCACTACCTTGAAACAAGAGAGAAGCAAGTGCGGTGCGCTCACTGTGGTAAAGCTGCCAGGAAACAGTGCAAAAATGTAACGTTGGCCGCCACGTCCTTTGCTTCGAGTCATTTCACTCACGCTAAACCAGACTGGATGAAGAGAAGCAGAGTGTAACCTCAAAACGCAAACTAAACTGTTTTGAAGTTCTACTCGTAGTTTTCCTTTTTGCTATCTTCAGAGTGATCATACTTGCTCAAAATTAGGTATTGTGTGTATAACAAGTACTATAAACATACGAATATTGTCCTTTTGTTTTGAAACAGTATGCATTCTAAATTGAGACGAAACTGTTCCTCATTTATGTTTTGAATCATGTTTTTTTAATATTTTGTGCTTATTCAACACTTATGTGACTAATATTTACAAACTGAGTAATTATTACATTCATATAAGCTCAAAATGCGAAGAAAAGTTCCTTTTTTGAGCATATCTTTTACCCTACCCATTCATGCTCACTGTCGACATATGTCGACATGGTAAATCTCCGCGAAAATATGTTAATGCTACCTAAAATAATCATAAGCCTTTCATTTAGGTTACAAACAACTGTACTTACGAAATATATCGCAATATTCCACAGAAAAATAATTTGGGCAGATATGGGTTAAGAAAGATTTTAATGTAAGAGTGTTGTAACAACAGTAATCCTACTCTTTGATCTTTTAGACATATTTCAGTATGTAAATGTTAAACAAGTACTTACAACAAGTATCCTCAACTTTATGATATGTACTTTTCTCTTCAAACTTCGATTAAGAACAATCAGGATCCTGATTTTTATCCTACAGGTATGAGTTTAAAACTGATGATGCCCATATAATGGGCAGTTCCTGTATTTGTATGACAAAATATATATCTTAATCACAAGAACTCACTTTGTATTGAACAGGTGGAAATTAATAAATACTTCTAACATTCTTTGTCTTATAGTACATTTCAATACGGACCAAAGTGAGAATTGTGAAGTATAAGTGGTATGTTCCGAGCTGTCACGAGAGAGATGGCATGGAATTATTTATTTATTATTTTTTTTTTTTTTTTTTTTTTTCATGCCTTCATTTGTGGCGAAGTTAAGGCTCACGGCCCTCTCTTACACTTAACCACATCAGTAGACGAATAAGTCTGAGTGGTGTCTTTAAAAAGTAGGAAAGATCACAATATGAAGATAAGTTGGAATTCAAGAGGACAAATTGGGGCAAATATTTGTTTATAGGAAGGGGAGTTAGGGATTGGAATAACTTACCATGGGAGATGTTCAATAAATTTCCAATTTCTTTGCAATAATTTAAGAAAAGACTAGGAAAAGAACAGATAGGGTCTGCCACCTGGGCGACTGCCCTAAATGCAGATCAGTGGTGACTTGATTGACTGACATACAGATGGAAATGCCATCCAGGCAAAGAAGAAAGCTAACCTTTATTGCAATCTCAAAATAAAGGTCGCCAAATTAGGGCAAGATTTACGTTTTTTGAAAAAATGCTTGATTAATGACGTAACCCCCAATTTTCTAAAGTTTGTTTTTTGTTTACTCTTTCATTATGTTTTTTAGCATTTTTTCAACTTATATTATGTAAATTATTCCAACCCCCTAATTTTTTTCACTGAAGATGGCTCAAGCGAGCCGAAACATGTCTGAATTTGTTTGCTCCGTCTAATGACGGAATATATGATGTATTGAATAGGAGGATACCCTCATTTTTCGCCATTGTAAAGTGAAAACCGTCAATACGGAATGATTCTAATATCTTGTAATGACATACAGATGCACCTGAGAAGTACTCCTGGTTTGGAGCCAACAACCAAAAAAGAACCTAAGAAGAAATGCATTCAGTGCTCATGGTTTGTATGCCTGGAACACTCAACACAGTTGTGTATAGACTGCACCGCATGAGACAACGATAATGAAATTGACATAGAAGAAGACCACTAAACCACATGGAAGGGAAAATCACCTTTGAGTGCTTTTATTAAATAGGTCATATAACTCTTCATGATATGCCTGTCGTAGTCATATTGTTTTTCATATAGTTTATGAACAAGTTAAATTAGATGCGCGTTATGGTATGCTGCAGTTTGTATCAGAATTCATCCATTCTGACAACATCATGCTGTCTGTTTCTTAAAATCTATCCATATATTCGCTTTTTTATCCTGCAGTTCTTGATGTAAAGCTTGGTGTTGTGTCGTAGAAGGTAATGGTATTTTAATTGCAGTTCTATATAGAATGGTTGTCTTGTGAGCTCATAGGTTAGCCTCCAGGGAGCATTTTTTGCAGGCAGAGAACTTTTTTTTCTCACTCTTTCTAGTGCAGCTAGATTATCTTTCGATAGGTGTTCCCAGAAAATGTCTATGGCGTATGTCATGATGGGGTCTGTTTGTACATAGACTTTTTTCTCTTAGCAGTATGTAATATATTAGCAACGCTCTGCCATCTGTTGAATATATTTCGAAGCTGGGAAAGGTTAGAGAATCGAACAGTGTCTATCAGGGAATAGTATTTTTCCGTGATCAGAGGAAGAGAAAGAGGCATGACAGGTAGTAATCACAAATGGCTGCATGCAATGACAATACTAAGGATGAAGATCACAAAAGTCAGAATATCAATGAAAGTGTTAATCGCTTAGCAACCTACTAAGTACGTTCCAGCCCTCTTCTACTTCTTTTAGAATTCATGTAAGAGAAAGGTCATTGGCAGCCATCAGAAATATGTCTCTAAATACAGCCATGATGCTATTTTGTGCAAAGGTTCTACCAGCTAAGACATACGGTTTGGAGCTAGTTTGACCTTAGAATTATTGAAAATGTCAAGGCTACATTCTCTAAAAGAATTTTAGGCATTTCCAAAATGTCACCATCAAGACTTGCTTATGAGCTAGCCAGAGAAACCTTCCCTTATGGGAGACATAAGAATGAGACTACAATTGCCCTACACACGACAAGAACAGGAACTACTTCAAATTAAACCAAGAAAACGAGTGGAAATTGATTTGGAATCCTACATGATGGACACAATGATTAATCGAAGCTGGACTGGACCGAACAACGAACTGAGGAGTGTTATGAACAGACTGGCCATACATCGATTGCATCACAAACTGTACTTAGACCTGGTTTTCATGACCCATCTGTACAGTGCGTGTGTGTTATGTAACAAACGATGTGATCGATACCATTTTAACATATGAGTAACAACACAGTAAAGGTTTCCACCTATTCAATACAAAATATATTCACAATATTTTAAAATTACATGGAACTAGTTTCGAACCATCTAGGGGTCATCATCAGCCACATCAAAGCAAAGATCACTCTTGACAAAATCCTAAGAACATGTTAATTTTAACAGTAAGATTATTATGGAATAACAAGTGAATGTGGTAAATGAAAAGAGATGTTAGTATGGGACAGGTGAGTAATAGCTAATAAATATACAAGGAATATACATAAGAGGCTTAGTGTTGTAAAAATTATATAATCATGGAAAACAGTAAGTCCTTATAATGAAGAATGCAATGTGAAATGACACATATAAAATTATATATGGCTTAGGAAGAGTGGAGGTTTAGGAGGGGAAGAACACTTGGCATCTCTAAAAGGCAAAATATAGACATAGTGTGGATTCAGTTGAGGCTTGGATGGAAGTGTACAAATTGCAGCTTGTGGTATATAAAATCCAGTTGTTTACATTAAAAGATGAGTCATAATGTCCTTTGCCATATTAAGATGATGATGTGTTACATTAAACCAGAGTGGAGGCTCCTTCTCTCTTGTAGTTGTGTGATATTGTAAGAATTGTCTGTGAAAGATAAAAGTAAGATGTGAGTGATGCTAATATGTTGAAGGAATGTCTTAGGTCATGTGAGAGAATCTATACGTGTACTTACTGCTATTGTGGTCTTAAGGTTTTATATGGTTTGAGAGCACGTTTTGTACTACTTTGTGTCCGTCTCGGGCTAATGCCGTTTGGTGTGAAGGGAAGGGGTGGAGAGGCAGGAACAGTGGCTGTTGAGGGGCTAGGGGTGGAGTTGGGCGTCTTCTGGTGGTTTTCTGGCGCGTGTCAAGTTTTGTTTACTGAATCTCTTGAGATAAGCATTTTTTAGGGATGGAATGACTGTATTAAAGATGATATTAATTTTTTCTGTGATTTCGTTTATATTAAAATTAGGGTTGGCATACTGATCTAGATTAATGTAAAATTCTTCTGTTATGTTGACCAAGGGGCCCTTGGTGTTTATATTCAAAATTTGCATGTCATTTTTGATATTTGTGAATTTGTGTTTATAATCTTCAATGTGTTGGCCTATGGAGGAAAAATTATTGTGTTTTATGGCATTTAGGTGTTCATTATAACGTATGTGAAAGTTCCTGCCAGTACGACCGATGTAGCTGGTGTCACAGTTGTTGCATTTTATCCGGTATACCCCTGAATGGTTGTATTTATCATAGCTGTTGATTGTTTTAGCATTGTGTATGATATTGTTCTTATCCATTGTGCACATATGTGACAAAATATTTTTTTTTTCTTAATGAGATATTGGTATTTTAAATGTAACTCATATTACAATTTAAGCCATTGAATTTTTAATATAATGCACAGTTGTGGACAACCAGACTAAATGATAACACTCAAACTGAAGAATTAAGAAATAGTGCAAGGAACTCGGAACATTCACAAGCATGAAAATGCTTTACGCACATGTTTTTATTTTATGAATACTTATAAGTTAGTTTTAAGTTTAGTCAAACTGAAGAACTAAGAAACAGTGCAAGTCAAACTCGAACATTCACAAGCATGAAAGTGTTTTACGCATATGTTATTTTCATTTTATGTAAACTCATAAGTTAGTTTTAAGTTTAGGAATATTCACTTTTCTCAGATGCGCAATTTGACGAATGCCCTACTCATGAGTACAACCTGACATGTTACCGTCACATGATATTCCTTTCTAAATATGGTAATGTTTGCAATTGTACGATGTGTTATATGTATATGTATGTTCAGCTGATGAGGACCGGTTAGGGTCGAAACCAGTCCTGTATTTTTAATAATAATAAACAAGTATTGATTACGTGGAGTTCGTCACCTCTTTGCACTTGTGTGAACTATCAATACGGATATGAAGCTTATAAATTACGATTCTCTATATTTATCATTTCTAATTAATTGGTGTGGATCAAAGTTCCTCTTTCGTTTATTGAGTTTTAGTTTCTTTTTTAGTGGTGTGAAATTAATTTTGATTTTGACTATGTAATGATCTGAACCTATATTTTTATATACGTTATGATTTTCAGATTTAAGGAAAGCCGAGGATCTGAAATCAAGATGTTTAAAAATACAAGGTCCCTGGAATGATAGAAGATGTAGTTATGAGTGATAAATTTTAAAAGTGATTGAGAAGATTAAATCAAAAAGTTGTCTGATTCAGGAAATTGAATTGATATATTCTAAAAACAACCCAGTTTATGTAGCGTAGCCTATAATAACAAAGTATGAGATGTTTATAACTGCAAATATGGTGAAATTTCCTTTGTTTAAATCATACACAAACATTTGCAGATGTAACTAAATATTACACCTATTGCATGAAAAAGTGTTATTTTACTTACAGCCAAATAAATAAGGTATGGCTCAAACGCCAACATTCTTTGTTACGAGCCCATACCAACGTGGAGAAAAATTCCAAGCACGCTCTTTCATGTAACGAAACATCGTGTGGCCTCTCCCAGGTTAGAGATTAGACATTTTCAGAGTTGTACTCGTTTCTAAAAAAAACAAAAAATTTTACTCACTTTCTCTTATTCTCATGATAGACCGCTGTATCCGACGGCTGGTTGTACAGGGGCTGGAAGAAAAACACAATCATTAAGAAATAAAAGACGAACTTGAACGTGTTAAGGTTACACAGCAGATGTGTCACGACCAAGAGAGCAAAGGAGATGTACAAGAGCATGAACACAATGTAACAGTTTGTTGTTGTAAATGAGGAACGAGAAGTAGTGTGTACATTGTAACCAGTTGGTTCAGGTAAATGGATAAAGGTAACGTTGCAGTTACAGACTGCAACTCCTCCCCACCAAACACTAGGATGTAGGAAATAAAACATTGTCATTATTATTTAATGCGGGATGCATTTCAACTGTGTGTAAATTATTGTCTACAACTTTTGCTATGAACTACTATAATCTATCAGCTTCATTGTCCGTATTGATAATTTAAGCACACAAGTATGAAGGATGAGTTTTCCACCTAATCAATACTTTATTTTACAAAATGTTTAGAATTATTTACATTAAAACAGTACCAGTTTCGACCTGTAAATAGGTCATCATCAGCTGTCGGTGAACCTACTTATTAGCGATTGTACATAATAAAACATTACTAAAAACTAATTAAACAAGAATGCCTTATTCTAATATAATACTAATGTTAAGATATATACATATGGTACAATGAAGGGCTTTGGCATGCTGGAGTCCCATGAATACCACATATTCCAAAAATTGTATAGCTGAGGTAAAAATTGGGTATAGTTCTTAGAGAATAAAGGGTCACTGAGGTTTTGTTGTCAAGGTCAAATATCTATGCAGTATGCCAGCATTATGTCCAACTGTTGTATAGATAGAATCAAGGTGATGATCAATGATTAAAATATGTCCTTGTTAGTGAATACTCTAAAATTGCACTTTAAAAGTGTAAACTGTCGGTTGAATGCAAAGTCCAGATACTTTTATTGAATTCTACATTTCAAGTGCATCTTCAGGTAGAGAATGGCGCAGAGGGTGTCTGTCTTGCTTGAAGTCCAATATTTCTGATACGGAAATTAAATGTAGACAAAACCATACAACATTATTATAATATAATGGATTCTTGCTGTGGTGTACAGAAAATTCCTAAACCAAGTCGAAACCAATAGAACAAGGGCATATTTTAATCATCATTGTAAAAAATTGTGTGATACTATTCTTACAGTCGAATTGTAATTGATGTAAAACTTGAAAATTTTATTTGTCATTGATCAGTACATTATAACATTTCATCACTCCACCATTTTATATGTACATTATCGCATCACATACACAGTTCATTCTTTTACATATTTATTTCCACAATGTAATTTTGTCTTAGGACTTCGGCAAATCCATAAGTGTATCTTAGTCTTGAAGATGACCCACATAGGGTCGAAACTAGTCCCTTGATAACATATTGTAAGTATTTATAGACATTGCAATTATTGTACAGTATTGGTAGGTGGCGTGACAAGATGTAAAAGCAACCTGCAGAAGTGGGGTTTTAACATCGAGTCATCATTGTGTGAGTATGGTGCAATCCAGACAACGTCTCATTTGTTGCCCTAAAACATGCACAGTACAAGATCAACTTCAGGCAACAGAAAATGCACTGGATGTCACCAATTTCTGGGCAAAAGTAGTGTAGACTTTTTCTTATAAGTGTGACTTTGTATATAATGTATATAATTCAGTAAGAGTATATATATGTATTTATAGTATTAATGCTTCTGATATGAATGAATGAATAAATAAATAAATAAATAAATAAATAAATAAATAGTAGGTGGAATAAACTTTGTAAATTATATGTAATCTTAATTCAATAAGGAACCAATAATGAAATTTATAACCTTGAAAGAAAAACATCTGCCGGTGCACCAGATGTAGCTGGCTTCACAATCGTTGCATTTTATGCCGTATACTCCTCAGTGGCTGTATTTGTTGTTTTCATCGACAGATTTAGTGTTATGTAAAATGGAAGCATTATTACGTGTAGTTCTGTAAGCTCTTCTTAGATTGTATCTTTTGAAAATATTAGTTATGGGGTGGATGTGGGTGTTGTTAAAGGTAAAAAGTGCATACCCTTTCTTAGGTTTGTTGTTTCCACTTAATTTGGATTTCGGTTGATGTTTCATTTTGTGAATGATATTGTTTATCATGTTTCTATTGTATTCGTTACGCTCCGCTATTTCGTGAATTAGGTTTAGTTCTTTATTTAGTCCTTCCGGGGACAGGGGTATGCCGCCTTTTTGTGTGCATTAGGGTGGGTGGAATCTACTTTTATAGTATTGGAGGTTTGTGCAGGTTTTCTATAGATTTTGAACGTCAAGTGGTCTTCAGTTTTAGTGACAGATAAATCAAGATAATTCAGAGTGTGATCTTTCTCAGTTTCCATCGTAAATTTTATATGTGGATCTAGTTTGTTTAGCTGTTTACGTATGTTGTTTTTGTTTGTAAACCTACAGTCTCTAACAACAAAGATATCATCTACAAATCTGCACCAGAATGACATATTGTTAATTTTGCTAATTTCCGAGAGTTCTAAGTGGTCTATGTAGATCTCGGCTAGTATTCCTCAAGCTGGTGAACCTATGGGAAGGCCTTGTTGTTTGTAGATAGTGTCGTGGAAACTAAGGTAATTATTGTTGAGGGCAAATTTAAGTAAATGAATGAATTTATCTATTTCAAGAACACTTAAGATTACTGTGATTTCTTAAATTTGATTCTATTAGT
This sequence comes from Anabrus simplex, assembly GCF_040414725.1. NCBI lineage: Eukaryota > Metazoa > Arthropoda > Insecta > Orthoptera > Tettigoniidae > Anabrus > Anabrus simplex. The sequence goes on along the minus strand of NC_090279.1, from coordinate 220,510,690 downwards.
CTTATTGTTTTCTGGGTATATTAGGGTACATGTTAATGATATCATATTATGCTAGAGTGTGGTGTTGCTCGATTTTCAGCTCTTTTGTGCTGTTGCAGAATTCTATTGAGTTTCGTACTGATTTCTAAGTATAATCGCTTTTCATCCATGGGACAACATGTCGAGGAACACAAGCATAAGTTCACTAATATCGAGAATGACATGGAAATTTTAAATATGAACCCCACAGGCCCATTGCTCAATATAATGGAAGATTTTTATATCAATATGGACCAATACGCTAATCCCAACCTCAACTTAAATGAAATCACAGATAAAACAAACATTCTCTTCAACACACCCATTCCCTTTCTAAAAGGCACATATTTAAAAAGAATCAACAGACACAAACACACACACAACCCATAAGACACCCCCTCCAGAGGCTGCTTCCCCTCCCCACCACCACTCAATCTGAACTCTACGACAGCCACAAGACGTACACGCAACAGTGTGCAGCACACTCCCGATATACTTAAGGACATACGTAAGTAACACACACTCTATAGCACACAAACCATTTAGCACGCACTCTCTATCAGTTATTCTAATTCCTACTTCCTTTTTCTTTCTCAGATTTTTGAATTTACCTGATCATAAATCCAAGTATGAAGAGGGGAGCTCTGTCAACCCACTTGCTTTCATTTTAATGTGTCATACATAGCATGATATGCCTCAACAAGGATCCTGAAAACTAGCATGTATCAACAACAACATAGACTAAGAATGAACATAGTACCTGTTAAACAAGCTATAGAACCTCAATCTACTGAACACAATGTTCCCCGCAAAATTGCGGCCCAACAATGCACCTTGATTCTATCTATACAACAGTTGGACATAATGCTGGCATACTGCATAGATATTTGAACTTGACAACAAAACCTCAGTGACCCTTTATTCTCTAAGAACTATACCCTATTTTTAACCTCACCTATACAATTTTCGGAATATGTGGCATTCATGGGACTCCAGCATGCCAAATCCCTTCATTGTATCATATGTATATATCTTAACATTAGTATTATATTAGAATAAGGCATTCTTGTTTAATTAGATTTTAGTAATGTTTTATTGTGTACAATCGCAATTAAGCAGGTTCACCAACAGCTGATGATGACCTATTTACAGGTTGAAACCGGTACTGTTTTAATGTAAATAATTCTAAACATTTTGTAAAATAAAGTATTGATTAGGTGGAAAACTCATCGTTCATACTTGTGTGCTTTTGCTATGAAACATAACAGAAGTATTTGAGAATTATTTTTTAGGCCGTCCCTTAAAGAGTAATTTAGAATAATTTATTGCCTAGAATGTCAAGCTCCCTTGACCTTGTTCAGCTGTTTTCTTGCAATGTCACAGGATGGAAATTTAAAAATTTCATTTTCTTCTTATTCTGAACACAGGTGAATGAAACAGTGAAACCATTTCTGACTGAGCTACAAAGCCGCTTTGCCCATCATAGGCTTGACCAAGCGATCTTCCTCGTGCTATTACTTTGTTAGTAGGGGAAGAGCTTTTACAAGTTTCCTAATGTCTTACCTACCTCGTTCAGGTGGGGATGTAACAAGTAACATTGCATGTAAGATTTAAATATGAAGTTTTCAGTATATTTGTTTATCAAGGCTTAATAAAATACATTCAGTATTACATGTTATGGCAAAGAATTACCTTATTTGAATCTGAAGACATCAAAAAAATGATTAAAAAACACTTATCACACACAGAAAGGATTAATTCAATGGTAAAAAAAGTAACATTATGAGAAGAGTACAATGAACTTCTTTTTATTTTCAGTTGCTTCACTTAACCTCATCTCCTCTTCAACAATTCTGCTCAAATTTCACCTGAAGTCTTTTTTAAGTCATAAATTTTTGTTTTACTCGCTTTGATTTTTTATTATTATTCCTTAGCAGAATGTGTTTTTCTTTTCTCTATCATTTTCTCCTTCAGAGAACAATATTTACAGGTATGTTTCAAAGACACTTCTATGAAACGATACAAATGATAAGGCAGAATGAAATGGCACCACAGCTGCAACTCCTAGCCCGAGTGACATGACAACTGTTGAGCAAACGGGGGTTCCTGCTTGTTGCTTACAAAAAGTCACATATTGTTATGTTGTATAGTTTTATTTTTGTATTGACATTGTCATCAATCTAGGTATCTTCTAATGGTCCTGATTACTCCTAATCAGGCATCCAACGGCACCCCAAGCACCTCGTAAAGTGACCTTGTTCACAGTATACCCTCCACACCTAACCCTGCTCTTACAGCCATCACTTCCCTGCAAAAGCCCTGCAGTATACATGCTACGGGTACGTGAGGCAATGAGAGAGGCGACAAATCTATTTACATCCCTGTCTTAGGCCAGGTTTACACTAGCAAGAGTAACTTGCGCAAGTTATTGCAAGGCACTTGTTGCCTTGTTTACACTTCATGCAAGAAACTAAGGAAGTTACTTGGACAAGTTTTTCACAAGTAACTTGCAGATACTGTTTACATGTTCCTGCAGTGCCAGTCAACCAAAATGGTGACGTACAGGCAGATCAGATGTTCTGCGTAAAAGAGGATAATTAGGAAGGTCTGGGTTAGGGACTGGATACTCAGAAGATCACAGTAATGAGCCTACAACAATCTGCTGCAAGAACTGAGAGTCTAATTTTTGTACAATGTCTATAAACGATCTGGAATGTTTAATGAAATAAATTAGAACAAAGTGGAAATGTGCTACCTGACAAAGTTTCTGCATGATTTTCCCCTAGAGATCAAACTCACAATAAACAAGCCTGCCCGCTTCATACTTCCAGTAAATTACAAAGAGATACAAATCTCTCTGGGAAATTACTGCAGGAAAATATTATTTCACTTTCTAGGGTAAGTAAACCATTTAAAGTTTCTCATTTTGGCAACTTTACATTCATTGCATCTGGGCACATTTCATGTTGAATCGTATTACTACATTCTGGTCTAAAATGTTTGAACACGCAGAACCCAGCATTTTCCTCATCTGAAAATGCAGCTGCCCCTTTGGTCAAGCGACTTATGAGAAGTCGAGACAAAATGCCGCCTGCCTCATGCAATGGTTAGAACGTTAGTGTAGTTGGAGACCTGTCCTAACAAAACTCATTTCACCTCCTAAATAAGACGGGTGTAAGGAAATTTTCATAAAATCACAACCCAAAACCCAATGCACACTGCACATTGACATCTCAACAAGCAGCTACCATAATACATATTCTGTAATGAGAACAAAGAATCCACAGCCTCGCTCTCAGATGCAAAAAAAAGCAAATAGGCTTACCTTTGCTAAAGGAACATACTTTGTCCAAAATCATTGCTATGCTAGTCTCTATGAATTACAGCCACCAAGACTCAGCTGGCATCTCTGAGGAGCCTGGGTTTTCAGACTGTGCCATTTTCTCAGCATTTCCTTCGGTGGCATGTTGAAGTCCTCTGCATTGGTACTGAAAGCATTGGGTGTCTTTAATTCTGTCTCTGAATTCACTTCTGTGAATGTCCCAAATTTCCGGGAAGCTGTCGATTTTTGCATTATTTCAATAGTGTCCTTCCTGGACCACTGAATATATTTATGGCGCTTACATGAGTTTAATTAAGTTTTCTAAATTATATTACAATAAAAACCAAACCAAACTCCCTGGCACAACAGCCCCGAAGGGCCATTACCTACCAAATGACTACTGCTCAGCCCAAAGGCCAGCAGTTTACGAGGTGTCATGTGGTCAGCACGAGGAATCCTCTCAACCATTATTCTTGGCTTTCTAAATCGGGGCCACTATCTCACTGTCAGACAGCTCCTCAATTGTAATAATGTAGGCTGAGTGGACCTCAAACCAGCCCTCAGATGCAGGTAAAAATCCTTAACCTGGCCAGGAATCGAACTCGGGGCCTCCGGGTAAGAAGCAGGCATGCTACCCCTACACTGCAGGGCTGGCATTATATTACAATATAAAGAGAAATAAATGTGTGAAATGTGATCACCTAGTTACCAACTTCCGCCTTCCACTTGCAAAAAATACTGTAGGATCGGATTCTATCTGTGCAAGTAACAATGCAGAAGCTCACGGCATGTCCTTCACAACGCTGGCACAAGACTGGCTCCAAGTGCCTTGTCCAAGAAATTACCAACAGCCACAAGTCAACTTGCTGAGGAATTTAGACTTGCAATTGGCACAGCAAGTTGCTCCGTGCAAGTTACCTGTGAATTTGTGAGGTTGAATGGCCTCCGTTTCAGTCTTCGTACCAGCAGAGCCGGGAATCGAACCTGGACCTTGCCACATCTCATTCTAGATCAAATGTTGTGACTTCTTACAGTAAGAAGGAATACCCGGTGCTCTGCTAGTGTTTTGACGGTAGTCCAGGGTTCACATTAATCGGCCAAACTACAGTATTGCTATGATGTGGCATTGTGTTGAGACATAATCACAAAGCAGTCTTGCACGATTATATTACTTTACACTTATACTAAGAAATTCCATGATGCATTCTGGATATTAAGACAGTGATAAATTGTGTGCTAGTAAAGCTTTCACTTTATGAAAAGCTGTAATAATTCTGATCACTACATAAAAGGGACTATGACGGGGTACACAAACTGTTTTATTTTGTTCCAGGACTTGTTTTTTGACAGTAAGCTCCATGAATTCTTTTTCCCGCATAAGGTATATCACCCCATATCCGACGCCGTAGAGAAACAATGTTTGGACAAACAAAGTATCTAATACTTTAAATTATTTTTGCAAGTGCACGAATTAGTGGGAAATTGATATCTGTATGTCCGGTATCACAGGCTGATGAGCTCTTCGACCCAATGTTAGTAATACATCAGCTTTTCGACGTGTGCTGTCTTTTATCAACTCATCCTGCCATCGCAGGACTTGAACTTGGAACAAATAAACATATGAAAGTGTGGAGATCAATTGCACTTCATTGTCAAGCCATCAACTTTGTCTTAGACACAATGCAGTCATGAAAGGCGAAATGGAGCACAGCTGCCCAAACTGAAGAGTTCAAAATACAATTTGTATTTGTAAAAGACTGTAGTTCCTTACTCCAAGATGCTGTGTGTGTGTTCCTATTCCATCGAATTGCGTTATTTAATACTTGAGGAGAATTGCAATCATGTATCTTCAGTATTCCATTGCCCGGTTGAATTTGTATTAGAATGTGTTAAGAATTTACACATAAATAATGACATCCAGAAGACAATCTTTTAGTCAATGTCCTCTTTATTTTATATTATCCTATTATCAAGCAGAAGAATTGTTACCAATCCATCTTCGGATTAAGGTTTTCACTATGTGGTATAGCCCAGTTCTTGCTGCATTTATTCCATTGAATCCTGTAGGTTAGACGATGTTAAAGTGATGCAAATATTTACGACTAGACCAAACCTCTAAAATATGACATACTGTATATGAGAAAGCTGGTGTCTATGTTGTGTTGGTATTTTTGGTGAATACAGCATTATGCTAAAGGCTACGTGGGATAGAACATTCCTCGTTAGGAATTTATATTGCTTATATAGTTAGCATTCATACACTATAAGGCTGGTAGTTATGTGGAAAAGAACAATCTTCAATAAAATGTGCTAGGTTGAGAGAAAAAAAAAGTGTCTTCTATGTCAAACTTATTACAGTCAACCCCCTATGAACCACCACCCTCAGTAATCGTCCACGATGACCCACGAACAGATATTGATGAAAATAGCATAGCAACCACTTCGATATAATGCCGCCCGCACCTACCACCATTGATAGCACAGGTATAGACATGCCGTACTCGATATATCGCGACTACTGAATTATGATTATCTGCAGGAACCTGGAAATTTTATCTTCAAAGGAAAAAATGGACCTTATCTAATCCTTATGGAATGTGAACAGGCTGGATGCTACCGAACTCAGTATCTTGAGTGGTGTAGGGCAAGGGATTTACTGAACTGTACAATGGGAAATGTTCTCATGGCTGATCACTGGAGACTATTTCTGATAATAGCTTTGGAACTCTGGATAAAGAGCTTATGGAAGGAAAATCGTAAGCAGACAAAGAGTTCACAACATTCTAATGAAAAAAATAAGTGGATGGATGAAACATATCTGTAAGCCAGAAAACTGAAAAGTACCAAGTATAAGCAGCTAGAAGATGATTTGGTTGTTTGGATATTCCTAGTCAAAATGAATGCCAGAAATGCAACTGATGAGATCATTTAGGAACAAGCAAAGCTGATGTTTCAGACATGGCATACAGCAATGGCATTCAGCAATCATTAAAAATATGGATGAAACTGCTTTATTTTACAGTAAGCAACCTGATAAAACAATATAAAATGCTACTGAGGGGTTGCAAGAAATCGAAGGGTGGAATAACTGGAGTGATAATGGAAAGGTGACAGTAACAGCAAGTCTGCAAAACCTAAGTGCTTCAAAAATTTAAACCCTTCGGTTTGCATAGAGTTTACGAACAATAGAAAGGCATGGATGACCGCTGTTGAATTCAACAAGTGGGTCAAAGATTTCAATAATGACATCAGAATAAAGAATTGCAAATGTTGCTCATTCTCGACAATGCATCATGTCTCAAAATTCCAGCTAATGTAAGCAAACATCAGGGTGGAATTCCTTCTTCCTCAATGGGCTGCATATTTTAAGACTTCGGATGAAAGAATACTAAAAAAAAGTTTTAAAGCCTATTATAGGCGGCATCAGGCAAAAAAGATCCTTCAACAAATGAATCATGGGGATTTTTTTCCTCAGTTTTGACAGAAGATACTCTGCTCTACATCAAAATTGCATGGGGAGAAGTTTCAGCTACAACAATAAGGAACCGAACATTGCAATCACTACTGGAACTGATTCACCTGAGGAAGACCAATCAGTGCAAGCATCAGAGAAACAGAGTCCTATAAATATGTAAACAATGTAATGAGTGAGAAAATACTTCTCATTCCGAGTAACCTCCTACCACTGTTACCACCTGTTAGTAACAGCGATCCTTCTCACTACTTTCATGTCTGTTACTTCTAACTAGTAAATAAGATATCCTGAGTCCACCCAGCTTTCACTCCCATAAAGCAAACTTTGTCGCAAAACAGTTTTGTCCAGGAGAGGACTTCTTTCTTACAGAACACTGCTGATTGCAACCACAAACTCAATGCATTACCTTTGCTGCCCCTTGATTCAATCTCACTTACTATACTACCATCCTGGGAGAACATACATCCTAAATACTTGACATTATCTACCTGACATTAATTTCTCTTAGGTTTATTACCTTCTGACAACAATTTAGTCTCAAAAGACTAATTTTCTTATCATCCTCATTGCACATATTTTCAAGTTCCAAGCTAGGTATTTATTGAGAAACTCAACAATTTTCGAGGCAACCGGGGAGGGGAGTAATAAGGCATCTCCATCTCCTCCTCCTTTTTCTGGGAATTCGTATGAGGACTGGATTTGCAGATCTAGTTGGGGGAATCTAGGAGGACTTTCCAGCCAAACATACCCGCGAGGAGCCATTCCCAGATGATGCCTGCAATGATAATTTCTTACGAGGCACAGGTACTTTCTTGGGATCATCATTACTAACACTTTTGATACACTTTTCATAGCTACTTTAACTATTTTTATCTTAGTGAACAACTTGCGACATGTACAAAGCTCTGTGGTGTGATCCAGACTACCATGGCCTTTTCAGTGAAAAGAAATCTGGAGCAGCCACAGATTTGAATTTTCTAAGATAGTGTGTACTTGACACATCCCACGAGACTAAACCTTGACAACGCAACTGAGATGTGGCACCTTATTGGTGCTGGAGTGTAAGGGCAAACAATCAAACAGTACACTGCAACACTGATTCTACTGGGTAGTGACTTGGTATCAACATCAATTTGAAAGCACCAATATTGAACAACTCAACACCAACCCCTTAAACATCATCACACCGGGTGAGTTGGCCGTGTGGTTAGGAGCGCGCAGCTGTGGCTTCACATCCGGGAGATAGTGGGTTCGAACCCCACCGTCGGCAACCCTGAAGATGGTTTTCTGTAGTTTCCCATTTTTACACCAAGCAAATGCTGGGCCTGTACCTTACCTTTGTAGGAGTTAAGGATTTCGGTTTCTCCATTTAAAAAGCCATTACTAAATATCTTAGCTTCCAGTAGACGTTTGTTCTGTTTGGTATTTACGAGGACGGATCCATCGTAGACCTTCCTCAGATCATCCATTTTGCCACGAAGTATATTTTGCGTTAAACTGTAATATGGAGGATGTTTGCGGAAAAAACTCACCAGGGACGTGCAAGACCTTGACGAGAAACAGATACAGATGAATTTTGACAGGCGGGACCACGAACAAGTATAGAAGATACTAGCACAGGCTTTCCACAACAGTCAGAGCTGGAAGATAAATGCGAGGGAAGCAGCACACTTGTACAATTCTTCTTCCTTGTTGACAGATTCCGACGTTTACCATATTTACTCCTGTATTCGTCAGAGAAGAACAATGATTCCGCTCTGAATCGGGTACAGGCCTTATGCAGCTCGGATGTCATCACGCAAATTTGTGAATAGTTTCGTGTTCGACCCGCACATTGCAAGCATGTATATATGTCTGTAGTTAAGAATGTCCGCCAGTGTAATGGTTAGCACAACTACTGTAGCTGCGGTACTTGGGAGTCTGAGTTCAATTCCCGGTACCGTATTGCCAGATATTTACAAATGGCAGGAAGGTTGATTTGCGGTAAAAATGGTACACTGGGGCCCTGTCTGAAAAAAAGCTGCACCACCTTGGGATGAGGAAATGAGTTTACTTTACTTAAGAAACATTCACGGTTGTTGCTAGGCCTGTTAATAGAGGAAGGCGAGATCATAAACATACATACACACGTACGTACGTACATACATACGTACATTACATACATACTGTACTGAATTGACCGTACATGAAGTATTTCTTAAATACTTATTCACCATGAAGAACTGATAAAGTATTGGCGTGTGTATTGTTCAAGCATCAACAGAAACAAAGTCCTACAGGAGCAAGTAGTCGACCCGCACAACACTGATTGCGCTGTTGCCTAGCCCAGCGCTCGTCAGGGACAGGTTACATCATACGTTCTCGAAACATCCCTACAATAAATTTTTCTAAATTCTAAACCAATTGAGATATCAATGTAGAAACAACAGCATCTTTTAGTACACATTCCAAATGTCTCCTCACGTTAATATCTCCAAAATCAATCAAGGGATTACGGAATTATTAAAGGTTTAGTAAAACGTTACATCAGGGCCGGTTTTATATAAAAGGGACAGATTCTGAGCCCTAACAGTCAGTTCACCAACAATACAGCTAGAGTCTACACCTCGACAATGTTGGTTCACTGAGTCGTATTTTCACGACAGGACTCTGTCCGAGTTGAAGCGTGAACTTTAGACATAGAATAATTCCAGTGTTATGGAACTTGTACATTTGCCGCAAGTAGAACTTTATTAACACATTGGAGACGCCGCTCGTAGAAACTGCGGGCGCGCTAATTCATTGCAGCTGACGGAGCTCGGAGAATCTACGGGCATGATTTCACTGTAGCTAAAGATTGTATTTGCCGTCTCAGCGAGCTGTGACTTCAACAAGATACTGCTGAATGCTTCTATAAGCATAAAATATACTAGTTATGAGCATAAGTCGAGAGCTCTTCTTTCAAGGCATTGATAACACAGCCACGTTCCTACATAACCTAAGGCTGCGTCATCGCCGACTCCCAGCTGTGAAATGGGCGCGAAAGTATGTACGGTACATGCGGTCAGGAAGAGTGTGTGTTCGAGAGGCAGGCTTGTTTGTGTAATTCTTGTGAATATTTAGCATGTCTAATTCAAGTGTACAAAGTTTCGACAACGATTCCATAATGGATGTTCTTATGGAAGACATGATTTCTGAAAATGAGGATAAGGATAACAATTACACACTAAGTAAACATGATGATTCCGGCGCTTCAGGCTAGTAAATGTAGAAAATAAGCTAATTTCAAATTGGTGTGAAGTGTAACATAGTTTTACATCGCTTGCTTGAAGTGGGTTCTGTAATACAATTTTATACCGCTTCCTAAAAATGTAGGTGTTTGCCGTTTACCTGCAGCAACTCGATGCAACACCGTTGTCAAACAAAGAACAGTGGGAATGCAAATTCCTTGTTGTAAACCAGAATACCGGTGTCAATTGACTAATTAGGTTAGAATCTGCATTGTGTGTTTCAGTAGATGTGCCCACAAAGTCAAATTTTGAAATATTAACCAAACTGGCATCCATAGCTGCGTCAGATTTTTTTTCGTTTGTAAAACATGTTATTTTCATAAATTTATATTTTTAAATTGCTGCATTATTATGATAATTTAAACTCATTTTTGTGTAGAAGAAAGTGTGATCTTTCTATGCATTTCAAAAGTTGTTATAATCATGGCTTACCCTAGCATTGAAAAATTTTCACAAACCATTAAAAATACCGCGATTTTTGGAGGATAGCACATTAAATATGGCCGTCTCCAATGTGTTAAGGAACTTGTAAAGATTCGAGATCGACTCCAGGACTTGTAAATCACAGTGTAACCAATACTTACATGTGTCACATCGGTCAGAACAGTTCCAAAATGAATTTAATTGAAACTTTAACATTATGACTTGAGTGATAAAATATTCAGGAACTTTGCTAATGGACTTTACGTATTGCAAGTGTTCTAGTAGTTCACTTTAGACATTGTGAAGAAAACAGTAACTGTAAGCGACATGTTCAAGTGAATTGAACACTGCTAATAATAATGAAATGGCGTATGGCTTTCAGCGCTGGGAGTATACGAGGACAGGTTCGGCTCGCCAGATGCAGGTCTTTTGATTTGACTCCCGTAGGCGACCTGCACGTCCTGATGAGGATGAAATGATGATGATGAAGACGACACATACATCCAGCCCCCGTGCCAGCGAAATTAACCGATTATGGTTAAAATTCCCAAACCTGCCGGGAATCAAACCCGGGACACCTGTGACCAAATACCAGCACGCTAACCATTTAGCCATGGAGCCGGACGCTAATAATAATAATAATAATAATAATAATAATAATAATAATAATAATAATAATAATAATAATAATAATAATAATAATAATAATAATAGTGCTTCGTGTGAATTGTACTTTGCAAACAGACATTCAATGATACGAATGCAGTCTTAAATCGCTTTAGACATTCGTGTAGAATGCAGTAATTAAAAGTGATATTTCCATCTTGAACTGTGATGTACTAATTGACACTTCATCTCACAAGTGCTTTTGATCCGTCACTGCAGACATTTAATTTCATTCTAGAATACTGAAAATTAGATCCTGACAGCTCCTCTGTGGTCTGAAACCACATTGGTTTTCATCCAGCTTCCTCTCAACCACTGATCGCACCCTCCTTTCCAAGATGCCAGTTAATACTTTGCCTGGTATACTAATCAATGAGATACCTCGATAGATGTTGCAATCCTTCCTGTTCCCTTGCTTATAGATAGGTGCAATTACTGCTTTTGTCCAATCTGAAGGTACCTTACCAACACTCCATACTAAATTTACTACTTTATGAAGCCATTTCATCCCTGCTTTCCCACTATACTTCACCATTGCAGGTCTAATTTCATCTACCCCTGCTCCTTTTTCACAATGGAGTTTATTTACCATCCTTTACAATTCCTCCAGTGTAATTTCACCAACATCATTTTCCTCCTCCCTATGGGCTTGGCCGTTCGCAACACCAGCACGAAGATTTCCTTTTACGTTGAGAAGATGTTCAAAATATTCCCTCCACTTCTCCAGTGATTCCCTGGGATCTATTATGAGTTTACCTGAATTACCCAAAACACTATTCATTTCCTTTTTCCCTCCCTTCCTAAGATTCTGTATTATGGTCCAGAACAGTTTCCTTGCTGTTTGACCTAGCCTTTCCAGGTTATTACCAAAATCTTCCGACGACTTATTTTTGGATTCAATAATTATTTGTTTCGCTCTGTTTGTTTCATCTACATAGAGATCGGGCCAGCTAGGAAGACATCCGGTGAGGGGAAGTGTGCGAGTGAGAAAGCAGAGCCGTGGGAGCGAGAACGCTGACTTCCCCTTCTCGCTCAGTATTGTGGCGACATACAGTTGACCCGAAATATTTGTTATAACTGAAATGCAACACTCCGCAGATTTTCAGTTAGTGGAATTCCCTTCCGGCTGTAAATTACAGACATACCTAGCCGAAATGAATGCAGTTAGAAAGATCGAAGGAGGTAGAACATAGTTTAACGTCTTATTACAGTAGCTGTCAAAATCTTTTCCGTGTATCAATTTGCGTAGTCCTTATTTATAAATTATAATTTGATGTAAAATTAACTTTATGACGCTGTAGACGTACAGTGTAGAATATGGTTTGCTATAACACCAGGCTTCATAACCTGAGCCACGTCATGTGAAATAACTATGATAATAATAATAATAATAATAATAATAATAATAATAATAATAATAATAATAATAATAATAAGCTACAAGAAAATTGAAAAACTCTCAGAAACTATGCAAAGGAAGGTATATTTTTACAGTCATCATCTCCTCAGAATGAACTCTATGATTAACCGAACAAATCTTGACTTCTTCCGTAACCCAAAACAAAACCGAACTGGTTTAAAGAAACTGAAAAAGACATGGTAGAATTAAAAATCACAGAAAATTCACTATTCGGTCAAACAGCTATAGTAATAACTAAAGAAGAAAACATATAAAGTTCCAAAACAAATCTACATTAAAAGCCAAATCTATTATCTTGGAAGACGAGAAGAAACGAAGATCAGAAAGAATGAAGAAATACTGGGCACTAAGAAAAGAACACACAGAGAAAGAATTGATTCAACATACCCCAAAGAGGGTGAAACAAAATAATAATAATAATAATAATAATAATAATAATAATAATAATAATAATAATAATAATAAAAATGTCTGCCTCTGTGGTGTAGTGGTTAGCATGATTAGCTGCCACCCCCGGAGGCCCGGGTTCGATTCCCGGCTCTGCCACGAAATTTGAAAAGTGGTACGAGGGCTGGAACGGGGTCCACTCACCTCGGGAGGTCAACTGAGTAGAGGTGGATTCGATTCCCACCTCAGCCATCCTGGAAGTGGTTTTCCTTAGTTTCCCACTTCGCCTCCAGGCAAATGCCGGGATGGTACCTAACTTAAGGCCACGGCTGCTTCCTTCCCTCTTCCTTGTCTATCCCTTCCAATCTTCCCATCCCCCACCAAGGCCCCTGTTCAGCATAGCATGTGAGGCTGCATGGGCGAGGTACTGATCATTCTCCCCAGTTGTATCCCCGACCCAATGTCTCACTATCCAGGACACTACCCTTGAGGCGGTAGAGGTGGGATCCCTCGCTGAGTCCGAGGGAAAAACTGACCCTGGAGGGTAAGAAGATTAAGAAAGAAAGAAAAATAATAATAATAAGTACTTTTGCTTTAAGGCGAGAAAGCAGTGTTAGACTATATGATCGTTTGTCCCTAGCTCCTTAATGCCAATATTTTGTTGCTTTCTTGTAAAATAAAAAATGTGACAACAATATGACATATATAATTGTTCTCAGGTACAGAAACAAAATATAATTCATAAAAGGAAACATCATAAAGGGTCTTCATATGCTGAGTAAGTATACGAAGATAACTTAAATGGCACTAGAAATAATAAGTAATAAAATAATGACACCATAATTATTCAGAAAATGAGCACATTCTTGTTTTATTATGTCCACTACATCTCTTCAATTCCACTGAGTCCTCCATCATCACTTCTGTCATCCTTACCGGATGACGTGTCGTCGGCTCCCACCTGGATCGCAAAGGACTCCATAATGTCTTCAAAATATTTCCCATCCCTTATGTTCCAGTCTCCGGCGGATATTGACGCGAATTTCTGTCTAGTGAGTTTCTCTACGTCGTCAATAGTGAAGGTAACGTTGTGAGAAGCTACCCAGTTCTTCACTTTTGCCCACATTATTTCAGTACTGTTTAATTCAGGGTGATATGGGGGCAGTCGAATTACCGAGTGTCCGTACTGTTCTACGAGTTCATCTAGGATGTAGGTTTTGTGTGGCGGCTTGTGCAATTTGATAAGCTCATAAAGCTCGCGTTTGTACATCGTCTCACGGTTTGGAATGTTCCTATTCACTAGCCAGGAGATCATTGTCACTTTACGTGAGCTGGATGTTGGAGCACGATCTACTTTCTTGTTGTGATATGACGCGTAGTCAATCACGAGAACACTGTGAGGTGGAAGTTATCTTTCATATCTTTCAATCTATTAAAAAAAGTCACTATTCATGTCATCGTGGTAGTCGCCACTCTTGCTGCCAGACTTCCAGATTAGCAGACAGTTCTCAATGAAACCCATTTCACCGCCAGCATGTACAATTATCCTCCGCCCGATACTGGGCATTTTTTTAATAAACAAACCTTTTGTATTTTATGTCATGTTTTTCCATTAGGATGCGCTTGTTAGTGTTAGTTTTTTTCTGATGATATCCTAATATCTTAATGGTCGAAGAATTCGCTTGACACTAGTATTGGATCCTTTGAACTGTAAAGTCTTTACCTAACTTTGCACGAATTTTTGAAACTGTAAGTAAACATTTTTCATCTAAATAAATATTGCTAACAATGCAACGTACGGCACCTTCATCAAAATCGTCCAATCCAGTAATATTCTTTGTGCGCATTCTGTTTTTCTTTGGTGTTTCAAACAAACTATCCATAGGTTTTCATAATTCTTTCATTATTCGCTCTTAATCCGTACCAAAGAACTTTGTCACTCCAACAGCTGCCGCTACTCTTTGCTGCACTTTTTTACAATCTATCACGAACTTTTCTTCCATTGCCTCCCTTTCCATAAAGATTGCTGCACGAGTCGGACTCTTTAGCACCTTACGATGCACGCTACTTTAAACGCCTTCCATACTGTCACAGATAGGCCTAATGTACAGCACCACTAACCACAGTTACTACTCAACGGGAAATTAGAAAGCAGAGCGCGGCAGCTGAGTGCAAACTTATGCACTGAACTGTCCTTGTAGCAGGAGCTCTGTTAGGAGGGGATACGCTACGCAAGATAGTCCAAAGTGCGCATGCGTTCCCAGATGTCTTCCTAGCTGGCCCGATCTGTACAATTCCCTGTCTTGTTTGGAGCCATTTCTGATAAGCCTTCTTCTTACATTTAGAAGCTGCTCTCACTTCCATCATTCCATCAAGATGTTCGCTTTTTCCCATCTTTACACACTGTTCCTAGGCATTCCCTAGCTGTTTCTACTACAGCATCCCTGTATGCCACCCATTCACTTTCTATATCCTGAACCTGCTTCCTGTCTACTGTTCGAAGCTTCTCACTAATCATATCCATGCCTTTCTGTCTAACTTCCTTGTCCTGGAGAATTTCTACCCATATTCGTTTGCAGACATTTTCATTAACAGAGATCATTTAAAATCTCTTAACTCGGGCCAATATAGGGTTTTTTGGGAGCGAAGTAAATCTAAAACGTGATAAAGACAATCCAATCACAATAATTGTCAACATACTTAAAAAATAATAATTCTGATTTTCTAATTCAACGATTTTCGGAGATGCCAAACAAAACATACTAGGGTATGCCTTAATAAAAAATGGGAGACAATGAACATACAAAATTAAACATTAGGATAATAAAACACAATACCGCCACACATGTAGATATTCATAAATGTGGCAAACTTTCCTGTTATTTATTTTGATTTTTTCTGTCGTGGAACTTTCGGCACTATCTGGGCGATACCATACCTAACCTAAACAATGCGGTCTCTCTTATCTCACTTACAGCTAGTTCAGGTAAATCCTAATGTGATCAGTGTAGAAAACAAGCATGAAATATACTTAAAAGTAAGTGTCTGGCTTCCAACAGCCAAAGTTATCAAAGAATGCTTCCAGTCACTATGTACAACCTGTGACAATAAAGTTTGGTGAATAGTCCTGTTCTATCAACACAGATGAACAATGCACAACAGTGACCTTACTGCCCTTCGAAATAGACCCCTCCCATAACTATGCACTGCTGAGATCGGCAATGCATGTCCTGGAAACTTTGCACGAAGGCTTCCTTTGGGATGGCGTTCCAAAGCCTCATCACATTTCATTGGATGTCAGGAATATCGTCTAATCTCTTTCCTTTCAATGTGGGTTTGAGTCATGGGAATAGGAAGAAGTCTGGAGGATTGAGATCTGACAAGTACGGCAGATGTTCAAGTTGCACCACCCCCTTTTTTGCCATGAACTGTTTGACGATATTAGCTGTGTGTGGGTGGACAAAAAACCATGAACTCTATACTCTCTCCATGATGTTGCCTAGATCACAGAGTATACATTGTTTGTTTACTACTTTTGACATTAACTAAGTCAGCCATCTTTAAAAAGGGCAACCTTCACGCTTCACATGGTGTTACACAGGATATGATCTACATTTCACTCAAAGCTAGCGGAATGTATAAAACGTAACCCAGTTTTATGGAGATAATGATAAAGGAAGATATTTATTACTTTAAACTTGCATATTTTTACAGTTTTTGCTTGTGGGGTACATCCTTTATCCATAAGGTCTAGAAATGTATATAGTTTTTAATTTTTTTTTCGTGTGGTGCAGATTTTTGATAGTTGAAACGTTTAGTGAGAATAACTTTTATACATGTCTCTTGTTATGTTAGTTTAAATGTGGAAAGAAAAGGAAAACTACCACATTTATTTATTTTTCCCTAATAGTGCATGAAATGATTCTCGCTGTAAAAGATTCCAGAGGTAAAGCGTCCTCCAAGTCGGATCTTCGGGAGGGAACTATAATGAAAGAAATTCTTGATCAGGATGTAAAGCAACATGTTGTTCTGAAGAGGAAAAGTAGGGTAGGAAACAGACTCAGAATAGGAACGTGGAAGGTACGAGCACTATTGCAAAGTGGAAAACTCGAAAATGCCAAGCAAGAAACGATTAAGAACCGTCTGGATATCCTTGGTATGTCTGAGGTGCGTTGCGGTGGACGTGGTGAAGTTACAAGTAGTGATTACCATTTTTACTACTCAGGAGAAGAGAAAAATGGAACCAATGGAGTAGGATTTCCACTGCAAAACGACCTCAGAGGGAAAGTATTAAAATAGATGCAATTGATGGCAGGATAATGATGATGAGATTAAAGGGACAAGGAAAAGATTTGGGGCCAATACAGGTGTATATGCCAACAAGTCAACACCCCGAAGATGAGGTGGAAAAATATTATGAGATGATAGAAGACACAGTTGAGAAGGAGCAAAAGGGTGCTTGGGTTATTATTATGGGGGATTGGAATGCTGTAGTTGGAGAAGGTGAGGAGAGGGAATTGTTGGAAAATATGGACTTGGAGAAGGGAACAATAGAGGACAGACCCTAATTGACTTCTGTAAAGAGAAGCAGTTAGTAATAGGAAATGCATTATTTGAACACCACAAAAGACGCAGATATATTTGGACATCTCCACTGAATGATCAAAGATATCAGAATGACTATATCATTATACAAAAGAGATACAGAAATGGGATGAAAAATGCAAAGTCTTATCTGGGAGCAGACATAAACTCGGATCACAACCTAATGGTAGCTGACGTGGAAGTAAAACTAAAGAAAACCACTAAAGCTGCAGTTAGAGAGAGGCTGAACTTAGGAAAGCTTAAGGAAAAAGAAAACCATAATGAGATGAGAGAGGATTTTTACCGAAATGATGAAAACCACTGTAGATACAGGAAACATAAATAAAGACTGGATAGCAATTAGAGATGGAATGAAAGAGGCTGCAAAACAAGCACTTGAAATAAGAGAAAGACAAAGAAACAGAAAAGAGTGGGTAACAAAGGAGATGTTGGAGAAAATGGAAGAAAGAAGAAAGTGGAAAGCAATTAAAACACAAGAAGGCAAAAAGCAGTTAAATGAGAAATGTGAGGAGATAGGAGAGTTTTGAAAGAGAAGGGAAATATGAACAGATATATCAGGAAGCAAAGAGGATGGCATTTAAAAGGAAAAGTTGTAGGACAGGAGGAACAATTGAAGGAAGTGATGGAACAATCTCTGATCCAAATGAGACTTTAAAACAATGGAAAGGATATGTAGAGTCTTTGTATGCGACTGAAGATAGGACACTAGACATCCTACTAGAAGAAGAAACTAAAGTGACTGAAGATGAAAAGGGATGCTCTATACCTGAGGATGAAGTTGCACTTGCTATTAAAGAAATGAGACGAGGAAAAGCATGTGGAATTGATGACCTACCAATATAAATTGTAACAGGGTTAGGGAATAAAGGGTACGCCAATTTTAACATCACTTTGTAACAGAATATATGAGACAGGTCAGTGGCCTGAAGATTTTCTAACCACAGTAATGATCCCTATAGCAAAGAATAAGGATGCATGTAAGTTTGAAGATCACAGGACCATAAGTATGATTTCCCATGCAGCAAAAGTACTATTGAGAGTCCTGAATCGAAAGTGATATAAAAAAATTAGATGAATCAATTAAGGAAGAGTAGTATGGATTTAGAAAGGGAAAAGGTACAAGAGATACTATTGGGTTACTAAGAACTATTGGAGAAAGATACATTGAAAAAGGAAGACTAGTATTTGTGACTTTTATTGACCTGCAAAAGGCTTTTGATAGAGTTCAATGGGAGAAATTGATGGGCATACTGAAGAAGAATGGAGTAGACTGGAAAGAAAGAACGCTAATTAAGAACCTTTACATAAGTCATTATTAACCAACAGAAACTCATAGTTACTGTATACAAGCCACCCAAAATAACAAATATGACTGAATTCGAATCTCGCTTACTTGACCTACTGCCTAGTTACGAGCATATTATTGCCATAGGTGACTTCACCACTAACCTACTTACTAAAACATACGAAACTAAACAATTTATTGACATTTTTTTTTCCTTTGATATGACCATCCTCTGTTTAGAGCCTACTAATCACACTTACACAGAAAACTACGAAACATACACGCTCATTGACCACATTGACAAATAACCCAAACAAAGTTATAACTCACGGCCAGATTCCAGTCCCAGCCATCTTCACTCATGACCTTATCTACCTATCCTACTCCCTCCGAATGCCAAAATATAAACCTAAGTATATCATTTCCAGTTAAGACATGACACTTACAATCTACTCTGGAATGACATACTCCTATTGGACGATACAGACACGAAAGTAGACAAGTTTAACTCCCTTGTAATCACTCTGTACGATAAACACGCCCCTAAGCGACAAATAAAAGTTACTCGCCCACCTAGTTTTGGCTAAATAATGAAATTAAAAACATGATGGCCCAACGCAATGCACTTTACCAACGCTTTAAACGTACTTGTGACCAAAGTTACTTTGAAAACTATCGGATCCTTAGAAATAGAGTTAAACAGTTCATTAGAAACTGTAAATTTACATACTTGCAAAACATGACTGCAAGCATGAATTCTAGCAGAGCTTGGAACACGCTTCGTTCCTTAGGCATAGGGAAACCTCTGCAACAACCTCATGTGCCAGACATACCACTCGATAAGTTAAATCAGTTTTTTACTGAATAAGGAACACCACCTAATGTACTAAATTCCCCAAACTCAGTACCCAACTCCATTATGAACCCTTTACCTGACCAACAACATTTTACATTCCACCCCGTTACTGCTAATAAAGTTAAAAGGTATTATATTCTATCAAATCAAGAGCTAGAGGAGTGGATGACATCCCTATAACTTTCGTACACAACATTATTGGTGCTGTTTTACCAATTATTACCCACATTTTTAACTACTGTCTTAAAAACGGAACCTTTCCTTCACTATGGAAAGTAACCAACGTTATCCGCATGCCTAAGAAACCTGACCCCTCACTACAGACTAATTTCTATTTTACCTGCAATTTCCAAAGCACTCGAGCGTCTGGTTCATGAGCAGGTGTTGGAATACTTAAACCACCATTCTCTCCTAGACCCATTGCAATCTGGCTTCAAGAAGGGACACAGCACAGCAACCGCCCTGCTCAAAGTGACTGAGGACATACGACACGCAATGGACCAAAGACTGGTGACAGTACTTACTCTCCTCGATTTCAGTAGCACATTTTACACTATAAATATCCAGGCTCTATTAAACAAGATGCAATCTTACTACTTCGATCAACGAACTATTAATTTCTTTTCATCATACCTCAAAAATCGCGCGCAACGAATTACTGTATAACCCTTGATTAAACCTCTCACTGGCTAACCAGGAAGGAAGGCACGCCGCAGGGTAGTGTTTTAGGCAGTTGCTCTTTATACTGTACATAAACGACATTTCATCTAATTTATAGAATTGTAGCTACCATTTTTATGCAGACGACTTACAGATATACTGCCACTGTAAGACCTCTGATTTGTCTCATGCCATAACAGGCATCAATGCTGACCTTTAGTGACTTAATGCTTACTCCTTGAAAAATTCCTTCTTTTTTAACCCCTCCAAGCACAAGCAATCATTATTGGCTCTCAAAACTTGCTGACCACACTACGATACGAAACTATTCTTCCAGTTATACTGAATGGTAGAGTTATTCCATTCAGCCAAACTTGTGAGAAATCTTGGAGTGACAATGAACGAAAGTTTAAATTGGTCTGAATATATTAAAAATGTGTGTAAAAAAATATTTTTGATACTTCATTCGGTTAAAAGAAACAAAGATATTTTACCTTGTAATGTGAGTCAAACTCATACAAACACTAGTGTTTCCCGTCCTCGACTACTGTGACGTCATTCTGGTAGACGCAACAAAAGAGCAGACTTCCAAACTTCAGCGAGCACTTAATTGTTGCCCTGGATTTATATACAGTCTAAGTCACACACGTCACCCCATACTATCACACCATTTCATGGCTGAAACCTGACAAATGACAAACGTATCACATAATGATACAGATATACAGGCTGCTCTCTGAAGACAGACCCGTACACATTTCATCCCAGCTTAAGTTTTTGTCCTCCTTTCACAGCAGTAATACCCGCTCTGATTCCTCCCTTTCTATTCCTGTTCACCGATCCTCTATGTACAACAATTCCTTTGTTGTGACGGGTTCTAGATCTCAGAATTCTCTGCCTGTCAGTGTCAGAAATTCCACCTCATTACTTAAATTTAAGACTGCTTGCCGAGACTACCTGCTGAATGCAGCTGACTAACTTATGACTGGATGATCGAATGAATGCGAGTTAGAAAAGTGTAATGTATTTTCGTGTAGGTTATTATTTACTATATAATAATATTAATGTACTCAAACTCTGCCCAATGATGTATCACTACAGTGGTTAAGTGTACGGCCAAGAGCTCTACTTAGCCACCTACAAAGGCTAACTAACAAACTAACTAACCAACTAAATAAATAAATAAATAAATAAATAAATAAATAAATAAATAAATAAATAAATAAATAAATAAATAAATAAATAAATAAATAAATAAATAAACCAAACTGTCCGAATCGGAATACGACATGATCTGTCAGAAGGGAGCAGAATTGGCAGGGGGGTTGAGGCAAGGCTGTTGTCTTTCACCAACGCTGTTTAATATATACTTGGAGGAATTAATTTCAGATTGCTCTCAAGGAAAACAAGGTGTGGCAGTTGGAGGAAAAATTCATTTACTTTGCAGATGACATGGCGGTTCTAGCAGAAACTGAGAAAATGTTGGAAAAATTGAACAGATCCTGTAAGAAGTTAGGCAAGAAAATTAATAGGAAAAAGACCAAGGCAATGATCATGGGGTCAAAGAAGGAACCAACAGCTAAAATAATACTTTCGAGGAAGGAGATTGAACAAGTGTCTAAATTCAAATATTTGGGAAGCATAATCAGAAATGATCTTTATTGCTTGGACGAAGTGAAGACTAGAATTGCAATGGCCAAGGAAACATTTATGAAACAAAGGACACTGTTGAGTGGGCCTCTAAATAAGGACAATAAGAAGAGGTTAGTGAAGTGTTTTGTGTGGAGTGTGGCGCTTTATGGAGCTGAGACTTGGACGTTGAGAAAAAAGGAAGAAAGAAGACTAGAAGCATTTGAAATGTGGATCTGGCAGTAGATGAAGAAAATCAGCTGGCAGGAAGAAGTAAGGTATGAGGAAGTATTAAAAAAAGTGGGTGAAGGAAAGATAATGATAGTGCAAAGCATTCAAAGACGGAAGAAAAATTGGTTAGGCCACTGCTTGCGACGAAATTGTTTAATAACCGAAGCATTGGAAGGGAAGATACAAGGAAAACTGAAGAGAGGAAGGAAGAGGTATCAGTTAGTAAACAGTGTAAAGGTAAATAGAAGCTATTGGAAGACAAAGAGAATGGCTGAAGACAGAACAGTGTGGCGAATTCATGCGAAGACCTGCCGATAGGCAGACCACAAATGATGATAATGATGTATCAGTAACATTAGAATTGTAATGATACAATATTGTAATCGTATTTCGATCATTTTGTTACTGTTCTGGTATCCAAACAATAACGTAATGCCAGTTACAAGTAATAAGCAAGAAATTTCTGTGGTGGGACTACATGATGTGAATACAGGTGATGAAGGTGAGATTTGGGAGCCATCTCATGGGGCTGTATATACAAATCTAGAGCCACTTGAAGTACACAACTTTATGCCTGTGTCACCGAACTTGTTGGAGGTGCGTATATGTACTGTGTAGAGATGAGAAGAATGCAAGAATGAGGAATGTGGCCTGCAAGCATGAACTTCCTGTTCTGCCTAGACAGATCGGCTCTTATCTGCTCGCATCTGCTACACGAAAACATTGACTCACACCTTGCAGTTTGCTGGATTACAACTGACAAAAGCGATGAGCTGCCAGTAGAAGATAATATAAAGTCGCCTGGATAGTAGCAGAGTTGCTATGGTAACCATTGCGACACTGGCTCTGCTGGTGAAAACCCCTTCGCCCCGTGCCTCACCGGGCATGTGCATTCTTCTGATCTCCCAACAGTACTGTACTTCAAAACCTTCATGTGATATTCGAATTTTAAATATATGGGTGTATTTATTCAATGCTAAACAAAGTGTCCGAACATAGGTTAATGTTTTATTATCATCCATTCACTTTCTTTTTTATTGTTGAGGATTCCCAAGATGATCAAGTTGAAGTTGTGAATACAGGGAATAAAATTCCTAATACCAGTACAGAAGCCACTGAGGAGAACTACGCAAACACTGAGGACTGGAGCGGCAATAAAGCAGAAGATCTTTCTGACAACAATGGACTTTATACCGAACCAGTGTTACTGAAAATGCGAAAAATGGCAACCAAGGACGACCTAGTAAAGGTAGGAAGACGAAATATCCAATGCAGAACCGCAATGTCCGAAAGAAAAGATGCATACAGAATAAATACTATATGACCCAACGTAGAAAGAGAAAAGGAGACATTTAGAAATTTTCTTTGTAATTGCAAGTGCGGTGTCAAAAGTCTTTTCAGAAGTTCATGAACGCGAATTCAATAAATTTTATAGTGTTGAGTCCCATGATGCCCAAACTGCCCTCATAACTAGTATGGTGACTGAAGTGCCTATCAGGAGGAAGAGGAATAAGAGGATTTCAAGCTGTAAGGTGAAGACCAGCCTCAGAGTTAGAGATCTTCGTGGAATTGGTGGTGGGAGCAATAAAATATCCAATGAGAAAATTGAAGGTGTTATTGAACACATCTACAAATTTCCCCGGTACAAATCCCCTAACTCTGCCTACTGTATTTCTTAAGAGCTTGGGTGCACCATTCTGTTATAGAAACATTACATCGCCCTGCAACAGATCTTGTGATAAGGAAAACTACGCTGCATGAACTGGTCTCTCCCCCCTAACTTCTCTTTCTAATTCCCTTCCTACTACCCGTTCCTTTCCCATTTTTTCACATGTCAGAATCATCTGTCATGCTTTCTGTATGTCCTGTACTGACAGTTCTATATTTAGCTCTTCTGTGAGTTTAATATTTTGGATTCTATCTCTTCTTGTCTTTTTACTAATGTTCTTTAAAATGTCATTTCCTCCACTGCTTGGATCTTACTATCATGTCTCTTATTAGTTACCAGCTTTAGTAGCCCGTATGTTACAACTGGTACGAAATACTGTTTATATAATCATAGCTACCAACTTTTAGAAATCAAAAATAGGAAGATTTTTTAATTCTTGGATTTCATCACATATATTACACAACGGTCTAAGTGAAAAAAAGACAGAAAAAAAGGCATACATATCTACAGTTCCAATGTGAATTGACCACTAAATTTAAAATCTTAGACTAAAAAACATAAAAATGGTTACAAGAAAATGTACCTAATACTCTCATTTATGACACATACATACGAATAATAATACAGTTGAACCTTGATATATCGAACCTTCATTATTCAAATATTCAGTATCTCGAAGTAACGTAAATTTTCCGACCGTTTGTCCTATTCTTCACGTGTATTGATTTCTCTATTCTCGAAATTCGGTTACACGAATTTCTCGATTTCTCGGAACAAACATTTCCTCCCTTGGAGCAAAAAATACTCTGCAATTCGAATTTTGTGCAACATTAACTTTAGAACACAGCATTTGTGGTTTGTGAAGAACAGGTAAGAAGTAAAAAAGGGTCACAGTGAAGCTGGGAACTAATATGATGGGAACCAAAAAGCTCGAACTTCCAGTGATCAGGAAATCGGCAAAACCTCGCCGTTTTTCGGGTGTCAATTAATTAGGCATAGATATCAAGGATAATTAAATAAAAAACCACCTATTCAATACTTTCCACGTTTAATGTGGTTATTATCTACATGATTTTATGTAGACTCATTTACTTGTAAATTGTCAATTAATTACCGGTCATGTACAAAAGCAAGCCCAGAAGTCGCGGATGACAAGCTCCATTTACGAAACTCGGCTGCGTGGTATTGACGAGAAGTTTCAACGTGAAGGGAGGAAAGATTAACCGGAACTAACAGACGAGACTAATGGATTTTTTTCCCAAAGGTGTTAACGGAGCTATGTTTCTTGTTTCACTAATGTATGTACCGTATCCTGTCTTCTAAAATGTTACCATAATAAATGTTATAATTAAAGTGATGCCGTAAAATAGAGCTTCCTTCTATATTTTTAAGTACCATTAAACATTATGTATTCAGTAAAAGCCCATAGATATATACGATTCAATCATGTGCTATACTTACTCAAAAGCGGTATTCTCTGTATCTCGAAATTTTGATAACTCGAAGTAAAATTTATCTCCCGAGGTGATTCGCATAATAGTTTCGGTATTCGACTGTAAAATAAAAGGAAATTTAATTTTATAGGCATCTCTGAACACTTGGAGATACCGTTTGTTATGCTTTTTGGCCATGACGTGAAGAGAAAATACCACAAACTGTCACCAACACAACTCCCTGAAATACATTCAACTCATTAAAATTATGAAGTAAGAATTTTAAAAATGAACCAAAATACGCGAAACTACCTTATACATACATATATTATTAACATACGACTTGGACGTGGGGAGAAGCACAGAAAAGCTAGAAAAAACGCGTGGCCTACAACTCCAACGAAATTATGTACAGAAACTAGGTATGTTAATAGTCCGCGAACCACACGATAAGAAAATCATTCCTTCGTCCCAAACTGAGTCGCTAGCATGCGCTAGCCTGTCTTGCTTGTAGGACGATTGTCGTCCCGAATCCCCAGCCGTAAAGCACACATGCTGCTGTAGTGAGCAGGAGACACGATACAGGAATGTGATGAACGATACACTTGCGAAATAAGGCATCAAATAAAAAACTTCAAAATGAGGTTGGGTAAATTACACAAGCACATAAAAATTTATCCTAGGGGAAGAGTATTGACTGTACTGGAGGCTATATTAGTCAAAAATAGGAAAAATTAAACATTAATCGGAAAATCAGAAGACGAGTTAAAAAATGGAAAGTTTCCGGGTAAATCGGAAGGGTTGGCAGGTATGTATAATGTTAATTTCGTTCTCTTGGGGACTTTGTCATCCCATAAAAGCTCTCTGACTTGATCATAACATGTTGTACCTTTACCTTTACTTTACTTCCATTAATAATGCTACCCAGATATGTAAACAGTTCTACATTCTTTAACTGTTCTTGGTCTATGTTCACTTGGCTTCTCTTTTTCTCTTCTCCACAGTGTATGACTACAGTTTTCTTTTTACTAATTAGTATTCCATCTCCTTCAGATTTTCATTCCAAATGTCCAGTCTCCTTTGTACTTCCTTTTCTCCCTTTCCCCAAATCACCACATCATCTGCAAATACCAAAGCATTCACTTCATCACTACTGATACTCTGTTTTACAAATTTTATGATTTCATCTATCAATATAACAAACAATAATGGCGACAGTGCACTTCCTTGCCGAGACCTTATCTTGTATAAAATGTTTCAGAGTCACAACTCCCCACTTGTACACTGCTTTTACTCTCATGATACAACATTTTTATCTTTTTAATTAATGTTTTTGGTACATTCCTTTTCAGTAGACTTCCCATACATGTTTTCTCTTAACTGTATTATAAGATTTTTCCAAATCCAAAAATACGAATATGATTTCCTTGTTCCTTCCCAGATGTTTTTCCATTATCGTTCGCACTGTAAATATCAAGTCTATTGTTGGTCTATTCGGTCTAAAGCCATATTGTTCTTCCTCTAACTGTGTTTCTATTATATCCATCAGTCTTCTGTCTATGACTTCCTCCATCATTTTTAGCCCATGTGATAATAGGGTTATACCTCTATAATTTTCACATTTCTTCCTACTTCCTTTTTTGAACAATGATACAGTGCTTCCTTGTTGCCAATCTTCAGGTATCCTTTCCTCCTTCCATATCCTCTTCCGACCCAATGTCCACATATGTGGACAAATATGTTTTATTCTCTGACCAACAATGAAATTCGAATTTCCCTCCAATTTTACTTTGAGTGTGTTCTCAAAGGATCTCTCTTTAAACTTACTGTTTTTCAAAATTCTATAACCTCCTTGGTAGCACCCAGCAAGTTGGCGGGAAGTAAAGACATGGATACATCACAGGACAGCCGAATTACAGGTAAATGCTTGTTAATACTTCATTTACGGGCTTGTCTGATAAACTCTTTCAGTTAGTTTCCGGTAATCAAAGTCACGAACTGACGAATAATGCAGAAATGTATTATTGTTTTTATTTGGTGTCGACTGTATGTGCATGCAAATTATTTTGTCCACACATGTGGACATTTGGTCTCAACAACAATAGCTGGTAAGACTATTTGTCCACGCCTGTGGACATTTGGTCTTACCAACAATATCCCCCTGTGGGTGGGGGCGGTAGAATAACACCCACGGTATCCCCTGCCTGTCGTAAGAAGCGACTAAAAGAGGCTTCAGAGGCTCTGAACTTTGGAGCGTGGGTTGGCGACCACGGGGCCCTCAGCTGAGTCCTGGCATTGCTTCAACTTACTTGTGCCAGGCTCCTTACTTTCATCTACCCTATCCGACCTCCCTTGGTCAACTCTTGTTCTTTTCTGACCCCGACGCTATTAGGTTTGCGAGGGCTAGGGAGTCTTTCATTTTCACGCCCTTCGTGGCCCTTGTCTTCCTTTGGCCGATATCTTGTCGGACCCATTCCATTTTTTCTCCCTGATTAGTGTTATATAGAGGATGGTTGCCTAGTTGTACGCCCTCTTAAAACAATAATCACCACCACCACCACCACTTACCAACAATAAGTTGCTCAAGGTAATGTAGGGACCATGTTGCCATGGTACCTAATTTAACTAAATCTACAGTAATCTAGAACACACAGGGGAAACTCTCATAAATAATCATACTTATTTAGTTACACAATCAATTTGTTTCTAGGTTTGCCGGTCATCTTCCTCTAGCCATAGATGTTAAAGACGTGAAAAAATGCCGAAATCCTGGCTGCAATGAAAAAAGCCGCATTATCTGCATAACATGCAAAGTCTACTTGTGCCGTCTTAAGGACAGGAATTGTTTTGTGCATTTCGATACATAAAAGGGAAGAAAACTTACAGTCTGTTACTGATATGTGTTTCTCTTATGTGTTCATGTCAGCTGATTCAAAAGATACAATACATTTACAATTTCTTTAAGTTGACCCCACTCTTTATTGAAGTTAACCCATTTTCATACTTAAAATATTAGCAGATTATACAATTTATTCACAAAAGTGAACATGATGAATAGACATAATGCAGACCTAATGTCCACATTTGTGGACAAATTATATTAGAAACGTCTGAAGTTAAAAAATATAAATACTGGTACATATTGTTCATTTAGGAATATAAGAGCTCAGAAATGTGGATTTCATCATAGTTGTCCACTTACATGGGCGTTGGGTCTGAAGAGGATATGGCATTGAGGGCTCTGTGTAGCCACTGTAGTCCAATGCTTCTTGCTGCCTTAATCATATCAGCATTGCATTTGTCTTTTCCACTTGCTTTACCTTTGGGCACTGCTTTCACTGCCCTTACAAGTTCCAACCATGTTATTGGGTTCTCTTCTTTTTCTCCATCTATTATTTCTATTTCTATATATCTATTTCTTATCTCCTTCTTCCTCCGAGCAGTCATCCTCATCATTAAGATTTTCAAAATATTTCGGCATCACATTCTGAAGACCCTTTTCAACATGTACTATGGATCCACCTTCTCTCTCTAATGCCTTGTTGTTTTGTTTTTTTTTTCCCTTGATTTATTATTTCTGATTTTATTACTTTGTATAACAGTTTCTGATTTCCTTGACTATCTTGCTCAATTTTGTTGGTAAACTCACCCCAACATTTCTCCTTTTCTTCCTTGATACTCCTCTTTACTTGTATTCCACATGTAACCTTTCTATCTTATTCTCATCCCTCTGATATGTTTTTGCTTCTTTCTTCTTTTTATTTTGCCTGTCGACCATCGTGTCCCCTTTCCCTTAACCTTTGCTTTTGTTTTCCCCCATACCTCAATCGCTGCTTCCAACAGATAATTTAGAAATAATTACACACCAACTCTTGTTTACAGAACCACAGACAACTGTGCTGTGCGTTGAAAAGTATTCTGTATTGACAAGAAGACAATAAGGGTTCCTCGTAGCGTTCGCTGGAGGTGGGGGAATAAAGAAAGTTGTAAAATGTCTGAAACCCAGTTGTTGCCATCAATTCGACACTTATCCTCACTCAACAGAAAATTTAACATACATGTTTTGGGAAAATCATCCATTCCCTTCATCAGTAATCATCACTTATCATTATAAGGTGTATTAACAAGGTGGACTCAAAATAAAGACTATAGTGGTTTCTTTAATAGATTCAGACAAGTCAATACAGGATTAAGTTTATCAACAAGTTGCTTTACATCGCACCGACTCAGATAGGTCTCATGGTGGCGATGGGATATGAAAGGGCTAGGAGTGGAAAGGAAACGGCCATGGCTTAATTAAGGTACAGCCGGTGTAAAAATGGGAAACCACGGAAAAACATCTTCAGGGCTGCCAACATTGGGGTTCGAACCCACTATCTCCTGAATGCAAGCTCACAGCTCTGCGCACCTAACCGCACAGCCAACACGCTTGGTACGTAAAATTGTGAAGTGTGCAGAAAACATGTGCTTCCAAACGCATTCTGTGAAGGAAACTATATAACTTATTAGAGGCCTCATATAAAATTTCATGATATTACCCTTTCTTTTGACCTCTCTAATTCGAAGTTTCAAAACATTTATAGTGTAGTTAGAATGAAAACATGAAGGTAAGATAGGCAAACCTCCCAGACAAATTGTTACATCCTTCGATGTCCGAATGTGAGAGGTTTCACCAAAAGTACAGCAACGAGGCCGCGGTTTATATCCACATCTGACTCCGTACACTCCTTGTCGTCTACACAGAACATCCCCTGTGGTGTGGGGAAGTAAGGAAAAGTTCAAGCAATGGCTGTACAAATGAGTACAAGATGAAAAATAAAGCAGAAAACCAAATCTTACCAGATCTACTTTCGGTCCGAGCTTCTCCAACAGGCTGTGAGCCTCCTGCGCCCTTTTCTGAAATAAAACACAGATTAAAATTAGAAAACCTGACAATAAATGTGGAAAGATTTTGAATTTATAATTTTGCCTCTTTTTACATAACATTCCTCACAAATTGACGTAATTTACTTGCTAAAGGAATGAACATTATTGACAGAAATTGGCAGATATTACGAGGAGCTAAAAAGAAATGTGAAATACATCACTAATATAATCAGTTATATTTATTTGTATTAATAAAAAAACAATCAAATACACTGGATGAAAAATTCCACTAAAATGGAAAAATATGTTCACACAGAAAAACTGTGAATAATGTAAAACTGTTCAATAAGAATGCTCGCACAGGCTAGTGTTTGTATTTTCCACAATTCTGAAGAGAAATATAGAAGGTTTAGTGGGGGAAAAAAAACAACCCCCATTATTCCCAGGACTTGAACCTCGGCAGAATAGTTTTTTTTAAAGAGCATTACGGTTGTTGATTCAGGAAACCTTTATTGACAGTTGTGTAGTTAGAGCTGCTGGCCCTCACACTTCACACATACATATTAACACCATAAAAGTGATTAAAATTTAAAGTGATTAAAACTTAAAATAGTAAGAACTACAAAAAACAGTAATGCTTAAGACTGTGAAGAAGAACCTATATTGTACTGATCTGGAAAATATTACCATATTTTCTCGCATAAATAACACCTTTGCATAATTTACGTATCCCAATATTTTTGGGTACAAAGTGGAGAAAAATAAATGTTTCCGTATTTGACTTCTTCGATCATCCATCACACAGTTCCGGGTGCATTTCAAAATAAAGATGTCAACTACTCAAGTAGCAACCTTACTACTGCAAAACTGAGCATTCCAAATACTGTACAATGTGCTGTTATCAACCGGTAGAGAGTACCAGTGAGTGAATCAGTGCAGAAGTGACTGGTGACGCTCTATTCCAGTCTGGTACAAACATATTTTACGAGTGTTTCGGGTACACTATGTGTGTCTTCTGTGATCTCAAAATTGTTTGTTAATCCATAATGAGTAAGCGTTCGAGCAATACTGCATCATATCAACTCGGAGTGACCAGTTACACCGAATGCAACGTGCGCTACTGGCAGAAAAAGAAAAATGCACTTTAAGCAACCAACAAGTTTCGCAAAGCACTTCGCGGACCAAAAAGTGGAAAGTTTCCACACGTAGAGGAGGATCTGCTTAAATATGTGATTTCGTCATGTAAGGATGAATATGTCGTTTCTCATCAAACTCAGTATTTTAAAGGACGAGAAATAGTTGGTGCACATGGAATCAGTGTACCTGATTTTAAGGCTAGCCAAGGCTGACTTTCCCTTTGATGAAGAACAACATTATGCCAAAGAATGCTGAATTATTTCAACCAAAAAAGTAATTGATTTTCACCATAACTGCAGGTCAGACGAAAATCAGTTTCGATATGCCACAAAGTCAAACAAACGATAAGGAAAGCACACCGAGTGTTATCGTGCGCACTACCGGAAGCAAAATGCGATTAACTGTGGCGTTTGCTGTAACAGGCGATGGCAGAAAGCTTGCACCTTGTTGTTCTAAAACGATAAACAATGTCCAATGCCTAACGTAAAAATTTCTGCGAGAGATCCACATTCCTATCCAAGAATGAGGTGGATAAATATGTCAATCATATACAATTGCATAGGAACGGTTTGGGGAAACTGAGCAGGATTCCTCGTTCAATGCCAGGCCCCTCCTGTGACGCAACAAATTTTGTGGCCACCTGACGGAAGATACTAGGAAATTATTGGAACCCATGAAAATCAATTTGGTAGCGATTCCTCGTGGACTGACGTCGGAACTTCACCCTTGGACATTTCGATAAATAAACCATCCAAGGACAATGCGAAAACACTATCAGTGCTGGATGGCAGAAGGTGCGCACAAACTGCAACAGGTAAGATTCAGAAACCATCCGAGTGGATACTGCGCAATTGGGACACAACTTCTTCGAAGGTGATTGAAAAGTGCTTCAAGAAAACAGGAATCTGAATTCATTACACAGGAGTGAAGATGACATCTTATGCAGAGATGTGAGCAGCAATAGCAGTAGCAGCAATTCTTCTTTGCAGTGTTGGTAGCAAACTCGAAGACGGTAGCCCATAAAAAGTAAGATTTTCTTTTTCCCTGGTATGTCATTATCTTAAGTCTCTAATTAGTCTAAGGTAGGTATGTCGGGATGCAGCAACTGTGGAATTTACAAGAGGAAATGAAATTAAAGGTAGAAAGTAAACAAAAAGCTGTGTTCATTGCGCACGTGATTACTACTGAACGCAGCAACACTGCGCCCGATTTCACCACCCGGCCTGTTGTTAATCGCACGGTCTCGCGTACAAAATCTCCTTTCAATATTACTCTTCATAAATTCGGTACCACACTGTACGGTTAGTTGTTGTAGTTTCTGATAACCATGACTGAGTGCTTCAAAACAAGCCCAGGTTTGCTGCTGTACGTTTATCCTGGGCTGAGAAAGAGTTGCTTTAGGAAAATAAGAAATTTTTTTGGGGTGGTTGAAAAAAATTGTAACTAGAGTATTACACCACAAATGCATGTGGTTATAACATATAAAAATTTCATTACCATCAGACAAGTAAGTTTTCCTTGTATATATTCCTAAGTGAGCGCATCCTAGAGAAGAAGCCAAAAAATCGGGCAATATTTATTACAGCCAAAAATAAAAAATGCTTAATGAACGTCGAAAACAATGTGTCTTATATAGGCTAATGTAGAATTAAACAAGGAAAATGTTGGTATAACCTGCAATAGGCCTATTGGTTCGTTTGTAATTAAAGCCTAAACTAGAGTGTCCATAATAAAAAATCCGAAAGTAGGTGGCCATGATGACAACATGTGTGAAGAGCTCTGTAATAATATTATAATTGTGGTTTTACTAAAGTTATTTACATTTGTTGCTGCTGTTTCTGTAACTTTAAGTCATCTTTGATAGATACATTTATTGGTGTCATGAAATTTTCAGTGTTTTTTTTTTGGGAAAAGGGGAAAATTATGGAATGCAGGATTGATGTTGGTTTGCTATGGTACTATAAGGTTTATTCCAACATGATTCCGAATCAATTCTGAACTGTCTGCTCATGTGCAGTAACTCAACAGGCGTTCCTACATAAATGAGAATAGATTCTGAACTGTTCTAAATTCTCAGCTTGCTGTTCCAACATAATTCGGAACTGATTTGTAACGGTTCCGAACCGGTGAAAACGATTCTCGCTCTAGAGCGAGAACTAGACGTTCTGGTCATGTGCACTAAAGGGTTTATTCCAATAAGAGATTGGAACGCAATCTGAGCACTTAAACCCTCACGGCGGAGATAACCCTACATTTGTTGAGATTTTGGAAAGTAAGGAAAATGCATGATTTAGATGGTGCCAGTGACCTCTATGAGGAAAGCTTAAGTGATGAGGACGAGTTGGATATGAACATACTGAAAAAAAAAAAAAATGAAAATTATTTAGGTACAGTAACTAACAATTCAAGCTTTATAATTAGGTTGGGCCTATAATATTGAAGCCGAGGTTACGAGTAGTGGAGGCCTTCACCTTCCACCATTCCAAGGGCCTTCATGGCCTACATGACTGCTATAATACTGAATATTTTAACTTGATTGCATGTTTGTTTGTTTGTTTGTTTTTTACGAGATTTTAACCCTAATATAAACATATCAAGGTCCCGCAACAAGAGCTTGCAGAAACTCAAACGTCCGCAGAGACCAATATCTGTTGGCGAAGTTTAAGCTTGTTGCGGGGCTCCTGTGTGTCGCCCAAATGCTGATTACCAGGCACATTGTTACTCAACCGCTCACTGAGAGGCACAGTGTACAGCTCTTTATCAAGCGTGTATTGTAAGAAGCAAGAAGCGTGTGCTTGTATTATTAATATTTTATTTATATTTCGTAGCTGAAAGTGAATTTGTTGTAGTGTGATATTCAGTGTACGTAGCAATGCCCCCGTTTCGTTCTAAATTAGAGAGTGCTAAAACTTTAAACAGTCAAACGAGAGAAGTTATTTATAATGTGTATAAATTCATGAAAAACGAAACCCACCCCACTGGAAACTTATGTGCTATTCAAAAGAAAGTGACTGAAGCAACGGGTGTGTCGGAAAGGTCTGTGCGGAATGTAATACGAGACGCAAAGAAGATAAGGGGTGAAGTGGATTCATTTTCAATGCCTGGAAAGAGAAGACCGAAGTCTGTCAAGAAATGTGAATTAGACGATTTTGAGAAACTTGCAGACTGCTGTATTCTTAAATCAATTTCTCCATCCAAACATCATGCTGCCCAAATATTTAAAATTTCTCACTACGTCAATAGGTTCACTTCCTATTTTTATCACTCCCCTGGATTTTCTTTTACCTCTCGTCATGATCAAAGTCTTGCTCTTTGTAATTCCAATCTTCATTACAAAATTTCATATCTCCTCATTCCATAAATCAACTTGTGTCTGTACTTCCTCTTATCTCCCCAAACTACAATGTCATCAGCAAAGAGCATAGACTTTACTTGCTCGCCCAACATCATCTCCTTGATATTATGTAGAATTCTATCCATGATGATAATGAAGAGTAAGGGAGACAATACACTTCCCTGTCTTAAGCCTGTCTCAACTCTGAACCATTCAGTTTGACCCACTTTGGTTCTAACATAGCTTTTGCAATTTTGATACAATGCTATTACCATCTGCAATTTTTCATTCCCAATCTGTGCCTCTGTCAGTGTTTACCAAATTCCTTGGGACACTGTCATATGCCTTTTCAATATCTAGAAATGTTACTACCAAGTCCTTTCCATATTCTCAATACCTTTCCATCATTTAACGCAATGTA
Organism: Anabrus simplex; assembly: GCF_040414725.1. Taxonomy (NCBI): domain Eukaryota; kingdom Metazoa; phylum Arthropoda; class Insecta; order Orthoptera; family Tettigoniidae; genus Anabrus; species Anabrus simplex. The sequence goes on along the minus strand of NC_090279.1, from coordinate 220,475,584 downwards.
AATGTTGGGTCAAATGTGGACCTGCCCCTTCTGAATCCATACTGGTGTTCTGCCAATTTGCCCTCTACTCTGTCTGTTATTTGTTTATCCAAGATTCTTTCAAGGTTCTTAGCTGTACAAAGTATCAGTGTCATCCTCTGTAATTTTCAGATTGCTTCCCGTCTCCTTTCTTGAGAATTGGTATAATGATGCCTTTCGTTCACTCTTTTGGAACAGTTTTTTCTCTCCATATCACTCTGAAGAGTCTATACAACCACTGTAGAACAACTGTTCCTGCTGCTACTTTCATTTCTATGGTGACCTAATCAATTCCAGCTGCCTTGCCTCGTTTCATTCTTTCTGTGACCCACTCAATCTCTGCCAAGTACACCTCATTTTCCTGATCTTCCATCGGCACTAAATCTGGTTCTTCGATTTCTCCTTGTACTGAGGTATTTTGCACATTGTAAAGCTGTTCAAAGTATTTTCCCCACCTCTGCAATATATCCTGCTTCTGTGCTATCACTTCCTCCTGTTCACTTTTAATGAAGTTAGTACCTTCACCTGGGTTGTTTTTCTTTAATACCCACTGGAATAAGATCTTTTTGTTTCTGGTTGTACCTTCTTGCACAGATTCAGTGAATTTTTGCCTGCATTTCTTTTTCTCTTCTTGAACCACCTAGGAGCACTCCCTCTTGCGGTGCCTGTATTCTATTGTTCTGTTTCTCAGCCATCTTTTCCAAGCTTGTTTCTTCCATTTAAATATGTCTTTTACCCTGTCACTCCACCAGGGCGTTTCTCAATCTTTCTTCCTTCCTGATGCTCTTCCACAGGTCTTTTCTGCACACTCGACCATGACTGTTTTAAAGTATGCCCATTCTTCTTTGACCCTTCTGATGCCCCCCTTAGGTATACTAGTTATAATGTGTGTCTGGAACTCTTCATTTATTTCCTTCTGCAATTTCCACACCCTTAGCTTTCTCTGTCTAATCTCAGTCATCTTTTGTATCTTTCCCATCTTTAACTTAGCTATCACAACTCTGTGATCTCCTTTGAAAGATTCACTCGGGAGGGCTGTTACGTCTACCAACATTTTCCTGTTACCTTATCTTGACCAAAATGTAATCTATGAGAGTTTTGATTTTGTTATCCGAACTATCGTATATCTTGTTATCTTCTGTTTTTCTTTCAAAACCATGTGTTACCAATGATCAGCTCATATCTTCTACAAAAGTCTACCAAAATATCTCCAGCCTTGCTTCTCTTCCATATCCAAATGGACCTATAATCTCATCTCATTTATTTTTTCTGATCTACTTGGGCATTCATGTTTCCTATGATCACAACATGTTTGTCCTGTATATGGTATTCCAGATATTCAAGGTATTCCTCTAGATCCGTATCTGTATTTCATGCTTGCGAAGGATACCCTTGCATTATATCTGTAACACCAGTTTCAAGTCCCAGTCTGATCTTAATCAACCTCTCATTTATGTTTTACACCAATTCTGGGTATTCCTTTAGGTCTTTTCTAATTATGAGACCTACACAATTTTTGGCTTCTCTTCCTCCACTATAGTATAAGGTGTACCCTTTCTTTAGTTTCCTCCCACCTTTTCCCTTCCATTTGGTCTCACCGATTCCCAGCAAACCGAGCTCGATAACCGCAATCGCTTAAGTGTGGACAGTATCCAGTAATCGGGAGATAATGGGTTTGAGCCCCACTGTCGGCAGCCCTGAAGATGGTTTTCCACGGTTTCCCCTTTTCACACCAGGCAAATGCTGGGGCTGTACCTTAATTAAGGCCACGGTCGCTTCCGTCCCATTCCTAGGCCCTTCCTATCCCATCGTCACCATAACAACTATCTGTGTCGGTGCGACGTAAAGCAAATAGAAGAAGAAAAAAATCCCAGCAATCTTTGTCAACCATAAAACCTACAATCTCTTCCACTTTCCCTGTTAGGCCCTCTGCACACGGAGCTACTCATTAGAAACGTAACTGGTTTGTAAACCGGGGTCACAAACTGGTTAGTAACTGAATAGTGACTCGGCTCCACACATGAAGCTACTGTACGGTGACGGATTCTTCCTGATTAGCCATTTGTAAAGTTTTGTGCGGACTCGCTAGATCGCTTCTTAACTTTGCTAGAATGTCAACCACCGACTCAAGTGACGAAGAAGACATGATTGGGTTTCATTATTTCAGGAAAAATAATTTTTTTTTTTTTTTTTTTTTTTTTTTTTTTTTTTTTTTTTTTTTTTTTTTTTTTGCTAGGGGCTTTACGTCGCACCGACACAGATAGGTCTTATGGCGACGATGGGATAGGAAAGGCCTAGGAGTTGGAAGGAAGCGGCCGTGGCCTTAAGGTACAGCCCCAGCATTTGCCTGGTGTGAAAATGGGAAACCACGGAAAACCATTTTCAGGGCTGCCGACAGTAGGATTCGAACCTACTATCTCCCGGATGCAAGCGCACAGCCGCGCGCCTCTACGCACACGGCCAACTCGCCCGGTAAGGAAAAATAAATAGAAGAAGGTATTCGATTCACCCATACCTTGAAAAGAACTTCCACTGAAGATTATTCATAGCAGTAAAGGAGTTCGAACAAACGGATGCTAAATTTATTTCTTTTTATCGTATGACCAAACACAGTTACATGGACTTGGTGCAGCATATTGCGCCTGCCATTTGACGGTGAAATACAAATTTAGGGAGTGTGTGAGTGCTGAGGAAAGAGTGCTATTAATTCTCAGGTAAGAAAAGTGAACTCTTTTTTTTTTTTCCTCAATTCTTCCTTTATACAGCTGAAGAGGACCACTAAGTGGTCGAAACATGTCCTGTAAGTGCTAATTTATATTCAATTTTGCCTGAGGCAACAATAAAGATCGATTAGGTGGTTATTTTACTAACTTCTTGATTAGTTGCTTCACATCGCACCGACACAGATGGTCTTATGGTGATGATGGGACAGGGAAGGGCTAGAAGTGGGAGGGAAGCGGCTGTGGCCTTAATTAAGGTACAGCCCCAGCACTTGCCTGGTGTGAAAATGGGAAACCACAAAAAAACCATTTTCAGGGCTGCCAAAAGTGGGGTTCGAACCCACTATCTCCCGAATACCGGATACCAGCCGCACTTAAGTGATTGCAGCTATCGAGCTTGAAAAGTGAAATTTATTTTTACAAAAAATTAAAAAAGCTTAGAAAATAATTCCATGCTTTCTCCGTAATGTCCTTTCTTGCGTAATCCTTCAGTGCACAATTGTACAGTACTGGGTGTTTTTCAATTTCTCCCACTAACTTTATGTTGAAAACTTGTTCGCTCGCCATCGTAAAAAGGCACTTTTCATCGTATTAAATCTATATAAAAATACCTCACTTATAAGGTCACAAATTTTCGCTATTACTACGGAAAGGATTTTAAGATGCAAGGTATGGTCAGAAAGGAGGGGGGGAATTAGGTTCTGAAAATAGATTTTTAAAGGAGCAAAAAAGGTGTTGAAATCATTTTATTGAGGTTTACATCAGTTGCATGAACTTCCTTTATACCATTTACTGGGTTCTAATAATTAATAAACATGTTATGCCGGATTAGAATAACGGCCGAGAGGATTCGTCATGCTAACCACACGACAACCTCGTAATCTGCAGGCCTTCGGGCTGATCAGCGGTCGCTTGGTATGCCAAGACCCTTCAAGGGCTGTAGTGCCATGGGGTTTGGGTTTTGGTTATGCTGGATTACACACATTTGACAAAATTTGCTGGTGCTCTGGGCTCAGTGGATCCTCATATATACAGAAATTATGCTCGACATCTACAGTAGCCTATCTTGTCAGCACTCGTAAAGGGGGTTCAGTCAAAGTTGCAAAGGTTTCCACATCTGAATAGTTCTTCAAATTTAATTCCAATTTGTCTCTAAGAAACACTTATGAACTTCTTGAAAACTCTGAATCACATCAGGCAAAAACTTGTAGTCATACATTACAAAAAGTTCTAACTCTAGGTCTTTGTTGGACATGCTTGATGGCTGCTGTGTCCGATGAGTCTAGGGCACATGAAGCAATTGATTTCATCAAAGATTTTGCACAAGAAAACTGTGGATTTTATCCAAATACCCCACCTTGTGATCACTCCTGGGCACGTAACTTGACGGCTGGGAGCCTTCACGGGAATCTTCTTCAGAGCAGAAATGAAGTCATTTATCTTGCCGTTATTCTTCCTAGTACTTTTACAAATATGGTATAGTCCATGTGCAATACATAACACATGGATGGAGATGATGTACCGTGCTTGATCAGTCACTACAAGCCTGACTTTTTCGTATTATATGCCCCCTGGCCACAGGTTCATATACGAGTCCTTGTATGATTGAATTATTCTGCAGGCACCTGTCTTCTCAACGAGTCAGTGCAGAGAAGCGATCTATGACTGTAGTAGCAACGATGGTGTGAAAAGTGCTACGAGAAGACACAATAGTCGACATAGTTAATGCAGATTCCAAGTGTGAAAAAATTAATACTAGTGTGCCTGAAGGTATGCATTGTAAATCATTTACGCCCAGTTGCAGAAAGGTGCGTCAAATCAGTCCTTAGTGGCAGATCAGTTGATTGCCAATCAACTTTGATTTCTGTCTAAATTACAGGAAACCTAACCCCCAATCAACTTGCTCCGATTTACTGATTGAAGACCTGAAAAGAAATTTAGCAACACTGCAATTTGTGACCAGTGTTGTGTTGATTCATTAAGGATGGTGTCGAGGAAAGAAATCAAAGTGGCAGTGAATCAGAAAACAGCTAATTGTCTTCTGTGACAGCTGAATAATAGCAGAAATAGATAGTGTGCAGAGGAATGCAGCAAGATTTGTAACAGGGGATTTCAGGAGAAAGAGTAGTGTAACAGAAATGTTAAAGGAACTTGGGTGGGAAACTAAGTAAGAGAAGGGAGAAAACTAGACTTACAAGATTATATAGAGCCTACACAAGAGAAGAAGCATGGGGAGATATCCGTGAGAGGCTTTAGTAGGAAAATACAGCAGAAGTCCGTTATAGCGAGAATTCGTAACGGCGAAATATTTACTCGCTATAACGGATTGTCATTAAATCCGATTTTTGTATAAAAGTCGGAAAACCCACCATGCACAGAAACGTCAATCAGTTTGTTCAAAACTTGCTTTTCCGCAGATGATATCCCCACTACGGCTTACTTGTTTGTTATTTTTCGAAATCCAATACTACGTGAAAGTGTATGTTTAATTTCATTCTGAAAAAATATAGTACCGTATTTCTCCGAATCCAAGATGAACCCCACTTTTTCCTTTAAAAATTAAATCAGGCTCAAAAAGTACTTTGTAAAATCATATGAATGCCTTTGTTCTACAGTAGTCCTACGCATTTTTAAACTATTTTTAGACGCCGAACATTAACTTTCGTCATGCCGTATTTTTTTGCGGCTACACAATTATTATTTATTTCCGCGGATTTAAGGACCATTAACTTAAAATTGGCATCATAATACCGAAGCGAATCCTTTGATAATTTGCCGGCAATAACTATTCCATTCGTCTCTACAATACGACGATCCATCAGAAAATTATTCTTGCTGTCTATAAACCGGTTACTTTTACTCAGGGTCAGATATAACCGGCTACCGCTACACGCACGTCTTGCAGCTAGCGATGTATAGGCCTAATCGCGGACGTTGAAAGTCAACGAACGAGTTTATTGCACCACGGTATGGCCATTCCACCCTTGCGTTTTTCGTGCACATACCTCACAATTTCATCTTCGACTTCTTTAAAGCATCCTTGTTGCGGACCACTGAATGGTTTTTTTGTACAGTACACATTTTTTTAGCTCTTTGTCTTCACGCTAAAGCCAAATATTGGCTTTAGAGGCCTATGCCGTATTTTCTTGCGGCTGCACAATTATTCTACATTTCCGAGTGTTTAATAACCATTAACTTAAAATTGGCATCATAATATCGACTAGAACCCGTTGGAAATTTGCCAGCAATACATTTTCCACATATTTTTACAATACGACTATCCATCACGAAAATATTCCTGCTGTCTATAAAACTTAATTTTGCTAAGCGTCAAGTACAATAGACGCGTTATAACTCTGCCACTGAGTAGCCATGTCCTTCCTAAGAATTTGAAGGCTCGCTTGTTTTGATACCATTCTGCAGATTTGAGAAACGGTTTTGTAGAAGCCAATAGAACGCCATACTCTCTTCATTATTTCCTGAGATCTAGTGACGTTACACACAGGCATTGTACAACCGGTTGTCGCGGCTAGCGATGTAGGCTATAGTAAAGAGGCGGTCGTTTATTGTCAACGAGTTTTGTGAGCGTGTGAAAAGAAGCAGCGTGGTTATCGCGGTACTTGCCAGTGGTAACTTACTGTTAGGCCGCGAATGCAAGACAGCCCTCGAGTTTTCGCATGAGATTCTGAGAAAGAAATGTCTTGGATTCAGAGAAATACGGTATCACTTCAGAGGTTTCTGTGGCAAACACTTCAGTTTTCTTCTTCAAACGGCGCCACCTAACCTAACCGTATATATATCATGAAAGCATATTTGAAATGCATGTAGAGAAATGATAACCTACTCGCGAAAAATTTACATGTAAACAGCTTTTCCTAAATTTAACTAGACACGAGAAGATATGAAACATCATCTGAAATCAGTGATGTACTCTGCCATATCTTGAGGTGTATCACATTCTTACTTAATTTCCGTATATAACATTAAAATCAAGATATCGTTTACTTCAGACTTTATTTTTAACGAGTTAACAACTGCTATCGGCCACATTATTTACGCATTTCTTACAAAAATATATTCTCTTTAATTTCGAATTTTCTTTACCGAACAGCATCGACAGGTATTACTAATCGACTCCGACATCGCCTTCGAATGTCGACGAGATAACTCGTTAGTGCACATAGCGAGGAACGACGCCGAAGTTAATCGATCGCATGCAATATCATCGCTGGGGTGCATAAATATCGGTAACGGAAAAGATCGTGCGCACTTAATCGCTCGCAATAATGGATGCGTCAGTGATAGGGCTCTCGCTGTAACCGAAGGACGATACACAGTTTAATATAGGATTTTGAACGGACAAAAAAAGTCGCCGTTATAGCGGAGTTCTCGTTATATGCTGTACTCGCTATAGCGGACTTCTACTGTAATTATATCGGCAGGACAGATAAAATTAGAAGAAATTTTAGCAGAAGCGATTGGGGTAAATTTTCATTCATTGGGAAGGGTGTGAAGGAGTGGAACAGTTTACCAGGGGTAGTGTTTGATCCTTTTCCAAAATCTGTACAGATATTCAAGAAGAGAATAAACAGCAACAGAGAAAATAAATGAAGTGTTAGAGGGCATTCGACCATGCAGATTATTGTCAATAAAAAAATGTGTGTGAATAAATTAATTCCATCCCCTGGTCTAAAGAGTTTGGACAGCCAAAGTAGGTGAAGTACAGTGGGGACTTCGAGGGCCCTGGGATCACTACGGTAGCTGTGAAGGCCCTTCAGGAACTCCGAAAAGTAGTGGCAAAAGGGGCTGTGGTTAAGACGCAGCAGGTCGTTATGCTACTTAGGTTCCGGAATGGGGAAAAAAAAAAATGCAATGTAAAGTTTAATCTTATACCAGTTGTATAGTATCATTTGAAGTAATTTCATATACTGTATATCAGTTGACTATATTTGTAAGTAGTACAGGAGATATTATAAGTAGAATTTTGTAAACAATATAAATTTATTAAGGATGAGCTGTGTATTTAATAGAAAAAATTGTTAGCGTATATTGTATAATATTGTATTATAGGAAAATTTTCTTCTCTTGTTAATTTAATATTTAGTGCTAGACAATAATGTATTTTAGTGTAGACACCTCATTTGCAAATAAAGAGATTTTGATTTGATTTGATTTGATTTGATTTGATAGTTTTCAACTCAATTGTAAATAATTGACAACAAAAGACACTCAACCTAAAGCTTTTGACAAATTTGCTTTCATTACATATTTAAAAAAAAACAGTACATGTCTATCAGAAAAAAATTATTCTTGTTCATATAATTTCTAGATATTTTTAGAAGAATTCTTCGTCACAAGAATTATAATAACATAAGTGCAATTATTAGTCAGACTTGTGAGCAGTGATCAGAGTATTGTAAAAGCAAACCAGCATGTTGGCTTAATAATTCTAAAGTCTGTCTTTACCTGCCAGAGAATGGTATTTATTCAAGATTTGGAGTAATTCTGTTCATAGGAATTAATTTGTTCTATGTTCAAAATTCATACAAAATTGAGGTTATATGTGAGACTAATGACTGTGGAAAACAAAATATTACGTCATTCCATTTGCACCTTATACATGAACTTCAATTTATTATCATTGAAATGTTTAATGAGATGTAATTAATGAAAGAATAGCAGCCTGCAGGCAATGATTGTCGATCATCGATCAAACACTTCTTGCTACCTCTACAACACAAACGGAGTAAACAATTGCCAATCAAACACATACCGACTGCTTTTCAAACCCTGGTCACATTTTGACTGGCCCAATCGTACCTTTTGAATACAATTTTTTTCTTAAGTTTAGGCCTATGCTTTGTAATGAAAATGATGATGAGGAATACTTTATATATATTTTAGTAGAAAGCTACAGTAGTAGGCATGACACAACAACCATCATAAAAACATGGATTGTGCCAGTGAAAACTACACCCAGGCAAGTCCTTGCTAATGAAGATATAGTTTCCTTACAAATGTTGCCATTAAATTTTTTTTTTAAAACACCCTCATAAACTTGTATGCATCACAGATTATTCTGAAAAGGAGAAGAGTTAACTTATTGCCCTGTTGAAATCACGGAGCCAGTGCCCATAATAAAAATAAGGCACGTGTTCATAACGAGTTGTTTGTGTGTCATGCTTGCATTTCGTGGACAATTGCCAGAAGAAAATTCCGGGAATGCTCTTTCAGACAGAGTGATCAATAGAACCTTCTGGTCAAGACTGACATCAGTAGTGAAGAGTGAACAGTCTTACCCTGTTCTCGGCATAGATCTTCTGCGCCAAACTTTGGTGCTTGGGAGCTGTGATCTCTTCTTCCTCCTTCTGGACAGCTGGCTTACTAGCGACCTCCTCCAGCTCTTGCTGTAACCAGAGCACAAACATCCACTAGAACTAAATACAACACAAATGACAGTTTAAAATAAAAATTATAGGAAATTAATTTGCAACCCAACATTCAAAAAATATATGACTTGCGTATCACCTATTGGTCTGAAAGCTTTACTAAAGGAATATACTGTACTAGTTACAGTTATCAACAGTTTACAGTAATTTTAAAATGCTTGTCTCGGTAACGGGCCCCTTCGAACAGAAATCGCTGGAATAGTGTGTGTCCACTTAAGAAAAGTAGCAAGAATTCCTGTGTGATTATATAATCTACACTGCAACTGGTGGAAGTCGTATATAGAAACACAACGACAGGTCAATTGTGCTCTCTCCTCACCAATCCCAGCTCTCCTTAGCCCTAATGAGCAGACATCAACATGCACCTTCAGACTTCATCTGGGATAAGAAAAGACCTGGATTAACACAAGAAATGGAAAGAGAGAGAGACATAAAAATGATCATCTTTGAGCTTTGTTTCAAGACCTTCATGCCATAAATTTTCACAACTACAAAAGAAGGCTCAACTGGAAATCAGTGTTCATTTGTTCATCTGTCACTCATTTGTAGGGGCAAATGTAATTAAAAGTAATATCTTGTAATGTATTTGTTTACTGTAAACCGTAATCAGTACTTGTGCCTATTTCATTTCTAGAGGATCATAGGCAGTTAATATGTGCACAGAGATATCACTGTCCCGAGTATGTTTTAGGGTAGTGCACCTCCTTTCTTGTCCCTATTCTTTTCCACAAAACTTCTTGATGATGTGTAGTTTCAAGTGTTCTTCAACTTCAGAAGTAGACTGCTTTCTTTGCTTCAGTCATTTATTGCATCCTTCACCAATTACCTGTTGTCTGAAAGTTCCAACATGGTAATCCTTGTAGAGGAGAGAGGAATTGATAACTGCCACAGCTTCATTCATGTGCATTGCTCCTCCTATAATCAACAATCACATGTCCGGCTCCATGGTTAAATGGTTAGCAGGTCACAGGGGTCCCGGGTTCAATTCCCAGCAGGGGCAGGAATTTGGGCTAAAATTGGTTAATTCCGCTGGCACGGGGGCTGGATGTGTGTCGTCTTCATCATCATTATTTCATCCTCATCACAACGCGCAGGTCCTCTACGAGCGTCATTTCAAAAGACCTGCACCTGGGCCCTCACTTTCAAATTTAAATTCATGCCTTGCGCCCGCCAACTTTGACTACTTCAATCACGACCTGAATTTTTTTATATTCAAGAAATAGCGCACTGTGCGTACACGTTTTCATTTGTTTCCGGTATTGCGCTTTTTACCATTTTATCTATTCCTATTGTTTTTTCACGTCAACTGTTCTAAAAATCTTCAAGATCATAATTACGTATTCAATTATATTGAATCGTATTGTAAGTATGTATATGTACATATATATATTTCGTGAAGTAAGCAAACACTTGATCATTAATCTATCCTTCAATATCCGTCAGCGTATGAAACTACAGCACTTGACGTTATAAACACCACGCCGATCTTCTGGAGCTTGCAAGTTACTTCAGTTCAGCTGCTCGTCTTTGGCTTCTTCATGACTTTAGATCTTCATATTTGGATTGTGTTGTGACTTTGTGCCTGACGGTGTATGCAGTCTGGCTCATTTACCTGTTCTCTGCTTTTCATGAACATTGTGAGACAGTGCCAAACATCGCGTGTGCCGTGCTGATGCTCGGAAGATTACACATTACGTCTTTTAGGTGACTTACATTCCACTTCATCTGAATTTTACAGTGCCTACCCCCGTTATTTTTATATCGCCTCTTCAACTGATATTGTGTGGACTTGACCGTTAACTTCTTTCTTACTTAAGCATTGTTTTTCGAGTTATAATCGGCTGATGATGACCCAGACTGGGGTCGAAACCGGTACCATTTCCACTTTTAATTAAATAAGAATGTAATCTCTACATCTCTTATTTACTTGTATTGAATAGGTTGAACTACCTTATTTATTATTTCAATTTAACTGTGATACTTTTCAATATGGAACAATGAAATTTTTATCTTTAAATAATTACCGAGATCATTCAATTTCTCAAACAATGAAACATGTTAACTGAACGAAGAATTTTTAAAAATAATAACTAATCGGGCATAAAAAAGCTGAAAACAAATATAATGAAGAAAATAAAGAAGGTACAAAAATAATAATAGCGAAATGCGGAAACCAACACAAATCCCATCCATCGATGCACACAGACACACATAACCTAGAGACCAATATCAGCAAATCCAAATAAGTATAGGGGTCAAGCTAGGATACGAGAGCGCTCGCACCGCATGATGAATAAAACCAGAGGCCTCTGAGCTTGAACAAGATACTCATATCACAACGTTATAAGTATTATCCTTGTAATTTTATGCTGAGTCTTGGAAATGAAGATGTCTCCAAAGGAAATGAAACATGTATTCCACAAAATAATACATAATTAAATGTGTGTGTTTGAGTCATCAGTCCATACACTGGTTTGATACAGCTCTCCATGCCACCCTATCATGTGCTAAACTTTTCATTTCTACGTAACTACTGCATCCTACATCTCCTCTAATTTGCTTGTAATATTCATACCTTGGTCTACCCCTTTTATTACCGTTCTTACCACCTACACTTCCTTCAAAAACCGACTAAACAAACCCTGGGTGTCTTAAGATGTGTCCTATCATTCTATCTCTTATTCTTGTCAAATTTAACCAAATCGATCTCCCCTCACCAATTCGATTCAGTATCTCTTCATTCCTGATTCGATCTATCCATCTCACCTTCAGCATTCTTCTGTAACACCACATTTCAAAAGCTTTTATTCTCTTTCTTCCTGAGCTAGTTATCGTCCATGTTTCACCTCCATACAATGCCACGCTCCACACGAAAATCTTCAAAAACATCTTTCTAATTCCTATATCAATGTTTGAAGTGAGCAAATTTCTTTTCTTAAGAAAGCTCTTCTTCGCTTGTGCTAGTCTGCATTTTATGCCCTCTTTACTATTGCCATCGTTAGTTATTTTACTACCCAAGTAACAATATTCATCTACTTCCTTTACGACTTCATTTCCTAATTTAATATTTCATGCATCGCCTGCCTTCGTTCGATTGCACTCCATTACCTTTGTTTTGGACCTATTTATTTTTATCTTGTACTCCTTACCCAAGACTTCGTCCATACCATTCAGCAGCTTCTCAAGATCTTCTGCAGTCTCAGATAAAATAACAATATCACCGGCAAATCTCAAAGTTTTGATTTCCTCTCCTTGGACTGTGATTCCCTTTCCAAATTTCTCTTTGATTTCCTTTACTGCCTGTTCTATGTAAACACTGAAAAGGAGGGGGGACAAACTGCAGCCTTGCCTCACTCCTTTCTGGATTGCTGCTTCGTTTTCAAAGTCCTCGATTCTTATTACTGCAGACTGATTTTTATACAGACTGTAGATAATTCCTTGTTCTTGGTATCTGATCCCAATCACCTTCAGAATCTTAAATAGCTTGGTCCAATCAACTTGATCGAATGCCTTTCCTAGATCTACGAATGCCATGTACGAGGGCTTGTCCTTCTTGATTCGATCCTCTAAGATCAGACGTAACGTCAGGACTGCTTCACGTGTTCCTACTTATCTTCTGAAGCCAAACTGATCTCCCAACTCACCTTCAACTTGTTTTTCCCTTCTTCTGTAAATAATACGTGTTAAAATTTTGCAGGCATGAGATACTAAACTACACTAATGGTGCAATAGTTTTCACATCTGGCAGCACCGGCTTTCTTGGGAATAGGTATAACAACATTCTGCTGAAAATCGGATGGGACTTCTCCCTGTCTCATACATCTTACACACTAAATGAAATAACCTTACCATGCTGGTTTCTCCTAAGGCAGTCAGTAATTCAGAGGAAATGTCATCAATTCCAGGTGCCTTGTTCTTATTTAGGTCTCCCAGACCTCTGTCAAAATCTGACCTCAAAATTTGGTCTCCCATTTCATCAGCATCAACAGCCTCTTCATGTTCCAGAACCAAATTATCTACATCTTCACCTTGATACAACTGTTTGATATGCTCCTGCCATCTTTCTGCTTTGTCTTCTTCCCCTAGAAGTGGCTTTCCATCTGAGCTCTTAATATTCATACACCTAGATTTCCTTTCTGCAAAGGTTTCCTTGATTTTCCTGTATGCAGCATCTATCTTTCCTAGGACCATACAACCTTCGACATCCTTGCACTTCTCCTTCAGCCAGTCTTTCTCAGCTACATTGCACTTCTATCCACTTCATTCTTTAATCGCATGTATTCTTTTCTGCCATTTCTAGCATTCTTGAATTTTCGTCGTTCATCAATCAATCCTAACATTTCTTCAGCAGCCCTGCTGACTTCATTTTTCATGACTATCCACTCTTCCTCTATTGAGTTTCCTTCAGCCTTTTCATTTAGTCCTTTTGCAACATGTTCCTTGAAACAATCCCCACACTCTTTTCTTTCAACTTGTCTAGATCCCATCTTTTTGCATTCTTTCCTTTCTTCAATTTCTTCAACTTCAGATGCCATTTCATGACCAACAAGTTGTGGTCAGAGTCCACGTCTGCTCCTGGGACAGTTTTGCAATCCACCACCTGGTTTCTGAATCTCTGCCTAATCATAATGAAGTCTATTTGATACCCTCCTGTGTCTCCAGGTCTCGTCCATGTATACAGCTATCGTTTGTGGTGTTTGAACCAAGTATCGGCAAGGACTAAATTATGATCAGTGCAGAATTCAACCAGCCGACTTCCTCTTTCGTTCCTTTGTCCCAGTCCGAATTCTCCTACTGTATTACCTTCTCTTCCTTGGCCTACCACTGCATTCCAGTCTCCCATCACAATTAGATTCTCGTCACCTTTTACATATTGTATTAAATCTTCTATCTCTTCATATGTTCCTACGATTTCCTCATCATCCGCTGAGCTAGTAGGCATATAGACCTGCACTATTATGGTGGGCATTGGTTTGGTGTCTTATCTTGACGAGAATAATTCTTTCACTATGCTGGTCATAGTAGCTTACCCGCTGCCCTATTTTCTTATTCATTATTAAACCATGACATTAAAAAGTGATGATCACCTGAGTATAGGTTTGTCAACATGGATATTGGAATAAAGTCAAGTTGATCAACATCAACCCAACCTCATAACGTCAACTCTCAACTGAATTACAGGAACTGCTGCTCTGGTAAAGTCAGTCAATTGAGTGTCTACATACTGCAGTGCCACCCCGTATTTTTAAGTCTCTTAATAAGAAACCGAGTATAAACCTGAGCAATACCTGTTTCTTCTTAAGCTTGGCAATCTGCGACTCTGCCTTGGCGATCTCGCGATCCACTTTACCGATCTGCTGCAGCAGCTCATCCTTGGTGGAGCGGAACGACGCATCCTCCTGCATGGAATCGGACGGTAGTGTAGGGGAGATGGCTTCCACTTGAGGGTTGTAGGCGGGCTGCTCCTGCAACAAAAGCATCCTCATACAATACTGTACACTAATACAAACTTGGGTCAGGCCTTTGTGTCCGAGCTGAGAAAGATTCACAGTGTTCTTCACAACCTGGAGCAAAGTTGCTATAGGGTTCAACGATTTCAGGTTTATTCTTAAATTAGAAAATTCAGATAATTTTGTACCAGAGCGTACAACGGTGAGAAGTACTATCCTCGTAGACACAAGCAAGCAGTGTGTCACCAGAGAGCTCTACCAAGTCTGTACACCACTGATGCACGCAAGTATTTTTCTGGCCGCCCTATCTTTCTTTTTTATAGCCATATTTAAAGACAATTCTTCACATTTTGCTCATCATATTCTATCACGGTTAAAAGTATTTTGGGTGGGTGGGTGGGTGGGGGAATATAATCAGTTAATGAAAAGGCAAAGATTAAACTCAAATAAACCAATCCCATGGTGTTACTGTCCTGATAGGCCTTGGCCTGCAAACAACAAGGTGGTACAGGGTCAGAGGGACAAACCCTATTGGCCATATTCCTGCCTTCCTAGACCAGGAGAGGACATTGAAGTACCCCTCGCATCGGGCAGGCGCACTATCCCTAGACTGTGCGACTATGAAAACAAAACCAAAAAAGGATCGTGTAAATTTCCAAAGGTCTCTCAAACCAGTTAGAAAAGCTGTGCTTGCCACAAACAATTCTACACTCTGAGGCCTACGGAAGCAGGAAGTGGAACTGGCTGCATTAACAAACAGGATTCGAATAATAACATTTTAAATCTAATTTGTATTTCTTTTACCGATATGAGACCAGCATATTTGAGCACCAGACTGAGTCGGGTTAAACCATGGGCTCAGCTCTACTAAGTAGGTCCACTATATTTAAAAGGAACATGAGGCATTACTAGAAATAGAGTAAGCTTCGCATTATTAGTGTGTCTGCATACTGTAGTAGGCTTCCTCTACGTTGAGTTGTTAGCAAATATAGCCGTTTGTTTTTCTACTGGTTTAACGTCGCACTAACACATCCAAGGTTTTCGGCGACGCAAGGATGGGAAAGGGCTAGGATTGAAAAGATAGCAAGCGTGGCCTTATTTAACAAACAGTCTGGTTTGAAAATGGGAAACCCTGTTCAGAGCTGCCGATGGTGGGATTCGAACCCATCATCTCCTGAATGCAAACTCACAGCTACGCGACCCTAACTGCACAGCCAAGTTGCTCGGTAATGTTGCTTCTGTGATAGCGTTATCTGTGTAAACTGAACATTTCTGTTGTTCATCAGCACGTAAGATCTTCAGTTCTCTCACATCACGGCAGAAAATCGATACAATAAAGCACACATTGCCGTAGAACGACTGCGAAATTGGCGACAGATTATGGAATAGGAGTATAGCAATTTTGTGCAGAACAGTGATAGCGGTGGACCTTCAAAAGGCCTGCATATAAAGAATCAGATGCCCCACTATTATGACTGCAGTTCAACAAAGGAACACGAGGTGAGAAGTAGTTTTCATCATAGTTACAATGTATACAGGGAAAGTAATGTTATTCCATCAATTTTCATTGAATTGTGGATATCTGTATTTATCAGTGTGTGGTTCTTTTTTTTTTTTTCTCCCTTCATCAGCCTGAATAACTGGCATTTTACTGAAACAAAGGTGGAAAAACTGTTCATCCTGGTGAAATAACACCGGAAATGGTATATAAGGAACATTATAGAGAGAAAGCAGGGGAGACTGTCTTCCACATGGACGGTGGTTTTCTGGTTCCAGTACATATTTGTGATGATGTAGGTGTGTCTGCACTTCAAGCAGTCTAGCGTGTTGTACTTTATCAAATGCCTTTTCATAATCGATAAAACATGCATGCGCATACATGTTCATCCTTGTTTGCAGTACAACACATCCCGTATCCCAAATCAGTACCTGAACCCTAATACTAGAGTGACAAATGTGAACTTAAGCCAATCGTTTGGAATTACGCCGGTTCTGTATACGCCATGTTCAAGAGTCAGTTGGAATGTCAATGCCAGAATACACCTGATCGGGCCCTGCAGCCTTACCACTATCGAACTCGCCGCACCTCTTTCTGAAAGAGGTTGGGACCATGCCGCGCTCCTCTGGTCTGGTCACCTCAAATAGCTGCTCAATATACGCCTTCCACAGCTTCAGCTTATCAGCTGTGTCCCCTTACAGTGGAGGCACCGAGGAGATCAAGAGTGTACGACAGTACAAGTCCCTTGGTTGTATTCTGAACGAACAATGGAGGGCTCATCCAAAAGATCAATGCATGACACCTTCATTAAAATGAAGTTCCTCAGCAACTGCAATCTCAATCTAGCACACGAGGGCGAAATGCTGGCAACCAGAAATGAGTTAGCTGGAAAATTTATAATGTCCATTAACGGACCATTTATACTGGTAATATTAATTTACTCATTCAGGACAAATATTTCAGGTTCCCTATGGAAATTAATATCCATATCTATATTACAGATGTAAGGCTGTGAGTGGTCAGGGGCTATGTACCAGGTGTCCACAATTAGACTGTGTTCGGTGCAGCACAGCATGGGTGGTAATAATCTTAGGAGTCTGAAATTTCGTAGCTATGCTAACTAAGCAATGCTCTCGTGAATTATGCCACAACAAATACTAGTTCCAAGTCTTGTCATCAGGTGTAAATATGGTGCTGTGAAAAGTGGCAGGGTGGCAGAAAAAGGCAGGAAAGGTAAAACACATGATAACTGTGGTTTCAGCATGTTTATTAGGATTCCTGGTTACAAACACTGTTCAATATGGCCTCCCCAACTCAGCAACGTGCTGCATCTGTAACACCGCACGGTCGACAGTTTCCCGCAGCATATCCGGTGAAATCAGAGCGACATTTTGTCATATGCTAGCCTTTAGATCAGACGGAAACTGGATATGTCCCTGATAACAAGAACCTTCAAATATTCCCACAATCAGAAGTCACATGCATGGATTTAGGTTGGGGAATCTTGAAGGCCACACATCTGAAAAATGCCTAGAGATGATGCAGTCGTTACTGAAAGTTTCTAGCAGCAAATCTTTCACCTGATGAGCGACGTGTAGTGTTGCCCCATCTTGCACGAAAATAACGGTGTTGTCAAAGCTATGTTCTTGCAAAGTTGGAATCACATATTGCACAAAAAGGTCCCTATAACGTGCAGATTTCACTGCACACCTAAGAGGCCCATGAGGGGTCACCTTATCAAAAAAGAAAAAGACCAAGAATGAAGGAGCTTGTTAACCACACCAGTCAGTAATGTAAGCTGAATGCAATGGTTGTTCCTGTACAACACTGAACGAGTCGAACCCCATATGCGACAGTTCTGTGTGTTCATTGCACCTTCAAGAGTAAAATGTACCTCATCGCTCCATAGAATATTCCCCGGCCACATGTTGTCCACTTCCAAGTGTACCAAAAACGGAAGGGCAAAGTCAAGGCATTGTAAAACATCTTGGGGTTTCAATTTGTAAACAGTATGAAGTTTCTAGAAATACCAGTGTAAAATGCACCGCAAAATCTTGTGAACTGTTGACTGGGGAAGCGACAATTCAGGTGACATACATAGAACATACTGATGAGATGTCAAGTACAAAACAAAAACATCACTGGTGTCCAGTTGGCCATTTCTATTCTGTACAATACTAAATACAATCTAATACGTTGTTTATTTCCAGAAATTCAGTACAGATGGCAAAGCAAGTGACTGAATGGATGCAAACAAAAATGGGCCAACCATCATTTTCTTAAACTGGAAAAAAGAAAAAAATCTCACTGATGGAAAAAACGTATTTTAGGAAGATAAATTAACATATTTTTTTGTTTTCATCGGAAAGGTGTAGCTTTAATTTAACATAAACAACTTTAACCATTTTATTGATTATGACAACAGGGATGATCATTGAAGAAAGGTTCCTCAAAAGATAGCTGGTTGTCGTCATGGGGTAGGTGCCAGGGGACTTGAAATAATGTACTATTGGCATCTGCCTGGAGGGAATGCGGAAAAACCCAGAGTAAAAAACACACTTAGGATAGCTGCTGTCAGCTCGTCAGTCCTCTTGTGGTGAACGGAACACAAAACACTGGGCTAGAACTCGAAAACACAAAATTCTTTTAACATTTTTCAGCGATAATATTATACACACATTTATAAGCTTTTTTTTTTAACGTCAGTTCACCTTTGTATGTTAACGACTAACTCTTTTCTTTTCCCAGTTTCTGGCATTCTTTCCATTGGTAGAACTCTGATTATGTTCACATAAATTATCACCACTTTGAAAAGAAGCCATCTTCACTTCGTTTGCAAACAGACAATTTGGCCAATAAGAAATGTCCATATAACACGTCATAATTTACATTAATTTTTTGCACTGAATACTCTTCCAAGAGAATGCATTATTAAAATGAAAATAATACCTGCATTTTTTGTTCTGTTTTGAGTTAACATCGTACCAAAACGGACATGTATCATGGACCGATTTTGCAATTTTGCCAAGATGATTTAGATCTCCCAAGAACTTTGAAGCCTCTCCTGGTGCTAGCCCAGTTCAGTAGGTGGCAGCATATAACTCAATTTTGACAAATCTGATGGTTGATTGGCCTGATTCAATTCATAAACAAGTGAGGCAAGTTGCGCAGGTATAAGAGGGTGGCGCGAACTACAAGGATCTATACTTGTCGGAAAATACCAGAAAATGTGATAAAGGAAAAGATAATGTTGAATAATATACTATCAAGTTTAATAAAATAGAATGTAGCAAAGAGTGACTAGATTAGGAAAGACGAGGAGAAATGGCCTGGTCCTGAGCAGTCATCCATCAAAAGAGAAAATAAAAATGTATTTTCGGCATTTTATCACAGTTCCAATAAACTGTCAACACCGGTACATCATCATGTCATCAAAAAGATGATACATACATACATACATACATACATACATACATACCCCACGTCGTTCCATCTTAAGCGATGGGTCGGCGAACGGGGCTTAAAACAGGTTACCTATTATTCTCAGTTCAATACAAACTTAAAAATGAAATTCTTAAATTTAAATCAAGCAGATGAGAAAACACTACTGATCTAAAAATATGTGACTCACCATTTAATGAACTGTGAAGTCGACAGCACCAAAACAAAAGTGACTGCTATTTAACCAACCTCCACGCTGAGCATGTTCACTCACGTCTTATAGGACAGTTCAGAAGCGACCTTCGACGACACTTCTGGAACAGAACCACTGTCCAACTGTAGACTAAGGACAGGATAGTTTGGTGCACATACAGTCAGTAACAGTTTTGTTCGAACAGCTGGAATGACAATACAAATTGCTTGTTTAGTGAAATAAATATATACTCTCATTTGTTTGCACTTTTCTGGAAGTCGAAATAGTTCGAACGTCGCTTCTGAACTGTCCTATAAGATGTGAGTGTACATGCTCAGCGTGGAGGTTGGTTAAATAGCAGTCACTTTTGCCACGTCCAATTGGATTTAAATCTGCTGACTGAGGAACTTTCCAAATCAGCTAGGGTTTTACAAGTCTCATGTTGAAACATGTAATTACTGTAAAAGCCCTTTTTTGGGCACTATATTTCAAGTTCCCCGCCAGTATGTGATTATACACAGTCCTCGATGAAGTGCAGATTTACCATTCCATGAGAGGACAAGAGAATAGAACCTCCTCCATGATTCATTGTTAGCTAGTAGGCCATGTTAGGCTTCCTCAAAACTCTGTAGCTTCCATCCAAACCAAAATTATTTATTTTTGCCTCATCCGACTACATATTTGATCCCACAAGTCTTGACCAAAAACATGCTCCTTCGCGAACGTCGATCTCTTCAATATATTTGTTGCAGTAAATTAAGTCTTCTTGCATTGAAGTCGGCCACGATATCCATTTCTCCACAACACGACGTATAGTCTGGTTAGAAAGTTCCTTCAGTAATTGTGTACAACAATGTGCAGATTTCATACACTTAACATAGAATCACGTCTAATTTGATGCAAATGTACGTTTCATCCCTTCCACCTCTCCTGGTTTCCGTCTGAA
Source organism: Anabrus simplex (assembly GCF_040414725.1). NCBI lineage: Eukaryota > Metazoa > Arthropoda > Insecta > Orthoptera > Tettigoniidae > Anabrus > Anabrus simplex. The sequence continues at coordinate 220,454,869 of NC_090279.1, read as the reverse complement.
ATTCTTCCACGCATCCTCATATTTAAATTTAATGACGATCGGCTATATACTGGATTGTCTAATGCGTTTTACGAACAATCGTACTTATTTCCTATTAAGGGCAAGCTGAACAATTAATGTCTACAGGTCGTCCGAGAGATCTCTTCTCGTACCAGTTTCATTGGAATGTAAACAAGTAGATACAGGCAAGGCTGAGGTACAACAGGGACTGAGAGGTGGAACTTGTAAGTGTACGAATAGAAATGTTGTAAAGGAAGCTCAGTTTTGTGCGTTCTGAGATTGTTCGTATATTTTCTGGTGATATGTAATATTTTAGTTAATGTATTAAACATAGGCGTCATACTTGATCAGGTTTCTACCAGAAAATTGTGGATACATATATATTGTTTTCACAAAAGAGCCGAATGTTATTCACATTCCAGATGTACCGGTACGAACAACACTGTTATTAATTGGGACGATGGAGAAAACTACCCTGTCTTCATAATGTTCACAGCTTGTGGAACGCCATTTTCAGGTTAGATGAAAGGAGAGTCTCGCCACGCCGGCAAGACAAGAGCTGACTACTTCTTACCGATGTTGGATAAATTCCGATTTGAATCCATATTTCTAACAAATGGAAGCAATGTGGCAGTAATAGCAATGGTTAGATCATCATGTAAACACATTTCCTGCGGCGCTCCTTGTTTGTAGATAACGAGGGGTGCCACTGACCTTCACCGTAGTAGAGTACACGTAAGGATTAGAGACGAGAGGAGAGGAGAGGGGAAAAAAAAAAGTGTGTGGGGAATGGAGGGGAGCAGTAGGCAACGTCAACAACCGTGCGGCCCGGTAGCCATTTTAGTTGGTGACACAAGACTTACGTAAGGTCCACTGACTTTGAATAATATTATTCACTACCGTACTATTCTTCGTTACTACAAATTTCCAATAAACAATGTACGACAATATACGTTACTTTCAACACCAATGTAACAAAGGGTTACACTGGGGTAACGAAGGACCGGCGGCGACGATGACGATAATAATAATAATAATAATAATAATAATAATAATAATAATAATAATAATAATAATAATAGGAACACAACTTGTAATAGAAAGGGAGATCACACTTCAGAAAACTGGACCGTATGACCGTATACATGAGACAAACCTAACGATGGTCATATTAGGAAAACCTTGATGGAAGACATTCTACTCCTCTCCTGCGCGAAATATAACGCTGGAGGCAGTACAATTTAATTCCTCTAAGACATCAGCACCTCGTAAGTAAAACGTCTGCCATAGCACAATGTGGCACCGCTCTCAACAAGACAGCATTGTTTCGGAATAGATTGATCATATTAAATAACACCAAAAAAAAAAATCATAGCAAACTGAAAACGCACACGCATTATTCAGTGACGAGAGCAAAGTTCATTTGCCTTATATGGACTTCGCTCCAATAAAGATAATTATTTCTCGTTTTACAAGTTGTGGGTTCGTCCTCACTACATATAATTTGAAATATGGTTAACCAACAGTTCACTCATAGACCATAAAAAACTGAACAAGTTACTTCAAGAAGGCTGAGATTGTTATTTCTGTAATGACGCCGATTTCCAATAAGTTCTATGTTTTAAAAAAAACTAAATATAAATAATTTATGTTAAGCAATATATTTTATACATTATAACCATATCGAAAATATTATCCAAAATAATATGAGATAGTTAACCAGAATATTATTGGAGTAAATCATTGTTTAACTAATCTGGACCATTACAACTCCAACCTTTTCGCTCTACTTCATTCTGGCATCTGCAGTCTCTATAGGCCCGTTTATACGCGGACAGTAATTTAGGAGTAACTACATTTTAAACTTTATTTTAAGTGCAGCGTGTGAACTGCGACTTTAGTGGTAAGTAAACGATTAAGTAACAATTTAATCAAGTGGAATAGAATTTCATCTACTTTTCTTTTCGAGTATACCTCCCAGAAGCCGCGCGCGCACCCATCGGAGTAGTGGGGGAAGCAGTGTACTTACCAAGTGTAAACAGGCGCAATGTAGTAAAGTTCATAAGTTGTGGGTGAAATTACGGAGTTGATCATCCCCGAGAGTTCGTTTTCCTTTCGATCGTTCGTTCTAACTGCTGAGAACAATGGCTACATAGGCATAAGACACACACAAGCATATATCATCATTATAGACCGTCATAAATTTCAGCGATCAGTCTGCAAGCCTCTGTAACACTCTAAAATTAATTAGTGAATACGTTGGTCACGAGTAGCTTTGGAATACTAAAATGCACTGTGCACTGCACATGATAGTATCTCTCTTTTGTATCAAAGGTTCAACTTTATGCAGTAACTCATTATTAAATATTACTTCTGACATTGGCAAGGTTAACAAATAAATTATGGTATTCGCTTTACATTCCAGCAACTACTTTTACGGTTCCAGGAGAGGGGAGGTGCCGGAATTTTGTTCCGCAGGAGTTTTTTTTTTTTTTACGTGCCGACACGAGGCTGACGTATTTGAGCACCTTCAAATATACGTGGTGAGAGAGAGTACTTGATCATTACAACTTCTTCCAGGTCTAAATCCTGCAACATCTCTCAAATGTAGCTGCTGAAGTTAAAACTAGAAATAATATTCTTCAGAAACTTGCTGGTACATCATGGGGAGCCAATACTCATGTTCTAAGACCAATAGCATTAGCCTTATCATATTCTGTTGCTGAATACTGCTGCCCCTCTTGGATCAATAGTGTTCACACTAAGAAGATTGATGTACAACTCAATCAGGCAATGCCCATAATCACGGGATACAATCGGAGCACAAACACGCTATGGCTTCCTGTTCTCAGCAATATTCCCCCTCCAGCCCTAAGAAGATCAGAAGCTCTCCTAAAGGTTTGGAAAAACATTCAGCAGAACCCCCAACTACCCATCCATCAAGATATTACAAACACTGAACATCAATGACTGAAATCAAGGAAACCACCCTGGCGTACAGCAATAGATCTTGAAAGAACTTCTTTTCATGTTAACAGTTCATGGAAAGCCCAGTGGGATCAGTTTTCAGTAGTCAACAAACATCAAGTCGAGAATCCTTCTAAACGCGTATAAGGATTTAACCTTCCAAGGCGACAGTAAAGAATCATCAATTGGATAAGAACTGGACAAGGCAGATGTGGTTATCTATTGTGCAAATGAGATTAGACTAGCTCTGCAGATTGTGACTGTGGTGCCTCTTCTCAGTCAATCCATCCATCTTGTTGCTGACTGCCAAATTCGAGCTTTCAAAGGAACGCTAATGGACATTCACCGCACATCGGATGAAGCAGTTGATTGGGTCAAAATACTAGACCTAGAGTTGTAGTATTGTACGGACTTGTGACTACAAACATTTATCCTGAAACTATATATATGTACATACATTCATCATACGATAAATAAATAAATAACCTTCAAATACCACTGGACTGAGCCAAGTTGGGGTCAGAAGGCCAGCGCTCTACTGTCTGAGCTGCTCAGCCCGGCTATCAACGAATATTCCTGTCAATCCTCCTCGGCTAATTATTTGAAAAGAATTGTACTTGTTCCGGCATAATTCCTTCTGGTTATCCGTTTTCACCCCTAAGTTCAGACACCTAACCCTCAATTTCCTCTAAAATGCCATCTAACACACAACGAATAACGTCACTAACAAGTTTTACTGCCTGTTAATGGCCGATCATCTTATCTTTGATCTAGTTGACGACGCAAAAACGACTGAATCAACTGACTTGAGTGACAAATGGCTGCCTTACGTTGGCTGGTTTACACGTAGACAGTGTTTAGTATAGAAGTAAGTGGTAAGTTACTACTTTAGCTAGTTTAAACGTAAGACAGCGTTTAGCACAGTGGTAAATGGCAATATCTCACTCAAGACAGTTGATTCAGTCGTTCTTGCATTGTCAACTAGATCAGAGATAAGATGGACGGCCATCAGCAACGTGTAAAAACTTGTTAATGCCGTCATTCATTGCATGTCAGATTAAAATTTAGAGGAAGTTAAGGATTAGGTGACCAATTTAAGAGAAATGAAAATGAATAAGCAGAAGGAATAATCTCGGAACAAGTACAATTCTCTAAATAATTAGCCAAGGAGGATCGACAGGAATATAGTGGACGCCGCTTAGTATTATCACTCTGGAATGCAGATTTGTTGATAACATTAACCGATTGATAAAAGTAGGCAAAAAATAAAAAAATCATAGGTAGCCCACTGTATTTATTCATAACCTACGTGCACTACAATGAAAAAGATACCAGTACACAGTACTGCAATACAGTTAACTGTTTTCAGCTATTTAAAATAGTTTCTAAATGTTGTTTTCTTCTGGTTGTCTCTCAAAAGTCCACTGACCTACGCTGAACACCTCGTCGCAAGGCACCTAGCGCCAGTCGCATTTCAGGATTTGTTGGTGTTCGGAAAGTTTCGGCAACATCGTCATCATCAGCATTGCTGTTTCCTGCTCCGTATTCTTCACCTCTCATATCTAATTTTGCGGAAGTAACTGCCCCATGTGTCGTCTTCTGTATGTTTCCCTTAAGTAATGACGCCCTCATCAATGTTCATCCATTCCTGAAATTCATCTTCCGTTAAGCCTGTTGGACAAAGTTCAACATTCTCCTCTACTTCTGGTAACTCTCTTAAAAGTCACCCATGTCGGAAACAGTTCCTTATTGTATGACTAGAACATGCAGGGCACCTAGAAGATTGATTGTTTTGGCAAGGGTGTTGACACCAGTTTTATGTGTCCCCTATGTTTTCTAAGATTCTTGTGCGCATATGGCAATAATACGCTTTCATGGTGCGAATGATTCCTTGATCACATGGTTGAATTAATGAAGTCGTATTCGCCGGCAATAAAACCACACTGGTGTTCTTGAGGTCACAATTCGCAATGTGTGATGCACAGTTGTCAACCAGCAAAACTATTTTACGGTTCAGCGTATTATCCCACTTCAGTAGCCATTCTCTGAAAATCAGGGCAGTCATCGATGCATTAGAGTTCGAATGATAGTCCACTGGAAACTTACTGATGCCTTTAAAACAACAGGGGTTCTTACTTTTCCCAATCACTAACAGTCTTTTCTTTTCACCAGACATACTTGCACAACATAAAACTGATACTCGTTCCATGAAGGTTTACACAGCCTTTAGCACTTTCATTTCTGAACAAGTAAGTGTGTTCAGGCAAGGCACGATAATTCAAGGCAGTCTCATCAGCATTATACACACACTCGAAGGAGAATTCAGAAGAAATTTTAGGCCATTCCTCTTCTATCCATCTCTCATCAGCGACAGAATCAGCGTTGTTCAGCTCACCATCCATTCGTTTGTACAGTATATTTTCTGGTTTCTTCCAACGGTGAAACCATCCATCCATTGCCACGAAATTATTTTTTCCCAACTTTCTTGCTAGTTCTTCAGCCTTTTGCCGCATCAGAGGACTGCCAACTCGAGAATATTTCTCAAGAACATTTAAGATCCAAGGTTTTAGAGCTGATTTAACTTGACCATCTTTTCCACCACGACTTCACTTACAGTTGAAGTTTTTGTTTTCTTTTTTCTGCCTTAAAAATATTGTCTTGATTTTTCAATGGCTTGCACAGAAGAGGTTCCGAAATTCATAACTCCACAGCAACACTGCGTTGGCTCATTTTAGGCAATTTGCCATAACATTCTATAATTGAAAGTTTCTCTTTAATTGCTGTGTCTTTACATTTGCTTTCCACATTAGCCATCACTGCACTACAAAGCTAAGAACTTCACAGTGCGAAAGCTTTAGTAAGACTCGAGTGAGTGGTCCTTGTCTAAACTAACATAAGTGAAGAAATAAAAGAGAAAGTGTATGCGGGAGGATTACCATCTGTGCTGACAGGTTTTCCACCGTACACCTGCTATAAAAGATGAGATGTGAAAGTGCCCTTGAAGACAGGTGCAGTGTAAAAACAGGTTTTTAAAGGTTGGGAGCGTTTTCTTTGTATGCCCTCTACTCGCATACTTGAGAACAAAATACTTGAAAACAGTCCGACTCGTTGGCTGAACGGTCAGCGTACTGGCCTTCGATTCAGAGGGTCCCGGGTTCGATTCCCGGCCGGGTCGGGGATTTTAACCTTCATTGATTAATTCCAATGGCACGGGGGCTGGGTGTATGTGTTGTCTTCATCATCATTTCATCCTCATCACGACGCGCAGGTCGCCTACGGGAGTCAACTCGAAAGACCTGCACCTGGCGAGCCGAACATGTCTTTGGACACTCCCAGCACTAAAAGCCATACGCCATTTCATTTTTTTACTTGAAAACAAATGCGATAACAAACCAAATTGATGATCACAGTAAACAGCGTCCACTGTATTTGTTAACTGCCAGACCGAGTGACTCACTTAACTTGACAGGTTCGATACTGACTCAGTCCGGTGGTATTTAAAAGTGCTAAAATGCGTCCGCTCGTGTCGGTAGATTTACTGGTACATTAAAGAACTCCTGCAGGACAAAATTTCAGCATCTAGGCGTCTTTGAAAACCGTAAAAGCTGTTTGCCGGACGTAAAACAAATAACATTATTTACGGTATATGTTAACCTTGCAAATGTCAAAAGTAACATTTTATAAGTTACTGCATAAAGTTGAACCTTTGATACAAAAGACAATGCGTAGTGCACTTTAGTATTCCAAAGACACTCGTGCTGAACGTATTCACTAATGAATTTCAGAAGTTATCTTTGGTCCATGTAGCCAGTGTACTCAGTAATTAGAAATAACTATCAAAAGAAAAATGAACTCGCAGTGATGATCAACCCCGAACTTCACTCACAATTTATTAACTTGATAAAATTGCGCCTGTTCGCACGTGGTAAGTAGCAAGTACAGTGCTTCCCCCACTACTCCAATGGGTGCGCGCGGAGCTTGTGAGAAGTCTACTTGAAAGGAAAAATAGACGGGATTCTATTCCACCTGACTAAATTGTTACTTAATTGTTTACTTACCACTTACCACTAAAATCATAGTTCACAAACTGCAAGTCATTCAAAATTAAGTTAAAAATTTAGTTACTACTAAATTACTGTCTATGTGTAAACCGCCCATTTAAGGCTGTAACTAACAAGGGAACATACACAAAGGTGAAGTCGCCGATCGCGATGAAACTTAGCAAACACATTGAGGTACATGTAAAAACAAAGCCAGCATCAATTTTAGGCGCCAACATTCATTAGCGCGTTAACTAAGGGACCTAAAAGTTGCGACATTTCAAGTTCCGCGCGATCAGCGATGAATACCTGCTGGCCAATGCTAAGCCGGCACACACACTTCCCGTCTGGAGACACAGCCTCTGCACCGCCTTTTACCCTCCAAGTGGTTCTCCCCGGCACGTTCCCCTCCCTTCTCCTCGCGCTGGCCGGCTGCTTGGCTGTGGAACGAGACCGGCGCTATATTTTGCTTCTTTACGTACTATAATTATTGAAATCCTTTAAATCACGTTCCGTTTCACATATAATGATAATAAATAACCTAAACGTATTTACTAATATTTTATGCAAATGTTATATTTTCATTCCTGCTAATTCCGGTGAGTTGCCAATTCGTGGGTACAACGCCGAGTTAAGCACCATCGGGCGTGGACAAACGTGGTATAAGGTACCGCGTCCGACCTAGGCTTAAATTATTATTTACGTCTGAAACACCTTGAAGCTGTCGGTAGTGTCATTTAGAGTGGACATACATATGAAATTTATTAAAATAAATCACCCACCTTGAAACAACATTACATATCCTTTTATTTAAAGAACTTACGTGCCCGGGTAGAGGATCGCAATGAATGTAATGAGATGTTTTACCTCGGCATATCAAAATATGGTTACAGGTCCAGACCTTCTTTTCATGTCCACTCCCCTACCCCCATTTTGTGTACGCTATCAGTTGTGTCATAACGAAACGAAATCGCGAACAACAGCAATTATAAACTCCGAGTTAGAAACTGCTGGTATTTCCCGTATTACGTACTCTGGTATAAGGAATCTAGATAGAATGTTTTTATTTGTGCTTGTATTGAACGATGTATTTATGTTTTGCAGTGGAAGGCACAACACATTTCAATTGCAGCCATGGTTGTCGAACATAAATCAATTAAATACATAGACAACTTTGATATGAGTATGACATGGAATGATTGACGTAATAAGCAACGTCTTTAAAAAGAACTAAAGATGTGCATTTATATATGACCGAGCTCGATAGCTGCAGTCGCCTAAGTGCGGTCAGTATCCAGTAATCGGGAGATAGTGGGTTCGAGCCCCACTGTCGGCAGCCCTGAAGATGGTTTTCCGTGGTTTCCCATTTTCACACCAGGCAAATGCCGGGGCTGTACCTTAATTAAGGCCACGGCCGCTTCCTTCCAATTCCTAGGCCTTTCCTATCCCATCGTCGCCATAAGACAGATCTGTGTCGGTGCGACGTAAAGCAAAATAGCATTTATATATGCAATAGATATATCATAATCACAGGCAGAGCTGTAGTCCTACTTACTCGTACTTTTGCGCTATAGCTGACAGAGGTCTATGTATTCAACAAGTAGGCATATTAAAGTATCACACTACAGTCTTCTGGGTAAAATGGCAGTTACATACGTAAAAGTGTACATGGCTATTGTACGAACTGGTACAACAACAAAAAATTACAAGGCACCACAATAAATGACTCCATATACATTACATCGGGCAAACTCCTCGTCAATAATAGTAAACAAAAACAATTTATGGTCTATTCGACACATTACAAAATAGTGAAAAGACGACTGAAACAAAACACAATTAACAACAGGCACCATACTTTTCTCAAGGGACGTATGCTTTACAATAGTGGTGTTCCTCGTAGAAGTGTGCGACGCACAAGTCCTTTGTACACCACGCACATTTGACAAAACCAGTATTCGGGCACAAAGAACATACCAAGCCAACACTGTCAAAGGAATACACTACCGGGTGTTCGAATTGTCCAGGATGATCATCAAGGTACCCACTGCGGTACCACGAGTATTTCCACATGTTTATGAATCGAGGAGATGTCAGCTGGAAATGTAACAGTGATTGCAACTTTAAGATGGTGTTACGGTGATGCAGCACGATGCCGGTATTCATAAGTCGCAGCCCGGAATACATTCGTCTGATGTATGTTTTCCAAATCCGAAACCCATACACGTCAAATGGCTGACAAACGGCTGTAGCGCCGGCTGGAATCTTCATAACTTCAACTTCCGTGCCATGAACAAGCGCATTATGGCCAGAGAAAGAATCTAACGATAAAATATTTTGTCCATCGGGTAAACTTGGTTTCAAGATGTCATTATACCAGCTCTGAATTTCTGCTTTGCCCATCTTTCCAGACGTGGTGCACACGACATGAATATTTTCGTGTGAAAATATTCGTTTCTTAACAAGGGAACCAAAAACGCCATTTCTTTCCTTTAAAACGATTAGCAACGGGGAGAGTAGCTCACCTTCTGCTGACATGGTAGGCATAATCGTGTAGCTGTGCGCAGTAGAGGGAATTGATTGGACCACCGTGCTAATCGACTTTTCTCCTCGGCGCGCTAATGTTCTGCCGGTGTACATTTCCAAATTAAAGCCGCTTTGGTCGCTGTTAAAAACATGTGATGGGCTGTATAACTGTATTTTTTCTTTTACGTTTTCCACAAACATTTGGGCTTCCGCCATAACGTCACTTTCCTTATCAAGTTTTCTCGTTGTTGTCACGACAGTAATTTTTCGGGATGTGATCCCAAATTTCTTTTTGAAGTCGTACACCCAGCGTGAGGACGCTTTAAAGTCATGGAGCACTTTGCATTGCCCAGTGTTTGATTGTGGCGTCATGGATGGTAGACGTACGGTACTCCGCGTCAAAGTTTTTCTTGCAATCCATCGCAATAAGACCAAATTTGTCTCGGAGAGAGCCTCCTTCATCCACAACTTTTTTCCAGGCGGAGAGCTGTGACACACTATGTAAACGACGGAAGTGCTTTTGCACAGTTGTAAATTTAAGATTTTTCCGTTTTCCACTCCTCCAGAAGTTGATTGCTCTTGTTTTATACTGTAAGTCTACGGTGTCCGCCGAACTGGCACTGTCTTGGCTTCGTCCCGGTTCTGGCTCGCTATATTCAATATCCTTTTCGGTTTCCTCCGACTGATCAGACTTGTACGTCAAACTTGTAACGTCCTCCAAATAGAGACTGTCACCTTGAAGACAGCAACTTATAAGCTCTGAAAAAAAATTAAACAAATAACTAAAATACATGTTGTTATGTGTATATGTATTGACAGGAACAACGGAGAACACAACTCTTCGTTTAAAAACAACGAGAGTGTTATCGGTAATGAAATGAAATGTCGTATGGCTTTTAGTGCCGGGATATCCCAGGACGGGTTCCGCTCGCCAAGTGCAGGTCTTTCTATTTGACACCCGTAGGCGACCTGCGCGTCGTGATGAGGATGAAATGATGATGAAGACAACACATACACCCAGCCCCCGTGCCGTAGGATTCAACCAATTAAGGTTACAATCCCCGACCCGGCCGGGAATCGAACCCGGGACCCTCTGAACCGAAGGCCAGTACGCTCACCGTTGAGCCAGCGAGTCGGACAGAGTTATCGGTATCAACATATCATAAACCTACAATTTCACATGCAGCGCAAAAGACCACGCTTCAAGCTACGTTATTACGGCCTATGTCCGCAGTGTGACATCTCCCCGTGAGCGTCAAAACCTATTTGACAATAGTTGACTGCTTAACACTCACCCTCAATCGCGTCATAAAGCTGCAGCTCCCGAAAGTTCAGCAGACCGTCTTCACCGTGACTTCCGTGCTTTGCTTGAAGATGAAAAATAATTTTTGACACGCTCAGTGACATTGCCCTTAAGGACTCGTCGCAAACGTTTTCATAAATATTTCATAAAATGTACACTGCCCATACAATGTGGAAATTCCAAGGGAGAGCTATGAGGACGGCTGATAGCGTACGCAGTGTAGCACAGGTTCTGTTCGACAGCTAAGCAGACGGCAGCGCGGGGAGAGGGAAACGAGTGGTGCTGAACCAGGCCGTGCGAGGGGAGGAGGAGCAGAGGTGTGGCACAAAGCAGTGTTCCGGCTAAGCATTGGTCAGGAGGAATTCATCGCTGTTCGCGCGGAACTTGAAATGTCGCAACTTTTAGGCCCCTTAGTTAACGCGTTAATGAATGTTGGCGCCTAAAATTGATGCTGGCTTTGTTTTTACATGTACCTCAATGTGTTTGCTAAGTTTCATCGCGATCGGCGACTTCACCTTTGTGTATGTTCCCTTGTAAGTGCTACTCACAGGCAATTGCAAACGACCTCATTCACCATCATTACGATTCTGTACCTCACAGTATTCCCAACCATATGCCCTATACAACTGTAAAATAGCATTTTAAATAAGAAATTTAGGGCCAGCATTGACCCAAAATACTGGAAGAAAGACCCTTGGTTCCTTGATCTGATTTACAGAGGGACTGAAAGCAAGCTCGGGAGAGGGGAGGGAGAATACAAGTTAGGCCTTGGGAAAAGATGCCACTTTATTCCAATAATACTACTGAAATGAAATGGCGTACGGCTTCCAGTGCTGGGAGTGTCTGAGGACGTTTGGCTCACCAGGTGCAGATCTTTTGATTTGAAGCCCACAGGCGACCGGCGGCGCGTCTTGATGAGGATAAAATGATGATGAAGACGACACATACACCCAGCCCCCGTGCCAGCAAAATTAACCAATGATGGTTAAAATTCCCAACCCTGCCAAGAATCGAACCCGGGACCCCTGTGACCAAAGGCCAGCACGTTAACCATTTAGCCATGGAGCAAGATAATAATAATAATAATAATAATAATAATAATAATAATAATAATAATAATAATAATAATAATAATAATGCTCAAGAACAAATATGAGAATTACAGAAACAAGCGGCCAACATAGGACTGCAAATATCATTTGAAAAAACAAAGTTCATGATAAACATCATTAATGCCCCTCAAAATATCACAATTAACAATAACATAATATCACGGACAGATTGCTTTAAATACCTGGGAGAATGGATAACAAACAACACAAAAGAAATGGTAGCTAATGATATAAGTGTTTGCTATACATTGCACCGACACAGACATTTCATATGGTGACAATGGGACAGGAAAGGCCTAGGAATGAGAAGGAAGCGGCCGTGGCCTTAATTAAGGTACATCCTCAGCATTTGCCTGGTGTGAAAATGGGAAACCAAGGAAAACCATCTTCAAGGCTGCCGACAGTGGGATTCGAATCCACAACCTTCTGCATGCAAGGTTACAGCTGCACACTCCTAACCGCATGATATAAGAGTAAACAAAATAGAAAGGATGTTTCATATGACAAAATATATATATATATATATATACACACACACAATAAGAAATCTTTATGCTGGAACTTGAAATTAAGACATTATCAAACGGGGGCCCGGCCAGAAATATTATATGCAACAGAAACTCTTAAACTTACAAGAAATGGGGATCTTGAAAAATTAGAAATAGTTCAAAGAAGAATTTTGAGAAAAATACTGGGACCTATAAGAAACAACAATGCCGAATTTTGACTACAATCTCAAACAGGGAGCTATATTTAAAACTTGAAAAACTGACAACTGTAATGAGGAAAAGGAGACTTCAGTTCTTTGGACACATTTATAGAATGAATAACAATACACTAACTAAACTAATCTTCAACTTATTGAACAATTACAAATCCAAACCAACGTGGTTCATTGAAATTAAAGCATATAAAAAAGGCTGGAATTAAAATAGATACGATAGAAAACAGAACATGTTTCACAGAAGTAAACAAGGGCAGGATTTGTGGAGAGAAAGAAATCAACAACTGGAAGAAAATGGACTCAAGAAGAAAACTAACATTCTCAGAAAATGAAAGTTTGGAAACGAAGAAAGTTGAATGTTAAGAAAAGTAATTAAAGTTGATTTATTGTTCCCTCAAAAGGGTTATTTGAATAATAATAATAATAATAATAATAATAATAATAATAATAATAATAATAATAATAATAATGTTATTGGCATTACTTCCCACCCTTGCCAGTTTTCAGTAATGCAGCCATCAGCTTGGGTTTGACACGTGCAACTGGCGAGGAGTGTGCGACGTCAGTGGACTCTAGTGTGCCAAGCACCCTGCTTATCTTCCTTATCACAAATACGTTTATGTTGTAATATATTATTTTCACATGAAAAACACTAAGACATTGCATAAAACACTAAATTGTAAATATAGAAACCTACTTTGAAAGCCAGAATAGTGAAACCTTTTGTTAATAAGTATAAATATCTTTTTAAGTGTTCCAATATACAGGAAATATTTATATTTACAGCTCTCAGTTACTTGAAAGAATTTTAAATGAGCGCCCTATGCAAATGTATTTCTCTAATTTTTATTTGATTCAGAAAAAGTGGGAAAGTTTTGGGAAGGAACTCTTCCTTTTTTTCAACAAGTGCCTAATAGTAATGATTGTAAATCACTTTTAAAATGAGAGGGCAGAAAATGTTCAGAGAATATACGTGCAATTTTACACCTTAAAAACATATTTTCTTTTACAAAGATCTACCCATTGTTTTTGTGGAGTTTGGTCTTTTGCGAAGTACAAAAGGACAACTTAAGTTTCTTTGCGTTGTTGGGATGATTTGTACAGCCTGCAACCGCACAGCAGGCACTTTAACAGCACAAACACGACATATACACTGAAATTCACGTCACTCACGAATGATAGCACGAGGTTAAAGGAACAGTGTGCAGATCCCAGACGAACACCAATACACCCAACTTCACTGCTTGGAATGAAAACACTGACACCAACGATATATTAATGTGCAAAACAATAGAGGAAGAGTGGATAGTCATGAAAAATAAAGTCGGTAGGGCTGCTGAAGAAAAGATCAACTAAGAATCAGTGGATAACTCAGGAGATACTAGACCTGATTGATGAACGACGAGAATACAAGAATGCTAGAAATGATGAGGGCAGAAAAGAATACAGGCGATTAAAGAATGAAGTGGATAGAAAGTGCAAGGTAGCTAAGGAAGAATGGCTGAAGGAGAAGTGCAAGGATGTCGAAGGCTGTATGGTCCTGGGAAAGGTAGATGCTGCATACAGGAAAATCAAGGAAACCTTTGTAGAAAGGAAATCTACGTGTATGAATATTAAGAGCTCAGATGGAAAGCCACTTCTAGGGAAAGAAGACAAAGCAGAAAGATGGCAGGAGCATATCCAACAGTTGTATCAAGGTAACGATGTAGATAATTTCGTTCTGGAACATGAAGAGGCTGTTGATGCTGATGAAATGGGAGACCAAATTTTGAGGTCAGAGTTTGACAGAGCTGTGAGTGACCTAAATAGGAACAAGGCACCTGGAATTGATGATATTCCCTCTGAGTTACTGACTGCCTTAGGAGAAACCAGCATGGTAAGGTTATTTCATTTAGTGTGCAAGATGTATGTGACAGGAGATGTCCCATCCGATTTTCGGCAGAATGTTGTTATACCTATTCCCAAGAAAGCCGGTGCTGACAGGTGTGAAAACTACCGCACTATTAGTCTAGTATCTCATGCCTGCAAAATTTTAACACGCATTATTTACAGAAGAATGGAAAAACAAGTTGAAGCTGAGTTGGGGGAAGATCAATTTGGCTTCAGAAGAAATGTAGGAACACGTGAAGCAATCCTGACTTTACGTCTGATCTTAGAGGATCGAATCAAGAAGGACAAGCCCACGTACATGGCATTCGTAGATCTAGAAAAGGCATTCGATAATGTTGATTGGACCAGGCTATTTATGATTCTGAAGATGATAGGGATCAGATACCGAGAACCAAGAATTATCTACAACCCGTATAAAAATCAGTCTGCAGTGATAAGAATCGAGGGCTTTGAAAAAGAAGCAGCAATCCAGAAAGGAGTGAGGCAAGGCTGCAGTTTGTCCCCTCTCCTTTTCAATGTTTACATAGAACAGGCAGTAAAGGAAATCAAAGAGAAATTTGGAAAGGGAATCACAGTCCAAGGAGAGGAAATCAAAACCTTGAGATTTGCGGATGATATTGTTATTTTATCTGAGACTGCAGAAGATCTCGAGAAGTTGCTGAATGGTATGGATGAAGTCTTAGGTAAGGAGTACAAAACAAAAGTAATGGAGTGCAGTCGAACGAAGGCAGGTGATGTAGGAAATATTAGATTAGGAAACGAAGTCTTAAAGGAAGTAGATGAATATTGTTACTTGGGTAGTAAAATAACCAACGATGGCAGAAGTAAGGAGGACAT
This sequence comes from Anabrus simplex, assembly GCF_040414725.1. Classification (NCBI taxonomy): domain Eukaryota; kingdom Metazoa; phylum Arthropoda; class Insecta; order Orthoptera; family Tettigoniidae; genus Anabrus; species Anabrus simplex. Next base: position 220,439,470 of record NC_090279.1, on the reverse strand, counting down.
AAAATGCAGACTAGGACAAGCAAGGAAAAGCTTTCTTAAGAAAAGAAATTTGCTCACTTCAAACATTGATATCGGAATTAGAAAGATGTTTTTGAAGACTTTTGTGTGGAGCGTGGCATTGTATGGAAGTGAAACATGGACAATAACTAGCTCAGAAAGAAAGAGAATAGAAGCTTTTGAAATGTGGTTTTACAGAAGAATGCTGAAGGTGAGATGGATAGATCGAATCACGAATGAAGAGATACTGAATCGAATTGGTGAGAGGAGATCGATTTGGCTAAATTTGACGAGAAGAAGAGACAGAATGATAGGACACATCTTAAGACACCCAGGACTTGTTCAGTTGGTTTTTGAAGGAAGTGTAGGTGGCAAGAACGGTAGGGGTAGACCAACGTATGAATATGACAGACAGATTAGAGCAGATGTAGGATGCAGTAGTTACGTAGAAATGAAAAGGTTAGCACAGGATAGGGTGGCATGGAGGACTGCATCAAACCAGTCTATGGACTGATGACTCAAACACACATGCACACATTTTAAAAATTCACACCTCCTTTTCACCCTCCCATTAATTGGATTTTCAAAAAAAAAATTACGTGTTTCTTTATTTTTAAGAGATCAAAAGTAACAATTTTCAGGTCTGTAATATCTTCAGTTTCTGAGATATAAGTATCCTCATTAAAGGCATTCAACCCATTTTTCACCCCTTTTCACCCCTCCTATTGGAATTTTCCGAAAACAAAAAAATACTTGTTTCTTTATTTAACTAGTTGATGTACCCGTGCTTCGCTACGGGATTCTCAGAAAGACTGACTTTGTGGTTTTCTTAACCTGAAATCAACAAAGATCATTACAAAAACGTAAGTATGAATGCAGCGATTAAAAGCAATGCTATCATATAAAATACTCGATCAAATGGAAAGCCGCACGTTTTATCACTTTTAACGAACAGTGCTGCGGTAGGATTGCGGTGCCAATCTAATAGTCCAAAGTTCCAGAGCTGGGATGACCAGGCCGCAGATTGCCATGAACACTCATCTGCCATTATTCCGCTAAATATGCACACTGTTCATTCCAATCAATGCCTCAGAGTAGGGATTGAATAGCCCGAATGCTATGATGATCCAGTGTGTTACGTACCAGTAGAATCAAAAAATTTATAAACCAGGGGAATGACATGCTAAAGAAGAAAGTTATCTAACTCCCCAGCTACTTCGCATCAATATTCAGGCAGGCTGTTATACTCTGTACGACTGGGCGAGTTGACCGTGTGGTTAGCGGTGCGCAGCTGTGAGCTTGCATCCGAGAGATAGTGGATTCAAACCCCCATTGTCGGCAGCGCTGATGATGGTATTCCGTTGTTTCCCACTTTCACACCAGTCAAATGCTGGGCCTGTACCTTAATTAAGGCCTAAGGCACTCCTAGCCCTTTCCTATCCCATCGTCGCCACAAAACCTATCTATGTCGGTGAAACGTAAATCAAATAAAAAATACTCTGTACGCAGCAGTAATCCTATCTACCGGAGATGATGGGCAACAGAAGACACAAAGCACATCACGACAAACAATGGTCAATGTAATGTTATTGTTGATCAATGTTATGAACTTTCTATATTGTAGGCCTTCACATTTAGTTTTCTTTCGACTCTGTGATGTTTAAAATATTTTATACAATAAACTGTAGTTTCTTATTCTCCGACTTTACATACCGATTTTCTTTAAATACTGTTTACCCATTTCCGGTTACTCGGCGCTGATATGGACTTAGTAACAAAAATCCAAAATCATTAATATCCTTGTGATCATAGCCAGTACGGTAACAATGTATAAGACATGAATAATAGGAAATTTAATACTATATAACCTTAGTTATGTAGCATTCATCGATTACACCTCTAATAAGAAATATTTGAGAATTCCATTTTAGGCCTTCCCCTAAATTATCATTTCACTCAGCGTGAATAAAATAATTTACAGCCTAGACTATAGCGACTTATTTCCTGACTTTGCATACCGATTTTCATCATGATAGTACTACGAATAACAATATTTGAGAATAATATTTTAGGCCTTCCCCTAAACTACCATTTTTCTCAGCGTGAATACAATTATTGATAGGCTATATAGTAGCAACTTATTCCCCAACTTTGCATACCCATTTTCTTTAAAATACGACCACTAATAACATAAATAGTTGAGAATTCAATTTTAGGCCTTCCCCTAAACTACCATTTCACTCAGCGTGAGTAAAATGATTTATAGCCTGAATTGTAGAGGCTCATCCCCTGACTTCACATACCAATTTTCATTAAATTCCCTTCAACTGTTTTCTCGCGATGCGTGTACATACATATATACAGGCAGACATTACGGAAAAGTAAAAAGTGCATTTTCTTGTTACTATGGACATGATCGATACAGAAATACCATTATTTTCTAATTCTGAGCAATGTACAGACAAAACTCTTATTTTATATATATAGATGAAGATTCTAAATGCCAATTTTTGCATCTGTAAACTTCAAAAGTTTTGAGATGTAGATGCACTCATTTTAAAAATTCACCCCCTTTTCACCCTCCCATTAATTGGATTCTCCAAGAACAAAAAAATACGTGCTTCTTTGTTTTTAAAGGAGATCCCAAACACCAATTTTCAGGTCTGTAATATCTTCAGTTTCTGAGATAAGTATCCTCATTAAAGGCATTCAACCCACTTTGGACCCCTTTTCACCTCTCCCATTGGGATTTTCTGAAAACAAAAAAATACGTGTTTCCTTATTTCTAAAGAAGGTTCTAAATACCAATTTTTACATCTGTAAACTTTTAAAGTTTTGTGATATAGATACACTCATTTTAAAATTTCAACCCCCTTTTCACCCCCTTAGCGATGGAATATCCAAAAATCCTCTCTTAGCGAGCACCCACATCTTAATATGAATGTATTCCCAAAATTTCATTTCTTTATGTCCAGTAGTTTTGGCTCGGCGATGATGAATCAGTCAGTCAGTCAGGACACGTTTATAGATTAGCTTCCAGGTCTTGCGTACCAGCACTATAGCACTGCTAAAGCTTGCATAAAATGAACAATTAGCAAGCCTCAATCACTAAACGCAACACAATCTTCAGCTCATCAGTAGGCCAAACTTAATTTCTAAACGAAGAAACCAAAAGTTTAAAAAAAAAAAAAGAGAGAGAGAGCAAAACTCACACACTTGGCCACTCCATGCGGACCGGTACTCACCCTGGTGTCGATACGGAGAGGCTGCTGCACATCTGGCTTTGCCTCTCCCAAGCGCATTTTCTTGAAGGGTTGCCCAACGTCCAACTGCAAGCCATCTCGATATTGATCCGCCCTGTCACAAAGAAGACATTACTTTAAAACAGTCCTGTATCTTGTTCACATTAGGGAAGAGCTTCCTGCTCATCACTAACTGCTAAGGATATTTTGTACCTTCTATTTCTCTCCGCTTTACGAGTTCCTATATTAATGCCACTGGATTGAGCTGCAACTAGTAATTTTCAAAAGGTTTAACAGCCGAGAGAGAACGGGAACAACACTCCCAAGGAAGCCTAATACACATACTGGATGCAATTCAGAGCCACACAAGACAATGCAATCCCCATTCCTTATAGTGAGTGAATTCATATGAACCACACAATAGTAAAATATGCAAGCACTTAAAAACCATGATATATGAACTAACAATTATTACAAAATTTGCACCGTTGAAAATTCAAAACAATTTCTTTTCAGTGTATTCCTCATGTGAGGGGGGCAGATGAGGATGAAGCTGACAAGTTTTATGAAGCACGGAGTGACATCGTAGTCAGGGTCAACAGCAAGGATAGGATAGTACTAATGGGCAATTTCAATGTGTGTTGTTTGAGTCATCTGTCCATAGACTGGTTTGATGCAGCTCTCCATGCCATCCTATCCTGTGCTAACATTTTCATTTCTACGTAACTACTGCATCCTACATCTCCTCTAATCTGCTTGTCATATTCATACCTTGGTCTACCCCTACCGTTCTTGCCACCTACACTTCCTTCAAAAACCAACTGAACAAGTCCTGGGTGTCTTAAGATGTGTCCTATCATTCTATCTCTCCTCACACCAATTCGATTCAGTATCTCTTCATTCCTGATTCGATCTATCCATTTCACCTTCAGCATTCTTCTGTAAAACCACATTTCAAAAACTCCTATTTCTTTCTGAGCTAGTTGTCGTCCATGTTTCACTTCCACAAAATGTCACGCTCCACACAAAAGTCTTCAAAAACATCTTTCTAATTCCTATATCAATGTTTGAAGTGAGCAAATTTCTTGTCTTAAGAAAGCTCTTCCTCGCTTGTGCTAGTCTGCATTTTATGTCCTCCTTACTTCTGCCATCGTTAGTTATTTTACTACCCAAGTAACAATATTCATCTACTTCATTTCTTAATCTAATATTTCCTGCATCGCCTGCCTTCGTTCGACTGCACTCCATTACCTTTGTTTTGGACTTATTTATTTTCATCTTGTACTCCTTACCCAAGACTTCGTCCATACCATTCAGCAGCTTCTCAAGATCTTCTACAGTCTCAGATAAAATAACAATATCATCGGCAAAACTCAACGTTTTGATTTCCTGTCCTTGGATTGTGATTCCTATCCAAATTCTTCTTTGATTTCCTTTACTGCCTGTTCTATGTAAACATTGAAAAGGAGGGGGGACAAACTGCAGCCTTGCCTCACTCCTTTCTGGATTGCTGCTTCGTTTTCAAAGTCCTCGATTCTTATTACTGCAGACTGATTTTTATACAGATAGTAGATAATACTTCGTTCTCGGTATCTCACCCCAATCACCTTCAGAATCATAAATAGCTTAGTCCAATCAACATTATCGAATGCCTTTTCTGGATCTACGAATGCCATGTACCCGGGCTTGTCCTCCTTGATTCGAACTTCTAAGATCAGACGTAAAGTCAGTATTGCTTCACGTGCTCCTACATTTCTTCTGAAGCGAAATTGATCCTCTCCCAACTCAGCTTCAACTTGTTTTTTCATTCTTCTGTAAACAATACGTGTTAAAATTTTGCAGGCATGAGATACTAAACTAATGATGTGGTAGTTTTCACACCTGTCAGCACCGGCTTTCTTGGGAATAGGTATAACAACATTCTGCCGAAAATTGCACGGCACTTCTCCTGTCTCCTACATCTTACACACTAAATGGAATAACCTTACCATGCTGCTTTCTCCTAAGGCAGTCAGTAATTCAGAGGGAATATCATCAATTCCAGGTGCCTTGTTCTTATTTAGGTCTCCCAGACCTCTGTCAAAATCTGACCTCAAAATTTGGTCTCCCATTTCATCAGCATCAACAGCCTCTTCTCGTTCCAGAACCAAATTATCTACATCTTTACCTTGATACAAAAATTGGATATGTTCTTGCAATCTTTCTGCTTTGTCTTCTTTCCCTAGAAGTAACTTTCCATCCGAGCTCTTAATATTCATACACCTAGATTTCCTTTCTCCAAAAGGTTTCCTTGATTTTCCTGTATGCAGCATCTACCTTTCCTAGCACGATACAACCTTCGACATCCTTGCACTTCTCCTTCAGCCATTCTTCCTTAGCTACCTTGCACTTTCTATCCACTTGATTCTTTAATCGTCTGTATTCTTTTCTGCCCTCTTCATTTCTAGCATTCTTGTATTCTCGTCGTTCATCAATCAGGTCTAGTATCTCCTGAGTTATCCACTGATTCCTAGTTGATTTTTTCTTCCTTCCTAACACCTCTTCAGCAGCCCTACTGACTTTATTTTTCATGACTATCCACTCTTCCTCTATTGTGTTTCCTTCAGCCTTTTCGTTTAGCCGTTGTGCAACATGTTCCTTGAAACAATCCCTCACACTCTTTTCTTTCAACTTGTCCACATCCCATCTTTTTGCATTCTTCCTTTCTTCAATTTCTTCAACTTCAGATGCCATTTCATGACCAACAAGTTGTGGTCAGAGTCCACGTCTGCTCCTGGGAAAGTTTTGCAATCCAACGCCTGATTTCTGAATCTCTTCCTAATCATAATGAAGTCTATTTGATACCTTCCAGTGTCTCCAGGGGCCTATTCCACAAAAGTATGGTCTTGTACATTACAAGTTACTAGTGTGGGTTCTTGTAATGTATGGAGTTGTACATTTCTGTTCCACAAAAGATTGATAGTCTCTTGTATATTACCAGTGAATTGTTACAAGTTTTACAAGTGACAACATATCAATAAACATACTACGTCATAGCATGAATGATCTGTTTATCTTCATATTTGATTCGTTGAATTAGGTAATGCTTGCCTCATTTATTTTAATATCGTATTTTAAGTTATGTAGCCAAGATTCAAAGAACTCTAATATTTCTGTGAAGTTCTCAGTGCTACAATGTTATTTTTTAGTTTATTTCTTTGATGATAGGAAATTACTCTGTTATTACCACCCATTCTGTTCTTCCACGATTCTCGCAGTGTTCCACGATAGTCTGATATACCCGCCTTGGTCTGTCATTTGGAATCAGATGCCGCTAATAACGATATTCGGCCGCCAAACTTAATTGTTACAAAATTGCACACGCTGCATGAATTGTTAAAATGGTGTCAAGGAAAGGAAGTTATTCATTTTGAAGGAAATAAAAAGAAGGAAAGATATTCATTTCGGTGCATTCATCGAGAGTCTGAAAAAGCAAGGCAAAATAAAGGGTTGGACAGAAATATTTGATTTGGAAAAGCTCATGGAGCTTTTGAGGGGAAAAGTTGGATTAATGATTGGAATTACTTGGAATTAATGATTCCAGGAATGTCCTTCTTGGAACATGTTTGTTCAGTATTTTCAGGTCAACGAACAATTTGAGGGAATTTTATACAATTTATTTCAGCTACCACAGAATGTATTGACCTACAGACCGAAGATTTTGCCATCCCATGCATATATACAATACCATGGTACTGACCACCATTTCCTAGTCAAAGCAGTGTTGTTAGTAGGTCTAACTGTTGTTTAGCAGAGAGAGATTTATTTCTGTTATTAAGATGTTTCAACCTATGCCCAGTATCCATCAAAAGTTCTTCCACTTATATTGTGCTTAACCTAAAACGCTCATTGTAATCAAATAGTGTTAAACTGGAAGTTTATTGTTTCCCTGTACAGACGGTAGTTTTCATTTTCATTACCATCACTATCACTACCGCTATATTTAAATAGCACTAGTACATTTATATATTATTGTCCTTTTACTGGTAGAGAATACTTCCCAATTCACTAGTAAGTTACTCGTACTAGAACTTTTGTGGAACATACCTATAAAAATTCACTGGTAATTTGTAAGTATGGAGAAGTAAAGTACAACTGTAGAAAATTCTTTTGTGGAACAGAAACTCTGGTATTTGTACAAGTTACTAGAGAATTTACTTGTAATGTACAAGACCATACTTTCGTGGAATAGGCCCCAGGTCTCGTCTACGTATACAGCCGTCATTTGTGGTGTTTGAACCAAGTATTGGCAAGGACTAAATTATGATCAGTGCAGAATTCAACCAGCCGACTTCCTCTTTCGTTCCTTCGTCCCAATCCAAATTCTCCTACCGTATTACCTTCTCTTCCTTGGCCTACCACTGCACTCCAGTCTCCCATCACAATTACATTCTCGTCACCTTTTACATATTGTATTAAATCTTCTATCTCTTCATATATTCTTTCGATTTCCTCATCATCCGCTGAACTAGTAGGCATATTGACCTGCACTATTGTGGTGGGCATTGGTTTGGTGTCTATGTTGACGACAATAATTCTTTCACTATGCTGGTCGTAGTAGCTCACCCGCTGCCCTATTTTCTTATTCATTATTAAACCAACTCCTGCATTTCCCCTGTTTGATTTCCTGTTGATAATTCGGTAATCGCCTGACCAAAAATTCTGTTCTTCCTGCCAACGTACTTCACTTATACCAACTACATCTAACTTTAATCTATCCATCTCCCTTTTCAGATTCTCTAACCTACCACAACGATTCAAACTTCTAATATTCCACGCTTCGACTCGCAGAAAGTCAGTATCCATCTCCCTGACGATCGCCCCTTCTCGCGTAGTCCCCACCCGGAGATCCGAACGGGGGACTAGTTTACCTCCGGAATATTTTACCCGGGAGGAAGCCATCATCAGTACATCGTTCATACAGAGAGAGCTGCATGTCCTCGGGAGTTAGTTACGACTGTAGTTTCCTGTTGCTTACAGCTGTGTAGCAGTATCAACACAGCTAAGCCATGTTGAGTATTATTACAAGGCCATATCAGTCAATCATCCGCACTGCCGCCCTTGCAACTTCCGAAAGGCTGCTACTTCCCTTTCGATGTAATGTAAGAATTCAATGTAAGAATTAGAAATAGAACTTAAGGATACCAAAGGGTGATTGGTAAATGTGGGGGAGATATGGAAGCTAACAGGAATAGCAAGCAGTGAGTGGACTTCTGCAGCAGTATGGGATTAGCAATAACAAATACATACTTCAAGCATAAGGCTCGGCCGATGACCTTATATTTTAGGCCCCTTTGAACAACAACCATCATCATCAAGCAAGCATAAGGCTATTCACAGCTACACATGGGACGGTAGGGACACCAGATCCACAATAGAGTATATCATAACTAAGTTTCATTTTAGGAAATCTGTTAGGAATTACGGGTTTTCCACAGATTTCTTGATGATAGGGGCCACTATCAGATCTGTAGTGAACAAAGTACCTCCAGATCAAGGACAGAGAATAAGGGCAGAAAAACTACAGAGCGAAGAAATCGGACAGAAGTACGTGAATGTGACTGGAAAGTCAGCAGGTTCAGCATACAGAAAGAGAATGGGTGGCATACAGGGATGCTAGAGAAGAAACAGTGAGCCATTATTCAAGTGTTCATTTAATTTATCAGTCATCTATTCGAACGTATAAACTAAGATTTTATTTTATTTTATTAAGTACTAGTAACTGGCAGGGAAGTCTACATTCAGCAGCCCATGTCGCAATTTCTGCAGGGACAGGGTGTCCACCAAATCCAGATTTTAAAATTCCCTGACATTTCCCTGTTTTCCAGACATAAAGACCAGTTTTTTCCCCTGACGCATGATAACAAAAAACATAATTATAAAGGAAGTGTCACTAATATTAAAATAAATTTTTAAAACTTAACATCCAAAAAAATAAATGAGCAATTAATGTGCATATTAAAACTTGGAGGTTTAATTTACTCTGATTAAATTCACTTAAAGTTTTTTTTTAAATGTATTACCATTACTGCTTCAGCGAAGAAACTTCTTTGTAGCCACCAACGACTCGAGCTTCTGCCATCACCCTCCACTTCTTTTCTAATTCTTTCAGCAACAAAGCGGCCTTTCTCTTATTTTTTGCAAAGAATCTTCTACTTCCAATATTTCACGTTTCTCCTTTAGATTTTGAATGTACAAAGCATGAGCACTCCTTGCAGCATGGAGCATGTTCTTATTAATGGAGACCTTTTCAAGTCCACCAGGGTTTGGGATAGAATCATATATCATTCTTTGTGCTACAAGGGATACTTGTAGCATGTTCTCTACTATAATTTTTTTATTAGCTGGAAAACCACATTCAAGTGAAGCATTTCCATGAAACAATATTAGTATCATTTTGAGAAATGAAGCCAACTTTTCTGTTTTCAAATTTACTATTGGAAGAACAGTGCAAAGCCAAAAGTGATCTCATCTTTAGAATACAAAGAATTCACTTCTTTCAAAGTATCATTCTCACAAACAGAAGTGAACTCCCTTTGTACATGAATGGCTTCATTACTCGAGATCCATTTGTTTTCAACAAAGGCATTTAAAGCTATCCTTAGCAGTCTGCTGCTTAGAGGCTACTTGGCTACACTTGGATCGAAACAAGAAATTAATTCAGTCAGTTTATATGCTAGCGGTGAGCAGATGTGGCCAACAGCTGGAAACTGCAGATGATGACGATATGCCAGCGGTGACCTTTCCAGTAACTATTTGCACAAAGCTACCATTCCTCTTAGACAATCTGTGGAAAACACTAATATATCTCTATCATTTAATTCCGGATTGCCACGAAGTGCTGCTTTAGCAGCATAACCTATGTCAATTTTAGATGCAGGCAGAAGATTTTCTTTACTGTCTAAATACGTTTTAGGAGATCTTCTGAAGACTGCAGTGACTCAGACTTAACAAACCTTGTCATGATATTTATCATCAATGAAAGATTCATAAAGGAGTGATGCAAATGGGAAATCTGTCTGAAACTTTTAGGAATGGTTCCAAATCTCCAACAAGTGATAATAAAAATGACAACTTGGCCTTAAGAACCTTATCTTTAAGTGAAGTTGATACTATCTGGAAGCTGTTACAGCTTGGGATTTTCTTGTCTGTTTGTTCCTTCCACATATTTTTCGACATTAGGTAGGATATCTATAGCATGTTCAATGACTTGAAAATTTTCAAGCCATCTTATAGCACAATATTTTGAGGGAAATACGTTTGAACCTGAATAATGTATATAATCAGCACGACTTGCAAGAGCGTAGCAAAACAAGAAGTGAAGAGCATGAGGAAACTCTGCAATATTCCACTGGGTTTCTTTTACTGCCATTTTATATGAATTGTGCACAGTATGCAAGCCACAAGATCCAATGTTCAACAAAATAGGAGCATCTAGATCATCTAATAAATTACCAAAATCCTGAAGGAACTTTTTATTAACATTTGAACCATCCACTGAAATTCGTAATTTTTTTAGATAAGAGTCCTTGCTGTGCTTGCAAAAAACCATTAACAAATCTGAGGAGGTAGAGTGACCAAGAAACATGCAATCAAAATAAGAAGTGCATACTTCATTAGTATCAGGATTGAAACAACGAACTACAAGATAATTTGGCCCATCGGAGAAACTTTATTCAGTGACTCATCAAACCCAACGGTGAAATGTGTGCACTTACTACACATCTCAAGAACTTGTTTATGGAAATAGAGAGCCAAACCATGAGTGATTGTATATGCAACTTTTGTTCTGTGTAGTTGAACTTTCGAAGCTGTTTCAGAGTCTGGAAACATTACTGGAAAAAACTGAGAACGCAATATAGCTCTAATTCATCGAGCTCACCATTCCCCAACAACAAAGAATATTCAATAGTAAGCAGATCAAAACATTGAAAATTTGATCGATCAATCATATAGCTATTGATATTATTGATTACTTCACATTCGAGATCACACTAACTTTTCATTAAAATTTATTCCTGGCATAAAAGACATGCCCTAGATTAATGTTATAAAAACTGAAAAATGTGTTTGTATTACACGGATAAATACGGTATGTCAATTTTATCTGGCGGAAGAATGAATTTCCAGATTTTTTCCTGAATTCCCTGACATTTCCAGGTTTTCCAGTTAATTATCGAATTCCCTGACATTTCCCTGTTTCCCAGGTTTTCCATACGGGTGGACACCCTGAGGGAGCTTGGAGCTTGCGTTTATTTGTTCGCCAGCTAAGTTTAGGACGAGGAATTTTGACATGATGTACACAAAGCAGAACAAGGAAACAATAGAACTCCAATGGACAACATTTCGAAGGCCGGACGAGAGGCTACAGGAGCTGGAAATATACGTTTGAAGTAAGCATCACGAGCGCGATGTGCTGGACCAATGATACAATAGCATCACCATCGATTTGGATAGGCACTGGTCTACGTAAGTGATAGCCCCGATCGAGGATACAACGGCGTCTTAAAGAAATTTAAGTTTACATTCCTACTTAATTAAAATTGGTACCGGTTTTGAACAATATTTTTGGTCATCATCAGCTGGTCACAAATAAATGTAAAACAATGCACAGATAAATAAATTGCGAAGTATAAAGAATTCTATAGGTTGCTGTTAGTGAAGCACTAAAATCTTTAGAGAGTACTGTGTGTTGAAATATAGTCTATCAGAAATAAGATGCACAGGTAAAAATATGAAGTTTAGATGATACTGTGAGACGCAGTTTATGAAGCACTGTAACACAATGTTATGAAAAAAGTCTTAAATCAAATACCTATTTATCAGTTGCAGTTTATAAGGCACTGTATAATTCTAAGGATCAGCACTGCGTGTCAATCATGAAGAAGTCATGGATTAAGAACGTTAGTAAGACATAAGCGTTAGAGAGCACTGTATGGGAAGAAGTCCAGAATCAAATACGTATCCAAATGTAGTACGGAGCGAATTCTTGAAGAGTTCAATAATTGCAGTTTATGAGGCACTGTATAATTTTAGCGACTAGTACTGCCCGTCAATAGATCTAAAAATTATGAAGTCGCCGATCAAATACGCACATGTACTACGGAGTAAGTTCCTGAAGAGTAGATAGGCACTGTGCTTCTAAAAGTCTCTTAAGTTAGATGTGTTAGAGAGCAAAGTGAGTGAAGAGGTCCAGAATCAAATACGTATCTAAATGTAAATGTAGCATGGAGTAAATTCTTCAAGAGTTCAGCTGCAGTCCATGAGGCACTGTATAATTTTAGGAATTAGCACTGCTTGTTGATAGATCCAAAAAATTATGAAGAAAGTTGCAGATCAAATATATAAATGTACCAGCTGATGTACCCGTGCTTCGCTATGGGATTCACAGAAAGACTGACTTTGTGGTTTTCCTAACTGAAGTCAACATAGGTAATCACAAAAACGTCAGTAGGAATGTAGCGATTACAAGCAATGTTATCACATAAAATACTCGATCAAATGAAAAACTACACATTTTCTCACTTTTAACAAACAGTCGTGCGGTGCCAATCCTACAGTCCGAAGTTCCAGAGCTGGAATGACCAGGCCACAGACAGCCATGAACGCTTATCTGCCATTATTCCGTGTAAGATGCACACTTCTCATTCCAATCAGTGCCTCAGAGTAGGAAATGAATAACTCGAATGCTATCATGAACCGGTGTGTTACGTACCAGTAGTATCAGAAAATTTATGAACCAGAGGAATGGCTTGCTAAAGAATAAAGTTACCTAACTCCCCAGCTACTTCCCGTCAATATTTAGGCAGTCTGTAACACTCGGTACGACCGGGCGAGTTGGCCGTGTGGTTAGGGGCGCGCAGTTATGAGCTTGTATCCGGGAGATAGTGGATTCGAACCCCACTATCGGCAGCCCTGAAGATATTATTCCGTGGATTCCCATTTTCACACCAGAAAAATGCTGGGGCTGTACCTTAATTAAGGCCAGGGCCTCTTCCTTCACATTCATTGCCCTTTCCTATCCCATCGTCATCATAAGACCTAAGTGTATCTGTGCGACGTAAGGCAAATGTTAAGAAATACTCAGTACACAGCAGTAATCATATCTATCGGAGATGAGTGGCAACAGAAGACCAAGCACATCACAACAAACAATGGTCAATTTAATGTTATTGTTGATCAATTGTATGAGCTTTCTATATTGTAGTTCTTTACATTTAGTTTTCCTTTGACTCTGTGATATTAGGCCATCTAATAGAAGTATTTATAGCATAGACTGTAGTTCCTTATTCTCGGACTTTGCACACCGATTTTCATTAAATCCTTTTTACCCATTTTCTCGTGACTCGGCGCTGATAAGGATTTGGTAACAAAAATCCAAATTCCTGAATATCTCTGATCATAGCCGGTATGGTAACAATGTATAAGACATAAATAATCAGAAATATAATGCTACATAACTTAAGTAATATTTATCGATATGACCACTAATTAAATTTTAGGCCTACCCCTAAACTACCATTTCATTCAGGGTGAATAAAAGTATTTATGGCCTAGATTATAGAGACTTATTCCCTGACTTTGCATACTGATTTTCATTAAGATAGGACCACTAATAACAAATATTTGAGAATTCATTTTTCTCAGCGTGAATACAGTTATTTATGGCCTAGACTGTAGCGACTTATTCCTCGACTTCCCCTACCGATTTTCGTTAAGATAAGACCATTAATAAAAAATATTTTAGAATTAAATTTTAGGTCTTCCCCTAAACTACCATTTCACTCAGCGTGAGTAAAATTATTTATGGCCTAGGTTAAAGCGACTTATTCCCCAACTTTGTATACCAATTTTCATTAAGATATGACTATTACTGACGAACATATTTGAGAATTAAATATTAGGTCTTCCCCTAAACTACCATTTTAGTCAGCGTGAATACAATTATTTATGGCCTAGATTGTAGTGACTCATTACCTGACTTTGTATACCGATTTTCATTAAATTCTCTTCAGCCGTTTTCTCGTGATGCATGTACATACATACATACATACATACATACATACATACATACATACATACAGAAATTACGGAAAAGTAAAAAATGCATTTCCTTGTTACTGTGGGAACGACTAATACAGAAATACCATCCTTCTTAAATTCCGAGCAATGTAGAGACAAGACTTATTTTATACACAGTATATAGATTACGGAGCAAGTTCTTGAAGAGTAGATCGGCATTGAGCTTCCAAAAGTTTCGTAAGTTAGATCAATGAAGCTATTAAAACACATGACATGGAGAAAAGAAGGTTGTGAAGAGAAAAAATACTAAAAAGCGCAATATTGGAAGAGTTGAGGAGCATAATGAGTAATGACATAGCGTGAGAGATAATTTTTTTTCTAGTTGCTTTACGTCGCACCGACACAGATAGGTCTTATGGCGACGATGGGACAGGGAAGGGCTAGGAGTGGGAAGGAAGCGGCCGTGGCCTTAATTAAGGTACAGCCCCAGCATTTGCCTGGTGTGAAAATGGGAAACCACGGAAAACCATTTTCAGGGCTGCTGAGATATCTAGGTAAGAGTTGAGGTTGGACTTGGAATAGTGTAAAGTATAAATTTGAAAGCTGGAGTGGTCAAAATCATTAGAGATGTTAGAAAATGTAATTCAAATGGGAGAGTGAAAAAAGAGTAATGTAATGAGGAAAGAAAAAGTGGAAGCAGAAAAATAATGAATACAATAAAGGGAAGAATAGGGAAATAAATGAGGAGGTGAAGTAGTTTAAGGTGGAACACAAGGGTGGGTTATAGGAAGTGGAAAATATTGGTAGCAACTACATAAGGACTGGAATATTGAATTTGGGGTTGTAAATTTAGCATTTTTGAAAAAGCAGATAAGGAAGTCTAACAAAATATTAGGTTTTTCAGAAATGTCATTTAAATTCAAATTGGGATTGAAGTATTGATCAAGATGAATAAAAAAATTCTTATCTCTTAAAAGCAATGAGCACGAGGGCTAGCTACGTTATTATTTGGCGAGATCCATGCATTTAGTATTAAAAACTTCATTTTTTGTCCGTATTGACTCAAGTTTTTACAATGCTTAGTAAAGCTAAAGGTTCCACCTATTCAATACGTTATCGTAATGGTCTATTTAGAACATCACATATTTATTTAACTTATCATAAAATACATCTTTGGGACCGGTTTCGGCAATCCACTATGCCATCATCAGCCATTGAGTTTTTTATAGCAAGGGACAATCAAAAATTTAAAAATATGCAATAGCAAGTCCTATTCTTACATGAAAACATTAAAAATATAGCTAAATAGCATAGGCCCATTGTACTGTACAAATAACGTCTTTTTTGAAAAATACAATATTATTTAGTGCATCTAAAATTATTTTTTATATATAATTGGCAAAGTCTATAATTTGGTGTACCTTATGTACAATAGAATCATGTAAAATTGATAAAAGAATCTACTTTTGCTATTTAAACCACAGTTTTAAAACAAGTCCTATTTTACATGGAAAATATTAAAACTTGGCTAGTTAGTATTAACCCTTTTTTATGTTATACAAGTAACATGTCTTGTTAAAAAATATAGTATTATTTGGTGCGTCTCCTGAAATATCAGGCTTAAATTGGCTATATAGAGTATTATCAGTGATTTGGGAATGAAACAAATCCCAGAAGACTGAACTAGAGGAGTCATCATCGCACTGTTCAAAAAGGTTAACCGAAATTACAGAGGCATCACACTGTTGTCACACTCACAGAAGTTGCTGGAAAAGATCATAGAAATAAGACTTAGGAAGATACTGGAACCTTTGCTTGAGGAAGAACACGGGTTCAGTAAAAATGCTCAAGGAAAAGTACCGGGAATACGGAAAAAAACGTGATTGCATTTGTGGACATTGAAAAAGCCTATGATAGTGTTCCTCGAAACAAGATATGGGAATGAAATTAGAAGATTTGAAGCTTCCACCTAATCAATACATATATTTATATATTATTTTTCTACAGTACCGGTTACGACCTTGTGAAGGTCATCTTCATATTTGTGAATATAATCAATACGGAAATGAAAATGAAATGTCGTATGGCTTTCAGTGCTGAGATATCCCAGGAAGGGTTCGGCTCACCATGTGCAGGTCTTTCTATTTGACTCCCGTAGGCGACTTGCGCGTCGTGCTGATGAAATGATGATGAAGACAACTCGTACACCCAGCCCTCGTGCCATTGGAATTAACCAATTAAGGTTAAAATCCCCGACCCGACCGGGAATCGAACCCGAGACCCTCTGAACCAAAGGCCCTTACGCTTACTGTTCAGCCAACGAGTCGGACAATACGGAAATGAAACTTATAGATTATGATAAGATATGGGAATGTCTGGAACACCTAAAGGTGCCAAAGTATAAAACTGACTAAGTCAAGGTGCTATACCAGAAGTGCTACAGCTGTGTCCAGATAGCAACGGACGATCAAAATGGTTTTGAAACAAGGAGATGTGTCCAACAAGGAAGTGCCACTCCTGTTCGCAATAGATGACAAGGTCATAAAATCTATCAAGAAAATGGACAGTGAACCAAATGCCCTGGTATCTGTTGATGATGTGCTTTTATGGGGGGAGACAGAACCTGACGTTCAGAAGAAACTTAAGGAAAGGGACAATACATTCAAAATTTTGGACTGAACATGAGCAAAACAAAGGCAGTAAAAATGACCATCAGCAGAGAAAGAACAATCTCCAACATATTTTTGGAAGGAGTGAAAATCGAATCACCTTCCCACTTCAACTACCTCGGAAACAATCTCGAAAGACCACACTGTTAGGCAGGAAATACTCAGGACATAGAAAGCATCAAACTTCTACAGTCAAGTCAGAAATCTTCTCTGGGGCCGCAAAATACCACGAAAAGCAAAAACAATCGTGTAGCACACATACTTCGTACCAATTCTCATGTACGGTTTAGAGAGATGTATCCTACTAAACAAAGAATTCAGTAGAATCCTAGAAACTGAAATGAAAATCATTAGAACCATGGACTAAACTACCAAAAAGGACAAGATTAGAAATGAAGTGAATAGGAAAGTAGCTGGTATCGAGGTTCCTATTACCAGTGCCATAAAGAAACGCAGACTTCAGTGGTATGGGCACATAATGAGAATGAACAGGGAAAGACCTGCCAGAAAACATTTTGACCTTAATCTCGTAGGAAGAAGACCAGCGGGAAGACCAAGAAAATGCTGGATAGAGACTGTAAGATTAGATGTAGAGGAGAGAGGACATGAATGGATGGATATACTGGAACAGAAGATGTATGAAGACAGAAGGAGATGGAGAGCACTTGTACACCACACCCAGGAAACTGGAGTTCGGAAATGATGATGATGATGATGATGATTCTCCCAGGATGGTAATATAGTATATGAGATTGATTCAAGGAGCAGTAAAGCTAATGCAGTGAGCTCGCAGTTGCGATCAACAGTATTCTGTAAGAAAGAAGTCCTCTCCTGGACAAAACTATCTTTACACCCGTCTGTTTTCAGACCAACTTCGCTTTACAGGAGTGAAAGCTGGGTGGACTCAGGATATCTTAATGATAAGTTAGAAGTAACAGACAAAAGTAGCGAGAGTGATGGCTGGTACAAACAGATGAGAACAATGGCAGGAGGGTGATAGGAATGAGGAGATAAGGGCTAAATTAGGAATGAACTTGATGGATGAAGCTGTATGCATAAACCGGCTTCGGTGTTACGGTCATGTGAGGCGAATGGAGGAGGATAGGTTATCAAGGAGAATTATGGACTCTGTTATGGAGAGTAAGAGAAGTAGAGGGAGACGAAGACAACTATGGTTAGACACAGTTTCTAACGACTTAAAGATGAACAGGTATTGAACTATATAAGGCCGCAGAACTAATTAGCTACAAGTATTGTGGCAACGTTTAGAAATTTTGCAGAAACTTGCAGAATGAAAGCTGAAACGCCTAACAGTCTAAAGTGAATGTGTGTGCGTGTGCGTGTGTGTGTGTGTGTGTGTGTGTGTGTGTGTGTGTGTGTGTGTGTGTGTGTGTGTGTGTGTGTGTCGCGCGCGCGTGCACTTTCTTTTATTTTTATTGGAAGGGTTGGTCCAGTTCTGATCTTCAAAGAAACCGTAAGTGTTATATTATAATGTAGTTATTAAATTATTGCATTATTACATTAATATTGTGACATCGGTAACAAAAATAGCACGATTTTTATATTTTCTTTGTAGATAATGGGTCGTGGAGAGACACTCAGCATAGAGTTACGCTCGGCAATTAATACTCTTTGAGGAGAAAAGTATATGACATTGGACAACGCTAAAAAGTTCAAAATCCCCCGTTCAACAGTTAGCGATACCATTTCACGCATGGATAATACAGGGTCTAACAAAGACAGACATCAATCTGGAAGGCCTCCAGGTGACTTCAAAAGCTCATGACAAGTATATTATTGTAGTCGGCAAACAAAATAGGAGAATGACGGTCGTTGGGGCCTGTTCCACAAACAAACTTTGCAACTTTTCGACCTTACCTTTTCACTTCTCAATTCTTACAAAGTCTTTCTGCTCCACCATGATCTAGGTTGTACTTTTCAATTTTTCGCAAATTGAAAAGTCTTTGAAAATGAGTGATTCGATCAAGTTTATTCCATTGGCAAACTGTATAATACTCCAGGAATTTAATGCTTTATTTTTTGTTCAAATTTTCATTAACTTTGAAACAAATGCACGACCGGAAGATATTGATGGATTTAAATGATATTTAAACATTATTCTGTGTGGTTCTAATACACAAGAATTTGAGCTATTGCATTCAGGAAGAGGCTATTTTAAGAATTATTATTATTAAATTAAAGGCCGAAACTAGTCCCTAGTTTAGCAATGTATTTGAATAACATTGCATAATATAGTATTGAAAAAGGTGGACCATACGACATTAATTTAATAATTATTATTGTGATCACAATTCAGTAGGGATCAAAACCATGAAGTTTATATCCTATTTTAAACAATTATCGTAAAAAGTTATTTTTTTCCAAATTTCTGCAAAATTAGAGCACGTGCGCGACTGGAAAACATAAACCGATTTTATTCCTTTTTTTACCCATTTTTATTCTCAACAATTTGCAACTTTTCCACGGTATTACAACTTGGAAAAAAGAATTTGAGTTTTTTTTCGGTCCACCCTCTTACACAGGGGCTAAATCTATTCCTGGAATAAAGTACTTTTTCCTGAAGCCAAGTCCATCTGGATTTCTGCATGAACAATATTTCTGTCTAGCTTCCGTACATTCAATCTCGTTCCATTGCACAAACCAGCTTTATTAACTGCATTAACATTATGGAGTCAATGCTAATGTACATTATTTGGTCACCTATCAAACTATTCAGAACCTACTGGTTGATGATGTTAACTTGTGCATTTCTTGGACAAAAAAAGTTGCTGCTTTAGAAAACATCATACTCTAATTTGGATGAAAAGAAGAACCATGCAAATCTCGTTCGTTGAATCTCAATAGTGCCATTTGGCCTAGTTCTAGTTCTCCGTTTTCAAGTTTTAAAAGCCATTCAGTGAAGTTAATTCTTAATTTTGGGCCATAAAGTATAATATTTAAAACTTGACTGGATAACACCTGTTTCGTAAGAGTGAGGAATTGCTGCCCGACACTGTGTGAAGCCAGCACCAAGCTGCTGTTATTCATGGCAAGTAGCTAGCATAAAGGAGAGCCTCATCCCCGTATGATTAACACAACCTGCCTCAATTTCATTGTCTTTCCTCTGACTTAACTGTACTCAATTCATCGTTTTAGCTTCAACTGTTTATCTCTGTAAGTGCATATTTTATCTCTGTCGCTTTCTTTTTTTTGTTTACTCCTTTCTTTTAGTCTTCCTCATGAAGTTTTAGTACGTTGCATTTAAAACAAAATTCATTTAACACACACAGTCTTTGACAGTCGAAAATTGAAACTAATGACGCGATATACGATAGGATGGGAGAGGGCACATAGCCTATTCCTGTCATATAGCTCAAGAAGTTATGTCTCTATCTGATGGACGAATCACCATCAACAGCATCATATGCCCTCGCTTCATATGAGCACTGCGGGGAGATTTGGAATTTAATCCAGAAATTGTATATAGGGCACCACCTCCCCTAACCTGCCGGCCAACATTCTGATGGTAAAATTATTTTCAATGAAGGGAACTGGTGCAAGAGCATATTGACTTCACAGCTGCCCTTGTGTTTTCGTACTCCGGAATACATTCATTTCACTACGATGGCCACCAATGCATTGTTCCAGAACCTGGCTAAATCTCTGAAACGTTCCCGTTTTCTCAATAAATCTGTGAAAACCAACCATTCGAACTCACGCTGTGCACCATGGCGCAATAACTTTGCTGATAGAAACATATCATTGTGAGAGGTTCATTGACGAAGCCATAACAAACCAATTTCAGCTGTTGAAAGATTCTTGTTTTCTCAATGGCACTGTGAATGACCGACACTTCACGCTAGACACGATTTATTCTATTCCAACTGTGATCGACACCAATCACCCTAGCGACATCAAAAACTGAGGATTCAACACTTAAAAAGACTTAAACAACATGTGGAGTGTGTCTATTCATCTTGGCAAACCCAAAAGCTACACCTACTACATTAATATTATTTGTATATTTCCACCTGAGCTCCTACGGGTGCTCCCCCACAGTATTATTTTCCTGACAGTACATCATACGTGTACTAAGTTTGGCTGAGAGCTATTCTGTAACATATGAACATCCATAATCTCAGTCATTTTAGAGATTCCAACCCCCATTCCAACTAGGGATGAAATATGACTTAAAACGGCATTAAGAGTGATACAGTTCATCTCAGCGACCCTGACACTAAATGTTGATAAACTTAACCATGATAGGTTAATATGGTTGTTTGATCCGTATTGACTAGTCTGAATATATTCCAGAACTATTTAAAATAGTTTTATTTGAATCCGCCTTGTCAATACACTTATTCATGAAAGAAAACTATTTATTTAACCATACATGTTTCGGGAAGTCAACCATTCCCTTCATCAGTGGTCAGTTCAACTGACAACGACTGCACAAACATCAGTTCAATTAAACACTGATGAAGGGAATGGTTGACTTCTCGAAACATGTATGGTTAAATAAATAGTTTTCTTTCATTATTAAGTGTATTGACAAGGCGGATTCAAATAAAACTATTTTAAATAGTTTTGTAATACATCCTGATACTAAAATCGGTATTTTTTGTTACTTTTATATTTCGTCCCCTCTCCTAGGGGTGCTGGCACTAGAACGTCCGATTCAATCATTCCGACTTAGTTTGCCGACCCCTTAATTTCCCCGAATTCAAAAATCTGCTCCGTGACTTTTCACCATTTAAGGGGAGGATGATAACACCACCTCAACACCTTGTTCATTTCCCTTCAGTAAAAATATGCTTGCATTCAAATTTACCTTAAGACATCCAAAGGAGTCATTTAGACTCCTAGAGAGATATGCTCATGTTGACAACACTGTAATGGCTTAGTTCATTACTGTTTTGGATGACGTTGCACTGATGTCCAGGTTGCAGATTCCCTATCAATTGTTTATCTTACAAGACGTACTACTAGCCTTCCCCTCACGAAAATTCCTTAAGTGCCCCAGTGAAAGTGCACTGATGTCCCAACAGTCCAAATAATGACAATGATTATACCAACAACAGAAATGCACAAACATCGGTTCCTAATATGTTCCACATTGTACAAGTAGATTTTAAAGCATTCTTCTGTTTCCACGTCGAGATTCTGCATTCTACAAAAGTACGTCGCCCAGTGGGAAACCACTGCAATCAGCTACCCAAGTATTGGCGGGAAAACCATAATGTTTGCGGGATATGGAGGAAATGCCTACACCCCGTCCTGAACAACTAGGATGAAATAAGGCAGAAAGCCTCCTTCACAATTTCATAAAATCATCCTTCATCACAGAATTTTAACGTGAGGATTTATCCTCATCTCAAGGTGACACCTTAGACAGTCCACCATGAAGAGTCTTTTGAAGAAGAATTCCACCGACTGCAATCATATATTGCAGAAAAGACAGCATATGGATGCGGTGGGCTGTCATTCGGAAGATTATGATGGATCGGAGCATCTGAAAACTCAACAGCCAGCATCTACACAAGAACTTAAAAGAATTAAACCTCTCTCTCTGTTCTCGACACACAATGTTAACTCCTTGTGCCAAATTGGAAAATTAAAGATTTTATTTATTTATTTATTTATTTATTTATTTATTTATTTATTTATTTATTTATTTATTTATTTATTTATTTATTTATTTCGATCAAAACAAGGATACATTATAAATACATATAAATACATATTTCTTAAATAAGTATGTAATTTACAGGCCAGCATTCAAAACTTAATGTCCAGACTTTTCAGCCAGTCCACTGCTTCTGTACAGATCCATTGAATCTTCTTTTTGGGCAGTCCATAACAACATGCTGGATGGACTGAGGCACATTATCAGTCGCAGAATGGGCCTTCAGATCTTCCCCACTTGTGAAGCCAGAATTTACACCTTCCATGGTTTGTCCTGATTCTGTTTAGAGATGTCCATTCCCTTCTCGGTAAGTTGAAACCAGGAGGAGCTCTACAAGGATGGTGGATTAAACCCAGGTGGTCAGGATTTGAAGAAATCCATTCTTCACACCAGATCTCATCAGCATCAAAATGTGTTTCCAGGAGCTTCTTGCCTAACTTCCATGATGGGTTTCTGGACTTTAATCTCTTAGGTTTCTGAGGATTGTAGTCCTGATGTAAGGGCAGTTGAAGATTACTGCGACATTTCTGCAATTCTCTTACAAGAGCCAGTTCTCTTCGTATGTGAGGGGATGGATGTTGGATAAAACAGGGCACTGACATCACGAACAAACATAAAATTCTAATCATGGCCCTTCAAGAAATAGGAATAGTGATCAAGACCCAATAGAACAGAAGGGTACCGACTGTTCAAAGGAATCCCTGGAAAACAAGTGATGAAAAACTGTCCGCAGTTTGGTCAAGGATTTCTAATGAATCTCAGAATCATAGATTCAGT
Source organism: Anabrus simplex (assembly GCF_040414725.1). NCBI lineage: Eukaryota > Metazoa > Arthropoda > Insecta > Orthoptera > Tettigoniidae > Anabrus > Anabrus simplex. The sequence continues at coordinate 220,416,038 of NC_090279.1, read as the reverse complement.
TGTGGAATTTAAATCTCATTCCCCCAGACTTGCAACACTAACTCTGAAATCTGCAAATAAAATCTATACAATTATCAATGTACACGCTCCCACCAATCAGAAAAATAACACTCTAAAGCAGGGGTTTCGAATTTGTAAGGGCTCGAGGGCCATTTTGGAAACCTTAGTCATGTTCGCGAGCCGCACTTGAATATGCCAATTTTCGTAAAATTCTGCAAATAGTACAGAAGCACCATTATGAAATAATATGCACAGTTCAATTGAAATGAAGGTTTGATCATTTTAATTGCTTAAAACATTCTTTTAAAATTTCATAAAAGAGTGAAATTTGGAGCCGGACTGAGTGGCTGAGACGGTTGAGGCGCTGGTCTTCTGACCCCAGCTTGGCAGGTTCGATTCTGGCTCAGTCCGGTGGTATTTAAAGGTGCTCAAATACGTCAGCTTCATGTCGGTAGATTTACTGGTACGTAATAGAAGTCCTGTAGGACAAAATTTCGACACCTCGGCATCTCCGAAAACCATCAAAAGTAGTCAGTGGGATGCAAAAATAATACGTTATTACTTGAAATTTGGATTTTAAATGTTTTAAAATCTGTTGAGAACAAGTGAGTACTTGAAAAGAGGAACTAGTATTACAGAATAATTAGTTCTGACTTGGGTCTATATATGGACACGTTTTCAAATGAGCTAATAAATATGTTTGTGACTTTTATACACGTTATTTCTTACAGTGCTTTCGCGGGCCGCCATTTGGAAACCCCTGCTCTAAAGGATAAAGAAGCAGCACAGAAATTCTGGGTTCTCCTGGATCAAACTTTAATCAACATACCTCCATCACACGTCAAAACTCTCCTTGGCGATTTCAACGCACAACTGGGACAAGAAACAAGGTACTAAGATATCATTGGAAAATGGCCACCACATAAGAGGACGAATCAAAATGGTCAAAGATTGGTTGAATTATGCAGAAACCACAACCTTATCTCAAAATCAACATACTTTAAAAGAAAACCTCACAAATTAAAAACTTGGAAACATCCTGATTTCCGAAAAGGTGAATGGCAACTGGACCACTTTGCATGGATAAATTTTACCATCGTGAAATCTACAATGTCAAAGTCCTAAGGGGGAGAAGACTCAGGGCCAGATCACTATGTTGTTAAGATCAAAATAAAATTAACTCCAAGGGTTAAGAAAAGACCTCCAAATAAAAATAGAAAAAATTTGACCCTACCACCTTAATAAATAATAGGGAGTACTATAGGAAAACAGGAAAAGGATCTGTCAACACTAATACATTAGAAGGACTGACCACCAAACTAAAATCGATAGCAGAAGAATTAGCTCCAACAAATCCTAGGAAAAAACATGAATGGTGGGTTGAAGAATGTGACCAGGCAATTGAGAGAAGACACCAAGCTTGGATAAATCATCAAGCTCAAAAATCAGACAAATCAAATTTAGAACAAATAAAACAAAGAAAGTCAACCCATGAAATCATCAGACAAACCAAACGCAAACGTCTTAAAAACACCTTACAGAGGATAGAGGAGAGTTTTAACAAAAAACACTCATGAGATTATTATAAAACCTTCGGCAAATACCGTAAAAAATATGAGCCCCCAATATTAATGCTGAGAGATAAATCAGGAAATTTAGCCCATAGCAATCAAGAAAATGCAGCCATTCAACAAACTTTCAAATTGCGATGACCTACTGGAAACGTTGGAAGTAAATACTGACATACCCCTTTTAACCACCCCAGATCTAATAGATCCTCCAACTATCAATGAGGTAGAATTCACAATTAAGGAACTAAAAAATTATAAGGCATGTGGTAAAGACCTAGTCTTTGCAGAAATCCAGAAAAATGCAGGGAAACCAGCAATCATAAATTTACATCAGCATCTAGTCAAAATGTGGATCACAGAGAAAATCCCAGAACACTGGACCTCAGGCGTAATCCATCCATTATTAAAAAAAGGAGATAAAACAAACCTAGACAATTACAGAGGAATAACCCTTTTGGACTGCACTTACAAAATTTTCTCCCCCATAATTTAAAATAGGATAAAAAAAACATTCTGGAACCACAACTTGGAGAATACCAAGAACGATTTCACCAATACAGAAGTTGCCCAGACCAAATTCTCAGCCTGAAACTAATAATGGAATATTACAAATACAGAAATAAACAGCTGGTTATTTCATTCATAGATTTAAAAAAGGCTTATGATAGTATACACAGACCAAATCTTTTAAAAATCCTCAGATCATATGGATTTCATCCTAAATTAACAAAAATTATTGAACTAACTTTAACCAACACAATTTCAAAGGTAAACTTCAGGAGAGAAATGTCAAATGCTTTTACAATAAATACAGGCCTCAGACAAGGTGATGGATTATCCCCACTGCTCTTCAATGTGGCTCTAGATTACATCATGAAAATTTGGCCAAAAGGAAAACCCACCTAAAATCAAAATTGGAGCAAAACCCTCATTAAGGACAAACTGCCTAGGGTTTGCAGATGATTTAGCTCTTTTAGCCCTTGACATGGAAGAAGTCTGTGATCAGATTACCATTCTCCAGAAAACTGCATTAAAAATAGGATTACAAATTTCCTTTGAGAAAACTGAGATCATGTCAATGAAACCCCTCGACATAAACAGTCATCATAAATGGTCAAAAAATTAACATAGTCCTACAATTTAAATACCTTGGAGAAATCATTATGCACAACTTATGTGAGAAAGCAACATGGATAAATAGAACCAACAAAATGAAAAAAGCACAATTTCTATCCTGGTCAACTTATAATAAAAAATGCTTGTCAATAGACATTAACACAATGCTGTCCGCTCACATATCAATACGTGTTTCCCGGCACGGTGCTCTGCAGCTGATCACGTATAAATACGTGTTTGTGCAAGTCTGTCTTCTGATGACATCTAATGGTTATTGAGGAACTATTTAGAGATTATCGTTGATGAGCCTAAATGGTAGAAAAACTACGCTTCTTTTAGTACTGGTTTTGCCCGTTTTAGTGCATCAGTTGCATTTGTTTTTGCCTTCGAATATCTTCCGTGTATCCATCAATGCTAGTAAACAAAAATGGCAGCTCCGGTAAACAAAAACAGTGGACTGACTCCTGGTGATATTATACATGAATTATACGCCGATAATTTGTCATATGTTTCCCGTGATTGTGAGGAGAGTGAAGATGAATTGTCTAATGATAATTCTAGTGCTAGTGTCATGCATTTATGTGGAAGTGATGCTTTGAATGACACTTATTGCACCATGTGAGCAATGACCTGATGGTTCAGATAGCAAAGATGGTCTAGATGTAAGTACTGTTGATAATATTCTCCCTATTTCTGGCAGTGAGTGGCCGAACAGGATATTATACTGTTTTTGGAGTCCTTCTCGTGGACGCCTGGCGTTAAAATTTTGCCGAGTGAACCTGAAAATATAGGTTGTGATGTCAAGTTGTTCATTTGTAATGATTTGTTGGCGTATATGGTGGAGGAATCAAACAGATATCAATACCAGAATGAACCGAAATATAAAATCTCACCAAAAACTTTAAAGTGGACAGATATAACTGTGAATGAACCTAAAATTATTAAATTATGATACCCTGCAATAACTCCATGTCTCTGCTAAAATCTTCCGGCCACAGGGCCCAGTTATACGTCAGATGGGCCGGACAGCAATGTGTTAAGATCCAACACTACAAAACTGTAACTTTGCCTGAAGCCACTAAGCTTGCAAAACCATGTTCCAAATTTAAAATGAAAGAACTGATCAGCTCCTCAAAACTGAAAGAAGAATTATTAGAACTTGCATAAATAAAAATTACCAGGTTGAACGAGTCTGGAGAATCCTCCCCAATGAAACTGTCTATCGAGAGATTGACCCAGTTACCAGCACGATGAAGAAGAAAAAAAATATCTTATTCCTTTCACATCTTACGGTTACCAGAAAACAGGATTTTACAACAATTAGTGATGAGAAATCTGGGAAAGAAGACAGGAGGGCATTGGATCAAAGAAATTCAAGAGGATCTCCAAACAGTTGCACTCGAAAGTACAGATGCAGAGAACAAGAATAAAATTACCACCCTTCTTAAGAATCACAAATTTTCAACTGAAATGATGCACAGAAGGCCTGTAGAGATTTCAGACGAATTGAGAACACTGCGATCAGAACGAATGAAGAAATACTGGGCAGATAAGAAGAATCAAACAGTACAACCTTCAAAGAAAAAGAGTACATGGAAGACTCAAGTGGTCCAATGTGGCTGATAAAGTTAATAATAATAATAATAATAATAATAACGCCATAAGCTTTGCCGGGACCAAGACAAAATTCCATAGCGGACAAGTTGTCACTTTATTTAAGTTTCGCTTTGAGCAGGTTTTACAGTATAAAGGTAGCATGTGCGAGTTCATCCCCAATTAATTACACATAATACCGTACGCTGCTGGGGCCATCTTTTATAGTAAAAAGGAATTCAATTCAAAAATGAAATAACAGCAATTCTCCTAAGCTGGCCTTTCCCAACAGTTGGAAGATTGAGCTGTAGTAGAATGGAAAGAATCCTACGCATGATAAGCGATTGGTTGTTAAGGCGCCGTGCTCACTCTCGTCATTTAGAGCATAACTTACGTGGTGTTTATAAAAGTAGGAAAGTTCACAATATGAAGATAAAGTTGGAAATCAAGATGACAAATTGGGGCAAATATTCGTTTATAAGAAGGGGAGTTAGGGATTGGAATAACTTACCAAGGGATATGTTCAATTAATTTCTAATTTCTTTGAAATCATTTAAGAAAAAGCTAGAAAACACGAGATAGGGAATCTGCTGCCTGGGCGAATGCCGTAAATACAGATCAGTAGTGATTGATTGATTGATTGATTGATTGATTGATTGATTGATTGATTGATTGATTGAAGCTTTTGGGCTTTTGCCATATCAAGTATACAAGTTTTGCACAACTTTGCTCCGAGTCTTCAGAAGAAAATCTCGACTGTTCACGAAGATTTCCCCAATAATGAGCTTTGAAGTTTTCTTAAATTCAAATCTTCAAAATTTTCTGAGAGAGTCACCACTACAAGTGGTCTGTGCCACCTGAGGTTTCTCTAGGGACGAAAGAAAGCCACTTTTTCTGGTAATGGTAATCTGTGATGCCCGGATCCTATTCCACCTGTTTTTGGCTGCACTACTCATGTTCTGAAACTTCTTTGAGCATTTGACGTTTAGCATACAAACAGCTTCCAGCATAAACACCAATTTTAGGTTAGAAATCGGAAAAGATAGTACTTGGGATGAATTAAATAGCAAATTGTCTACACATAAACATGCAAGTCAAACAGGTTTTCTTCAATCTCCAACTTTCTACCCAAGCGCACATTAATATCTGTATCTTCAGGATGTACCCACTTTTGATGTGGACAATATTTTACCGATCAAGAGACTGTTTCCTGAATAACAACACTTGACACAGTATTTTGATGTATGCTCAAGAGAGAATGCAAGACTCTGAATCACGTGTTCTCTCCTCAATAAACTTACAGTTCGTCATCTTCTCCTTTACCAAAGCACTCTTAATCCTTTCACTAACTAACCATCATTTTCTAGCATATGAGATTTCCACTTCTGGAGGAGTACAGAGTTAATTCCTGGGGTGAAATCCGCCTGGTGTAGAGCTAACCAAGTGCTGAGGCTACAGACGGAGGGAGCCTTTACCTTCATAGCCTGTACAGATGACTTTGCTTTGCCTTTTTCATATATATCTTCTTACTCCATACGTTGAAATTTTGAGAACTATAGTGAACTCCATATGTAAGGTACACATGAACACAAAAATACATTATTACTGACAGGCCTATTGTTCTGTTAACATTGAATTATTCATAATGTTGATCCAAAGAATCCTATGCACTGAAAGAAGCCCTTAAAACAGAACAAAACATGAAGGGTGCACAACAAACATAACGTTAAATTTTACTTAAGATAAAGTTCCCAGTACAGATTAATATGATAGCAATGTCTACCAACAATAAAGAAATTGCTTACTTACTGTAGTCTGTTGCGTCCCAGGCTCGAGAGGTACTCCTGAGGGGGCAGCAGCGAGATGCGGTTCCTCACCTGTGGAGCCTCGCGGATGTACTCCACCTGAGGCGCCTGTTGAGGGGCGGGCTGCTGAGGCGTGCTCTGTTGCTGAGCCTGCTGAGGTGTGCTCGCCGGTGTCTGCTGTTGAGGAGGAGGTTGCTGCTGAGGAGCCGGAGGTTGAGGTGCCTGCTGTTGAGCGCTCGCTTGCTGCTGCTGCTGCTGCTGAGGTGCAGGCTGGGACTGCTGCTGTTGCTGGGGAGGTGGGGGAACCTGCTGTTGAGGTGGGGGCGGCTGTGTCGGTGGTGGCTGGTTTGGAGGTTGGAGAGTGATACGGTCCTGTGAACAGAAAAAATACCATTTCCTATAATTGTATGTCTTGTCAGGAGTCAGCCGTGGACTATGAATAGGAACTGCCCTGGCATTTACCCTGTCTGAGGAGAGCCGACAGTGGGGGTCAACTGATATAGTGCACCTCACTGGGGTACCAAGTTCATCACATCAACATTGACAGTTCTCACTGTATGCTATGCATAAAAGGAATTTGTGAACTCTCCCATGGAATACAACAGTTTAAATGCCAAATTCTCTGGATGTGAATTAAACCACTTAAATTGTCTTTCTGGTGCAGAACCGATTGTGCCAGGCTTTTTTTTTTTTTTTTTTTTGCCAATTCACCCATAAACAAAACTGTTAATCTGCTAAATGGCAGTGGGGAAACTAGCCTTCTGCATAGGCAGGGTCATGGATGGCTGGTCCAATGATTACTGGGATAGGGAAGCTTGACATCTGGCTGTTGGTCTTGAAGAACAGGTCAAGATGTTTCATACCAAAAAGAAAAGGCTGTTTACTAATATCTTTTAAGAGAAGTTAGATGCAACGCACCAGAGCTTTGATAAATGTTGTGCAGATCTGAGGGAATGCTGCTGAGTTTCTTCTTTTTGTTTAACAGAGCAAAGGTATGTAGACTCAACATAAAATACAGGCTGGCCCATTACTACTAAATAGTTTCCCATGTAGCTTTCAACATTCCTCCCTGTGACATTCATCTAACAATTAGTTAAGCCTACTAATGGAAACACTTGTTCATGAAAATAAACAAATTGCAGTCAAGGCTACAAAACAAAACATCAGTAACACGCATCATTTCATGAACGAGTCTCTTGGGTGATTATTTACAGGAAGACTTTCCAAATTCGCTTTCCGTCTGCATCGACACATTCCTGGAGATGATTTTGGACACTCGACCATCAATGTTGTGAAAAGTAGTATCAATGGCTGATGAAAAGTCCTCCATTGTGGTTGGTTTTGAGGCATACACCATACCTTTGACCAAACCCAAAATGAAAAATCCATTGGAGTGAGGTTTGATGATCAGGGTGGCATTTCTATTGTCCCTCATCTTTCTTCAATAACTTTTGCACCTAACACCTCAGCGACGTAGTTTCACACAAAAGTAGCGTAGACTGCTGGAGCACCATCATGCTGAAAGTAAAGCTAGCTGTTCATTTGCAGCCCTGGAACAAAATAGGCAGTCAACATTTACAATACCACGGCCGCAGGAAGGGCGTGATGATTTTCAGTGTACCGGTATGTACAATTGGGACTGTTGACGCGACTAGATAACTTTAATAGTACTTCATTGCTCCAAATGATTTTATGACAGAAATCAAATCCCCTACAATCGGACTTGTCTTCTAGCAGGCTGTGCACGAAAAGTGGCAGGCTACATAGTCATACATTTAACCTTCTGTAAAATTCTCTGAACAGACATTCTCGAAACATTCTGTTCAACAGCAAGCCTGCGATAGGACTTTGTACAATAGCTTGTCTCCTCCAACTTCCATGCTGGTGGAACAGTGTCAAAGTGTTAATTCCATTCCTGAATTAATAACTGACAAAAACCTTTATAACACATTTGAACAGCAAGGATCCCCATATCTTCAACATCAATGACAGACTGATTACCTAACAATGTGTTTACGTTGGTAACTAACGTCACAGGTGCCTTCAAATGTAAACATGAAAATGACAATGAATAACTATCTCCAAAGATTAAGTATCTCGGGAAAGTCAAATGACTAGTAGATGGCAGCACGAACCGGAGATACAGTATGTGGCTCCTGTATACTATGTAAAGCCCCCTACCATTTTGGTGCAAATATATACGGTGTGTTTGCTTGCGGGCGGGGCCGAGGAAAACCTTGCTAGCCACAAGTGGGTTTGAGAAGCGCCAGTCAAGGTCAAGAAGGCAGTAGTTGTAAGCCAGTCAGCTGTGCAGCATGTGTGTAACGCAGTGGTTAGAAATGCAACAGGCTAAATACCCGCTTAAACAGAGCTTTTATGTACGACACATACGTAAAAACAGTTGTGTAGAGAGGTGCGCAGTCAATTTGCAGTGAAATATCCGTGTGCTCCAATTGGACGACTTGTTAACAAACTAAGGACAAGAGGATCACTAAATGCTTCAACTGCTAAGCAAAAACTATAAGAGTACTGACGAAGAACAAAGCTGGTGAAATCAGTGCACCATTCACATGCTCTCCGAATCAATCTCTAAGACATGTTTCACAGGAAGTTAGTGTTTCAAAAACATCCGTTTTTCTGCCATTAGACTTCAAAAATTAAAACCATACAGAGTGCAAATCATAAATGAATTACAGCCTAGAGATGATGAAAAATGAATTCAGCTTTGTAATTGGATGTTACAAAGTATTGTGGACGGTAGCATGGATCCTAATTTAATATTTTTTTTTCCGATGAGGCGTGGTTTCATCATTTGACTTCCCTGATGAAGAGAATGCATATTGTTCCTCAAACATGTATGATAGAAAAAATATTTTTCAAGCATTAAAAGTGTATTGACTATTTTAAAGAGTTTCTTTAACAGATTTAGAAAAGTCAATACAGGATCAAATAAAATACCTATTATGGTTAAGTTTATCAACAGTTCTATTGCATGACAAAAAAAATGGTTTTTCGGTGCGCCACTACAGCAAAGCGAATTATTGGGCACATTCCTTTTTTTCTTTTTTCAGGATACGTTAAATGCACAAAGATATTGCACACTAATACTAGTGTCATTTTTCCAAATGTTATCAGATTGGGAGAAATTTGATGGGTATTTCCAACAAGATTCAGCAACAGTACATACGGTTCATGAACAACTTAACTGACTTGCTTGGAGAACGGATCATTTCTCATGGTTTATGGCCGTCATGTTACCCCGACCTCACAGTGTGTGTTTTCTATTTGTGGAAACACTAAAAAAATAATGCAAACCGTGACCTTGCCGCGGTGGGGAGGCTTGCGTGTCCCAATGAAGTAGATAGCCGAGCCGCAGGTGCAACCATATCGGACGGGTATCTGTTGAGATACCAGACTAACGAATGGTTCATCGAAAGGGGGGTAGCAGCCTTTCGGTAGTTGCAAGGGCGGCAGTCTAGATGATTGACTGATACGGCCTTGTAATAATACTCAACATGGCTTAGCTGTGTTGATACTGCTACACGGCTGAAAACAACGGGAAACTACAGCCGTAACTACCTCCCGATGACATGCAGCTCTCTCTGTATGAAGGATGTACTGATGATGGCTTCCTCCCGGGTAAAATATTCCAGAGGTAAACTAGTCCCCCATTCGGATCTCCAGGTGGGGACTACACGAGAGGGGGCGATCATCAGGAAGATGGATACTGACATTCTGCGAGTCGGAGCGTGGAATGTTAGAAGTTTGAATCGTTGTGGTAAATTAGAGAATCTGAAAAGGGAGATCGATAGGCTAAAGTTAGATGTAGGCCTAGTTGGTATAAGTGAAGTACGTTGGCAGGAAGAACAGGATTTTTGGTCAGGCGACTACCGAATTATCAACACGAAATCAAACAAGGGAAATGCAGGAGTTGGTTTAATAATGAATAAGAAAATAGGGCAGCGGATAAGCTACTACGACCAGCATAGTGAAAGAATTATTGTCGCCAAGATAGACACCAAACCAATGCCCACCACAATAGTGCAGGTCTATATGCCTACTAGTTCAGCGGATGATGAAGAAATTGAAAGAATACAGTATATGAGGAGATAGAAGATTTAATACAATATGTCAAAGGTGACGAGAATCTAATTGTGATGGGAGACTGGAATGCAGTGGTAGGCCAAGGAAGAGAAGGTAGCACAGTAGGAGAATTTGGATTGGGACAAAGGAACGAAAGAGGAAGTCGGCTGGTTGAATTCTGTACTGATCATAATTTAGTCCTCGCCAATACTTCGTTCAAACACCACAAACGACGGCTGTATACGTGGACGAGACCTGGAGACACTGGAAGGTATCAAATAGACTTCATTATGATTAGGCAGAGATTCAGAAACCAGGTGTTGGATTGCAAAACCTTCCCAGGAGCAGACGTGGACTCTGACCACAACTTGTTGGTCATGAAATGCCATCTGAAGTTGAAGAAATTGAAGAAAGGAAAGAATGCAAAAAGATGGGATCTAGACAAGTTGAAAGAAAAGAGTGTGAGGGATTGTTTCAAGGAACATGTTGCACAAGGACTAAATGAAAAGGCCGAAGGAAACACAGTAGAGGAAGAGTGGAGAGTCATGAAAAATTAAGTCAGTAGGGCTGCTGAAGAAATGTTAGGAAGGAAGAAAAGATCAACTAAGAATCAGTGGATAACTCAGGAGATACTAGACCTGATTGATGAAGGACGAAAATACAAGAATGCTAGAAATGAAGAGGGCAGAAAAGAATACAGGCGATTAAAGAATGAAGTGGATAGAAAGTGCAAGGTAGCTAAGGAAGAATGGCTGAAGGAGAAGTGCAAGGATGTCGAAGGCTGTATGGTCCTGGGAAAGGTAGATGCTGCATACAGGAAAATCAAGGAAACCTTTGGAGAAAGGAAAGCTAGGTGCATGAATATTAAGAGCTCAGATCGAAAGCCACTTCTAGGGAAAGAAGACAAAGCAGAAAGATGGCAGGAGCATATCCAACAGTTGTATCAAGGTAACGATGTAGATAATTTCGTTCTGGAACATGAAGAGGCTGTTGATGCTGATGAAATGGGAGACCAAATTTTGAGGTCAGAGTTTGACAGAGCTGTGAGTGACCTAAATAGGAACAAGGCACCTGGAATTGATGATATTCCCTCTGAATTACTGACTGCCTTAGGAGAAACCAGCATGGTAAGGTTATTTCATTTAGTGTGCAAGATGTATGAGACAGGAGAAGTCCCTTCCGATTTTCGGCAGAATGTTGTTATACCTATTTCCAAGAAAACCGGTGCTGACAGGTGTAAAAACTACCGCACCATTAGTTTAGTATCTCATGCCTGCAAAATTTTAACACGTATTATTTACAGAAGAATGGAAAAACAAGTTGAAGCTGAGTTGGGGGAAGATCAATTTGGCTTCATAAGAAATGTAGGAACACATGAAGCAGTCCTGACTTTACGTCTGATCTTAGAGGATTGAATCAAGAAGGACAAGCCCTCGTACATGGCATTCGTAGATCTAGAAAAGGCATTCGATAATGTTGATTGGACCAGGCTATTTATGATTCTGAAGATGATAGGGATCAGATACCGAGAACAAAGAATTATCTACAACCTATATAAAAATCAGTCTGCAGTGATAAGAATCAAGGGCTTTGAAAAAGAAGCAGCAATCCAGAAAGGAGTCAGGCAAGGCTGCAGTTTGTCCCCTCTCCTTTTCAATGTTTACATAGAACAGGCAGTAAAAGAAATCAAAGAGAAATTTGGAAAGGGAATCACAGTCCAAGGAGAGGAAATCAAAACATTGAGATTTGCCGATGATATTGTTATTTTATCTGAGAGTGCAGAAGATCTCGAGAAGTTGCTGAATGGTATGGATGAAGTCTTAGGTAAGGAGTACAAAACAAAAGTAATGGAGTGCAGTCGAACGAAGGCAGGTGATGTAGGAAATATTAGATTTGGAAACGAAGTCTTAAAGGAAGTAGATGAATATTGTTACTTGGGTAGTAAAATAACTAACGATGGCAGAAGTAAGGAGGACATAAAATGCAGACTAGCACAAGCAAGGAAGAGCTTTCTTAAGAAAAGAAATTTGCTCACTTCAAACATTGATATCGGAATTAGAAAGATGTTTTTGAAGCTTTTGTGTGGAGCGTGGCATTGTATGGAAGTGAAACATGGACGATAACTAGCTCGGAAAGAAAGAGAATAGAAGCTTTTGAAATGTGGTGTTACAGAAGAATGCTGAAGGTTAGATGGATAGATCGAATCACGAATGAAGACATACTGAATCGAATTGGTGAGAGGAGATCGATTTGGCTAAATTTGACGAGAAGAAGAGATAGAATGATAGGACACATCTTAAGACACCCAGGACTTGTTCAGTTGGTTTTTGAAGGAAGTGTAGGTGGCAAGAACAGTAGGGGTAGACCAAGGTATGAATATGACAAACAGATTAGAGCAGATGTAGGATGCAATAGTTACGTAGAAATGAAAAGGTCAGCACAGGATAAGGTGGCATGGAGAGCTGCATCAAACCAGTCTATGGACTGATGTCTCAAACAACAACAACAACAGGAATAATGCGCACAACATAAGACAAAATGAAGGATAATATAACAACAGAAATTGGGAACATTACCGAACAAGAACTCGCCGGTGTGAACCGTAATTTTATTAAACGATGTTAGAACTGAGTGGCAGCAGACAGATATCACTTCCTATGTCGCCTATAACAAAGTAAGTGCAGCGTACACTAATTAATTTATTTAATTAATTCATGTGTACCACTGAATTACAGACAGTAAAGGCATACAGCGTAGCTAGTGCCAACCAAGCTAGATTTCTCCTGGCCCCGCCCATAAGGGAACGCACTGTATAATCCTGAAGATGATGTTGAAACTATACACTGTAGCAGTAACGAGTAGCGACTTTTACACCACATCGAAATTCTACGTAAAGCAGGAATTCATAAAATTAACTGCAAGTTACGCTGACAAATGAATGTTTTAACAATTTGTAGGCATTTTCTTTTCAAAATACTAAAATAGAAAAAATATTTCTACTTTTGAGCTATGTATCTGCTATTTAAAGCACACTTACACAGTGACCACTACTCGTTTGGAGCTCTTCAGAACACACAAAGTCATGCATAATTTAAGATGAAATGAGTTACTTTTACTACCAATAAATGCAACATCCATAGCCAAGACATCATATTACAGTTTAAGATTGAGCAACTTCAGAAATTATAAAACCGAAGAAAATTTAGTTTAATGGGACTCATTGTTTATAAAATTCATACTGATCACTTATTTGGAAAGTACAACGTACGTTCAAGGATTCTAACAGAAGACTTATGATAAAAGAGACCCATGGCATATATTGTTACAACCTAATAATATGACTTCACCCACACCTCTGTTCTGGATCAAAATCCTTGAGCAAGACGGGAGTCAAACCTCCAAGTATGAAGTAGGCAAGCTACCCCTACACAGTACAAATAAATGTTGGGAGTAAAATTAGTAAAGGGAGATCTGTGAAGCTATGAATACGAAAATGTTTCTCAATCTTTTGAATGGAGTGGCCCCCTTTCTGTTACATTATAATCGTGTCACCCCTTCATTTAACAGGGACCTTGTTTTCAATCGAGACTGTTTAAAGCCTTTCAAACAAAATCTTGTGAAGTTGCCAACACTCCCTTTTAAAAACCAAACCAAGCCAATCAGTCCTTTACTGACTTCGCTTCTTCATACAGCACCTCTCATTAAAATTCGTTTGTACATTCTTCACATCATTTGACAGACGGTAAAAGAAACTGTTGTGATTGGGAGGCTCCTTTACAGTAAATCTCCATAGAACTAAAGCTTTCAAAGTATCATGATCTGAGGGTTATGATGCTGCACATGAAATTCAGAAAGCTCTAAACAAATCAGAAAGTTATACTGTGCGTAGCAAAGTACGAAAGATCCGTAGCATACACAAATATAAAGACGGGAAACTTCCACCTAATCAATACTTGGAAGGTTTCTGTCTTTATATTTGTGTATATTTGTGAAACTACGGCGAAACGAATTACAGTAAACTCCGTGACTATACAAAATGGAAGGAAGTGTATGCAGTGTCAAGAAGCAACTTTACTTCTTATGTACTCAGTAGTCATAATAAATGGATTTCTTCTTGTGCTGATGGTATTTTTTTTTAAAAGAGAAAAATTGTTCCTATTTTACTTCGTGGTAATCCCGTTGGGACTGTAAAGCATGTGTCTTATTAGTAGGGGCAAGCGAGCGGTCTGGAAAGTACGATGGCAACACACGAAATTCAGAAGTTTGTATTCGATAATATTTTAGAAAACGTTTCCTATCTGGTGAAAATCTCCATATTACTTCACATTTTTCCTCTGTTAATATATTCATTAGCAATTAACACATTCTTTAATGGCTCTTTTCCACCCTTGAAGCAGAACCAAATAATGGAAACTTGCAATATTTGTTGTGATTTATTATTCATTTTTGTGAAACTTGCACAGAAGACCTAGCATACATACAGGCACATTTAGCCGGAGAAATCCCCACTTCTGACATCAGTCCAGTATGTAGAAAGCCTAACAAAAGAATTGGCTCAAGTTCCAGGGGCCCATAGAGAAGAAGTTTCTACAAAATTTTCTTTACAGCTGGAAAATAATCCAACATACAGTATTATCCTTCAAATTAGTAAAACGCTTGAAGGTAAGAGCAGTGAAATATCACCAAAAACAGCACAAAACCAGCATGCTCCCATTATATCATGTGATTTGCAGCAATCTTTTTCATTGTACAAAACAATATTTACCGACAGAAGATGCAAATATTGAAAACCAGCTTGTTATCATATTGTAATTCTCATTAAAGACCTAATAGTTGAATACACTAGGAAGGTAGAATAAAATATTGTAATTACAATAAGTACTAACTAGTGTTTTATTGTGTTCTCTCACTCATCCCTGCAGGTGTTTATTTACATCTAATTTAAATATGATAAAATGAGTATGATTTTACTATATTTAATAATATTATTAAATATATTTTAATAGTTGCATATTTTTCCTAAATAAATTTCATATGTTTGCAAAATTTTCTTCATAGTGTGCCCATGTTTTCTGTGAAAATTTACATCAAATATTGGAAGTGTTAGTGACCTTACAGGTGTGGTAACCATAGTTAGTGCTATTCGTGATGATTACATCATACATAATATTTGTCAGTGGACAGCCTGGGATGCATGTTCTAGACAGATATGCAAGAGGGAACAGACAGTTAGCAATAGCTGAACAGGAGTAGTGAACGAACGAAGAAATTTTCTAACAATCCTACAGTATACATGGAAATGAAGACTTAAAGAAAAATATGACAAGGAACCAATTTGACCCCTTGTTGAAATGCTTGCATTTCCATAACAACAAGGGTTCACTCATTGATGAACCTCATGTAGCAAAAATAAAAATGTGATTGCCCTACTGTACTTAATGCAAAGTTAAAAATGATTCTTGTACCTGATGAGTCACTAATTAGTGATGAGCGTACTCTGCCCTGGACGGAAAGACCTCAGTTCAGGCAATACCTCCCAGGGAAAGAAATATAAGTATGCAGTAAAAATGACTAAACAAAGGCCATGCTGAAAAACTACTAGAATGAAAGACGCAGTAACTCTGTAATGGTGGCTAAGGAAACACCTAACAAGTCAAAAACTATCAAACGATTAGGTTTTAGCTATTGCTTTGACACATCGTCTGGTAAATTCAGGAAAATGTAGCCCCAAAGGTGATACCATCACGAAGCCTGTTTCTGTAATGAGTTGCAGACTAGGCTATTCTAACCACATGTCCGCTAAGAAAAATACGTGGTACAACGGGTTTCCTCTTGGATTTTTCCTGTGTTGCACTGAAGGTATATCATTCACTTTGGAGGGCAGAATAAAAATTCAAAGATGCTCTACTTCAGAGAAAAAATAATAATGGTCAACTATTACAATCTGGACACTGATGGTGCTCAAATGCCAGAAGCTCAAAGGCTTCAATGGGACTCAAACCACTGTGTCAGAATGGCCATGTTCTTCTTGAAGCCCACATTCCCACCATCAGCTCACAGAATGCTCGCTCTCCACTTCACGACTCACAGCAGATCCTTATGATTAGATTTTGGATTTCTAAACAAAATGCATATTCTTTTTTAGTCATTTAAAAGTACGCAGAAAGGCTATACTTCATAACACGCACACTGATAAGCTATTTTAACCGTTTGATACGGCAGGGCTTATGAATGCCTATTCTACAGGAAAACGGTTTTACTTTATTTCATGATTTTGAAATAAAATAACACATTTACCAAAAGCTGGCATTTTAAGTGTGCAACCTTCATTATCAATAACTCACATTTCTTATGGGCTCATAAGAAAATAAAGACTGCCTGTTCACATTTTTTGATGAATGCAGCTCATCCACGACTGTGACAACATGCCTAGTAAGCCTCATTCCCTCGAACTTGTATTGTTAAGACTAGGAGACAAGCTTGCAACATGTTGAACGTGCCTGGTATTGTGCGTCCCACCTTTGTTCACGATCGGTGCCGTAGTGCTGCCTTTCCCCACACCTGTTTTAAGGCCACTATTGCATGTGTTGTTCAAATATGAAGAGGAGAGTGTTGGGACAAACAAAAATAGCCAGTCCCCAAGCAAGAAAAATGACAGAATTAAAATCTCCAACCCAGATGGGAATCTAACCCAGGACCCTCTGAACTTAAGGCCTCAGCGCTGACCACTCAGCCAAGGAGTCTGACCCAAACCCAACATTTCTGATTTTCATAAGCCATAAGGAGTAGCATGACTTCAGGTTCAAGAGTTGACCGAACTTTAAACCATCTTCTTTACATTTAATGCTGACAGAAAATGGAATTTTGAACATCCGCACACACTTCTTACTAGTCGTTGCTGGTGATGTGCGGTGCAATAGTAGCATAAGGCCTGAACTTTACTTTGAAAACTAAACATAGGAATATTTGTTACATACTTTACAAGTCTTCCCTGCAATCTCAAGGCAAGTCTGTCTGGTGGTGTGGTCATGATTGTTGTTTTAAGAGGATCTTACCATGAGACCCCGACAATCACTATGAAGTGATAAATATCATTGTTAATCCGTATTGAAGATACTGAATGTAGGATGCTAAAGGGTTTGTTGTGTGACAACAAACAACAAACCCTTTAACATCCTACAATCACTATCAAGTTTAAGTCATCCCCTGTAAGATAACTGATAATTTGTGAGTGTCCCTTGTACAATAAAGTAAAGTAAAGTAAAGTAAAGTAAAGTAAAGTAAAGTAGAGAGCAAATTTTTATGTATTATTAACTTCCAAATAACCTAAATCATTAAAATGTGAAATGAATGTAATATCACAGTTTTGGGTCCCACTTAACCACTTCTGCAGTTTTCAGAGAGGTCAAAATGCTGGAATTTTGTCCTGCACGAGATCTTTTATGTGCAAGTAAATTACCACCAGACTGAACCCGCCCAGCCCCTCCAATTTACAACATTTCTGTGAAGTAAAGAATTTAATTTCATAGCATAAATCATCTTTTACTTCCTGAATCTAGTTTGAGGAAAGAAACAAAGTGTCAGAGGCTGACATCAAAGTAGAAAAGTGCAAATTTGCCACCTCATGCATACATCAGGAGATATTTCACTGCGCTGGAGCTAATATTGTAAGAACTTTGATATGTTGACTGCAAGTATGAAAAAGTTCCATCTTGCTTCTTAGTAGTCAAATTATTTTAGATTCTTTAACAATAAAACACAGTTTCACGAAGTGTGTCACTTGAAAAACAACCTGGAATCTGGGAAAGGGGTATTATAAGTCGACTTTGCTGAAAACTTCTCCATTAACCCATTAGCGCCTTGCGTTGCCATATGGCAATGATTTCCGTACCTTTTTCTTTTAATACTGTTGGCAACAAGAAATAATCTGGAAGATTGTAGTATCATCCGACAGTTAGAGAAAAGTTTGTAGAATCGAGTAATCACATTTAATTTTAAAATCTATTGTTGTGACACAAAGACTGGTGGACTCTTGGTTATTTTAAGATTCCTGAGAAATGGCAGCCGGCTTCACGTAAGAAGGATGTAAAATATATAAGTGAAGTTCTTTCATTTACAGTAGTGTTGTGCACACTTCATTATATATGTTGTAAGCATTTGAAATAGTACGGGTGAACAATGCCGTAGTAGTGCTTGTTGAACAATTACCATTGCCATATGGCAACGCTAGGCGCTTATACTCAGTAAAATTGCTGCAGCTGTCAGATCATGATACTTTATACTGATTCATTCATCTTCATTGCAGGAAGGGATTTTCCCTTTTAGAAGCACTGGATATGCTACTGATTGAAGATCTCGATGATGATATTTTTTGTGGAACCGCCCTATGTAAATGTACTTACAGATGAGGGCTCCTGGTGATAGATGATTGTGGGCTTTTTGATAATCTCTCTCCCGACAATTACGTGTCAGTGCTGAAATGAAGCTTGTAAATAATGAAAGAATCGGGATTAGTTAGGACGGTGAAGGTGTGTTACCAGAGGACGAAGTGCCTTTTTTGTCTCCTGATGCAAGATCTGTTTCAATACCAGATGCTGCAAAAGAGCGGATAACCGATAGAGGAAATAATAAATCAAATAACAAACCGAGATAGACTGATGGGGCTGATTTCAATATTGGGCGACTGTTGACATTTCCGGAGCCTAGTTATAGCAAGTGAAAATCCATGACTGTTGTTGACATTTTTGAATTGTTTACAGATAACCAGCTGATCAAACACTTAGTTCATGTATGCAGTGTTTTTAAATTGTACAGACCCACAAATAACATCTGATGAAATTCGTTGCTTTATCACCATACTTTTCATTTCTGGATATAATAGGTTTCCCTCCAAGAAATTCTTATTGGTATACGCAGGATGATATGAAGACAGTGAAAGATTGTCATTCTCTATCTCTGTGGCTAATGCGCAAGTACTGAGGGTGGGCTTTTATATGTCTCTGAAAATATAGACTAGTGTAGTTTAGAGTAACTAAACTGCATCTTAAGTTCTTTGTTTCTTCATTTTCTTATTTTTGATTTTATTCTATTGTTCCAGTGAGTGTTTTGTTTTGTATGTACATATGTGCCTACGTACTGCAAAGAAATATTTTCTCCTTTGTTCAATAATTCTATTTTTCTTTTTGCTGTGATGTGAATAAAAACTGATATACCATATTCTTATAATAAATAATGCGAAGATATTTCAACATTGTTATTGCACGAAAACAAAAAACACTTTGCAACCTAAATTGGACTTTCAAAACTCATTGTTTAAAAATAGGTAGCGCAAGCGCCTAGCGTTACCATATGGCAACAATAAATATCTTATGACCTAGCGATTCCAAAATTCTGAAACTTGTTTTATTAGTTTATTTTGGTCTCAAACATGCGGCAAAACACAATAAATAAGCAAATCTCAGAAAAAAATTAATTCAGGCGCTAATGGGTTAAACAACAAGGTAACTGTGCTAAATACTAAGGGAAGTACTAAATCCTTTGGAGTAATGACTGATGATCTTCATCATGATAAATTCTCAGTGTAGTTATACTAAAGCAGTTCTGAAAGTTGTTAATGACTCAGGCAAAACCAATCACATCAGGAAACTTCACATCTCCAAGTCAGTTTAACAAATATAATGTTATTGGCTTTATGCCCCACTAACTATTTTTAAGGTTTTCAGAGATGCCAAAATTCAGCCCCGCAGGAGTCCTTTTACTGACACAAGGCTGAGCTATTTGAGCACCAGGATCGAACCTGCCAGGTTGGGGTCAGAAGGCCAGCACCACTCAGCCCGGAGATCAAGTCACTCAGAGCCAACATGAGCACATCCACGTCTCACTTCTATCGACAGGGTATTTGTTTTACGTTGCACCAATACAAGTGGATCTTATGGCGACAAAGGGTCATAGGATAGGAAGGGCCTAGGAGTGGGAAGGAAACGACCGTGGTCTTAATTAAGGTACAGCCCCAGCACTTGCCTCGTGTGAAAATGGGAAACCACGGAAAGACATCTTCACGGCTACCGACAGTGGGGTTCGAACTCACTATCTCCCGAATGCAAGTTCACAGCTGCACGTCCCTAACCGCACAGCCAAATCACTCAGTGGGAGTTTTTTTGCCTCAGCACACGGCCAGGGACAAGTTGATAGAGTTAAATGTGCAGTTTGGAGAAGAGTGCTTCAGATAAGATGCTTTGTGAAGCATGCTGGATGTTGTAACTCAGGCTTGCCCTAATGTCTGCAAACAACGTGGGAGTGCAGTTCTGGATAGAAAATTCACCAAATGACATTCCAAACACCCATCACATTCACTACAGCTGCTGCGAGTCTGTTTCTTGAAGATATTCCAGCAAAATTCACCGACTGAACTTTTTTCAGGAAAAAGATATGAAAATGATAAGGAGCTGACCAACATTAAAGAACATGACAAACTTGGTATTTGTACAGTGAAAGGTGTTTTGTTGTCAGATATGAAGATAGTACCTACTATTGTAGAGACGAGATGTTGAGGATAAAGATAAAATACAGTATCCTTGCCAAGCTATTAAAAAGAATGATCAGCCTTTCCCCATTAATGACAGAGGATTGAGTTTGAAGTGTTTTATGGCAGCGACAATATACGCTGCATCAGGGACTTCACTTTAGTTCATTTATTTTCTACAATCAACGAAATGTCATTGGACATTTGTCTTGAGAAACTCACCAAGGTATTATTGAAACATCCCAGTTAAAAAGCAACGTGTCAAATTTCTACAAAGCATCCTGGTGAGGAAATATGACACCGAAGAGGGATTCAGCAAAGTGGTCCATTCCACATACGTCACTGTACAGATCCTCCTTCACAGTAGTTTCACACACAAATAACTCGGGATGATCTATCTTCCTTGTATACTGCAAAAGCCTTGAATAAGATGGGAGTTCTACGAAACATAATTTATCAGATTTTGGTGCATTTGTTTCTTACTTTGTCCATTTTTTGAGCATATCTGCTTGCTTATTTTACTATCTGATTATGCTTATAAGAAATATGATGACATCTATGGAAGAAATACTAAGCATCCACTACCAGAGATTATGTCAAATTAAGACTTAAGAAACTGAAATACTCCAACAAGCTCATTCACTAGTCAACTAGATCTTTTGTCCATGTCTTAGACAATGCCCAGGACCTGTCAAAGTCAGACTGTAAGAGAGAACAAAGGGCACGTCACATCCCCACTATTTTTTGTTCTCTTCTCAAACACTGGATAAGAAAAGTTCACTGCCTGCTTTTGATTGAACAGGTTACCTAACCAACAAACTCCATCAGTTCTATTTTAAGAACCTTATTTTAGCACTGGCACCAAGTATGTAAGTGATAATATGTTGGTAGTAAAAGATAAGAAGAAAGGAGGCAAACTCTGGAGCGAGTAGACAAGGTGTAATGGTGGAGTATTCCATCACGGTGATAGGTAGGGAGATATTTTCAAACAGGGTTGTAAATTCTCACCAATTATCTTCCAATCAAATGACTCTGAGAAAGGAGCTCCTCACCCGCCAAGACAACGAGATACACACAGTGTCAAACAGTGGTAGATAGTAACTGATTTGAGTAGTGTAAAAGTATTATACAGAAAGATGTCAAACAACGGAAATAAAGTTAAAGAAATGTTTTGTCTAGTAGTCAAGGGAAAGTTTTTGTATGGAGCAGAATTTGAGCACTGGATGTAGTCATCAAACAGTGGAGTGTGAATGAGTAGACAAGCAGAGTTTGTTATCAAAACAAAGATTAGTGTTGAATGCAGTGAAGAAACTACTAAAGTACATAGGAATTGGGCACTACTGAGAATGACATAACATCAGATTGTGTAAGGAAGGCATGTAACAGCATGAAAACACTAGTATTTTTATTTGGGTCTTCTTCACGCTTTGCTTTATTTCACACCAGCACAGATAACACGGATAGAATTCTATCAAGTACATAAATAAGGATTGAGATGTTAACTAAAAGGGAAATGAGAAGGATAATTTGATGGTTAATGGATGTAAACAAAGCCATATGAAAAGAAAATCAAATCAAGTGCATTATCTAGGTACCTTTATCTCTTAAGTGACTGTTCTTTAGCACCACACAGGGAACACATGATGTGCAAACAGTTGTCGGCATTCAACAGAACGTCAAACAAACATTAAAATGTCAATGTTCTCAACTAACCATTAATACTGTATATAACATCTTGCTTCCTTCCATTGAAATTTTCTCGATTTCTTGGATGCTACTGAAGAGGATGTACAATTTCTAAACAATTTAGAAATTAATTTATAACTTTCTTCTTTCCTTATGCTGTTAGTAATGTTTATATAATCAAATCTCATCTTCAGGTTCATTTGCACACGAGCAACCTACTGACATGAGCACTCTATCTGCCAGAATTAGTGCAAAAATGGTCATCATTCACTTTACTACACAGGAAGAGGGGCACAGTGCCGACATCCAGAGCGGGTGGGGCCCTCTCCCTCAGGAGCAAAAGCCAGAGACCACAACTGTACAGCAGACTCCAAACACTTAGTGTCTTGTTGAGGACAACTAGATGATTATGGACTGTTTTACGGTTAAGTCACCCAATCTTCTATGATAACTGTCTCATCTCATCTACAAAGCTAAATCCATTAAGACCTGAAAGAGAAAGTGGCTACAAGTTTTGTATCAAAG
This sequence comes from Anabrus simplex, assembly GCF_040414725.1. Classification (NCBI taxonomy): domain Eukaryota; kingdom Metazoa; phylum Arthropoda; class Insecta; order Orthoptera; family Tettigoniidae; genus Anabrus; species Anabrus simplex. The sequence goes on along the minus strand of NC_090279.1, from coordinate 220,393,137 downwards.
AATGACCATATAAAGAACAGTTTGGTACTCGCCATTGGTAAGTTAAAGAGTAGTGCTGCCTAAGAATCCTCTTTTAGCGAGTTAGTTCGTTGTTTTCCAATGAAATATTGACAAATGATTATACTGTATGTGAAAAACAATCAAGTAACAATAGTTCCTTGCAATTAACAAGAATAATTTGAGCATGTGGCATTTAGGATGCTCTTCCTCCCTCAAAAGGTTTATAGCTAACGACGCCGTCGGCATTGCACACCTGGGCATGTCTGAGCTTTCCCAAGAATACCATTTTGGAACCACCACTGGCATCTGTGACGCTGCAAATTTCATGAATTCCTAACCCCATTCTTTCTGCAGCGAAAATAAGCGATCGGAATACTTTCAATTTGCAACAACTCATTGCTACCTGCGTCAAGTGTTGGTATGAAAAATGTATTATATTCCAAAAGTATTGTGGTTAATGAACAAACACAAGTGACGTACCAAGATGACTCAGTGGATTTAAAGTGACTGCCACATCCCATGCCGTCGCACGAAACTCTTGTTTCCGGTCCCCACACATTATCTGACAAGCAAGTAACCACTTTCAAAAGACAATTGGTCGCCAAATTGTCGAACACACGCGACACTCCTACGTACAAGATGGTCACACTTACTCCTGACTGATAAACGACGGCCAACCTTTCCACCAGGAAGAGATTTCCACAGCGACATTTAAGATGATCATTCTTCACTTCGACTGTCTCAAAGTCGGGGAGTCCCCACGGAAGAGTCGGCATAGTTCTCACCAAGGACACGTGCTTTGGCGATTTTAAAAGCTCGTCTACTGGAAAGGAGACGTCCCGGGTCCCGCCAGCTGTAATGTCCACAGCGCTTCGTATCACGTCGTAACACCCACACGACCAGAGTCGGAAACGCACGAACCATTGGCTATTCAAAATATTGTTTGTTCCGGGGTTTTATAATGTTGTTGATCTTTTAAGTGTGCATTGTCTCGCCTCGTAGCGAACGATCAAATTACGTGTGGAGACGGCAGTAACAACCAAGAAAGAAATACCCACAACTTCCTGAATAATCCAACTGATCGATGCATATTATTGACGTTGAAAATAAACTAGACCTAAAGGAATTAAAGATCGATTTATTTCAAGAACGGTAATGTATGTTCCGAGGGACAAATAACGTACTAACCAGTAATCATTTCAAAAACTGTTAGGCGAACTACTCATAAATCTTGTGCACTATGAAAGAAGAAAACATTTACATCGCAGGCATCAAAAGGTATTTTTCCTTCAGTCAATTCATTACATTCTACATCTACCAAAGTCTTGGTTCCTTGTGCGCCTCTCCCCGATCGCTGGCCTAAACCATACCTTCCCACGCGTCAGTAAGGTACGTGCAGCTTGACCGCGGCAGTTGGCCGTACGGTTTGCTTGCGTTCGGGAGATTCGAACTCCACTGTCGCCAGCCCTGAAGATGGTTATCCGTGGTTTCCCATTTCACACCAGGCAAATGCAGCCGTACCTTAATTACCGCACGGCCGCTTCCTTGCAACTCCTACCCCTTTCCTATCCCATCGTCGCCTTAAGACCTATCTGTGTCGGTGCGAAATAAAGCAGATACGCGAGGGCAGGTCAATAAGTATCTGCAATCAATTTGTATAATTTACTACAAAAAGATTCCACACTTATCGATATTATTTTTCAACATATTTCCCCTGCTTTTCAATGCACATGGTCCATCCTCTGCACCTCTTCCTTTACCTGTTGATCGGAGTTGAATCGACGGCCTCCAGAACCACCAGATGGTAATTCGACGGGGCGAGATCGGGACTGTACGCAGCATGCCCTAACCCCTCGAAACGCAGCACCTGAAGAGTTAGAGCGCCGGTATGTGGACGTACAATGTCATGCAACAAAATAACTCCTTCCGACAATCGACCTCTGCGTTTGTTGCGTTTTAACTGCAAGTTTCAGCGTATTTACCAGCGTACCACTGTAACGATCCATGTTTACTGTTTCCCCCTTTTCCTGGTAATGTTCCAGGATTGGCCCATGAGAGTCCCGAAACACTGTGAGCAACATTTATTCCTGCAGAAGGTTGAATTTCTTTTTGATTGGGGATCCGGGATGCTTCCATTCCATGTCCTGACGTTTGCTCTCTGATTCGAAGTGGTGAACCCATGTTTCAACTCCAGTGATGTCCGGCTCCATGGCTAAATGGTTAGCGTGCTGGCCTTTAGTCACAGGGATCCACGGTTCGATTCCCGGCCGGGTCGGAGATTTTAACCTTAAATGGTTAATTCCCTTGGCCGAGGGACTGGATGTTTGTGCTGTCACCAACATACCTGCAACTCACACATAACACTATCCTCCACCACAGTAACACGCAGTTGCCGCCCACCCTCATCGGAGGGTCTGCCTTACAAGAGCTGCTCTCGGCTAGAAATAATCACATGAAATGATTATCTCCTGTGAATATCCGTTCCAGAAAAGTTTCACCTTCGTTAGCATGACGGTCCAGTAGGTGCTGACAGATTCTCACATGACTGGGCTTCTGCTCTTTAATGAATTGTTTTGGTACCCATCTCGAACACTTTGTGAAAGGTACCCTGTGCATATGGTTTGGCAAGTCATCAACAGTCACTCGCCAGTTATTCAGGATTATATCAAGCACTTGTTCAATACTGGCTTCAGTAGGCCTAACTGCTGCAGATGGACGCCCGGATCTTTCCTCATCCTTCACGCTCGTGCGAGCCCTGTTCAATCCACTGGTAAACACTTCGTTGTGGAAAAACCTTGTTCCCGTACCCTGCTGAAGGTCAGAATTCGACAGATCTTTCAGACACCGAAATAGGAACAAGGCGCCTGTAATTGATGACATATCCTCAGAATTATCAACTGCCTTAGGAGAAAACATCATGGCGAGGTTATTCCATTTAGTGTGTAAGATGTATGATACAGAAGAAGAAGCATCCGATTTCGGCGGAAGGTTGTTATACCTATTCCCCAGAAAGCCATGCTGACAAGTGTAAGAACTACCGCACCAGTAGTTTAGTATCTCACGCCTGCAAAATTTTAACACATATTCTTTAGAGAAGAATGGAAAGACAAGTTGAAACTGAGTTGGGGAAGATAAGTATGGGCTCAGAAGAAATGTAGGAACACGTGAAGCAATCCTGATCTTACGCCTGCACTCAGAGTATCGAATTAAGACAGACAAGCCCACGTACATGGCGTTCGTAGATCTAGAAAAGGCCATCGATAATGCTGATTGACCCAAACTATTTGAAATTCTGAAGGTGATAGGAATCAGATACCGAGAAATAATAATTATCTATAATCTGTACAAAAATCAGTCTGACGTATTAAGAATCGACAACTTCGAAAAAGAAGCAGCTATCCAGAAAGGAGTGAGGCAATAAGACAACCGTTTGTCCTCCTCCCTCACCCCTCTTTTCAAAGTTCATATAATAATACAGGTGGTAAGGGAAATTTGAAAGGGAATCAGGATCTAAGGAGAGGAAATCAAAACTTTGAGTTTTTCCGATGATTTTGTTATTGTATCCTGAGTCTGCAGAACATCTGGAGAAATTGCTGAATGGTATAGCCACTGTCTTGGGGACGGAGAACAAGATGAAAATAAATAAGTCCAAACTAAATGTAATGGAGTGCAGTCGTACGAAGTCAGTTGAAGCAGGAAATATACGATTAGGAAATTAAGTCTCAAAGGAAGTAGATGAATGCTGTTACCTGGGTAGTAAAATAACTACTACAACTACTACTACTACTACTACTACTACTACTACTAATAATAATAATAATAATAATAATAATAATAATAATAATAATTGTACCGGGAGGTACACCCCTATCTCGCGCATTCTAATTCTGCACCTAATAGCACTCTCCTACTGATAAAAATGTGCAACTAATAATGTAATAAATTTGAACTTTTGTCTCAAGGTGTCACTACTAAAACCTAGGATCCTGCACCCTGGTGCGAAGTGAAAGAACTTTTCTGAAGAAGTTTTGTATCTCTAGCTTTCTGGTAACAAAGTGATGTTCATTTATTTCTGGGTTGGCAATATTTCCCTCCTTTTCGCCAGTTTTGAATGTAGCCAATCCCGAATTTTCGTAATTAATTTCTAACCTATCCTGTGTTTCTTCTCCATTTTTGTATCAGCCAATAAAATGTATGTGGGTGTGTCTTAATGATTCATGAAAGATCTCGAATCTTCCCTGAGGGTTTAAATACCGTGGCTTTTCACGCCTCTTGGGCACTTCGTCGTATTTCTGAGAATGCGGGTGTAAAGCAGGAAGCGGGTAGGCGCCTCTTTCGTCAGGCAGCAGTTCTCCGTCAAGGTAATGGCCAAATAACATCTTTCTTTATTGCTTTCTTCGCCAGTTTAGCCCGAGAGGAAGGTCCGAATCTTTAAACATGTAACTTTAGTTTCTAAATGTAACCTTCTTCTGTCTAATGTAAAAACTTCAAAAGTCTTTAACTGTAAATCGGGGATAGAGAGTGCTTTACCCTCTCGAGTTCCCCTTCATTTTTAATTGGAGGTGACTACGTTTTCATAACCGATTTTCTATTCTTAATGTATTAAAATTTTCTTATACGAGTCACCTCCCCAGTGTGGGAATAGCCCCTGTTTAATCGGCCTAGTGCCCCTTAGGTTTTAACAAGTGTTCATGTAGGAGTGCAAGTACTCGCCTCCAGACATCTTGTTATTTTGGGCCATTTTATTAACCTGTCCTTTTCATAAAGGCCCTTGTAGGTTGTGTACGAGATACCCCTGTTTCAAATTGTAAAATTGGGTCATAGAAGGCCAGAGTGTTGTAAATTTTTGATGTTGAGAATTTGAGAGCCTGATAGCTCTTTCCTTAAAATTTTGTACTTACAAGGTGTGCCTCTTGGAGGCTAGGTATGTTGTTGGTGGGAGCAAGTGCTCCGTGAACTTTGGGTTTTCTGCCCCTGAACCTTTGTACCTTCTTGTAACTGGGAGCCGTGAGCTCAAGAATTGCTAAGCGAGGGGCTGGAAGCCCGGATTACTAAATTTTGGATGTACTAACCTTGTAAAAACTTGTCATGGTACCTGATCTGTTATTGCAATCGCACCTAGTGAAAGATTGTTAATGTTTTGGTATTGTTAATTGTTAAATCTTGCTATGTTCGAAAATATAACCTTGATTGAAATTTTAATTCATCTTTCGGGCTTGTAGTTAGACCCATTCCAGCCCGCACCTTCTTTCACCTCTGCTGATCCACGGGTAACCCCGTAACAATAATAATAATAATAATAATAATAATAATAATAATATTTGTTTTACGTCCCACTAACTAGTTTTACGGTTTTCGGAGACGCCGAGGTACCGGAATTTAGCCCCACCAGTAAATCTACCAACACGAGGCTGAGAAAACCTTCAAATACCACCGGACTGATCGAACCAGCCTAGTTGGAGTCAGAAGACCGTCTGAGCCACTCAGGCCGGCAGTAAAATAACTAACAATTGCAGAAGTAAGGAGGACATAAAAAGCAGACTAGCACAAGCAAAGAAGAGCTTTCTTAAGAAAAGAAATTTCTTCACTTCGGATATTGATATAGGAATTAGAAAGGTGTTTTTGAAGACTTTCCTCTGGAGCGTGGCATTGTATGGAAGTGAAACATGGAAGATAAGTAAGTCAGGAAAAAAAAAAAAAAACATAGAAGCTTTTAAAATGTGGAGTTACAACAGAATGCTGAAGGTGAGATGGGCAGCTCGAATCACGAATGAAAAGCTACTGAACCGAATTGGTGAGAGGAGATCGATCTGACAAAATATGACGAGAAGAAGTGATATAATGATAGGACACATCTTTAGACACCCGGGACGTATTCATTTCGTTTTTGGCATAAGTGTAGACTGTAAGAATGGTAGGGGTAAACCAAGGTATGAATATGTTAAGCAGATTAGGGTAGATGTAGGTTGTGATAGTTAGGTAGAAATGAATTAACACGGGGTAGGGTGGCATGGACAGCTGCATCAAACAAGTATATGAACTGATTACTCACACAACACGCCATGATGATGATGTGTGTGTCTCTGAGAGCCCTCAAACTGAATAGTAAATTCTCCATACAAGTCATACATGTCTATGCTCCAACCAGTACTTCTGACGAAGTGGTGGAATTGGAACAGCTGTATGAAGATATCACCAAAGCGAAAAATTCAGAAAAGAGACAACTCTGTATCATCACTGGAGACTTAAATGCAAAAATGAGTCAAAAGAAAATCGGAGACCCAGAGAACATTGGAACATTTGGACTAGGCAATCGAAACGAAAGACGTGAAAAATCGCTAGAATATTTCATAGCCGAAAATCTCTATTGCATGAATACCTTCTTTAAACGAAAATGGACAAGGAAGAGTCCTGATGGACAAACCAAGAATGAGACAAAATTTATCCTGACCAACAAGAAGAAATATTGTACACATATTACCTGCTGTTCTCAACAGATTTGATACAGGAAGTGACCATTGGCTAGTTCGAGCGACCTTCACTTTTGACCTCAAACATGAACGGTCCAAAATGACAAGGGGACACACTTTCCCAAGAGTAGAGGGCTTAGAAAAACATCAATCATCATTTCAACAAGCTCTTACCGAAAAACTAAACCCAATAGAATATTTGAAATACTTTGACGTGAACGAACTCGATGACAAAATTATAGACAGTATTCAAATTGCAGCAAAGAAGATCCCATTGAAGAAAACTGATAAAAGGAGCCAACTTTCACTTAATACCATACATCTCGTTAAGGAAAGGAAGACAATGGACAGGAATACAGCCGAATACAGAACTCTTAACAAGACCGTTCGCAAGGAAACAAGAAAAGATCTAAGGAAATTTAATAACAACATGATCATGCAGACAACTGAAGAAAATAAAAACATGAAGATTTTAAGGAACAGCATTCCTTCAGGAAGACCAAAAATTACAAAACTCAAGAACCAGAATGGAGAAATAGTCACAGATAGACAAAACATTACTGAAGTTATTAGAGATTTATACTACAAGCTGTATACATCAACCATTAATAAACCACCCAGTGATGAACAACTAGCCCAGAATTATAAACATGAAGTTACACCGGAAGTAACCACTGCTGAGATTGAAAATGCACTTAAACTAAGGAATAAAAAATCCCCTGGGGAGGATAAAATAACGAATGAAATGCTGAAATTAGGTGGAAGAGATCCGCTAGAAGCCATGGGAATACTTCTCAACAAGTGCATTAACTATGGAAGAATACCAGAAAATTGCTGAAATGATACTACTCTTCAAGAAAGGGCATAAGGAAAATTTAGATAACTATCGTCCTGTGAGTTTGTTATCACACCTTTACAGGCTCCTGACTAAAATTGTAACCAACCGCCTGACAAGAGAACTGGATTTTTATCAACCTGCCGAACAAGCGGGATTTCGTAAAAAGTTCTCAACTGTCGAACACATCCAGACTATTCGCCTTCTACTTGTAAAAACTACTGAGTACATCAAGATTCATCTGGCCTTCATTGATTATTAAAAAAAAAGCTTTTGAATCAGTAGAGATTTAGGCAATCATGACGGCACCTCAAAATGCCATGATAAACTCAAGGTATATAAAGCTCCTGGAAAACATTTACGATCAAGCAACAATGGTAGTCAGAGTGGATGAAGACCTCATCTATATATATAAAATAAGATTTTAAAAAAGCATATGACAATATTCATCGTGACTCATTATTAAAAAGCCTTAAAGAATTTGGATTACACCAAAAACTTGTTAACCTCATTAGTATGACTTTTAAAAATACGAAGGCAAAAATTAAATTTAGAGGTGAATTATCAGAACCATTCACTATAACAACTGGACTTCGACAAGGAGACGGACTTTCACCATTGTTATTTAATTGTGCATTGGAGAAGGTTATGCGTAAATGGTACAAGAAATGCCAACCAACTATCAAGATCGGTAGAAGTATTAAACTCAACTGCCTTGCTTTTGCGGACGATTTAGCATTACTTGCAAATACAATAGAAGAGGCTAAATTTCAAATTGAACAACTAGAAATTATAGCAACAAAAAAAATGGCATTACAAATTTCATTTGAAAAAAACAGAAATGATGTCAACTTTTAAAGCTGATTTACCAGTTATTCAACTGAACAGTAATAAAGAGATTAAAATTGTTCAGAAATTCAAATATCTTGGGGAAATTATAACATGGAACACAAATGAAAAAGAAGCAACAGAACACAGAACAACTAAATTTAAACAAGCACAAAGACTTACCTGGCCAACCTATTAAAAAAAAAAAATCTCTTTCGATAAACGCTAAGCTGAAACACTATAATTCCATAGTTAAACCAGAGGCAACGTATGCTAGTGAAACTTTATTCAAAATGAATGTAAAATCTACAACAGACAGATTACAGAAAACTGATAGAAGAATTCTTAGGACAATTATTAATAAATAACACCAAGTTGATGGACAGTGGAGATTGTTGCCTAACAACATTGTCTATCGTGAATGTGAATCAATAATATCTACAATGCATAAAAGAAGAATTTCCTTTTTCTGTCACATATCAAAATTACCAGACACCAGGATATTGAAACAACTATTTGATTACCTTTTGAAAAATAAAATCAATATTGGTTCAAAGAAGTTCAGGATGATTTGGAAGAATTGGGTATAACTCAGCAACAAATCAAAGACAGAAAAGAGAAGAGGATTTTGAAGAACAAAAGCGTAAGTCTCAAACTAAAACCAGTTGAACGGAAACAATATACTATATCGGACACACAAAGGCCTTCCAGGCAGGAGAGGATGAGAAAGTTCTGGGAGAAGAAAAAGAAGAAATTAACTCTAATGTATTGATTTAAGTGCTCCAATGTGGGCGTGAAATATGTAAATAAAAAAATAAGAGTTGTGTCTATACATTGCCCAGAATTTGAAAAGAATGGTATTCCTGTATTGGTCATGTCCTCAGTAACAAGGAAATGCACTTTTTACTTTTCCGTAATTTCTGTCTGTCTGTCTGTCTGTCTGTCTGTCTGTCTGTCTGTCTGTCTGTCTGTCTGTCTGTCTGTCTGTCTGTCTGTCTGTCTGTCTGTCTGTCTGTCTGTCTGTACACGCATCACGAGAAACGGCTGAAGAGAATTTAATAAAAATCGGTATGTAAAGTCGGGGGGTGAGCCACTACAATCTAGACTATAAATCATTAAATCACGCTGAATGAAATGGTAGTTTAGGGGAAGGCCTAAAGTTTAATTCTCAAATATTTATATTATTAGTTGTCCGATCGATAAATACTACATAACTAAAGTTGCATATAATTAAATTTCCGATCATTTATGCCATACATTTTTACCGTACCGGCTATGATAACACAGATATTCACGAATCTGTATTTTACCGAGCTCAATAGCTGCAGTCGCTTAAGTGCGGCCAGTATCCAGTATTCGGGAGATAGTGGGTTCGAACCCCACTGTCGGCAGCCCTGAAGATTGTTTTCCGGGGTTTCCCATTTTCACACCAGGCAAATGCTGGGGCTGTACCTTAATTAAGGCCACGGCCGCTTCCTTCCCAGTCCTAGCCCTTTCCTGTCCCATCGTTGCCGTACGACCTATCCGTGTCGGTGCGACGTAAAGCCAACAGAATTTGTATTTCTGTTGCTAAGTCCATATCAACACCGAGCCACAAGAAAATGGGTTAACAGAATTTAATGAAAATTGGTATATAGAGTCGGGGAATAAGAAACTACAGTCTAACTACAGTCTAAGCTATAAACGATTTTATTCACCTTGGATGAAATTGTCGTTTAGGGGAAGTCGCCTAAAATTTAATTTTTAAATACCATGTTATTGGTCCCCTATCGAAAAGTACTACATAACAAAAGTAATAGAGAATACAATTTCCGATCATTTATGTTTTATTCAGTTTTACCGTACCGACTATGATAAGAGTGGTATTTCAGAGTTGGAAGGGAACTAAATGTGAAGGCCTACAATATTGAAAGCGCATAATATTGATCAACAATAACATTACATTAACCATTGTTTGTTGTGATGTTCTTTGTCTCTTATGCTGCCGCTCAACTCAGATAGATGGGATCACTGATGCGTACCGAGTATTACAGCCTGACTGAATATTGGCAGGAAATGGCTGGGGAGTTTGAAAACTTTCTTCTTTAGCATTTCATTCCTCTGGTTCATACATTTTCTAATACAGATGGTACGTAACACACTGGTTTATCATAGTATTCCAGCTATTCGATCCCTACTCTGACGGGCTGTTTAGAATGAGCAGTGCGCACACCTAAGGCAGAGGCTCAGTAGTAGTAGTAGTAGTAGTAGTAGTAGTAGTAGTAGTAATAGATTTAGGTTTATTCCAAATTATAGCACCACAATTCGCTAAATAACACAAACTTCAACGCCGGAAAGAGTTGTTTCTTAAGAAAATCTTCTTCCTCTTCACTTTTATTATTTACCAGGCGAGTTGGTCGTGCGGTTAGGGGCGCGCGGCTGCGAGCTTGCATCCGGGAGATAGTGGGTTCGAATCCCACTGTCGGCAGCCCTGAAGATGGTTTTCCACAGTTTCCCATGTTCACACCAGGCAAATGCTGGGGTTGTACCTTAATTAAGGCCACGGCCGCTTCCTTCCAACTCTTAGGCTTTTCCTATCCCATCGTCGCCATAAGACGTATCTGCGTCGGTGCGACGTACAGCCATTAGAAAAAAAATCACTTTTATTAAATTCTACATTCATCTTATTCCAAATTAGCAGTGAAGAAGGGGTTTCTGCTTAGGAAAAATTTGCCTCCAAGTCAGATAAATTTTTCCGCCGCCGATGCAGTGAATTGAGATTTTCCGACTCATCGGGTGCTCCTAGGAAACAGATAGTAAAAGGGCACATATTTTCTGACCTGGGACTCTCCACTATTCAACTCTCGTACACCGAAAAAAGACGAAGAGTGTTCACGGATCACGGCTATCTGCGGCTTGATCATTCCAGCTTTTGTACTTTGGACTGTTAGATCGGCAGCGTAGTACTGTTCGTTAAAAGTGAGAATATGTGTTGTTTTTTTTCATCTGATCGAGTATTTCATAAGCATTGCTTTTAAACGCACTATTCCTTCTGACGGCATTGTAATAACCTATGTTCATTTCAGTTGGGAAAACCACTACGACAATCTTTCTGATGATGTAAAAAAGGCAGGTGGAGAGTGAGTTTCTGCCATTATAATGAAAACTCCCCAACCTGATTGTGACTGATGATAAGCAAGCAGACCTACCATTACAATGAAAATTCCCTAACCCAGTCTTCATATGAGAAAATATGTATGGTGAATTCCCCGTCGCGTTTCTAGGGTAACGTTAAGACCTATGCAGTTTAATACAATCTTGCTAAAACGTGTGCACTACCTAACCCAGGGATGGCGAACAACTAGTGTGCCATTTTAGGTGTGTATTATTATTCTCAACTGTCTACTGTGCCACTTGTTATTTTCGTTTGTAATGGATACAATCCCCACCCCCACTCACCACCGCAACCACCGACTTCCATCCCTGATTCCAAAATATGTTTCATAATATGTCATTTTATATATATATTCTAAAACCCCAAATATATTTGATTGCATGTTTCACGGTCGTATTTTGCGAATAACGCAAAAATACTTACTAGCTTTGTCATTTATGTTAGCACAACGTCCACTGCAGAGAATAGCTGCTTGCAGGCGTATGATGACCCAAACGAAGGAAGTAGTGCTGTAGCAAGTTTCTTCATGGCCGAAAACTTTTGTGGGAGACTGTTCCACTGTTCAAGTATTACGTTCTCCGGCTTCTGGAGAGAGTATTCACCATCCACAGCACACTAGATTTTCACTAACGCTTCATCAAGTTGTACGAACATTTTCACCCATATATGCTTTCTTAACATATTCAGTAAACTCCATTTCTATACTGTCAATATCTAACCACAAAAAAAAAAAAAAACCTCATTTGTGCAATATGAGGTTTTGAAATAAAGTGCGATAGTTTCTCCAAATCTCGAAATTGGGATAATTTCTTGGCAACTATTTGACTAAAAAAAATTCACAACAATAAACATTTACTCACTAAGAATAATTACGCGATGCTGGCAACCACACACATGCCAAACTTCACTAATTCACTGATATGGAAGAGCAAATGGCTCGTCGGCCGCATCTGACATTTATTTCACTTGACTTCCAGACCTATCAGTGTTGTAGTGTTGCCATAATGCACGTTCGAATGGAACTAGAATTTAGATTTTCGGTATTTAATTCTTAAACCTGAAACACTATGACTATACGATGCACGAGATATGTATAGTACACTGACTGACAGAGCAAATGCAACACCAAGAAGGAGTGGTTCGAAAGGGATGAAAGTTGGGGAAAAAACAGAGACGGCACGGACGAATAATTGATGTTTATTTCAAACCGATATGCAGGTTACACAATGCGCACGGCATCGCTCAGTAGCATGTAGGACCACCGCGAGCGGCGATGCACGCAGAAACACGTCGAGGTACAGAGTCAATAAGAGTGCGGATGGTGTCCTGAGGCATGGTTCTCCATTCCCTGTCAACCATTTGCCACAGTTGGTCGTCCGTACGAGGCTGGGGCAGAGTTTGCAAACGGCGTCCAATGAGATCCCACACGTGTTCGATTGGTGAGAGATCCGGAGAGTACGCTGGCCACGGAAGCATCTGTACACCTCGTAGAGCCTGTTGGGAGATGCGAGCAGTGTGTGGACGGGCATTATCCTGCTGAAACAGAGCATTGGGCAGCCCCTGAAGGTGCCGGAGTGCCACCGGCCGCAGCACATGCTGCACGTAGCGGTGGGCATTTAACGTGCCTTGAATACGCACTAGAGGTGACGTAGAATCATACGCAATAGCGCCCCAAACCATGATGCCGCGTTGTCTAGCGGTAGGGCGCTCCACAGTTACTGCCGGATTTGACCTTTCTCCACGCCGACGCCACACTCGTGACTCTACAGAAGCGTGACTCATCGGAGAACACGACGTTCCGCCATTCCCTCATCCAAGTCGCTCTAGCCCGGCACCATGCCAGGCGTGCACGTCTATGCTGTGGAGTCAATGGTAGTCTTCTAAGCGGACGCCGGGAGTGCAGGCCTCCTTCAACCAATCGACGGGAAATTGTTCTGGTCGATATTGGAACAGCCAGGGTGTCTTGCACATGCTGAAGAATGGCGGTTGACGTGGCGTGCGGGGCTGCCACCGCTTGGCGGCGGATGCGCCGATCCTCGCGTGCTGACGTCACTCGGGCTGCGCCTGGACCCCTCGCACGTGCCACATGTCCCTGCGCCAACCATCTTCGCCACAGGCGCTGCACCGTGGACACATCCCTATGGGTATCGGCTGCGATTTGACGAAGCGACCAACCTGCCCTTCTCAGCCCGATCACCATACCCCTCGTAAAGTCGTCTGTCTGCTGGAAATGCCTCCGTTGACGGCGGCCTGGCATTCCTAGCTATACACGTGTCCTGTGGCACACGACAACACGTTCTACAATGACTGTCGGCTGAGAAATCACGGTACGAAGTGGGCCATTCGCCAACGCCGTGTCCCATTTATCGTTCGCTACGTGCGCAGCACAGCGGCGCATTTCACATCATGAGCATACCTCAGTGACGTCAGTCTACCCTGCAATTGGCATAAAGTTCTGACCACTCCTTCTTGGTGTTCCATTTGCTCTGTCAGTCAGTGTATATAGTACAAAATGAACATAAATTTTTTTAAATGTGAATGTGGTGTGCCACGGAAATCGTTTTCGCGTGTTACCTAATGACACGCGTGGCATAGGTTCGCCATCCCTGACCTAACCTATAATTATGTTTACAATGTAGAATTTCGTAGCGAAGCACGGGTACATCAACTAGTCACCAATAAAATCCCAGTTGGCAAAGGAGTTCGCCAAGGTGACACAATCTCTCCAAAGCTGTTTACCCTTGCCTTGGAAGATGTATTCAAAACTCTTCATTGGGATAATAAAGGAATAAAAATCAATGGGTTATATTTGAACCACCTTCGTTTTGCCGATGATATTGTCCTCATAACTGAATATCTAGAAGAGCCAGAAAACATGATCGAGGAATAAAAAACTGTCTCTTATAAGATTGCTTTGGAAATGAATACTGGTAAAACGAAAATACTAAGCCCAGGCAGTCAACCATTTAAAATGGGAAACCAATATATAGAAGCTGTGGTTGAGTACATCTATCTTGGACACAAGATAAAACTGGGAGTGAAATTTCTAGATCCTAATGGGTGGGTAGGAGATAAGGATCTGCGCTTGGATGGCCTTCATTTAAACCGCAGTGGTACGTATAAGTTAGGAAATTTGTTTGGAAGGGTAATAGGGAGGTACATTCAGGGAAACGGGATGGCCTAGGGAGCGGTGATAAGGGAACAGGGAACTGGAAATCAAGTAGGGATGGCATAAAATTGTTAGTGTTGAACTGTAGAAGTATTGTAAGGAAAGGAATAGAATTAAGTAATTTAATAGATATATATTTACCAGATATTGTAATAGGAGTTGAATCATGGCTGAGAAATGATATAATGGATGCAGAAATTTTCTCACGGCACTGGAGTGTGTATCGTAGAGATAGGATAGGAACGGTCGGATGGAGAGTGTTCATTCTGGTGAAAGAAGAATTTGTAAGCTACGAAAAAGTTAAAGATGAGACACATGAAATTCTAGGTGTAAGGCTCATTTCTAAAGATAATAGGCAACTTGATATATTTGGAGTGTACAGATCGGGAAAGGGTAGCACTGATGCGGATTCGGAATTATTTGATAGGATAGTCAGCTATGTGGGAAACGACATGGAAAGAAATGTGATTGTAGCGGGATATCTGAATTCGCCAGATGTCAATTGGGAAGGAAATGCGAACGACAGGAAGCATGACCAACAAATGGCAAATAAGTTAATATGGGAAGGGATGCTGATTCAGAAAGTGATGGACCGACCAGAGGGAAAAATATCCTGCTTGTGGTGCTGATAAAACCAGATGAGCTCCATAGGGAAGCTGAAGTAATACATGGTATTAGTGATCATGAAGCTGTTTTTGTGGTAGTTAAAAATAAATGTGATAGAAAAGAAGGTCTTAAAAGTAGGACTATTAGCCAGTACCATATGCCTGACAAAGCAGGCATGAGGCAGTTTCTAAAAAGTAACTATGATCGGTGGAAAACGGTAAATAAAAATGTAAACAGACTCTGGGATGGGTTTAAAGAAATTGTTGAGGAATGCGAAAACAGGTTTGTACCCTAAAGGGGGGTAAGGAATGGTAAAGACCCACCTTATTATAATAGAGAAATAAAGAGACTAAGAAGGAGGTGCAGACTGGAAAGAAAGAGAGTTAGAAATGGCTGTGGAAGTAAGGAGAAATTGAAGGAACTTACTAGAAAATTGAATCTAGCAAAGAAAGCAGTTAAGGATAACATTTTGGCAAGCATAATTGGCAGTCATACAAATTTTAGTGAAAAATGGAAGGGTATGTATAGGTATTTTAAGGCAGAAACAGGTTCCAAGGACATTCCAGGAATAATTAATGAACAAGGGGAGTGTGTATGTGATGATCTTCAAAAGGTAGAAGTATTCAGTCAGCAGTATATAAAGATTGTTGGTTACAAGGATAATGTCGAGATAGAGGAGGAGACTAATGCTAAAGAAGTAATAAAATTTACATATGATAACAATGACATTTACAGTAAGTTACAAAAGTTGAAAACTAGAAAAGCGGCTGGAATTGATCAGATTTCTGGGGATATACTAAAGACAATGGGTTGGGATATAGTACCATATCTGAAGTACTTATTTGATTATTGTTTGGTCGGAGGACCTATACCAGATGAATGGAGAGTTGCTATAGTAGCCCCTGTGTATAAAGGAAAGGGTGATAGACATAAAGCTGAAAATTACAGGCCAGTAAGTTTGACATGCATTGTATGTAAGCTTTGGGAAGGCATTCTTTCTGATTATATTAGACATGTTTGTGAAATTAATAACTGGTTCGATAGAAGGCAATTCGGTTTTAGAAAAGGTTATTCCACTGAAGCTCAACTTGTAGGATTCCAGCAAGATATAGCAGATATCTTGGATTCAGGAGGTCAAATGGACTGTATCGCGATTGACCTGTCTAAAGCATTTGTAGGGTAGATCATGGGAGACTACTGGCAGAAATGAGTGCAATTGGACTAGACAAAAAAGTGACTGAATGGGTTGCTATATTTCTAGAAAATAGATCTCAGAGAATTAGAGTAGGTGAAGCTTTATCTGACCCTGTAATAATTAAGAGGGGAATTCCTCAAGGCAGTATTATCGGACCTTTATGTTTTCTTATATATATAAATATGAGTAAAGGAGTGGAATCGGAGGTAAGGCTTTCTGCGGATGATGTTATTCTCTATAGAGTGATAAATAAGTTACAAGATTGTGACCAACTGCAACGTGACCTCGAAAATGTTGTGAGATGGACAGCAGGCAATGGTATGATGATAAACGGGGTTAAAAGTCAGGTTGTGAGTTTCACAAATAGGAAAAGTCCTCTCAGTTTTAATTACTGCGTTGATGGGGTGAAAGTTCCTTTTGGGGATCATTGTAAGTATCTAGGTGTTAATATAAGGAAAGATCTTCATTGGGGTAATCACATAAATATGATTGTAAATAAAGGGTACAGATCTCTGCACATGGTTATGAGGGTATTTACGAGTTGTAGTAAGGATGTAAAAGAGATGGCATACAAGTCTCTGGTAAGACCCCAACTAGAGTATGGTTCCAGTGTATGGGACCCTTAACAGGATTACTCGATTCAAGAGCTGGAAAAAATCCGAAGAAAAGCAGCTCGATTTGTTCTGGGTGATTTCGGACAAAAGAGTAGCGTTACAAAAATGTTGCAAAGTTTGGGCTCGGAAGACTTGGGAGAAACGAGACGAGCTGCTCGATTAATTGGTATGTTCCGAGCTGTCAGTGGGGAGATGGCTTGGGAGGACATCAGTAGACGAATAAGTTTGAGTGGTGTCTTTAAAAGTAGGAAAGATCACAATATGAAGATAAAGTTGGAATTCAAGAGGACAAACTGGGGCAAATATTCATTTATAGGAAGGGGAGTTAGAGATTGGAATAACTTACAAAGGGAGACGTTCAATAAATTTCCAATTTCTTTGAAATCATTTAGGAAAAGGCTAGGAAAGCAACAGATAGGGAATCTGCCACCTGGGCGACTGCCCTAAATGCAGATCAGTATTGATTGATTGATTCATTGATTGAACTTAGAAAAGACAACCACGTGCAGAAATTCCTCGCAGAATAGGTATGACTTGATAGCATTCCGAAAACTAAGATTCGTCCTGACCAATCAGGATGTTCCAATTAACCTGAAGACCAAGATTTATAACACGTGTGTGCTGCCAGTTACTACTTACGGTCTAGAAATGATGACTAAGGCAAGTGGTCGCAAGGTTTAGCGAACACACCCAGCCACGGAGCGACAGATGCTAGAGATCAGCCAGCGGACATCAGGAGAAGAACGAATGTAACGGACTTCCTGGAGAGTAGCAAGACATAAATGGCCATGGGTAGGACACATAGCTCGACAAGACTTCAACAGGTGGACCTCTAGGATTGTTCACTGTAGAACATGTGAACACAAGAGAGGCACTGGACGACCCCAGAAGAGATGGCTCGATAACAAAGCTGTTCGCTGGAACACGCTGGTTCCAAGTGGCTCAAGACCGAAGATGGTGGAAGCAATAGAAGGGGCCTACATCCAACAGTGGATTGAAATAGGCTAGAAAAGAAGAAGACTGTCGCTCATAGAACGGAACGACGAGGTCTGCTGATTGCTCGTCATATCGTAGGATGTTCTAGACTACGGCGCAGATCGGCCACGACCGCGCAGTCCGTAAGGATGTGTACCACGGTAAGATGACAGCGCAAGTCAAACCGGAGGCCCTTCTCACTTCAGTTAGTAGGAGTGCGTTGCTATACCGTGGCCGATCCGAAGACGACATAATACCACAGCTTCCCTCCGAGAAGTCCGTAAGGAAGTCTTGGTACCTTCGTAATTCATTTTATCGCCTTCAGCTTATTTTGGAGAGGGGTGGCCTACCACTCCATTTCCCAAAGCGACATAACCAAATGTCTCAACTGAGAGCGAATATCACTGGCTGGAACCTTGTAAGGCAACGGGGGCACTGTGACCGCCTCCTTGGCAGCCTTATTAGCTAACTCGTTACCCATGTGGATTGGGATTCTCGTGCCAGCATTCCAACAACCGGCCAAGGAGTCTGTACACAGCAGAGTTTCACAGATAGCATAGAGCTCTGCTGTGTAAACACTACAGGCTTCTGGTGGAGGAAAAAGAAACCTGTTATTGTCGACAACGAAAGCACAGCCTACTTTCGCTTCTGGCCTCGAACCATCCGTGTAAACAACTACTTAATCTGGATACCGGCTAAGAAAGGACAGGAGGGGTCCGTGTTCTCTTGTCGGCCTGTGTGCATCATCATCCAGGTATTCTGCCTTATGGCAGGTCTTGTCATGGGATGAATTTCTTCCACTTTTGCCTGTCCTGCGCAAGTTTTTCATATCCGAATATTTATTTCCTTTGATATTGTCCAACATTTGACATATTTTACTTCCTCTTCCTCGTTTGCCTTTCACCATTCCTTCTATTCCTTCTTTCAGTAAACAGTCCCTCCTCAAACAGTGCCCCATCCAGTTTATTCTTCTCCTCCTAATGATTTACAACATACTTCGTTCTTCTCCAACTCTTCGTAATACCTCCTCATTCCTTACCCGGTCTTCCCATTTCACTTGTTCTATTCTCCTCCATACGCACATCTCCAATCTTCCCTCATCTTCCTTTCGCAAAGTTCAAGTCTCTGCGCCATACAGCGCTATGCTCCAAATGTAACACTTGGCAAGTCTTTTCCTCAATCTGTTTAGTGGTCCACAAAGTAATTTCCAGTTTTTTCCTTAAAACCTTCTTTTGCTATGGCAATCCTTTTCTTAATTTCTGTCGTGCAATACATATTATCTCAGATCATACTTCCCAAATACTTAAATTTACTGACTTGCTCTATTTCTTCTCCCCCTACGCTAATACGACAACTTCTACCGCCTCCTCCTCCAATTATCATACTACCGGGCGAGTTGGCCGTGCGCGTAGAGGCGCACGGCTGTGAGCTTACATCCGGGAGATAGTAGGTTCGAATCCCACTATCGGCAGCCCTGAAGATGGTTTTCCGTGGTTTCCTATTTTCACACCAGGCAAATGCTGGGGCTGTACCTTACTTAAGGCCACGGCCGCTTCCTTCCAACTCCTAGGCCTTTGCTATCCCATCGTCGCCATAAGACCTATCTGTGTCGGTGCGACGTAAAGCACCTAGCAAAAAAAAAAAATATCATACTTTTGGTCTTCTTACTATTAATTCTCATTCCATATTCTTCTAGTTTCATGTTGAGTTTATCTAACATTCGTATCATTTCACGTTCGCTTTCTCCCATCACAACCATATCATATCATATCATATCATAACATATCAATTCCACTTTTTCCATTAAAACTTTCATTGATTATTTCTTCGAGATAGATGTTGAACAGTGTCGGTGATAAAGAGCAGCCCTGTCTTAAACCTTGCCGGTGTGCAGATCCAGGATTATTTCAGGTCGTCGTATTATCCACGGAGGTACCTCACGTGGGCGTCTGATAAGACAAGGAACTGAAGGTACATCAAACAACCTGTGACTGCTATCCAAGCGCGAATACCAACCGGCCGCGTTGCTCGTGGATAAGCAGCGTACAGCTATTTCCATAGTGGAATATGCAGGGATAGCTTGGGTGAATTGGAATCTGTCGCAGATTTGCAGCATAGGTCAATAATATTGGTCGGCGCCTCAGGTTTAAAGGCAGCACACTAGAGATGGTCACTCTGAATGGTTCAATACAACCAAAGGAGTACAACAGGGAAGTGCCTTATCACCTCTTCTATTCATAGCAGTTATGGATACCATTTTAAAGGAACTAAAAATAAGAGGTAATAAAGATCTTCAGGCTCTGGTGTTTGCAGACGATGTGGCAATATGGGATGAAACAGAGGAGGGAGTACAAAATAATCTGAATGCATGGTGTAAGAAGTTTGATGATTATGGAATGAAACTGAACCCATCAAAAACAGTAGCAATGAAAATCAGCAGACATAATACAGAATGCAACATAAAAATACAGGACCACCAAGTTGAAGTAGTACACCAATTCAGTTATTTAGGAAGCGTAATGGCTAGTAATAACAGAGCTGAGATGGAAATAACAAACAGGGTAACCAAAGGCTCTAACTTTTACAGTATCGTTAGACACCTACTATGGGATGAGAAGGTCCCACAAAGAACAAAAATGACCCTGTACAAGTCATATTTCATTCCCATCCTTACATATTCTCTGGAAACCTGCACACTAACATCAAAGGATTGTAGTAGGATTCAAGCCTGTGAAATGAAATTTCTTAGAACTGCCCTCCAAAAGTCCCGACTTGATCATGTGAAAAATGATGAGATCCCATCTAACCTAGGTTTAAATGAATCGATGGAGGAAAGACTTATGTCATCTAGACTTAAATGGTTTGCGCATGTTAAACGAATGAATAGCACAAGGTTACCATGTGCTTATTTGGAAAAGAGAATAACAGGTAGAAGACCAGCTGGAAGACCAAGAAGAAGATGGATGGACCAACTGATGGAAGACGTGGAGAGAAGAGGATGGAATTGGGAATCTGTCTTGGACAAAGAAATGTTTTTGAATAGACAACTTTGGAAGACGCTCGTTTTCAAACACCCTACCCGGCTCGCTGGAAGGGCAAACCGATGATGATGATGATGATCATGATCATGATGACACCAGATTCAGCGAGCAAGCTAGCAATGGGGCTTGTACGGATTTCTCCCGTTGCCAACCAAACTCAGCTGTGGCAGAGTTTGCCTTGCTGATCCATATGCTGCACTGCCGTAGTCTAACGCGGATAGAACATGTGCCCTATAAAATATTACGAGCACCGTGCGGGCTGCCCACCAAGTAGTGCCACTAAGAAACTTCAAAATATTTAGCTTCTAAGCGGATTTTGTTATTAACTGACGCACCTGTGGCTCCCACGATTATTTACTATCGAAAAGGACCCAAGGAATCTGTGGTAACTACAGGAAGAGCGACACCCCCTAAACATAGATTAGGATGGGGGTGAAGAATACGCTTCCAGCAGAAGTGAACAACACAGGTTTTTGCAGTTGAAATCCAAAAGCCATATTGGAACGTCCACTGTTCCACTCTCCTAATAGCTTGCTGTAATTGTCCCTCTGCAACTGCCATATTTTGAGAGCTAAAATTTAGAACAAAATCGTCTACATATAGCGATGGTATTAATGCTGAACCAGCCAAAGACTTTAATATTGCTTATCTAGACTCACGGAGCGCGCTGATGCTAAGCGGAATATTGAACACTTTCGCGCATCGCCACGTTGCGGGCGCTTCAGCTTCGAATGCATGGCTAGCACGTGGTAATGTTTACAGACCCTTGCATGTTTTCGATTTGAATCATGCATGTTAGTGGATCTGGTTTGGTATTATATGTGACGGAGTGATAATATATTGTCAAATATTTTCAAGGACTGTGAGAGCTGATACTTTACGTTAGTTAAATTGATCGGATATATTAGGCCTAAAGTTAGGCATTAAATGTGGAATGGAAAGATATTCACGAGGGTGAATTCGTGTGCAGCCTTCATTTTTACAGACTGCTATCAGAAGGAATCTGGTATTTCTTTTCACATGGGAGTAGAAATTGAACTGTTAAAAAATAACTTTCATTTACCATAATCGAGAACTAAACAGGTTATAGGGTGGTTGATTCAGAGAACGCATGGACAAGAAATTTAGAATATTTAGGCTTCTTTTTCTTGTTTGCCTTTTTCCAATTCATCGGGGATAATTGTTTAGAACTAAAAAGCTGTTCTAAAAAGACTACATGTTTTTCATACAAACTGTGTAGCGGTATTACAAATTTGATAAACCTGGGCATAGAATCCGAGAGATATGATTGATACAACTTGATAAAACCTTCTAATATTAGGGTAAGATATTGCTTCCAATTATCAATTATTTGAGAAATGATTTATTAGTATCGTATGTCTCATTTTCTCCAATTTTTCCCACTTGCTTTATAATAAAAGAATACAATTGTTAAAACGTTATTCCAATTCTGACAATATAAAGTCTAAACAAAGCTCATTACAATCTTGTCAATCCTAGTCTGCATTAGAAAACGCTAATCAAATTAATTTTTCACTATGATATTAATTTTTTTTGTTTGCAAGTGAAGGGTCGGGGGAAAAACCAGGTAAGTCACGTTTTTCTCGAAATTGAGATATTGTTCCAGTCCGCTTCAGAGTGATCATGCGCGTCTATTGAGACGTCGGTAATGGAAAAAAAGCAGGCGAGTTAGGAGAAATAAGCGCTCAAAGTTTCGCTGTAAGGGGAAAGAACTAGGGAAGTCAAGCGCAAAGAGGAAAGAAGCAGGCAAGTCAATGATGCCTCAGCTGGCCACGAGAGGGCACAGCAAATATCGCGGCGCTATCTGTCTTGACTTTGTTCTCTGTGCTTCCCTCCATTTACTTGATGTGTTGTTTTTGTTCATCCACGAGGTTATGGTTGTATTGTGAGCTGTGTGTCAGCGGTTATGGCTTCCAGTGCTGATGAACTTGTAAAACATGAAGCAAAAAAACGAAAGATTACTGGACGGATGTCAGAGGTGAACAAGAAACTGAAACTTTCTACCCACGAACCTGGCCCCCCTTGTCATTGTAGACGATTTGACTGTTACAACATCACGAGTGAAGCGGACAGGAAAGAAATATTACGCCATTTCAACAGTCTACAGTCTCACAATGAACAAAATAGGTATTTGGGAGGGTTGATTACGGTTATGCCCGTGGCGCAAAGAAGGCTGAAGAAGTTGCTCAGTTTCGCGAAGCTAGCTATGCTTACAGACTGCGTATTGGTCGAGAGGCGTTGGCAGTTCAGGACGTTCAGGTATGTGCGAAAGCATTTTGTGCAATTCATGGCATAAGCAAAATTAAGCTCCACTATCTGCAGAAAGGTCTGAAATCACATGGATGTGCACCAGTGCATAAAAGGGGTAAGCATTCTACAAAACACAGACAACTAGATAAGGCAACTGCGACTATGATTGAGAATCACATTAAAAGTTTCAGAGGCCGTCAGAGTCACTACAGCCTCAAGGACTCCAAGAAAACATACTTGCCGGAAGATTTAAACATTAAGAAAATGTTCAATCTTTTTAAAGAACTTCATCCTACAACGGATGTGTCTTATGACACATATCGAATGATTTTCAACAGGAAATTTAATATTTCGTTTGGCCATCCTCGAACAGACACTTGTGCAGAGTGCGATGAATTCACTGCAAAAGTCAAAACTCTGAAGACGGCGAATGATCAAACACAGATTGATCGCTTAACGAAGATGAACATTCTTCATAAGAAAAAGGCTCAAGCATTTTACGAGCGCAAAAGGAAAAGTAAGCTCTCGGCAAGGAAAAATAAAAAGAAGGTGGCTATCTGCATAGACAATATCAATCAATACTGATCTGCATTTAGGGCAGTCGCCCAGGTGGCAGATTCCCTATCTGTTGCTTTCCTAGCCTTATCCGAAATGATTTCAAAGAAATTGGAAATTTATTGAACATCTCCCTTGGTAAGTTATTCCAATCCCTAACTCCCCTTCCTATAAATGAATATTTGCCCCAATTTGTCCTCTTGAATTCCAACTTTATCTTCATATTGTGATCTTTCCTACTTTTATAGACGCCATTCAAACCTATTCGTCTACTAATGTCATTCCACGCCATCTCTCCGCTGACAGCTCGGAACATACCACTTAGTCGAGCAGCTCTTCTTCTTTCTCTCAATTCTTCCCAACCCAAACATTGCAACATTTTTGTAACGCTACTCTTTTGTCGGAAATCACCCAGAACAAATCGAGCTGCTTTTCTTTGGATTTTTTCCAGTTCTTGAATCAGGTAATCCTGGTGAGGGTCCCATACACTGGAACCATACTCTAGTTGGGGTCTTACCAGAGACTTATATGCACTCTCCTTTACATCCTTACTACAACCCCTAAACACCCTCATAACCATGTGCAGAGATCGGTACCCTTTATTTACAATCCCATTTATGTGATTACCCCAGTGAAGATCTTTCCTTATATTAACACCTAGATACTTACAATGATCCCCAAAAGGAACTTTCACCCCATCAACGCAGTAATTAAAACTGAGAGGACTTTTCCTATTTGTGAAACTCACAACCTGACTTTTAGCCCCGTTTATCAACATACCATTGCCAACTGTCCATCTCACAATATTTTCGAGGTCACGTTGCAGTTGCTCACAATCTTGAAACTTATTTATCACTCTATAGAGAATAACATCATCCGCAAAAAGCCTTACCTCCGATTCCACTCCTTTACTCATATCATTTATATATATAAGAAAACATAAAGGTCCGATAACACTGCCCTGAGGAACTCCCCTCTCAACTATTACAGGGTCAGACAAAGCTTCACCCACTCTAACTCTCTGAGATCTATTTTCTAGAAATATAGCAACCCATTCAGTCACTCTTTTGTCTAGTCCAATTGCACTCATTTTTGCCAGTAGTCTCCCATGGTCCACCCTATCAAATGCTTTAGACATGTCAATCGCGATACAGTCCATTTGACCTCCAGAATCCAAGATATCTGCTATATCTTGCTGGAATCCTACAAGTTGAGCTTCAGTGGAATAACCTTTCCTAAAACCGAATTGCCTTCTATCGAACCAGTTATTAATTTCACAAACATGTCTAATATAATCAGAAAGAATGCCTTCCCAAAGCTTACATACAATGCATGTCAAACTTACTGGCCTGTAATTTTCAGCTTTATGTCTATCACCCTTTCCTTTATACACAGGAGCTACTATAGCAACTCTCCATTCATCTGGTATAGCTCCTTCGGTCAAACAATAATCAAATAAGTACTTCAGATATGGTACTATATCCCAACCCATTGTCTTTAGTATATCCCCAGACTTCGCTAAAAATGTATCCCTGCCACATATAGCAACCAATGACGTTTATTATGAACGACAACTGTCTATGTATTCGTTCAATATCCATGTTCTTGCAACAGGCCTATCAATTTTTTATATCTATCCAGAATGTATTGCAAAAAAAGGCCCGAATGAAGTGACCTCATTCTTGTTTCACTTCTTCACACATATCATGGATGAAGGCACTGAAGAACTCTCAATTTTCTGCGATTCCGCAGGTGGTCAGAATAAAAACTATCCTGTCTTCCGCTTCATTCATTATGTAACAAACAATCAAATTGCTGGCCTGAAGGACATCAAACTTACATTCCCCGTGCGTGGCCATTCGTACTTGGAGTGCGATAAAAATGTCGGCTTATGGAATCTAAAAGCGTTGATGGAAACACCTGAGGATTTCAAAGAAATGGTGAAAGCGTCCAGATGTAAACCATCCCCTTTCACTGTGGTCAGCGTTACCCAACAAATGGTGCTAGACTGGAAGACGATGTTGGACTCAAAATATGCTACAAAATGCCCTTTCAAAATTCAGCCTATTAAGGTAATAGCTTCTGCATCCAGCCACAGCCGTATGCTGCAGTATCGCACGACTTACTACGGAGGAATGCAAACGGGGATTATAAGGGCACCACGACAAGGTCTACCATTGAAGGATGGGCTGTTTGAACTTCCCACTCCAGCTTATAATGGTAGTTTAACTTTTTTTAAATCACTTGTCTCCTAAAACATCAATTTGTCGCAGTCTACTGAGATATTTCCGTTCTTTATTCTAGGTCTTCTCCCGATTTCCAAAGAAAAATTCAAAGATATACAAAGTCTGATGAAGTTTTGCAGTCCTCATTGCTTGCAAGTTCTTCAGTCAGCTTCCTCACAACTAGATGGTGCGAGTCTGTTCCACTTGACTTACCTGTTTTTTTCCACTTCAAACGTGTACTTTCATAGGGTTTTGTGGAATTACACCATTGTGGAGACAAACACAATGCCTAGAGCTCTGATTCCATATTTTCTGAACCCTAGTTGTTTTTTTTTTTTTTTTTTTTTTGGAAATTAAAATAACTTAATGTGCTGATACAATGATGTCACAACAATTTGAACATTAAAATTACTTTTTCTCAAGTTTAAAAAAGTTTGACTCCCCTGCTTTTCACCCCCGACCCTTCAAGTGCTTTACTTTCAATTTCATTTTATTTTCTTTCTGGTGTAAATTATGGTGCTCATATTAGAGAAAAATTAGAACGCACTTTCAATTTTTATGTGCTCAGATTATGTTAATTCAGAATGAGTTTGTAAAAGCAGTAACATATATAAGAAGATAATATTATGAGAAGGACTTTACATCTTAAATGATACCATTCTTACTTAAGCCTAACCGGGCGAGTTGGCCGTGCGGTAAGGACCGCGCAGCTTTGAGCTTGCATCCGGGATATAGTGGGTTCGAACCCCACTGTCGGCAGCCCTGAAGATTGTTTACCGTGGTTTTCCATTTTCACACCAGGAAAATGCTGGTGTTGTACTTTTAATTAAGGCCACGGGCTCTTCCTTCCCATTCCTAGGCCTTTACTATCCCTTCGTCGCCATAAGACCTATCTGTGCCGGTGCGACGTAAAGCAAATTGTAAAAAAATAAAACTTAAGCCTAAACCTCGCAGAGAAACTCAAACTAACCCTAGACATTAATTTCACTTTAAGAAATACACAATAGAAGACTAGCACCAGTGTAAGGAATGTAAGGAATGTCAGGCAGCATTTACCTAAATCCAGATCACACAAACATGATAATTTAACTTCTACTCATCCAATTACGTTATTTCATAGCCAAACCAAACCAAACTCCATGGCACAATAGACCCGAAAGGCCGTTATGTCACCGTCAGATAGCTCCACAATTGTAATCACGTATGCTGAGTTGACCTCGAACCAGCACTCAGATCCAGGTATAAATCTCTGACCTGGCTGGGGATTGAACTCGGAGCCTCCGGGTAAGAAGTAGACACGCTACTCCAACACCGCAGAGCCGGCATTTCATATTCAGGAAGTGATAAAACATGTATCTGATTGTGTTAGAAATATTTCTGCCGTCATGTACTTTTTAAACAATCTGTTCAGATAATTGAGTAAAATTTCCTGTTTGGCTGAACGGTTACGGGCGCGCGGCTGTGAGCTTGCATCCGGGAGATAGTGGGTTCGAATCCCACTATCGGCAGCCCTGAAGATGGTTTTCCGTGGTTTCCCATTTTCACACCAGGCAAATGCTGGAGCTGTGCCTTAATTAAGGCCACGGCCGCTTCCTTCAAGCTCCTAGGCCTTTCCTATCCCATCGTCGCCCTAAGACCTATCTGTGTCGGTGCGACGTAAAGCCACTAGCAAAAAAAAAAAAAAAATGCTGTAATAACTTATCTGAGAGGAATCATAAGCTATTTACCTTCCATAGAAAGATTTTATTTCACAGGTTTCCTTTCTTGTTGATATTGAAGATTATTATTATCGGTACAGGAGTTCGTAAATATTTAATTTGTGTGTTCGCCAGTCTGCTGAGAGACAGGTAATTTTTATCTCACGATATGTAATCATACTTAAGTTGTAGACCGCTTTTTGAACATGTCTTCATATTTTCAATAAAGCGAAATAATTGTTGATCCTAGGTTTCTCAAGAGACAGATTGCCACGTGATTCTCGTCCTTTGAGTCTGGCCTTCTTGCCATACATATAATGTTCAAACACATCAGTTACAAACATCACCCTTATATTAAAGCGAGTGACGTGCTCATTTTTGAGGTACCGCAAGTGTATTTTTGTAGTAGTGTGTTTTACAGTCTTCTTATTCAGTCTGCTAAAGGTTTCTTTTTTTAGGTGCGCCACCTATAGGCTATCCAAAGGATTTGTGTAGATTGTTCAGTTTTTTTATACAGAAGTATATTTTAATATTACCACAGTCTTGATATTATGTATATTTATTGCGTGTGTACACGGTAGTCGGTGTAGGCTGTCATTAATTTTATAAGGCGAATGTTTTCATGTGTGCGAAATGTAAGTTACAGCAAGAATTCCATGCGATTTCTACGTCAAGCTGAGGAGCGCCCGCAACATGGCGCTACGCGCATGGACGTCTTCCCCAGTCACAGGCTTCTGCGCAGCCAGCGGTGTGGGGCCTTGGAACCAGCAGCAGACACAATACCGTTTATGGCAATCGCGAACAGTGACACAGAACCGATCACCGTGGGACTCCATATTCCTGAAAACCGGCAAGCTACCTCGGAATCTCTTCTGATCTGTAACTTCCTGCATACACGGGATTTTTGTCAGGCTTGAGGAGAGGAATTATTATACCCTCTATCCAGATTCGGTTGAACACCCCAAGGAGATATAAGAGGCTATCCTCACTGAGATGTTTCAACATCTGGTTACGGACATTACTTGGTCCCGAAGACGTGCCCTTGCAAAGCATGAGTGACAAAACTAAGATTATTACGTTCTGCCTCCCGCTTCAGTCAGGAAATCACGATGGATATTTCCCGGAACCAGACACATCTGCGAAATGACTTCCCATATGGTTAGCAATCGTGAGTGTGCCTACAATGGAAATTCCCGGCACTGAGGATGATCCTTGTAGTTCGGAAATACGTCGAAGTTTAGTCCACACTTGAGATGACGGTATATGTGACGTCATCGATGACACACATCTTTCCCATGAAGCTTTTTTACTGTCGAATAAGAACTCGCGTCTCGTAGGATGACTACGATAGCGCATATGAGCGTGACTTCGCTCTTTTATAGCTACTGCAATTGTCTTCGTTCCACCAAAGAATGAGTTTTCGTCGAGGAGTCCCAGAAAAGGATACAATGGACTCCTCAGCAGCAGCAAGAATAACTTTGATATAAGTTACAGTATATCGTCGTCGACGCTCCGGCTATTCGCATCATTAAAGGCGAGCTAATGCTGTAAACTTTGGCCAATCAGCACGTTTAAGAATCTATCAGGATATATCTCGATGGATTTCAGTTTCAACAAAGTAGGGATGATAGGGAAATGGCCAGTGCTACAGAGTCCTCGTGTGTATTCTACCGCAGCAGGGGAACGAGCGCTCGGCTGCAAAGACTGTCAATGCGGGAATAAGTGTCGTGCGTTCCACTGAAATGGGTTCGTTCCCCTGTATTCAAAATGCATAAGTCCAGCTCTCTGATTAATCTTTCCAACTCCCTTCCTCTGGGACAAGGCATTCTAGAGCTCCATGGTGAGTGATGGGCGTTAAGGTCGCCCAATAAAAGGAATGGAGATGGGAGCTGATCTATAAAATCACTTACATCATTGACATTAAGAGGCTGGTCTGGCTGAAAATAGATATTACAAACTGTCGCTATGATAGACAAAGAAACACGTACCGCTACTGCCTACAACTGGGTTCTTAGTGGAACCTCGACGCTGTAGGCATCAGAGCGAACAGAAACACCAACTCCACCGGAAGTCCGGTTGGCATAATCTCGTTCTGTCGAGTATAGTCTAAAATTTCTCAAGACCGTATGATAACTGGGTCTGATATTTGTTGCTTGAATACAGACTATACTCACCGCGAACTGACTAATTAGCTGGCGCAGTTCAATAAGATGCCTTCCATAACCATCCGTTACAAAATTCCACTGTAACAGTACTGTGGATTTATTATTTTTTTTATGTTTTAGGTTATAAGCGGCGAGATGCTACTTAACTACACTCACATCCCACATCCGAAGATGGAGATAAATGTTCGACGAGGTGATGCACGCGTTGAATTTCTTTGACGTATTCCGCGGGCGGGATTTTTTCGAACGAGGGGAGCGCACGGGATTTCCAACAGGAAAATCCCAGGGCGCAGACTCCGAACCTCCGGGTCGAGGGCATGTGTGTTTGGACGGGCTGGCGGGTAAATTACCAGCCCTGAGCGCGGCTTTCATCGACCTCCTGGGTCCCTGCTGTGCCGGCACAGACTTGTTCGTGATGGTCGAAGGCTGGGATGATCCCGTCTTCACAACAATTGTCGGGATTTCAGTCGTTGCTATGGATAGGGAAGTGAGGACTGTGACTATCCACCGCTTGGTTCATCTGTCAAGCCAGGTTTGCAAATGCGGTGGGATTAGCCTGTCAGCTTTAGAAGGCCCCGTGGTGTAGGGGTAGCGTGCCTGCCTCTTACCCGGAGGCCCCGGGTTCGATTCTCGGCCAGGTCAGGGATTTTTACCTGGACCTGAGGGCTGGTTCGAGGTCCACTCAGCCTACGTGATTAGAATTGAGGAGCTATCTGACGATGAGATGGCGGCCCCGGTCTAGAAAGCCAAGAATAACGGCCGAGAGGAATCGTCGTGCTCACCACACGACACCTCGTAATCTGCAGGTCTTCGGGCTGAGCAGCGGTCTTTTGGTAGGCCAAGGCACTTCAAGGGCTGTAGTGCCATGGGGTTTGGTTTGGTTTGGGTATTCCTGGCCTTGATCATGGCAGTTCGCTGTTGTCCTGGGAGGTTTTGGTGGTGATTATTGTTTTAAGAAAAAGTACAACTAGGCAACCATCCTCAAAGGTCGTGAAAGCGAACGCTCTCGGTAACTAGAGAAGTACATGTGGACTTCTTGAGTTGCGACAATTTCTGTCGCTTCTTACTGTGTGTTAAATGATATTGACTAACTATTGTAAATCCAGATTAGAATTTACAGTTTATAATACTATATAATTTGCGGATAGTAGTTTATACGGTTCAACTGGGCCTTCCTCTATTCATTCTAGTCAAATCTTTGACAAACATGTGAAATCTATAGTAGCCAGTGCAGCGAGTGCTTTAGAAGTGAACAGTTCGCATGATTCATTGCTCCTGACCGATTCTATTCCGGTAACAAGTGATGCGACAATAGGCTCTACCGGGTCGTCAAACAATACAGACTGCTTATCTGCCGGACCTTTAACTAGTTTTAGACGGCCTGGGAGATGTCGAGGTGCCGAAATTCTGTTCCACGTGAATTCTTTTACGTGCCAGTAAATCTACCGACACGAGGCTCAGCACCTTCAACTACCACCGGACTAAGCCATGGTCGAACCTGGCAAGTGGGGATTAGAAGGCCAGCGCCTCAACTTTCTGAGCCATTCTGAATGTACACTTAAGAAAATGGTAATTGCAACACCATCAAGGCATTGGTCGTTTGTGTTGATTTTCAAGATATGGATCGATGCCATATAGGTATGTAAACGATCAAAGTTTCAGACCCATTGGATTGTTGCTACAGGTTTCCCCACGTGATTGGTCGCGGAGGAATCAACTCCAGTATTCGGACTCTGGTGTAGCGTAGTTGACTTGCAGACTATGGAGTGAAGTGTTCCCCGTAAAAAAAGCCTCGACGACAGAAGAGCACGCTATCGACAACTGTCGTCGTTTGAGAGGGCACGGATAACTGGGCTGTGTGAGGCTGGATTATCGCTAAGGACTGTCGCTGCACGTGTTGGCCGACAGGCATCTACGGTACAACGTGTATGGCAGCAGTAGTCAAATGAAGGTACCCACACTCGTAGACCTGGCACAGGCCCAGCACGACAGACAACTGTGAGAGAGGATCGCCGCATCATTCGAATGACCCAGATGGAACCCCATGCAACAGCAGAGCAAATTCGAGCAGCTGTGTCACCCCACGTTACACAACAAACAGTTGGAAATCGCCTGCGTGCAGCTGGCCTACGAGCCCGTGTCCCTGCAGAAGGTGTTCCATTGACCCCACAACAGCGACGTGTAAGGCTGGCCTGGTGTCGAGAAAGATCGACATGGGTCGACGAATAGCATAGGGTCGTCTTTAGTCATGAATGGCGCTTCTGTCTTGCCCGCAGCGATTGCCGGAATCGTGTGCGCCAACGTACCGGGCAGAGGGGCCGCCCAGATCTTATTTTCAAGAGGCACACAGGGCCAACACCAAGCATTATGGTCTGGGGAGCTATTGGCTTTAATGTGAAATCACAATTAGTGCTTGTTGAGGGCACAATGACTGCTCGACAGTACGTTGATAGGGTACTCAATCCAGTGGTTGTCCCTATCATGGCGAACATTGCTAATGGGATGTTTCAACAGAACAGTGCCCGGGTTCACACTGCACGCATCTCCAGAGAAGCTCTCCACGACATTCCAACCTTAGAATGGCTCACCAGATCCCCGGACCTCAGTCCAATTGAGCATGTGTGGGCCATGATGGGTCGACAACTGGCCAACCGTCCTCAGCCACCCACAACTATGGAACAACTGACCCGTGCAGTGCAGCAAGCACGGGCCACAATTCCTCAGGGAGCGATCCAGGGCCTTATTGATTCCATGCCTCGACGAATTCATCAATGTATTGCAGCCCGTGGTGTGCACATCCTGCATTGATTGTTGTCCAAACTTGCAGTCAGAGGGACCGGAAAGTGTAATAATCGAATCACAACCGAACACTCGTCCTGCATGTTTATTTGCAGCAATGTAGCACCACTCCTTCTGGGTTTTTCAATTTCCATTTTCTTCAGTGTAGTAGTAGGTTCACCTTGATAAACATCTTGAATTCGATTTAGCTGAACCGTGTTGTTGTTCGCTAATCGCTTGGAAGACTGATTACCTCGGATTGAGTAGAGGGATTTCAATCGCCTTGACAAAGGTTACTGCAATGTTTTCGAAACGTCGGCAAACTGTACAGAATGTACAGAAAACAACAACAGCACTGAACCGATGTGAGTCGATTCATTTAATTCCGGTCACGTTACTGAATCAATACAGTGATCCGATTAGGAGTCACCGTAGAACAACAGCATTCAGTGCTCGCTGCTGCCATGTTTCTCCTGCAGCTACCTCTTCGCGATGTCACAAACCCTTCCCAACTCCATTAAATCAGTGTATAGAATTAGATGAAAAACAATAACTGTACATACAATTGCCAATGATCTGTATTTAGGGATGTCCCCCAGGTGACAAATTTCCTATCAATTGTTTGCCTAACCTTTTCTTAAATTAATTCAAAGAACTTGTAAATTTCACTGTCTTCACGCTTTTCTGACTCAATATCTGTTCAGTTAAAATCAGTCGACTCGCTTACTCACTGAACACGTATACCGGTGATCTCGTGATTCGATTATTGAAGTCTTAAGCAATAATGCGACGAACGAACTGAGAGAATACTGAGCGGTTCTTCCCAATACAAAAACAGGTAATTCTGAGTGGTGACTCATAGTCATAGGGTAGGCTAGAGAGCTCAGTTGAATTAAATGTCGTATGTCAACCAAGTTATAATATTAAGATCTTCAAACTAATAAATAGAGTGCGTGCGCACGCGCGTGTGTGTGTGTGTGTGTGTGTGTGTGTCAATGATCCGCGAGTGCACCACTCAGCACTGCTGCGAGTCAGCTGAATCGTGAGCCGTGAGCTCCATTACTGCGATTCGATTCATCCGGAGAGTTGAATGAATCGATACACTGCTTCGAATCACTCTACAACATTACATTGGGATGTGGTAAGGTTGCATACTTGATAGCTTCCACATACTGATTTCTTCATTTGGCCCTGCAATGGGCATACGGTATTGAACTGGGCTGGACGAGGATGAGGAGGTGACGGTCTGTGGCCAGAACACAGGCAACCAATTATCTACGTCATGCATGTTCTAAGCTTCATAGACCACAACAGGTAGGGCAAAGTGTGCCCCACTGGAACGATAACAGCGTGCGATGACAGATAGGTACGCAGCTGCGTGAACCCCCTTCTTTGAAGCAAGTAACAACAACACAACACAAAGATTACTCGCTTCCTCGTGATGTATTCCAGCGACGCGTATGTGGATGTGTTATTCATCTATGGAGAAACTAGACAGAATGCAGACCAGGCACAACCTTTGTATCAAGAACGCTATCCGGATAGACAACCGACAGGCATGACATTTCGGAGTGTGGAAAGACGTCTACGGGCTACTGCATCGCTGGGATGGACTCGACCTGTTCGAGATCCCCGCGACGTCTGCTCACAATAAAGAGGTTGTGGTGGACGCTGTCTGGCATAACCCTCACACTAGCATACGGGCCATTGCACAGGAGACGAACATCATCCGGGCGTTTGTTATGCGCATATTTCATCCCCAGCGGTTTCATCCGTACCATCTGCACTTACACCAGGAGCCCCATGGTCACGATTCTGAAGCACGTGTGGCGTTCTGTCAATGGACCCTACAGCATGTGGACACTGATCCTGCCTTTTTAGCGACCGTCTTATTTACTGATGAAGCGCGGTTCCACACCAATGGAAATGTTAATCGACATAATAATATGCATTAGTGGAGTGTGGGTACAAGAGGTAGCTTTTCAGGCACAGTGAGGCGTGAACGTATGGTGTGGCATCGTGCGTGATCACCCCATTGGTCCCCATTTCTTTGAGGGACCTCCGACGGGAGAACGCTATCCACGGTTTCTCCAAGATATTCTGCCACCGTTCTTGAACATGTGTCACTCCTTGACCGTGCAGAATGTGGTTTGAACATCACATCTCCACCGCACGCGGCGGTGATCGTCCGGAATAATCTCCATGCGACGTATCCCGATAAATGGATAGAAAAGGAGGACCTGTCCCCTGGCACGTCAGATCGCCAAATCTTACGCCCCTGGAATTTTTCTGTGCGACCATGTAAAACAACTGGTGTATGCAAAGGAGCCGAGCAATCCCGGTCACCTTAGACAGCTCATCGCCCATACATGCCGATTCATTACGTCGGAAGTGTTGCTAAGTGACAGACGGTCCCCGTAACATCGCGCGCACCTCTGCACCAACATATTTCCTAGCCTCCTCCAACCCAACTCAATAACATATGCCACCATACCAATGGCCCTTTCTTCAGGGCCAAATAAACAAATCAGTCTGTAGAAGCTATCAAGTATGTAATCTTGCCGCATCTCAGTGAACTGGCTGTAAAAAACAAAAATACTTGCATGGGATTCGAACCTTCGAGCACCGTCACTATCACTACTCCCACCGCGCCCCTGTCAAGTGAGCTATTGCGAGGATTGACATGCAACGCGCAGTTTCCAGCCTATACAATACCTGTTCCTGGTCTGTGAGTGCACCTCCTCTTCTTTGTATCTGTGCTAGTTTTACGTTTTCATTCGGGGTGCTCACAATGAATTAATAGTGGCGCTCGCGATTCCTGCTAGTTTTAACCCGTAACCGCACATCTCGTTATATTACCAAGGTTTAGGAAGAAGGGCCGATGTACTTCAGAACTGTAGTAAACGCGGCGGGATACATACAACTAAATCGCCAGGGGCTGGTGAACCACCCGGTAGAGTATATGTACAGACACGTCCATTATTATGATGTTTGTGGTAATGTGAACATATTATAAGCATGCCAAATAGACGTGCAGTCCCAGGGTGCGTAAACAACTACGATATGTCAGTAAAATTAGAAGGATTCGTAAGTTGTTTACCGATTGCCTAAGGATCTTGATCTTCGTAGTAAACGGATTCCACGCACAGACCGATGTCAACGAACAGATCAGCGTGTGTATGAACCATTCAATAATATTCAAGGTTTGCGGCGCACGGACGGGATTAGGTAGGTGGTAGCCGTGGCCTTAATGTGTGCTGTGAAACCACGGAAAACCATCTTCAGGTTTGCGAACCCGCCATACGGCCAACTCGCTGGTAATAGGCGGATCATTCAATGCTTCATGAAATGACTAAAGATTCAGTAAGTAGTAAATAGCACTATAAAAACTTCTTCTCTCTACGACAGTGCGCACCTGTGATGATGATCATGATGATGATGATGATGATGATGAAGAAAGGGCTTAACATCTAGGTCATCGGCCTCTAAGTGCGCACGTATTTATAAATATTCGCTAGGAAATAATTCTCAGACAAGTGTAAAAACAAAATTAAATTGCAGACGTCTTCGTCAGAAGGTCACCAGATAACTAATACGGTATATTATACATAAATACCTATAATGACATTGGATGTAATTGTTTTGTTGACTGCCTTCTTAAACCTTAAATTTAAGCTTACAAGACAATGTTCACAATGATGTAGGTCTACAATAATTCATCATTAATTTGAAATACAAATAGCTGTCATAATTTATCCCCAGCTGAATCCCTCTGCGACGTTGCTCATAGTATGGGTCAGGCTATGACACTAATTAAACTTATCCAGAATGAAAGTTTTCAAGGACCAAGGACCAGAGGCGGACTTCAGTTAGATTATTCTTAGACGATCACGGCATTTTACAAGTAAACGCAATAATAACAGAGAGGGAGGACAAATTTGAGTAAGGTCACCTGTACAAAAATGTGGTGTTTGAAGGAGGTACAAGAAAGAGCGACTGCCTAATGGTCATGTGGGAGACACCAAGATTTTCGAAGTTATTCGTGTTGATTTAGTTGGGGTTTGCTTGTTCAGATGTGCTATGTACCGAGAAGTGCATTTGGAGCTGCTTGCCTCATTATCTACAAACTCGTTCTTCAAGGTCCACGAAGATCTACATCGCGCAGAGGAAGGCGTTCGACAATAATTTATAGTGATAATAGGACACATTTTCGAGGTGCAAGTAACATGATAGCTCAGCTTAACTGGCAGAGAAGATAGAATGTTACTGTGGAAGTTCAAGCCTCCCACAGCATCGTGATGGGGTGGTTTGTGGGAGTGACTGATCGGACTGATAAAAGATCTCCTTCGGAAGATTCTAGGAAAATCTTACCGAACTGAAGAATTAAAGACGGTTTTGTACTAGAGTGAAGCTATTATCAATAGTCATCCCCCAATTGTACAGATGGAAAATCCGCATGACTTGAGCCCTATTACAACAGCGATGATCTTTCGGGAGATAATTGTGTCAGATCTAAATTCGATAGTAGGAATCGATTGAGAAGAGCTGCATATCATTCGCAACTAACGAAGAAACGTCCTTCGTCAGCTATATCGTAAGAGTGCCCCGGGGAACTGTTGCTTAAGCGGAATCAGCATGAGTAGGAGATGTGGTGGTCATTGAGATAGAAAACTTTACTAAACTTGAATAGCCGATGAGATGTATTGAAGAGCTGTTGCCTGATAAAGATGGAGGAGTACGTATTGTGAGGCTTCGGACGAAGGAACACAGGGAGACACGGTGTTGCGCAGAGATTGTCCTACGCGGTTCCTGCACGGTGGGGGAAAGTCGGGGTATGTTCTTAACGTTCTTCTTCCGTATACCGGTGGCAAGGTGTGGTCCCCGAGTCAGAGGAATCCCCGATCTGATAGGGACCCTCTCAACTGACAATTTAATTTCCAAGTTTTAAAACAAATGTTATCCAAACCTCCACTTCACGACAAATTACAGACATACTGTGTGTGACGTTCATAATGGGAGAGGCGCTGGGAAGCGGGTCAAAGTTGTAAGTATTTCAGATAAGAAATAAACGATTGGGCCCTCAACACAGGGAATCTAACATGTTTTTTACCAAAGGGCCAGAGATTAGGTATGGAAAAGAGACAACCGAGATACCTGCACCGATGCCGAGACTTGGACAATGGAAATGAAGTTCCACACAAGCATGGAACGTAAGACGAGGAAAACGTAGGGTAGCTGGATGTACAAAAACTGAAAGGAATTGCCTGTGAAAAGAAGGGAGCAGAGGTCGCTGATAGCACTTACCGTGTTCCGGACGGCGTAAGGCGTAGGGTCCCGGTACGGCACGGCCCCCCCGTACGTCGACTGCACGTAGCGCATGTTGGGGGGTTCTCGAGGTCCTCCTCCAGGATACGTGTACGAGCTCTGGCGACCGGGGGATTGGGATTTGTAAGGCGAGCTGTCGCTCTGAGGCGGCGTCCTGGAACATACAAACATATACCACAATAATTAACGACACCTTCAATAAAAAAAAAAAAAAGGCTTCAAATACATTTCTTAAATCAGGGAGATTAAAACAAGAGGGGATTTCAGAAAACATAGTTCCGATGCATTTCTGGTGAAACAGGATGTCTCTTGTTATTTTCCTCTCATCTTTGACTTAAAGTGACTGATATATGAGCCTTAAGCCAGTCGTACGAGTGGAACTCACAGGGTCGGTTGTGGTAAAGAGCGGCTGTACGCCTCGGCATTCTACGAGAGCTACTGGGGATCCAACTAGTCTTCGGGGTGAATACTAAACAAATAAACAAAGAGGATAAATTGGGGCAAATATTCATTTATAGAACGAGGAGTAAGAGATTGGAATAAATGTTCGATAGAGTTCCAAGTTGTTTGAAAATGTTGAAGAAAGAGCTAGGTAAACAATTATTGTAATAGGGAATGTGCCACCTGGACGACAGCCCTAACTGCAGATTCATCACCGGATATGTCTCCGGACACTGCGACTCGAATGTCCAACCAACGTGTTCTGTACTCGCCCCTCTCCCACATTCCCCTGACGATCACCAAGCTCACGCATGGTGTCTGAACCTGTCCGCACTGTTGAAGAATATGCAGTCACACAAATAGCAGGCATCTTGGGATATGTTCGTGTATAGAACGCAATCGGGAAAACGTTTGTTATTCAACAATGTCCCGCATCTATACGGGGACGGGTATGAAGCGAGATGAATTTTACGACCGCATGCCCTTCCTGACGTCGACCTTGCGGCGACGTTTGGTGCGGTTGTGAGATCGTGTTTTCTCTTGGTGTTGCCGGTGTCTTGCTATAACTGCCCGTTTGAGGTATGAGGCTGCGCATTTGCCGTGGGGCCGGACTGCAAAACGGAGACAACAATAATCGGGTTTTCTTTTCTTCAATATTATCGCTCTGAATGACACATGGAATAGGGATTAGATAGATAAATAGATTAAACTTCCCGAGCTGCAGTGTGGTAACTTTAGTAGCCGTAGCCGTCACGCCGTTATTCGAGTCTCATTGGTTGAATATTAGTGTTCCTTCTAGTCGGCAGGGTACTAGAGGTGACGGTATACATTAGAGTATGGAGGAAGGCTATATGGCGCTTCGTCCGTCGAATGAAGACGTCGAGAAAGTTATAATTCCTAGACTTCATAACTTACCGCTAATTAGTAAGACAACTATTCTAACACTTCTTCTACCGCTTTTCCCACACCTATGGGGTCGCCGGTGGGAGCTGTGTCACACATATGTGGTGTTGGCCCTGTTTTACGGCCGGATGCCCTTACTTACGCCAATCCTACGTGGAGGGAGGTCATCTCTATTGCGTGTTTCTGTGGTGGGTGGTATTGTGGTGTGTTCTCTGAATATGAAGAGGGGAGTGTAGGGACAAACACAAACATCAGTCCCATGGCCAGAAGAGTTAATCAGACGAGATTAAAAACCCCGTCCCGGTCGGGAATCGAACTCGGAACCCTCTGAACCGAAGACCTCGACGCTGACCATTCAGCCAATGAGTCGGACAAACTACTTATCAAATTAACAACAATAAACTGAATAATTAATAAAGAAATTAATGGGCCTCTGTCGCATGCATGGCGCTTACTAGTGAAATCCAGGTGTCGCAGTTTATTTTACTTCTCAACAAAATTGGTGACTGAGGTGGTGGTGGTGGTGATTTTTGTTTTAAGAGGAAGTACAACGAGGTAATCATCCTCTCTGAACAAATTAGTGGAAAAGAAATTTAAAATATAAAACAAAATTATTTATTCAACTAAGGATTTTGGAAACGCAGTACAAAATAAAACAAAAAACTATTATAAAATTAGGCCGAAAAGATTACCAACGAATCAAAAGGGAACGTACGTTCCCTGAGTAACAGTACACTTGTAATTTATATACCCTTGATAAGTCCACTGTCGCACATAAAGCGGATGACGAGATCAGCAGTAGTCACGTCATCGGCTAGTATGCGTTCGAGTGTTTCCCGCAGGCCGAGGCTCCGTCTTAGGCCAGTGAGATCGGCGCACTCTGTGAGGATGTGGGCCACGGTTTAGTCCGCACCACAAGAACACACTTGAGGGGTCTTCCCTCTTTAGGAGATAAGAGTGCGTGGATCCTAAATGACCTATCCTCGGCCTGCACAGTACTATGGCCTCTCTCCGTGAAGGTCGGAAAGAGGACCGCCACACGGTAGTTATCTTCTTAATTGCTCTCAGCTTGTTAGGAGTTCGGATATCCAGCCACTCCGATTCCCAGGACGCCAAGATGGTTCGACGTAGCTGAGAACAAATATCCTTAGCAGGTACATTGTCTGGTCTTGGAGGTAAAAGTACAGCTTCCTTTGCAGCTTCAACCGCAAGTTCCTTTCCCGCAATCCCAACGTGGCTTGGAAGCCACGCGAAAGTGATTCTGGAGCCAGCATCCCTTAACCTGGCTAGAATGTCATGTATCTGCTGTACCAGTGGGTGTTGCGAGAAACAGGTTTCAACAGACTGCAAAGAGCTCAACGAATCGATACTTACAAGAAAGTGGCTTCTTTCGTCACGCAGTGCAAACTGCAGAGCGTCTAAGATGGCGTAAAGCTCTGCAGTATACACGTTACATACTTTAGCAAGCGCGATCTTCGTGCTTATATCAATGACGAAAGAGCAACCAACATTATCTCAGATTTTAGAACCATCCGTGAAGATATTGGTGAACGAAGTCCTGGAAATACCTCCGATAAACCTTGGGTCCGCGGAGCAGATCTAGACGTATATCAGGTCGCGGAACCAACCACGGAGGTACCTCGCTAAGAGTTCGTTCAAGACAACCACCGATATCAATATTCAAATCATGACACAAGCTATCAATCCGAAACCGAACCGGCCGTGAGGCATTCGGCCGGTCTTGGCACCGCTGGTTGTATTCGGTAAGATAGATGCATTGATAGCTTGGATGTAGCGGCATTTCACGAATTCTGGTAGCGTACGTGAGTAGTAACTGCTGCCTCCTTATCCGTAAAGGTGGAACTCCCGCTTCAGCGAGTAGGCTGGGAATGGGGCTAGTACGGAAAGCACCCGTTGCCAGGCTAACTCCACTATGGTGAATACTGTCTAAAGGGTTCAGCGTAGATTTTGATACTGAGCCATAAGCCGCACTTCCATAGTCAATCCGGGAGAGGATCGTCGCCGTGTAAAATCGTAGCAGTACCGCACGGTCAGCCCCCCACGAAGTGCCGCTGAGAAACTTATGCATATTAAGTCTCTTCATGCAGGCAACCTTCAACTGACAGATGTGGGGCTGCCACGTAAGTCTCTTATCAAAATGGAGACCCAGGAATCTGCAGGTGTCAACCACTGGTAAGACACTGTTTCGCAAGCGGAGCTCTGGTTTGGGATGCACTAGCCGACGTCGACAGAAGTGTACAACTGAGGTTTTCGCTGCTGAAAATTGGTGACTGATTACGAATCTAAACTTTACTTTCGCCGTAAGCGCATCCCGGTAATTAGTATTAGAGAAATAACAACATTATATTCTGCGGTAGGAATTATTTGTTAAGATACATTACTAGAATCTTACCTTTCGCGTCCATTTTCAAAGTGAAGATGACCCAATGTATGTAGGGTCGAAACTAGATTATATAAGACACTATATTAAAACCTAATGGTATTAAATAGGTGGACCTTTCCCCATCCTTTGATAATCAATACGTGCCATAGTGAAATTCATAACATGTGTTTTGCATCCATGTAACAATTTTCAGAGTGTTTTTATTTTCTACATCAATTTTTGCGATTCATTACATATTTAATTAATGTTAACATTTCTTCATGTGTATAGATAGCCTAATAAGCGACTATTATTGGATTTTGGTAGTACAATTTCAAAAGAAATAGCTCTAAACAAACGAAAACACCCGGAGACAGGTACACCACCGCTCTACATTTCACTACAACTCCAGTACCCTTATTGCCAATGCAATCAAAATGTTACTAAATTTTCCGCATAACAATACCGTAGTTAATATCCACGGGTAGTATGCAAGAAAACATTTAACTGCAGCCTCTACACTTCACAAATATCCCAGATTCACCAACATCTATGCCATGGGCGGCCGTACCTTGTGTGCTGAAGTGCTGCAGAACATTGTCTACTTGAAAAATAAATTACTTTATACATAGCTGCCAACTTTTAGAAATAAAAAATAGGAAGATTTTCTTAATTCTTGGATTTCATCACTCATGTATTGTGCCACAGTCTAAGTGAAAAAAGGACAGTATATAAGGCATACATATCTACAGTTAAAATGTGAATTGACCATTAAATTTAAAATCTTAAACTAAAAAAACATAAAAATGGTTACAAGAAAATTTACCTAATCACTCTCCTTTATACATATAATTATAAAATAATAATAATAATAATAATAATAATAATAATAATAATAATAATAATAATAATACAGTCCAGCCTCGATATCTCGAACCTCCATTACTCGAATTTTCAGTATCTCGAAGTAACTTAAATTTTCCGGCCGTTTGTCCAATTCTTCATGCGTATTTATTTCTGTTACTCGAAATTCTTCCGGAGAAGACTGACAGGGACGAGTTGGACAGAAAAAAAAAAACTAATATCCAAATCTTGAATGACGTTAATGAGAAACGGATCTTAATTTATTCAATAGAGCAGAGGAAAGCCTTTCTCCAGAATGTCTTCGAAGGAAAGGTCCTAGGGAAGAAGTCGAGAGAACATAATCACTCAGCTGGGTTTTCGTCACGATGAAAAGGACCGCCGAAGACCGTGGGATGTGGCTTAGCCTTTAGATAATGGATAGATGAACTCGCAAAAAATACTCTGTACCCCGAATTTTGTGCAACATTAACTGTGCAATACGGAATTTGTGAGGAACAGTTAACAAGTAAAGAAAGGGTTACAGTGAACTAATATGACGGGAACCGAAAAACTCGAACTTCTAGTGATCGGAAAATGGGCAAAGCGTCGCTATTTCTCGGGTGTCAATTAACTACCCGTTACGTACGAAAGCAAGCCCAGAAATCGCGGATGACAAGCTCCATTTACGAAACTCGGCTGCGTGGTATTGACGAGAAGTTTCAACGTG
Source organism: Anabrus simplex (assembly GCF_040414725.1). Taxonomy (NCBI): domain Eukaryota; kingdom Metazoa; phylum Arthropoda; class Insecta; order Orthoptera; family Tettigoniidae; genus Anabrus; species Anabrus simplex. The sequence goes on along the minus strand of NC_090279.1, from coordinate 220,349,937 downwards.
AAAGGAGGAAAGGTTAACCACAACAAACAGAAGAGACTAACGGATTTTTTTCCAAAGGTGATAACGGAGCTGTTTCTTGTATGTATTGTATCGTGTCTTCTAAAAGTTACCTACTATACCAGTGTTATAATTAAAGTGATGCCGTAAAATAGTTCCTTTAATTTTACCGTAGACATATGATTCATTTACGAGATACCGATATACATGCACAAAAACGGCTGGGAATTTCGATAACTCGAAATAAAATTTATCTCCCGAGGTGATTCGAGATATCGAGGTTCCACTGTATTTATATCACACCGACACATGCAACGAAACGCATAATCATTTCTTTTATTAGACTGTAAAACGAACGGAAATGTAATTTTATACGTATCTCTGAACACTTGGAGATGTTTGTTATGTTCGGTTTTTTTTTTTTTTTTTTTTTTTTTTTTTTTTTTTTTTTTTTTTGCCATAACGTGAAGTGAAAATACCAGAAACTATCACCGATACAACTCCCTGAAATACATTCAACTCATTAAAATTATGAAGTAAGAATGAACAAAAATGCAAAACTACCACACACAAAACGGATCGGTATGTATACGACATACGACTTTGACACGAGGAAAAGCACAGAACCGCTAGAAAAAAAAAAAAACGCGTGGCCTATAACTCCCAACGAAATTACGCACACGTTAACAATAGAGCGCGAACCACACAATAAGAAACGCAATCTTTCGTCCCGATTAAGTGAGTCGCTAGCGCTTGTAGGACGATTGCCGTAAAGCACACATGCTGCTGTAGCGAGCGGGAAACACGATACACGAAGGCGGCGGACGATACGCTCGCGAAATAAAGCATCAAATAAATACGGTTGAAAATGAGATTGGGTAAATTACTTAAACACATAAGAATTTATCCTTTATCCTAGCGGAAGAGTATTGACCGTACTGGAGGTTATATTGGTCAAAGTTTCCGGGTAAATCGGAAGGGTTCGCCGGTAAGCTTTAATAATATTATCACCGAGCTCGATGGCTGCAGTCGCTTAAGTGCGGCCAGTATCCAGTATTCGGGAGATAGTAGGTTCGAACCCCACTGTCGGCAGCCCTGAAGGTGGTTTTCCGTGGTTTCCCATTTTCACACCAGGCAAATGCTGGGGCTATACCTTAACTAAGGCCACGGCCGCTTCCTTCCCAGTCCTAGACCTTTCCTGTCCCTTCGTCGCTATAAGACATATCTGTCTCGGTGCGACGTAAAGCCAATAGCATAATAATAATAATAATAATAATAATAATAATAATAATAATAATAATAATAATATTTACAAACATATACAGTGCATTGAAAAAGACGTCAGCCAAAGAATAGAATATCATTCAACTCCCCTCACAACCAGGTAACCAAGGTTAATAGAGAACAGTAAGGTTAGCCAATCCGCGTTACGAGCTGCAATTGGCTGTCCCTGTGACGTCACCGTGGAACATCGCTGACGGTATATTGTATTAGCACGCGAGTAATGTTTCACATATTAATAATACGCCGAAGTGATATTTTAGAATTTTCGAACGTCATCCAATGTATTCTATAGAAACAGATATTCTGTACAAGATAAAGTGCAATATTTTAGTTTTAAATCAACAGACTCGGGACAAATGAGACTATAATATATTAAATGTTATTCACTTTTACCTTAGTGAAGATGATGTTGACGAATTAAATGGAATCTGCACCTCACTGTGACTTGACAGATGGAGTTTGTTTTATATCAATAAGAATGTGAATTTGCTCAACACTTCACAGTGAAAACTTACAGGACACATTGCGATATGTAATAACTTCAACTCTTGGAACACTCGCATCAAATAAATGGTTTGTTTTCCTTTCCGTTCACAGAAGTCAAGAAGAGTATCACAGTCTAGTACTGTATATTCACTACCTACTCGATTTTCATCAAAAGGGCTGCAGTTCGAATCGTAGTCGATGAAAGCGAAAGAGGGTATGAAATAAGTTCTTTTCCGAGTTCTGGGTAAAAGGCAAAGGTCACGAGGCTAGGCACATGAAGTTTAAAACAACAAATACAACAATCACGAACATTTCTTGACCTTGAAAACACTTTGTTGATAAATGCCATATTCTCGCTTTTCGCTTACGAGCAGCCTCAATTTCTTTTTCTTTTCTTCTCTTTTCTGTTTTTTTTTTTTTTTTTTTTTTTTTTATTTCTGTTTTGTAGCCAACCAACGCAAACAGAGTAAAATTCGGATCTTAGCATATGCTTTCAAGACTTGGGGATGAACATCAGGAAAACGGCTTTTCAGCTTCACAAACATATTGTTTACAACTTCTGGTTCCATGTGCAAATCTGTTCGTCGTGAACTTCAACAAATATCAGTTTGAATTTAGTGATCATTTCCATGAAATCATGGGAAGGGACGAGCAAACCACCACGAGACAGAATGTGTGCCCACCCCAGACTTGGATCATCAGGTGGTGTCAACAACTCTCCTGTGCGAGAGTCCAAGGACCTGTCAAATTTTCGGCGGCGATATGCGATGAACCCCGCAACGTATTTGAATCCCTCCACACTACAGTCGGTATCTTCCTGTAAGAATAGATCATCACTATCAACAGCTGGCGGTTCAATGCTATTAGGGCCCTTTCACACGATCCACTGCTTTCCACACCACTCCATTCCACCAAGGAGAAGAAAAAGGCCGGTAGCATTCACACGAGACACTTCGTGTGGCGCAACCTCCGTCTACTCTCGTCAACAGCAGGCTGCTGTCAACCGGCCTGAAGTGTCTTCCACCCTGGGCGACCGGAAGCTCACTAAATCACATTAGCTCGTTCAGACGGTCAATATATGAGCTACAAGTTCGAAGATTTCGTTTCAAAATGTCGGTTCCATTCACAGATACTGAAAAGTTAATAATAGAAATACAAAATCGTCCTTGTCTGAGGGATTCAGGCTCCTTTCACACGATCCACTTGCTTTCCACGCCACGCCACGCCACATCTCAAGCCGCGTATACACTTGAGCATTCGTCCCGAATGAGCATACGTTGCCGATGCGGGGGCGCACACGCGCGACCCGCATGCCAATCTGTTGAGCAAGTTTCCACTGTGTTCGGACCTCGTGCGGACCGAGAACACCATCTGTGTTTAGGTGTAGTGTAATGTTTTGCCTGACCTGAGGCAACAATAGTAAATTGAAAATTGATCGTCGCCAGAACAAAGAAACGGTGCAGTACTGTTGCTTCGTTTCATTCTTGCCTTTTCCTTCCGGTAGGAACCCTTGAGGCTTTCAATTTTCTTGCGGCACTCATCTTTTGGAAATTGCATGAGGGCAGCAATTTCACTCCAAACATCGTCCTTTTTTTAAGGTATTGTAATAGAACTCGTCCTTGGGGTTCCACAGAACGGGATACTTGTGGTAGTACCCCAGGGGGATAAGAGAATTATCCTGGGACAATTCCATTTCAACTGGAAATTATCTTTCACACTCTTCCTTTACTTCACTTGCACGAGCGAAATCGCATATGCATAGCGGAAGCAGTCGGCTCATACTGTTCGGGCTACCCCACTCGCCATCAGCCGTCCACACTGAGCACGAACAGAGCGCGTGCTCACTTTGAGGTACCGACAACATTCGGATCGGGCTGAGACATGCGGATCCATTCGGTTCGCCCTGTACTCATCTGAGCAAAACTGGGCAAACGCATGCTCATTCGGGGCGAATGCTCAAGTGTATAGGGACCGTGCGAATGGCGAGTGGTGCGCTCTTCCGACTACCTCAGAAAACTTTTGATGGGGTAAGCTGCTGGCCAGCGCTCCAGTTAGTTTATGTCGGTGTTAACTGAAAGAATGGAGAGTCGAAGGAGTAAAAGCAAACAAACTTTCACTCATCTTCCAGCAAGGAATTGACATTAACATTTATTGAAGGGGACTTCTACTTCAGATTAAAATGAACTAGCCTCGTTTTATTCACCCTGCTTTATTATGAGACATAAGGTGGATTTTACAGCATGGTAAGCCTCTCAACATTGGCCAAAACAGAGAAAGCAATGTCTCTTCAACCCCTGAAAGCGTTTGGGACCGAATATAATGTGTCTTTGTCACTGTAAGTACGTCAGTGTGCAAAATAAAGAGGTAAAAGTGCATACACGTACCTCTCAATGTGACAAGCAAGAAAGAGCTTTCTTAAGAAAAGAAATTTGTTCACTTCAAACATTGATATAGGAATTAGAAAGATGTTTTTGAAGACTTTCGTGTGGAGCGTGGCATTGTATGGAAGTGAAACATGGACGATAACTAGCTCAGAAAGAAAGAGAATAGAAGCTTTTGAAATTTGGTGTTACAGAAGAATGCTGAAGGTGAGATGGATAGATCAGGTCACAAATGAAGAGATAATGAATCGAATTGGCGAGAGGAGATCGAATTGGCTAAATTTGATGAGAAGAAGAGATAGAATCATGGGACACATCTTAAGACACCCAGGACTTGTTAAGTTGGTTTTTTTGAAGGAAGTGTAGGTGGTAAGAACGGTAGGGTAGACCAACGTATGAATATGACAAGCAGATTAGAGCAATGTAGGATGCAGTAGTCACGAAGAAATGAAAAGGTTAGCACAGGATAGGGTGGCATGGAGAGCTGCATCAAACCAGTCTATGGACTGATGACTCAAACAACAACAATATTTGAACCATCTCATCATCATTCACAGCTTATGCCGTCTGAGCAGAGGAAGTACACTCAAGAAGTTGTCGCCATGAATTGCAGGTCGGTTGCCCTTCCTCACTCATTATTTATAAACTGAAAATCTGCTGGAATTTCAACCACAGTCACCGGGAATTGAGGCAAGCCGCTCGCTACCTCCTTTGTAATAGTAGAATAACTGAGAAAAACTGGCTTGCTTTCCCTATTTTAGCTTAGCTGCTAGCCTCTGACTTTAGTGACCGTGGTTTGAACCCCAGTGTCACTGAAGTGCGATTTTCAGTTGAAAGAATTGTGTTTCAGGAAAGGCATCCGACTTTAAATTCATGATTACAACTCTTATAAGACTCAGTGTATGCAATGGCCCCGCGCAATGATTCATTAGTGTATAACTAAAGTTATTGTGAATAAATAATTACCGGTAATTAACAATTTCCCGAAGTAGGAATAAAATACAGTAAATAACTTAATTTCAACGTTGTATGGTGGCTGATTAATACTCTTTTCCCTTAGACACTTGCCGTATATTTATTGCCCTAAACTTTCCTTCACGTCAAAGACATGGTTACTGCTATTTCAATCTTCATCTTTCTTTAGCGTGGATTCCTGGAAGTAATCGTAGTGTTGCACTGTCTGAAGCCCTACATAAATTGTACCGGTCGCTGCTACTGTTGAAGTCATTATTGTCTGGCTTTACCTCTTTATTTTACAATCACAAGTCAAAGCTTACTGCCTGGTTGCAATGAACTGCACTGTCAAAGGTCTCGTGAGTGCCCCATCAAACGACTGCAGCTGTTTCCGTTAGGGGCGCTAGCTACTAAAAATCTCTTGCGCGCACGGTCCCTATACGCGGCTTCAGGCACAAGGTTTATCCTTACTGTCCACTTCCGTCAACTTGCCAGCAACTTCTAGTCCCCACCACATATTTTGCGTCTCGGTTTGAATCTGGTCCATGGACGCGAACGTTATCCTTGGAATTTATATCCTTACGAAAATAAGATTGAGGTTGTTGTTGTTGTTGTTGTTGTTGTAGGTGTTGTAGGTGTGGTCTGTGGGTTTTGATTTAATTCAGGAAAATGCATATACATATGTGTGTGGATAGTTGTGTTCCAAGTTACCCCATTTGGAATGTCGTAATGCGTTGTCAAGCACTCAAGAAAATATGGGTGATTTAAAAAATGTACATATTTTCTTGAAACAATATAATGATATATAAGTAATAATAATAATAATAACAACGTAAACGTTTCCACCTTTTCAATACTAAAATATATTCACAAAATTATAAATTACACGGTACTAGTTTCGACCCATCTAGGGGTCATCATCAGCCGTATTGGAGCAAAGATCACTTTTGGCGAAATACTAAGAAAATGTTATTTTAAAGAATAACAAGTGAAATGAGATGTTATTATGGTAATAGTTAATAATACAAGGAATATACATACTAAGAGGTTTTTAACAAATAATAAAGTATATCCACTGAGGATGAGGTGGTGCTGATTATTGTTTTATGAGGAAGTACAACCATCCTCTAACACTGATCGGAAAGAAAAATACGGGAAGAGTCCGACACTTCGAAAAATAAAGGTATCGGACAAAGGAAGACAAGGGCCACGGAGGGCGTGAAAATGAAAGACTCCCTAGCCCTCGAAGTGCTGTAATACCGTTGGTATCGGAAAAGAACAAGAGTTGACCAAGGGAGGTCGGATAGGATAGACGAAAGTGAAGAACCTAACACACAAGTAAGCGGAAGCAATGCTAGGACTCAGCTAATGGTCCCGCGGTCGCCAACCCACGCTCCCAAGTTAGTCTCGTCTTGCCACAGGAGATACCGTGGGTGTTATTCTACCGCCCCCATCCAGCACTGAACCATAGAACTGACTGGTAATAATAAAATGGAGTGTGGCCTCTAGAGAGACGTGGCGCAAGACTTTCCAGTTGCCGCCTTATAGGCGACCTGCGCCTATCTGTGTTGAGTTGATTTCTCCAACAGAGGAGAGGGAGGTGTCAGAATGCTTCACGTCCACATTGCGAGGAGCGATTTAATAACACAACAGGCGCCCCATTGTGGCACAACGATAGGGCACGGCCGCTTTCCCAGTTATAACTTTGCGTTGCCGTTGTTAGCTCAGAGCCAGTCCCACTGTCGGCTGTTCTGTAGTTTCCCATTTTCACTATCAGGCAAATGCCACAGCCGACCTCTTTATTTCCTTACCCACTTCCATTCACCATCATTTCATCTTCATTAGACGGCATACACAACCGCCTCCCGAGGCATCGGAATTAACCAACCAGGCGGCGAATTGAACTCGGAAAGTCTTGGATGAAAGTCCAGAACGCTAACCATTTAGCCATTGACGCGGATGTGGCATTACTGATTCACAACTATGACACCAGGCTTTATCAGAACTATTCTGAACAGAATAACACTACTGGTGTGCGCTATGGATAGGTTTTTTTTTTTTTTTTCCTATTTTTAAGAGCGAGTACACGAGAGTACCAGGGCGAAAACTAAGCCCTGCCCTTTTAGTCATCTGTTTTCGAGAAATACCCGATGGGTCGGGAAAACTCCACTGTACTACACTGGCAGAGGATAGAGGCGGCATTTTACCCCCACATCAGAGAAAAACTCTTCACTTAGCTGTTATTTATAAAATAAAGGAATTTCAATTTTAAAAGAGAGTCGCATTTGTTAAAGTGAATTTCTAGTTATTTAGTGTGGAGACAAGGCCGTAAAATAACCAGTTGAAACAGAGCCGCGATGGATGTCCGGGTCGGCAGACTAATTCATCTTCACTATTTTATTTACTCGAGATCTAATAAGCGGAATACGAAGGTCGTTTCAGATTTCAGAAACGGGGCTCTTGACACCATACGTCAAGTTTTGTTTGAAAAGTTTGTAATTTGGAAAATGTAGTTTTTGGAATACAGCCCCAGGCCTCACGGATGGGTCTGATAATACTAAATAATATCGGTAGGGAAACAATTATTATATAGCAGAAGTGTCAGACCGCTGCAAGAACAAAGCACGGTCCATTATTAAGCCTAGATAATTTACAAGACAGAGTGTATTTTGGTACGGACACACCACGCCAAAATGCCGGATACTTCGCTCAGTAAAAGAGGGGTCCAAGTTTCTTTCGCGGCGACCTCACACTTTTGCACCCCGTTTTCAAATCCCGATGAATCGTCTTCATTTACTTTTGTCCATTTACGATTTCTTTTGTTCGATGTATTTTGAAATATCGCTGTCCTTTTTTCTTCCATTAATGTTCTGTCTGGTATCAATTGTTCTACACGCCTAGGCGCGAAGCAATAACAATCAACTGCAAGCGCCATCCGTTATGAGTGGAAACACCCTGACGTGTAACTGCCTGTGCGAAATGTTTCTACGATCGGTATCACCGTATCTCCCTGCAAATACGATATAGGCTATTTATTATGAAACCCAGTTGTACCAACATAACCCCCTTGTATCCACTACATTCGCGCAGTAATCGTCAATGGAAGTAACAAAAGAAAAAATCATCGGGATTTGAAGATGGGGCCACCACGTCGGTCCAACTTGTTACGCTGTTTCTCGCAAACAAGCTTATTTCTTTCAGTGAGCGACTCCTTAGAGGTGTATTGTTGAACCACTCCTTGACGGGTTGGAAATGTTGTTTGTACAGACACAAGACTGGCTAAGAAATAGTGTAGGCACGTGAAATGTGCTAGCTCTCTTTGGTCCCCACCGTCGCGTGCTTTCGGTATGCTGACACTCCTAGCACGTTTTAAGTAATTATTTAATATAAGTAGTGTGCTATTTATTTTCCTTAATTTCGATTTCAAACTATATCAATTTGTCCACTGAGCTATAACATAGAATAGTGTTAATAATGTTGGCACATGTTGATTCATGACCAGAGGTGAGGAAATGTCTACATATTATTCCATATACTCTTGTTATTCGTCGTATATTTCAGTGCTCTCGGTAGTGATAATGTTGTTTGTGCATATTTTTTAAATTTAACCTCAATTTGATGTCGTTCAGTGGTGCTGATGTAACCTACTGGATCTCCATCCTATAAAACCTGCATAGATTTTAAGTACATACAGGAAGTGAATAGCACGCTGTTTTATTTCATCTTACTCCTTAATTTTGTAAGACGCCCCCGACGTCAAGTTCACACTGCACTGAGTAAAGAGGGCACTGTACCTATACCAAGGACACCGACATCCCAATCACTTCCCATTCACACCATCATGGCCCAGAAACCAACCTACCATAAACCACTCCTTATCCGCTCAGATATACCCCATTCACCATATCACCGCATAGTCATCCCCTGCCCGGTGTTAGACCACCTACCCCCCGATGAACAAATCAACTTCCGTCTTGGCCACCGTAAACTCATCTCCAAAGCCATCCTCAAAGTCACCCATCACATACAGTACCTACTTGAACTTGACAATGGCTTCACCATCATCTTCTTCAGCAGTCAAGAGGGGTATGAGGCACTCTGCGAAAAACTACTATACCATGATATTGACTACAAAGTACTAACTGATCCCACGTTCCCCGAAGACAAAGAAACCCAAACCAAACCCCTCATCAGAAACAAATGCATCCAAACTAACCCTCCCCCACGCACTTACACCAAATACTCTCAAACACGTCTACACTCACCAGACGCCATCCACCAACCTGCACAAACAGACATCTCACTCCCCCCTGACACTGACACTTCACCCACTTCACCTCTTTCCCCCCCACCATCTCCCGAGCCCGAAACTGAGACCGTCTTAATCTCACACTCGGGCACGGACACTCAACACAAGTACACTCAAACTAGGAGGAGGCGTGCCAAGCCTGCTCCTAGGCCAAAAATGACACCAACACACGACGCCCACAAAACATCTACTCACGGTCACCATCCCTCACTCATCATACAATGCTTTAATTGCCTCAAGCTGAACCATCCTGCAGCCTCGTGCTCTGATGCCACCCGCTGCAATCGGTGCGGTGGTCCCGACCGCCACACCGTCTGCACGGTGCCTAGGGACCAGGCGAGGTGCGCGAACTGCGAAGGCAGTCACGCTGCCTCATATCCTGGCTGCCCCTACCTAAAGAAGGCAATTAAGGCACATTACAAGAAAGCACAACACTTACATGCAAACTCCACTACACCACACCATCCCAGTACCCCGTCCCCCAAACCACCACTTCCTACAATCCCCAGCTATAACCTTACCAACCAGACCGTCCAGGACACCTCCAACCTATTGAGCTTACTACTCCTCAAGCTAATCACAGCCCCGAACCAGCATCCCCCCATGACCATGCCAAGTAACCAGCTAAGAACAACCTCCTGACAACTTACATCTCCCTCGGCTCTCCTTAAAGCACTGGAATCTCAGCGTACCTACCAACGACAGTTAAGCAACATCGGGAGTGGTCACCCAATGGCTGGCTGACCGCCACACTCCATGCTGCCTAACCTCGAGGAACTTAGTACGACCACGGCCACGGACGCAATGCAACACCAGGCGCTCATGCGCCAGGCCACACTCTGGCCAATTATGACTGAGGAATAGTAACTAACCCGATGAATAACACAGTTATCTGCAGGGAACCAACCACCATTCTGACAGGGCATTCAAGACCTTTTAGAGGTCGACAAGCCATAAATTTCGCGGTCACTGGGGCTCTGTCTCGGTACCGACGAAAGACGGGTTCGTCGTCGTCGTCGTCCACTCCTCGTTGAACTACCAGCTCTCAAGGAACGAATGAGTCGTTCAAAAGAGACAGTTTGTTCATGAACGACCCATCATTAATGCTGTCTTTCCGCCAGTCGAAAAGAGCTAGAAGATAGCGCACTGGTATGTTTCTTCTTTCTTGTTTACAGATGTCGAAAATCGATCCGAACGACTTTTCCTGAGTACTGAGTACTGAAAAGGTATACAATCAGGGAAACTGCAATCGCGGAAAACTGTGAAACACCAAATTAGGAAACTGTCCGACATCAGACGCATATTGATATCAGAAAAAACTTCAAGGGCAGAACACACTTGCAACACCTATCAGGAGCGGGTGGTGGTGATAATCGTTTCAATAATAATAATAATAATAATAATAATAATAATAATAATAATTGCTTTACGTCCCACTTACTATTTTAAGGTCTTCGGAGACGCCGAGGTGCCGGAATTTAGTCCCGCAGGAGTTCTTTTACGTGCCAGTAAATCTACCGACACGAGGCTAACGTATTTGAGCACCTTCAAATACCACCGGACTGAGCCAGGATCAAATCTGCCAAGTTGGGGTTAGAAGGCCAGCGCCTCAACCGTCTGAGCCACTCAGCCCGGCGATAATTGTTTTAAGAGGAAGTACAACATCCTCTATTAACTCTAACCAGAGGGAAAAACTGCTTCAAAATATGAAGGTATCGGTCAAAGAAAGACAAGGGCCACAAAGGGTGTGAAATGAAAGCCTCCCTAGGCCTCGAGAACAAGTTGACCAATGAGATAGATGAAAGAAGTGGGGAGCGTGGCACAAGTATGTGGAAGCAATACCAGGGCTCACCTCAAGAGCCCCGTGCTCGCCAACCCACCGTCCCAGGTTAACAGCCCCTGGGAGCCCTTTTAGTCGCCTCTTTAAGACAGGCAGGAAATACCGTCGATGTATTCTACTACCCCCACCCACAGGGGTTATCAGGAGCAAACGGCAACAATCAACAAATGGACTTTCGAAGTCTTCTGCAGGATGGTTAGCAGCAACTAGCATATTCATGACAGGACTATTAGAGAGAGAGAGCACTCCGATATAAGAGTGAAGTTGCAGATGCTGCCGATGGGTGCAATTATTTACAATCGTCTCTCGTGCGATTACGCAACGTGTGGGACTAGACTACGTGACCCAAAAGGCCGTTTTACAACAATGTTCAGATGACATTGCTCACAGAATCAGGATCTGATCATCACAGGTGTTACCGGGTTTTGTGGTAGTTAAGCATGAAAGAAGGTGCTGGGTGGTGAATAGGTCTCAAGCTACTAAAGAGAAATTAAATTTCAAAATTTAATTAGGTTATATTTTCTTTTCAAAATTAGGTAACAACAAATAGAACAGGTACTTAGTAGCCGAAATACAACTTGAAATGTACAATTACAGGGATTAAAGAATTTGGGCTTCGAGCCCTGAAAACACAATTCTTGGGCAACTAGCTCAACTTTACGATATACCAATTTCAACAAAAGGGGCAGAAGACCCCAATCAAACCCTGGAGCCCTTGCTCCAAATTACACAGCAAAGCCTCCTCGAGGCATACAACTCTCAGTCTTAGAAACGAGCCACTCGCTCTTAAAGTTAAGCCTCTCCCAGGCCACACCAAACTCAACTTTCAAGTTGTCCTCAAAGGACATATACACAGGGGTAAAATACCCAACCTACTGAGGTCTATTAGGTGAGAAAAGATTAATACATGACCTCAAAATACAACTTGAGAGGAGGCGAACTTGCACTCCTAATACACTTTGCTTAAGACCTACTTGGCACTAGGCCGTTAATACAAGGGCTAATCCCATACTACAGAGGTGACTTAATGGCAATTTACATTACATTACGGGAGAATTGGTTGAGAAAAATAAGTTCACCTCAAGACGATGTGAGTGGGAACTCGAGAGGGTTAGCACTCTCTATCCCATAATGTATCTTTACAAGAGAATAGAAGAAAAGAGTAGTTACATTTTAGGAAAAGGTTACATGATGGAAAACGCTTCGAACCCGCCGCGAGAGTTAAACTGCCGACCTAGCAAGAAAAGAAGATATTAATAGGCCATTACCTGGTAGTAGATCGCTGCCGAGGAAAGAGGCGCTTCCCGCCTCCTGCAATGTACTTAATACACTGAAAGATGGAACAGAAGTGGCCCGGAGACCCCAAAATCAGCAGTTTATAACCTCTCGCGGAAGATTCTAGGCGTTAGGGGAAATAAAACACCCTCCCTCAAAGTTTTTATTGGTTCGGGAAAAGAAACCCCTACATAGAGGAAAAAGAAACACATTATTGGTGGAAAATTAATTAAAGAAATTCGGGATTGGCTAGATCCAAAATAAGGGGAAAAAGAGGGGTATACAGCCAACTTAAACCATGACAGAAAGAAATTTAACAAGAAACAAACTTTTGAAATAAAAATTTCTCCAACCAAATAGTTCTTTGATTTCGCACTAGGTCGCACTATTGTTGATCTTCAGTAGTGTCCTCTAGAAGAGAAAGTTCGCACTTCTTACTTCAAGCGGAACAAAAACACCTCAAAAGTGACACAGTTCAAAAACTCAAAATTTTCCATGTGGTGACATCTTCTGAGTAAGTAGAGAATTAATAGAATAGATAAAGTTCAACCTTCCTCCAGAAGAGGAGTTTCAACTGGCGCAACTTTTAAATAAACGGTGTAGAGGTGTACCACCCGGTACAGACCTCCCCCCCCAAAAGTTCCTCCAAGGGGTAACACAGAAGAACATAAGCTTTGTTTCCAAAATAAGGTCCAAGTTTTGATGTGTATATTAAGATTAATTGCGGAAGCATTTATAAGATTTTAGTAATTTGGTTGGTTGCAATTTCAAAATTTTGTTGTTGCAGGTGCAGTAAAGTTTTTCTGTTGTAGTAGTTGAATTTCTGAAGATAAACCTTTAATGCTTAAAGGTGAAGAAAATTTTGCAATGTCCACCAAATATTGTTGTTAAATTCCCATATGTAGTTATCGCTTAAGGTGACTGTCCATGTAGTTGATGTAGATTGAGTCGAATGGCCGGACCGGCCATTGCAGCTTGCGTCCAACGGGGGCCGCTCGGACCCCTCAAGTACCCTGAGATACCGCTCGCCCGCACTATGAGGGGAGCAGAGGTGTTGAAGTACGCCGCGCCCGCGGTGAACAGATACAGGCTGCGGGCATGTAGCAGGTCGTGCGCCGCACATCAGCCTTGGCCGGGAGGTGAGCTCCGGCTCGCCGTGCACATGTCGTCCTCGCTGGAGAGGAGGGGGCCCATCCCCCTCCCCAGTCGCTGCACGGCGCTGCGCGGCTGCGGGGGCGCTGAAACATTAAAGCTAGGCGGCAGAATTGTGTTGGACAATCATCTTCTTTGAGGGTACAGGCTTGTGGAGAGGTTGAGGGGCCAGCGGCGTGTAGATATCTATGGCATTTACTATTATGAAGCCACAGTGTAAGGTGGAGCAGGAGACGGGAGCGTGGTAATGGCCGTGGCAAGAACAGGATGGCAGTTTAACGGGTCGGGGCAGGTTTTACATAGGGCTTACATCTAAAACCAAAATATTACAGAAGGGGCAGAATGCCTTAAAAGTGAAACTCAAAAAAAATATAACCTTCATATCCTTTCAAAATAATATGGAGCAAGTTAACACAGAAATTACACCGGTTTCACCTGGGACAGGTGAACTCTAAATATCCTCTCGGTGGCTGGATTACTTAGCAATAAGGTAACCGGCGTAAGAAAATCGAGAATGATACAAGGCCCATGAAATCTGGGGGCAAGCTTGCCCGCGGGAACAAAATTTTTGACCATAACCTGGTCACCTACCTTCAAAGTGGTGGGTCTCCGTCCACGATCATACCTTTCCCTAACCTTTTCATGAGACACTTTAAGATTAGCTTTAGCCTTCTTCCAAAGATCTTTAATGTTGTCCGGATCTATTGTCTCGGGCAGAATGTCGTTCAGAGACCAGAGGTTAGAGAGCGGCGAGTTGGGAACAAACTTGAACATCAAGGAAGCTGGAGTAAACTTGTGAGATTCATGAACCGCCGAATTCAAAGCAAAAGCTATCCAATGCAGGGACGTGTCCCACCTGGAAGGATCTTCATGATGATAGGCAATGAGTGCGGACCTGAGATTACGGTTAACTCGTTCAGCCAGAGATGGTTGCGGGTAATAAGCAGAAGTAGTTACATGAGATATTGATAAGTCAAAACAGAATTTACGAAATAAATTAGATGTAAAAGCCTTAGCATTATCAGATACGATATATTGACACGGACCAAAAGAAGCAAAAATAGAATTTAAGCAGGTAATGGTGGACTGAGCGGTAGCCAGCTTAGTCGGAAATAACCAGGAAAATCTAGTAAAACCATCTACACATACAAAGATAAACTTGTTGGCATTACCCTTTGACTGGGGGAAGGGTCCCACATAATCGATATACAGGCGTTCCATGGGGCGCGACGCTTGATGAGAAGACAAAAGGCCTACTTTAGTGGACATGGTGGGTTTACTGATCAAACAAGATTTACAAGCTTTTACAAGTTCCCGAATTTCACCGTCCATACCTTTCCAGATGAACATTTCACGAATCTTTTCACGAGTTTTAAAGATACCCAGATGCCCCCCCAATGGGGTCTCATGATAGTATTTGAAGATCATAGGCACGAGAACAGCTGGAACGACAACTTTCATCATCTTGTCATGCCTCGAAGGGCAACATAAAACACCATTCCTCAGAACATAAGGGATGACATGCTCCCCAGAAGAAAGGGTTTCCATTATCGGAGCCAGCGTCGGATCTTCACGTTGGTATTTCTCGATATCCCTAAAGAGCATGGGGGCATCAGTTAAAATGGCATTAACATCAAATAGTGTGGACTCGGGAGGAGATGAACGGTCGACCGGTTCATGGTTCTCAACGTCGTTTGAAAACATACGGCTGAGTCCATCAGCAACCACATTTTCAGTACCTCTGATATGCCGTACATCGAATTGGAAGGCAGAAATACGGATGGCCCAACGGGCTATACGACCTGTACGACGCGGCCTACCTAAGACCCAGCTTAAGGCTTGATTATCTGTCTCCAGATCGAATTTGACGTGTTCCAGATAGAGACGGAACTTTTCTAAGGCGAATAAGACTGCCAAACCTTCAAGCTCATATATGGAGTACTTTGCTTCTTGAACCGATAGAGTCCTAGATGCATAGGCGATGGGACGCCTCCCTAGTTCAGTCTCTTGAAGAAGGACTGCAGCTACAGCTGACGACGACGCGTCCGTTTGGACGATGAATTTCTTCGAGAAATCCGGCATAGCAAGTACAGGGGCATTACAGAGAGCTAATTTAAGATCTTCGAAAGCGGCTTGTTGAGAAGGTCCCCACTCGAATTTGATGCCTTTCCTACGAAGAAGGTTTAAGGGCGCCGCTCTATTAGCAAAATTAGGAATGAACTTCCTGAAGAAATTCACCATGCCAATGAACCTGGCGATACCTTTAATGTCCTTGGGAGGTTTAAAATCACGGATGGCCTGTGTTCTAGAATGATCGACTGCTACACCATCAGGTGACACAATATGCCCTAGGAATGACATAGAGGGCTTAGCAAAGGCAACCTTGGACAACTTAACAGTTAACCCAGCCTTACGAAGGCGATTGAGAACTTCTCGCAAATGATCTAGATGTTCTTCAAAGGTTTCGGAAAATACGACGACATCATCCAAGTAGTGATATAAGTACTCAAATTTGATGTCGGAGAAGACCCTATCTAGTAGCCTAGTGAGCACAGCTGCCCCCGTGGGGAGCCCGAAAGGCACGCGGTTGTATTCATATAAATTCCAGTCCGTGGCAAACGCTGTAAGATGTTTAGACTCTTCGGCAAGGGGAATTTGATTATAGGCCTGATTCAAGTCCAAGATGGTGAAGAACTTGGCCTTACGAAACCATGAAAAGCAAGAATGAAGGTCGGGAAGGGGCACCGATTGCAACACCACCTTCCGATTGAGAGCCCTGTAATCAATGACAGGCCTGAAGCCTCCTTGAGGTTTCGGTACTAGAAAAATAGGCGAAGAATACGCTGACTTAGAGGGCCTAATAATACCATCCTTCAACATCTGATCGATGATTTCTTTCAGAGCCTTCATTTTAGGTGGAGATAGCCTATACGGTGGAAAACGGACAGGAATAGAATCCGTGACCTCAATTTTGTATTCAATAAGGTCAGTAACACCAAGAGTATCAGAGAACACCTCGGGAAACGACTGACACAGTTTGCGAATACTATCAGCCTGCTCCTCAGGTAGATGTCTAAGGTCTAACAACATCTCATCCTGGGTAGGCGAAATAGATGAACATGACACAGAATTACACTTTAATAGTGGGATTTTACAACTAGAAGCAAATTTGAATGTGCACGACCTAGACTGCAGATCGAGCACAAGACCAGTGTGAGAAATAAAGTCCGCTCCCAATATGATGGGGCAAGACAAACGCTTGGCCACAAACAATTTAACTTTCCATGTAAACTTAAAAACACGAATTTTGACCAGTAAGGAACCTAGAATTTCTAATGGAGATGAATTAGCCGAAACGTATTGAACAGGAGAAGAGACATAGTCAGGGAGTTTACAAACAGATTTCAATTTAGAATACCAATCAGCCGAAATAAGGGAACAAACACTGCCTGAATCTAAGAGAGCTGTTATAGGCTCGTTATTTAACTCAATCTTAAGAAAAGGAACAGGTGCGGGAGTATCCGCCGCAATCCTAAGACACTCTTTAGGGCATTCAAACGATGAATTTGAAGGCTGGTCGTTCTCTGCATTTACAACCTGTTTACTAGGGGCTGAGTCTCGGGAAGATGGATTAGTCGGCTCAGTCGACGCCACTAGTCACTTTTTATTATTGGCATAGCTGGAATTTGCACCAGAAGTTGAGCAGGAGGGGGTGCTATTTGAGTTTGGGCAATTCTTGGCGATATGTGAGAAGGCCCCACACTTAAAACAGCCTTGTGATGACCCTGCTCCATTCCTTGTCCCACTTGACTTGATCAGAGGACACTTATTCCGCAGATGGTCAGGCGACCCGCAAGCATAACATTTACGGGGATTGACTGGTCGGCGAGGTGGAGGCCGAGTGTTACTAAAGGAAGGCGGGGGTTCTTTCGCGACACGCAAAGAATCGGCGTATCTAACTCCTTCCGCTGAGACTGCCAATGCTTCAAGTTCCGAGAACGTTTGCGGGCACGCCGCGAAACACAAATATGACCTATAGGATGGTGAAATACCTTCCACAATAGCTTGTACAATTTGATCCTCAGGGAAGTGAAGAGCAAACACCCTAGTATAAAACTTAATGTCTTGGATGAAGTCAGCCAAGTTTTCATCCAAGCGCTGTACACGGTAATAGTACTTCTGAATCAGGGAGGACCTGGCCCTAGCCGGGATGAAGTTAGCTAGCAAATGGGCATGGAAATCCTCAATAGATGATTGCTCGGCAATGGCTCTTACGATTTTATCAGAGAGAATACCAATAGCATACGGATAGATAATTTGCAAAATTTGACATGGCGAAAGAGAAAAAACAAGAGCATGATCCTGAAATTCCACTAGAAATCTTAAAAATGAAATTACGTCACTGGTGGTATTAACGGAAAACTTGGATATACCTCTGAGCAACATTGCCAATGGATGAGGCAAGCTGCTAAACCCGGGCGACATAGTAGGTAAAGGTTTCAATGGCAAGGAAGTTAATTCAGCACGTACATTGTTCAACGATGTGCGGCGTTCAGACTCGTTGTCCAATGGGGCAGAGATAGTTTGAGCAGCAACGGTTATCCTATTGCCTTCTCCCTTAGCAGGATCTTCCTCACTACTTACATTCACAACGGTGGGCTGATCAGATTTGGGAGGAACTTCCCCAGTTAACAATTGAGTGACTTTACTAGACAATTCAGAGATAGTTTCAAGGAGCGTATTAGCTTGCTTCCTCTGAACGTCATTCACCTTCAGAGACAACAGATCATTAACTCTATTTGAAAAGTGATATAGCCTGCCTTGCACACGCTTAATTTGATTAGGAGACGGATCGTTTTCATCAAAAAAGCTGACTACAGATGCTAGCCCAGTAATATTCTCGACGATCGTGGAAAGAGAATCATCAATTTCTTTCTCTCCCAAATTGGGGATGGAAATGGGCAAATCAAGGGACTCTCTAAGCTTGTTGGTGTCGATTGCAACCGTGCCTCCAGATTGCACATTTCTGATAGTTAACTCGTATATCAACTCCTCTTTGCGCAAATAGTTAAGTAGGAGGACATCGCGAGGGCCGGGCATGATGACAGAACAATTTTGAAAACTCAAAAAATTCCAGCAACTGAGACAATTATTAGAGTTCGAATCAAAGCAATGTTTAGCCGTCAAAAGGGGCTAAATTGAGACCCATTCAACCACGCTCTGCTACCACTTGTTACCGGGTTTTGTGGTAGTTAAGCATGAAAGAAGGTGCTGGGTGGTGAGTAGGTCTCAAGCTACTAAAGAGAAATTAAATTTCAAAATTTAATTAGGTTATATTTTCTTTTCAAAATTAGGTAACAACAAATAGAACAGGTACTTAGTAGCCGAAATACAACTTGAAATGTACAATTACAGGGATTAAAGAATTTGGGCTTCGAGCCCTGAAAACACAATTCTTGGGCAACTAGCTCAACTTTACGATATACCAATTTCAACAAAAGGGGCAGAAGACCCCAATCAAACCCTGGAGCCCTTGCTCCAAATTACACAGCAAAGCCTCCTCGAGGCATACAACTCTCAGTCTTAGAAACGAGCCACTCGCTCTTAAAGTTAAGCCTCTCCCAGGCCACACCAAACTCAACTTTCAAGTTGTCCTCAAAGGACATATACACAGGGGTAAAATACCCAACCTACTGAGGTCTATTAGGTGAGAAAAGATTAATACATGACCTCAAAATACAACTTGAGAGGAGGCGAACTTGCACTCCTAATACACTTTGCTTAAGACCTACTTGGCACTAGGCCGTTAATACAAGGGCTAATCCCATACTACAGAGGTGACTTAATGGCAATTTACATTACATTACGGGAGAATTGGTTGAGAAAAATAAGTTCACCTCAAGACGATGTGAGTGGGAACTCGAGAGGGTTAGCACTCTCTATCCCATAATGTATCTTTACAAGAGAATAGAAGAAAAGAGTAGTTACATTTTAGGAAAAGGTTACATGATGGAAAACGCTTCGAACCCGCCGCGAGAGTTAAACTGCCGACCTAGCAAGAAAAGAAGATATTAATAGGCCATTACCTGGTAGTAGATCGCTGCCGAGGAAAGAGGCGCTTCCCGCCTCCTGCAATGTACTTAATACACTGAAAGATGGAACAGAAGTGGCCCGGAGACCCCAAAATCAGCAGTTTATAACCTCTCGCGGAAGATTCTAGGCGTTAGGGGAAATAAAACACCCTCCCTCAAAGTTTTTATTGGTTCGGGAAAAGAAACCCCTACATAGAGGAAAAAGAAACACATTATTGGTGGAAAATTAATTAAAGAAATTCGGGATTGGCTAGATCCAAAATAAGGGGAAAAAGAGGGGTATACAGCCAACTTAAACCATGACAGAAAGAAATTTAACAAGAAACAAACTTTTGAAATAAAAATTTCTCCAACCAAATAGTTCTTTGATTTCGCACTAGGTCGCACTATTGTTGATCTTCAGTAGTGTCCTCTAGAAGAGAAAGTTCGCACTTCTTACTTCAAGCGGAACAAAAACACCTCAAAAGTGACACAGTTCAAAAACTCAAAATTTTCCATGTGGTGACATCTTCTGAGTAAGTAGAGAATTAATAGAATAGATAAAGTTCAACCTTCCTCCAGAAGAGGAGTTTCAACTGGCGCAACTTTTAAATAAACGGTGTAGAGGTGTACCACCCGGTACAACAGGCATCATTCCGGCTGAACTGTGATCAAAATCGCTTCGATAAAGAGGCCCACAGTGGCAGGACATTATGATCCGTTAGTAGCAAAGGGGTATTTGCCGCTAGCGGTTCGAGTGCAGCCACTACATTCGCGTACATGATCATGCCTGCGATTTCTGTGGATAGCACTACACAATCACTCATGTAACTTATTTCTTGGTTCAAGAGGAAGTTGAGAAATTTCGTAATTTCTTTACTGTACCTGAAGATGCTTCTAATGTCATACCTTTTGGGCCAACAAGTACAAATATGAACAAGGACTATTTGAAGAACCTCCTGAATGAAGTGTTCTTCACCACTGTCCCAGTTAAAAGATATTCTACTGATCGCTTATTCATCGGGTGCATAAAAAGATTAGCAATTAATCCAACAATGTGCTGCTGCCGGTGTACGTTTGAAGTGCACAGATCTCACACAACCAGTGGACGTGTATTAACTTCCGTAACGTATATCTGCATTTGATATTGTATGAGATATGAAAACTTCAAGAGCTGGCGCACTTCCAATCATCGCCAGCGCGATTCAAACTTGATTTTGTACACATTTCATAAAGCTGGATAAATAGATCATGCACCTGAAACGTTGAAACACACATTGCTGTCGTGGAACTATACAAATATGAATGCTGCTCTACGTATTTGCAAACAATCTCACTGGTTGTGTTTCTTTTGTACCCATTGCGCTCTGTGCAGCCAGGTACCTTCAGTATGCTACGTTTGGTCAGCATCGGTGTCTGACAAGAATGTATGAGACCTCTTGCACTTCCCGTGTTAGTGGTGGTAGTGATTATTGTTTTTAAGAGGAAGTAAAACTACGCAAACCATCCTCTATATAACACTTATCAGAGGGAAAAAATGGAAGGGATCCGACACTTCGAAAAATGAAGATATCGGCCAAAGGAAGACACGGGCCACAAAGGGCGTGAAAATTAAAGACTCCCTAGGCCTCGCAAACGTAATACCGTCGGGGTCGGAAAAGAACAAGAGTTGACCAAGAGAGGTCGGATATGATAATTTTTTTTATTTTTTTTTATTTTGGCATTTGGTCCGTAAGACCATGCTGCCAGCTCTGTACATTTAGAAAACAGGAAGTCAAAGAGCAGCATCTTTACAACATGGGACCGTTCATGGCATTATGACTAATTGGTGATGGAAAGCCACGGTACAGGAACTTTGGTTGGATGAGAACAGTTTAACTACAGACTACAGAACAAACTTATCACAATGTTAAATTAGCTTCACTTAAAAATTCGGCTATTGCTTGATATATACGGGTGTCACAGCTGTTGAACAACGACGAAACGGAAGTGGGAAGTGGAGCTTTCAGTTGTATAAGCGTTTGATATAAGTTGGTCACTTGTGGTTTGTATCTAGTGCATCCTAAAATTGTATGGTTGAGGTCTGCTTCTTGATTGGGGTAAGAGGTACAATTTGGGGAGTCTATAACTTTGAGTCTGAACAGATGACTGGGGTAAGATGCATGTCCAAGTCGCATTCTGATAATTGATGTCATATGGCGGCGAGTTAGAGATAGTAGACTGAACCATGGTTTCTGTGGGATGAGGATATGATAGATGAAAGTAAGGAGCCTTGCAGTACTTACCCATGGCCAGTAGGTAGTAATATTTGGTCTTTGAATGTTAAAAGCTTAGCGTAAAATCGTGAAATATCGTATATATATTCCACTATGGCAATCCACATCACATAAGAGTGTTAAGCCATTAGCCCCAATTAAGAATTGCTCGTACATCTAAAACACTGAACGTATGTTGAGCATTAAATCTTGAAATTTTCTTCACCAAACGAAAACAAATAATTCATGCAGTAGAGGGTTAAGCACCGATATAAATTAAGTATGCGTTTCTGTAAGGAATATAATTTAAAAAAATCAAAACCCAAACCAATATTGCACAAAATAATTTGGACATTTTCCCTTTTACTTATGATCCTAAAGGTACAGTATCTGATGGACTTTCCTTTCATTTTAATTACTTCCCTAAGTCGACTTGGGATGCTCTCCACTAATTCCCGGGTGTAATCGGGAGATATCTTCTGCCACTCGTCTTGAAGTCGGTGTTTCAGCTGTTATCCAGATGTGATTGTTGTTTTTCTTATTTCTTTATCCAGTTTGTCCAAATGTTCTCAATTACATTCAAGTCTGGTGATTGAGGGGGAAGATGAAGTACCTTTGGGCAATTAAACAGTAACCACATCCTTAGATTTCAGACCATATGCTTTGGGTGGTTATCTTGATGAAACTTAAAATGTTCACCGGTCCCCATCTTTCTGGCACTCTTTCCCAAACTGTCCCTCAGTATTCTAAAGTATTGAAAGTGGTCCATTTTACCCTCAATAAAAACAAATTCACCAACTCCATTCGCCGACATGCACCCCCACACCATTACATGTCCACCGCCATGCTTCAGAGTTGCTTTCAGATTTTTCTCTTGAAGCTCAGTATTAGGACACCGTCAAACTGGTATCTTCCCATCAGACTGAAATATGTTATATTTACACCCGTTAGCAAATATAACGTCATTTCACCACCTCATTGTCTTCTCTAACATGATCTTTGGCAAACAGCATTCTCTTTCTACGATTTATTTGATTTATGAAGGGCTTCCTTCTTGCAATAGGTCTTCTAGCACTCTCCGTATTGTTTCAGAACAACTCTTTCTTTCCGGTGTCTGCGGCAATCTCCGTAGCGAGTTTTGTTTGGAGTAGCGCTGTAAAGAGGAGACGGTCCTCTTGTCAGTGTTGCCAACTTAGCGGATTTTCCGCTAAATTTGGCGGAATTAGAAGACTGTCGGCGGAGAAATATATTATTTAGCGGACAGCGGATATTTTGGCAGAATTCTAGATTTATTATAGCGGAATTTAGTGTTTTATCCATTTTACGTTTTTTTTTTTTTATTTGTACCCCAGTCTGTCTCTAAGCTATTCCGTATTTCTTGTCAGGAGCTAGCAGTTACATGAGGAAAACTTGCTATTTGGATTTGATGTTATGAGATCATGGTATCATAAATTTGTAATGCGTGAGGAAAGGGTACTTATCTCTTGTTTGTCGCCATAAGACCTATGTGTCGGTGCGACGTAAAGCAACTAGCAACAACTTATCTCTTAGTTTACGAATGGCGACAGCTAATTAAACTGTGAGAGAGTAGCATTTATATTTATGCTATGAAGAAAGACCGTTTTTAATGAACTGGCCTGTTCTGTGTGTGGCCTGTGGGGTAGGGGATTCACCTAGTTAGCACCCGGCAGTAAAACGCCTACAAGTTTTAGCTCGCCGGCTCGCAGGCAGGGGGTTAAACCCAGTGAAACTCACAGATCAGAGGAGAGCAGACATTTACTTGTATTATTATTATTATTATTATTATTATTATTATTATTATTATTATTATTATTATTATTATTGCTCAGTTTTATTGCTCATTATTTGAGATCGGATTTCTTGGCGGAATTTTAGCGGATTTTAAATAGTATTTAGCGGATCTTGAAAATATAAGCTGGCAACACTGCCTGTTGATTGAATCGGATAATACGATTACAGCGCTCCTCCGGTGATCTCCGGTACTACCGACGGAGGCAAAGCAGTTACGAAGCTTCTATTCGCAGCAGTAGCTCCGAGTGTAAGGACGTAGTGGGCTGTCATTTCAAACTTACTTCCATGAATGTAGGCGCCCTATAAAAATAGTTACCTACATACACAAAAATTGATCTATATCACCGACATTCCATACAATACCCCTGAACAAAGAACGTCTAGTCATTCAGAATAATTCATGCATCCTCTGATTTGTTATCAAGAAAAGGTAATTATCATCGACATATAATTCATATCCCATATACCTGTAGGTATAAAGTTGTTTCACAGAAAAGTACAGGCCCTACCTGTGCAGAACTTACACAGTATACTTCGTTTATTATTATTATTATTATTATTATTATTATTATTATTATTATTATTATTATTGAAATATTCCCACTACATTGGCGCTAGAATACAGCAGTTTCAAGTTAAATTTGAATTCTGGACATATGTAAAAAACGCGAAAGACGTGACCAAAAGTATGGGATGATTATTTAAAGCTGGCGGAGGAGTTCAAGTTTGTAAGTACTGCGCTGTAAGCTCCAACCCCGCGGTGTAGGTGGCAACGCGTCCGCAGTCAGTGGTGGTGATTATTGTTTTAAGAGGAAGTACAACTAGGTAACCATCCTCTATATAACACTAATCAGAGGGAAAATATTGAAGGGGCCCGACACTTCGAAAAATGAAGATATTCGTCAAAGAAAGACAAGGGCCACGAAGGGCGTGAAAATTAAAGACTCCCTAGCCCTCGCAAACCTAATAGCGTCGGGGTCGGAAAAGAACAAGAGTTGACCAAGGGAGGTCAGATAGGATAGATGAAAGTGAGGAGCCTGACAAGTGGAAGCAATGCCAGGACTCAGCTGAGGGCCCCGTGGTCGCCAATCCACGCTCCAAAGTTCAGAGACCCTGAGGCCCCTTTTAGTCGCCTCTTACGACAGGCAGGGGATACCGTGGGTGTTATTCTACCGCCCCCACCTACAGGGGGACGTCCGCAGTCACTCGGCTGGGTCAAGGTTTTTTGAACTGTAAATGATTAATATCCCTGGCCTGGGGGCTGGGTGTTTGTGTCGTCCTTAACGTCCCTTTCCTCACATTCAACACTTCACACTTCCGCCATTTGCATAATACAGGCAGGTTCCTCACATATAGTGAAAGTAGGGGCAAAAGATCTTCATAGGTCGACGCCCTGAAAGAAAGGGCATTTTTTAAAAAAGTTTTAAAGGACGAGCGTAGTTTCGCGCAATAATAGCGACAAGTTATAATTTCCTGAGAAAATGCTCATTCATTTATCTCGTACCAAGTTCACACGTAAGAATGATATCTGTAATATCGCCAAATAACTAAAGTTTTACGGAGGGGCGTACTTTCTCACATTAATAGCGAGAAGTTATAAATTCCTGTACAAATGCTCGTTCCTTTCTCCCGTACGAAGTTTAAACTACGCACTTGTAATTCAATCGGAGGTTCTCCGGAGGCACCGATTGAAAGCGCCCGGAGCCTCCGCTCCGTGTACAGCGCTAGTTTGGAGCGTTTGACTTCTTGTTTTTTTTTTCTCCTGATGATGATATAACCCTCTTGGATGTCCCGTATGCGGTAGATGTTCAATCCTGTCTTCCTACCGAAATCTCGTTATAATATCAGAAACTGTACTTTTCTTCATTTGTAACATTTCAGCAATTTTACGACACCTGTTACCTTTGGCATGGTGAAAAATTACTAGCTGCCACTGTTCGACTGTGCCCTCTCTTCCTTTGCGGCCCATTTTCACTTAAGTTGTACACAGCACTCTTACTCACTGGATGTTTACGTTCACACTGTCCGTAGTTCTTCTACACACGACCTCTGCACAACTGACTTGTGTCCGAATATTTTTGCTGAAGTACGTTAAATGCGTTCCTAGGTACAACGGTCACTGGTTCTCTCCTGATTAGTAAAAATACACATTTCAACATCGTGTTGAATCAATCAAACTGGGTTCTGTCAGAAACTAGTTTGCGTGTACAATATTTTCTCAGAACCATAGGGCCAGTGTGTAGCAAAGGCTATAATTAACGTGTCCGAATAATTATGTGAGTCACTGTAAGTCTGCCTTCGGGAGTTTGTGGGTTCGAACGTTAGGTTCGCAGCTTTAAAGATGTTTTCCATGTTCTGCATTTTCACACCTGGCAAATGTCGGACTTCCTTAATTAAACCCATTGGTACCTTGCCATCTCTTGGCGTTTCTGATCCCAACGTTAGAGTTGGGAACGGAGCAGTTGCTCCTATGATTGCAATCGGTAGTGCGAGTGCAGCGCTCCCTCCGGTAGTAAACTGTTGCGTCCGCCTCTGTGCTGTAATGGTTAGCGTGATTAGCTGCCACCCCCGGAGGTCCGGCTTCGATTCCACGAAATTTGAAAAGTGGTACGAAGGCTGGAACGGGGTCCACTCAGCCTCGGGAGGTCAACTGAGTAGAGGTGGGTTCGATTCCCACCTCAGCCATCCTGGAAGTGGCTGTCAGTGGGTTTCCCACTTCTCCTCCAGGCAAATGCCCGGATGGTACCTAAATTAAGGCCACGGCCGCTTCCTTCCCTCTTCCTTGCCTGTCCCATCCAATCTTCCTATCCCTCCACAAGGCCCCTGTTCAGCACAGCAGGTGAGGCCGCCTGGGCGAGGTACTGGTCGTTCTCCCCAGTTGTATCCCCAACCCAAAGTCTGAAGCTTCAGGACACTGCCCTTGAGACAGTAGAGTCCGAGGAAAAAACCGACCCTGGAGGGTAAACAGATTAAGAAGAAGAAGTAAACTGTTGCTTGGAAGCCAATCGGTGTTTACGGTGGGCGAGCGGAGGACGGAGGAACAGTACTGAATATGTACTGCTTTGCATTTCCAGTAGTGGAGCGCAACGGATGTGGTAGCGACGAAGTAAATACTGCTTTATTAGTGTGAAGAAGGCGAATATATGAAATATATACATTATCATTTATCGTTAGTGTTTAATAATATATAACTAGAGTGTTAAGGCAAAAGAGTATACGTCAAAAAACGGCTAAAATGAGATAAGTCACCTACATTATATAAAAATATGCTCTTTCGAAACGTCAAATCAGTATAAGTCTAAAATGAAAAGTGGCTATGAACATGGGTTTAATTCAAAGAGTACAAATTTGAAGTTTTAACTCCAATCCTCCAAACATCTGTAGCATTTTATAAACGCACATTATAGACTTCTCATCAAACAGTGCATGAGACAAGTAAACGAGATGTAAAATGCTACATGTGGCATGAAGGTGAGGGAGGAAGACGAGGGAATCAATTGCTACTTGCATCTACCAGGAATTAACTTCGCTTCCACCAGATGTTAAACATGTTATTCTTTACTCTGACACTTGTGGAGGTCAAAATAAGAACTCGCATGTGTCCTCGATGCTTTTGACGGTAATACGAGTGTTTGGGAAATTTTTACCTTTTCTTGTAAATATTTGTGTTGGTACATATATCAAACAGTTGAATGTTAATAAATATGGTGTTCGAAGATACATTCCCAACATTGGTCCTCCGGCCTGGATATGGATTTCAACGGCAAACTCCATGAACCTGGCAAGTTTTGGTATTTACAAGGTATCAAAGGATATAATCTAATGAAATACTATTACTTACTGCATCAATTTCGTGAAACATGTTGATATTGAGTGTTTCAACGCATTGCCTTGGACATTTCGATTATGACATCTACCGTAGTGTTTACAAACTAACCTGTACCAAAGAGAATAAGCCACCTGTACAAAACAACGGATTGCACATCGTAGCGTCATCTAGTGTGACATATGAGAACTAATAGCCATGGCACGGAAATTCTAACATGGTTACATTCGTGCCACATGATTTAGAAGGCGGAAATTAGACGGAATTGACACGTAAAGACGACACCAGTCATTCGTATTAATCTCTACAAATGCAACATGGATCCCGATACAAAGAGAGCTCTAATGAAGAAAAGATCCGTTCTTAAAGCCGGTTTAACACGCATACAAAGCTTTGTGAGCTCAGAACTTGATACGGCAGACACAACTTTAATCGAAGTAAAACTGAATAGGCTACTTTCTCTTAAGGAAGATTTCAAATACATTCAAACTGAACTCGAGCTAAATGATGACGAAAATATCGATTCACATATCGATTACCACCAGGAATTCGAAAATAAGAGCGATCTTCTGGAAGCTAAGCTTAGAAAGGCTATCATTTCCCAGACTTCACATTTAGCTGACGAAGTACGTTCTCTTTCAACCAATGATGTAGCAAGGCAAATAAAATTGCCAGAAATCAAGCTCCCTACATTTGACGGTACATTAACAACTTGGCTTCACTTCAGGGACACCTTTCAGAACTTGATAATCAATAACAATGATCTATCAAATGTTGAGAAGTTTCATTATATGTTATCCTCGCTTAAAGGTGAAGCCAAGGATGCTATTAATTAGGAATATTGGCATTTCAGACTCCAATTTTACTGTAGCTTATGACCTTCTCGTGAGCAGGTATCACTCGCCAAAATTAATAGCTGCTGAATATATTAAACAGATCCTAGAATCACCGGGTAAAGTATGTTCAACCGAAACAGAGATACGCCAACTCGTAAATAAATTCCGAGGTAGCATTGATGCGCTGAACGCACTCGATAGTAAGATAAGCATTCTAGATATTCTTCTAAACGAGCTTTTACTATCGCGAGTGGATAAGAAATTGAGATTAGAATTCGAAAATAAACATTCTCACCTAGAAGCTGTAGAGTTTAAAGAACTTGTTAAGTTCTTGGAGAGACGTTGTCAGACATTGCAACTTTGTGCCTCTAACCCCTCTCCCAGTCTATCGCAAAACCATCAGACAAGTTCAAGGTCAAAAATCGCAGCTCAACAGTCATACATTACAACGTCAAGACAATGTTGTATCTGTTCAGATGAACATCAGCTTTATAGGTGCCCAGACTTTCTTAAATTAGATTGTGATGAAAGGTTCAAAGTAGTAAAGGATAAAAATCTATGCAGCAATTGCCTGAGCTCATCTCACACTTGGAAGGCATGCACATCAAAAACATCATGTAGATTATGTAACAAATCACCACACGTTGTTGCATCACCGAGACTGACCATATATCATCTCCTGCAAATCAAAGCAACAATTCACAACAATCATCTTATCATTCTCTGAGAAGCACATCCAAGAATCAGATACTTCTGAGTACGGCTTTAGTAAAGATCAAGGGCGGTCAGGGAAGATTCCATTTAGTTCGTGCCATACTCGACAATGGTTCGCAGAGTAACTTTATATCCGAACACATGGTGCAACAACTGAGACTGAAAAAGAAAAAGACCAGCGCCATAACACTGCAAGCTTTTGGTGAACTCACATCCCAAACAAACACAGCAGTGAATATTGAGGTTCACTCAACAATCAACGATTATCACTTCAACATGGAATGTATTGTTCTTCCCAGAATAACTGGCAATATACCTGTCTCGCATATCAATTGCAAGGACTGGAACATTCCACAAGACATCACTCTCGCTGATCCTCACTTTCACATCCCTCAGGCTACCAATTTACTGATTGGCGCACAGTTTTTCTTACAGCTCCTGCAACCCGGAAGAAAAAGCCGACAAGGGTACCCATGCCTACAGAACACACAGCTAGGATGGATTCTCAGCGGAGAATATTCACAACTCAATCGAGAAAGGGAAGAGAAGACACCAACCAAGTCGCTCTTTATCAGATCTGACCTCAACTTAGAAATACAAATTGGGCCGATGACCTTCGATGTTAGGCCCCTTTAAACAACAAGCATCATCATAATCATCAGAAATACAAATTCAGAAGTTCTGGAGCCTCGAGGAAGTGAACCATGTTACACACTCACCTGAAGAGAAGGAATGTGAAGCCCATTTCAAGGACACCACAAGAAGAGATGAAACTGGGAGATTCATCGTAGAGCTACCCCTTAAGAGAGAGTTGCAACTTGGAAACTCAATGCAGACTGCCAGCCGACGTTTTCATCTATTAGAACGGAAACTACAAACTCAAGACGACCTTCGTAAAAATTACATCACCTTCATGAGAGAGTACCAGACCCTTGGACACATGACGGAACTTCAGTCAGAACCCGTTGAAGGAGAAAGATATTATATGCCTCATCATGCTGTTGTCAAGCATTCTAGCAGCACTACTAAAACAAGAGTCGCATTTGATGGATCAGCAAGGACTGACAACGGTACTGCCTTAAACGATATCTTAATGGTAGGACCTACAATTCAAGAAGATCTCTGCTCAATAGTTATGAGATTCCGCACTCACAACATTGTTTTCACCGCTGATATTGAAAAGATGTACCGCCAGATAATGGTTCATCCTAAACATCGACACTTACAGTGCATCCTATGGAGAGAACATCCTCAAGATAATCTAAAATCTTATGCTCTTAACACTGTCACATACGGCACGTCTGCAGCATCGTTTCTGTCCACAATATGTCTCCAGCAATTAGCACTCGAAGAAGCGTCCGAATTCCCGAGAGCGGCCGCGATCCTCAAACGTGACTTCTATGTTGATGACTGTCTTTCTGGAGCAGATACTTTAGAAGAAGCCCTGGAGCTGCGAATCGAGTTACAACAGCTTCTCGGTCGTGCAGGGTTTCCTTTGCGAAAATGGTGTTCCAATAACCCTGAATTACTGAACTCCATCCCAGAAAGCTTACGAGAAACTAAGCACTCGTTAACTGACAACGTTAGCGACATGGTAAAGACATTAGGGTTGACTTGGCATCCATCCACGGACATGTTTCAAAAAAACTGTAACGCAAATTTTCAAGAATTAATGGGTGATACGACGTTCACAAAGAGAATGGTGCTCTCAACGATATCCTCAATTTTCGACCCACTTGGATTTATAAGCCCTGTAATAATCAACTTCAAGGTTTTCATGCAACGTCTCTGGCAGGAAAGGTCAGGATGGGATGACCCTTTACCAGTAAACTTACTTGATATTTGGTTGAAATTATATGATCAGATCCCCACGCTTAATAGCATCAAGGTCCCAAGGTGTGTTCTCGCTGAAGGGAAAACCAAGTCCATAGACATCCATGGTTTCTGCGATGCTTCACATCACGCTTATGGCGCCTGTATTTACGTGAGGTCTGTGAACAGCAAGGGTGACGTTCTTATCAGATTGTTATGCGCAAAATCGAGAGTCGCACCTTTAAAGCAAGTCTCAATTCCCCGACTAGAATTGTGTGGTGCCTTACTGCTCTCCCATCTCCTGAAGAAAACACTTGCCTCTCTACAACTGCCATTCACTAAAATACAGCTTTGGACTGACTCGACAATTGTACTAGCATGGTTAAATGCGTGCCCCACTAAATGGAAGACGTTCGTAGCAAATAGGGTTGCAGAAATTCAAGAAATTGCTCCCTCGAATCACTGGTCTCATGTTAAATCACAGGATAACCCAGCTGATCTCGTCTCGCGAGGCATTGAAGCAACAGACATGAAGAACAACATGCTGTGGTGGCACGGTCCAGCCTGGCTGTGCTTAGACCCCTCAGCTTGGCCGAAACAAGAAACTATCTCCAACCCTAACAAGATACCAGACAAAAGAATATTAACTTCACTTGTTATTGTGCAACATGACGACTCATTTCTAAACACATTCTCTTCGTTAAACCGACTACTCAGGACGATTAGCTATTGCCTCAGATTTGCTTCAAACTGCAGGAGAAACCCCGATGATCGCGACATGTCCCCGTTAAGGCCTCAAGAAATAAGTAATGCCCTCAATGTATGTATCAAGATTGTTCAAGCAATATCCGATCGTGAAGAAATTCGTTGCCTCGAGCAAGGAAAGAACATTCACTCAGCTAGCAAAATTAGGAATTTAAGCCCGACTCTGGACCAACATGGTTATCTTCGTGTTGGTGGAAGACTGTACAATGCATCATCCATCTCTTACGAAGCTAAACATCAACTTATATTACCTCCCAAGCATCACCTCACGAAACTTATTATTTTAAGTGAACATCAAAGATTACTGCACGCTGGGCCCCAACTCCTGATATCATCATTACGTGGGAGATATTGGATTCCAAGAATTCGACAAGTCGTTAAAGGGTGCATTCATTCATGCTTGCCATGCTACAAATTAAAATTGACAACAAATCAACAGAAAATGGGAAATCTTCCCAAAGAAAGAATCACCCCTGCAAGACCATTCCTGAACGTGGGGGTAGACTATGCTGGTCCATTTTTTTATAAGAATTGGAACACTGCGAAGCAAACGAACGGGCAAGGCCTACGTTGCCATCTTCACTTGCCTTGCCACAAGAGCTGTACATTTGGAAGTTGTCTCAGACCTTACAACGGATGCATTCATGGCCGCACTGCGACGTTTCACGTCACGCAGAGGATGTCCATCAAATATCTATAGCGACAATGGCACTAACTTCATCGGTGCTGCAAGGGAGCTGAAAGAACTGCAAGAATTTCTCCAAGATTCTGATCAAAACAGAAATATTGTCGAAGCTGCAACCACAAAGGGGATCGCCTGGCATTTCAACCCTCCATCAGCACCGCATTTCGGCGGAGTTTGGGAGTCCATGGTGAAATCTTTCAAGTACCATCTGCGAAGAACTATGGGTAGCACGGTGCTTACCTTTGAAGAATTAACTACCCTTTCTTCCCAAATAGAGGCCTGCCTGAATTCTCGTCCTCTAACAAGACTCAGCGATGATCCTAGAGACTTATCTTGTTTAACCCCATCTCATTTCCTAATTGGGGAACATATTACTGCACTTCCTGATCATGACCTTGTTCACTGTGCCATAAACAGACTTTCCAGATGGCAACATCTTCAAAATATGACCCAGGACTTCTGGAAACAATGGCATAGGGAATATATTAACACTCTGCAGCAGCGTCACAAGTGGACTGAGAAACATCCTAATCTTCGAATTGGAGATCTTGTGTTCATCAAAGATGACAACCTACCACCTCTGCAATGGCGAATGGGCATAATAGAGTCTGTTCATCCTGGTAAAGACAACCTCGTACGGGTCGCCACTGTGAGAACAAACTCTGGTATCATAAAACGACCCATCAAGAAGTTGTGTGTTTTTCCCGAGAATAGAAAGAATACTAAAAGTTTCGAGTTACACAGTGATGTGATTTATACCTTTATGAACTCCCTGACTATCTGTGTTATGTGTTTATGCCTGAAGTGAATTATCTTTCCTCTTCCCTTCTTAAAAGGCCAGTGCCTTTTGGTGGCCGGTATGTTTGGGAAATTTTTACCTTTTCTTGTAAATATTTGTGTTGGTACATATATCAAACAGTTGAATGTTAATAAATATGGTGTTCGAAGATACATACCCAACAACGAGATAATCCCAACCTTGAAGTAGTTGATCACAAGTTCATGGTTAGTGGCCATAGCCACATGGAATGCGATGCTGACCATGCACTTATTGAAAAGCAAAAGGAGAAACTAGAACTCCCCATTTACCATCCGCATGATTGGTACCAATTGGTACGTACAGCAGGGAAGAAAAGACATTTTGAAGTTATGGAACTCCTTCATTCCGATTTTTTGGACTTCGCAGGTTTGTTGAAGTGCGC
This sequence comes from Anabrus simplex, assembly GCF_040414725.1. Classification (NCBI taxonomy): domain Eukaryota; kingdom Metazoa; phylum Arthropoda; class Insecta; order Orthoptera; family Tettigoniidae; genus Anabrus; species Anabrus simplex. Next base: position 220,316,281 of record NC_090279.1, on the reverse strand, counting down.
ATTGCAATTGAGAAAGAAGGACACGAATGGAGAACCATTCAGCTGGTTAAATGCCAAGTGGTTCAGATACACCAAAGAGTTTGGCATGATTCATTTCAAGAATAGCCTCAAAGAGGATGACGACTTTAAACAATTAAGCTTTATTCGCAGAGGTAAAACCGATGCTGTACTTCGACCTCAAAGATGTTACAGCGCTCCGTTGCCAATCACAAGAGAGAAAAAGAAGGATATCATGGATCTTCTACCACTAGTTCCAGAAATATTCCATTCTTTCTATCACAACCTGAAGTGCGCATCCGGAGTTCCAGAAGTTTATCCCGACATAGAACACATGGATGATGATTAAACTTCCTTCAACTATTACAGACTGTCTTGAGTGAATATCAATGTCCATTTTATCTCTCTTCATATTATTGTTTAAACACAAATTTTCAGTCAGTTTCTGTGCATTGTACGTCCTTTTGTGAATAATTTCTTATTCCAGATGGAGGATATTATTGTGAATTTATGGTACTTTGCTTTGAACATACAATTATAAATAAAGTAGTGTCATTTTATCTTAATAATTTAGCTCCTTCCTCCGTATTTTATTTCCCAATGAAAGTAGGATTTGAACTTCAGAAACAATAGATACATTTCCTTTCGTCATATAAGTCACACTATGGATATGGTCATGATAATATAAGTCACATATTACATTTTTATGTAAATATAAACATTTCTTATGGTAGATTATGTAGAAGAACATCAAAAGCTATAATATGAAACTATTCTTTTACAAGTAAGTAAAGATTAACCACTGAACAAAAAAAAAAAAAAAGGCTCTCCTGGAAATTTAACTTTTTTGACTTATACTCTTTAGCCTTAACACTCAAGAATCCGATAAAAATTCGTGCAAATAGAATACACCTTTATCATAAATATCCTTTGAACTATGAACAGTGTTGTTTGGCCCCGCGGTGTAGGGGGAAAGGCGTCCGTCTGTCACCCGGCGACTCCGGGTTCGAGACACAGCCGGGTCAGGGTTTTTTAATTGTAATGATTAATATCCCTGGCTTGGGGACTGGGTGTTTTTGACGTCCTTGATATTCCTTTCCTCACACACAACATTCCACACTACCGCTGTTCCAATTACACGCAGGTTCATACAATACGGTGCCAGTAGGGGCAAAAGATACACATGGATCGACGCTCCAAACAAATAGCATTTTAAAGAAAATCACCACAGTGTTGAAAAACAAAGCGAGAAGCGGGACTCAAACCAGCGATTACGGAGCTTGAACGCTAACCACTCGACCACCGCGCTTTCGTGTTCGTGACCCCAACGCAACGGTACATATTCGACACAAAAATTTATCTTGCGATTTTCTCGAGAACGCCTTACTACTAGCACATTATGTTGTCCTATTGGACTACTAAATGTGTGCAAAGTTTGAAGGTAGTCCGTGATCCGAACGTCGTGGCCTCCCCTTGTAAGTGTATTGTACCTGTATTCAGTATGTGCTTATTAAATTTGCGTCTATATTTCCTCTGCTTGTCTTTTGTAGATAATGCAAAATATATTAGAAAATAATTGTGGTATTAGTTTGATATTTAATCCCAATTTTAGATGGTATTCATGTTTTAGAATATTTAAAGGAATTTCATAATTTTTTACAGAAATTTGTACCACAAATACCACGAAGACCGTCTGATGCATGGTATTTCTTTGAAATTACTGATGATAAACATAAGCAAAATGCAAATTTTTCGGCCGCATTTTCGCATCAAATTTGTGGGATCATATCAAGAGGCATCACAAGGATGAAATGAGCAGGTCGGCTTCAGCAGCAGAAAACAACATTGCTGTATTAAGCGAGACAGTTATGTTGTGAGAAAAGGGCATTGAATAGACGGGTAAATACCTTTACGTTGTCATACCAATAACGTGTTTAAACTTGCCGCTCCGTAGTTTACTCGGTACACCCGGGTGATGACGTCACAACAACTGCTCCGCTCCGTCCCAACCAATAGCCAGCGCTCTACCGTCCGAACTACTCTACTACTACTAAACGTTTTCATTCCTCCCCTAAAGGGAGAGGCGGGCCTCTTAGACGGGAGATTTGTTACGGTGAAGGAGAAGTGCGCAGAAGGTGAGGGGGTGGGCGGTCGTGGCCTATACTACGAACTGTCCCGGCATTCGCCTTAGTGCAGGAGAATGGAAAACCACGGAAAAGCATTCTCAGGACAGCCGACGGGTGGGGCCAAGCGTGAAGTCCGGCACTGTGCCCCAGACCCGTCTCCCGAATGCAGAGGCGTAGAGCCACGGTAGAGCCGTGGCCAACTTTCCTCTGCTCGGTTGGCCGGTCAGAGTACAGAGCTTATGGGACAACAACCCACTCTGCATCCACCGACCCTGAACTACTCAGCCCGGTACAGCATATAAAAAATTCCAATCAGTTCTTTCTCTTCAGTAATGAATGAGCTACGAGTATAATTTATGTAAGAGCATCGTATATAGCACCTGTTCACATGCAATGGAATATGATTATTACTTAAACATTTTAACTATTATAATATTGTAAACTCATTTGCAAGGGCATAACACATGGCAGTATTCAGTCTATATTATTCTACCCACCTGCACCTATTGCAAACTAATTTTTTTCTTTTTCTTCTTCTTCTTCTTCTTCTTCTTCTTCTTCTTCTCCAGAGTCAGTTTTTCCCTAGGACTCAGCGAGGGATCCCACCTCTACCGGCTCAAGGGCAGTGCCTGGAGCTTCAGACTCTGGGTCGGGGGATACAACTGGGGACGATGCACAGTACCTCAGCAGGAAGCCTCACCTGCTATGCTGAACAGGGGCCTTGCGGGAAGGAAGCGGCCGTGGCCTTAATTTAGGTACCATCCGGGCATTTGCCTGGAGAAGTGGGAAACCACGGAAAACCACGTCCAGGATGGCTGAGGTGGGAATCGAACCCACTTCTACTCAGTTGACCTCCCGAGACTGAGTGGACCCCGTTCCAGCCCTCGTACTACTTTTCAAATTTCATGGCAGAGCCAAGAATCGAACCCGGGCCTCCGGGGGGGGGGGCAGCTAATCACACTAACCACTACACCACAGAGGCGGACGCAAACTGAATTTCAACAGATCAAAATATGTTATTCATAGCGTAACAAATAATGAGGCAATCTTGAAACAACTGCAGCATTTGAATGACTAACGTAGAAAAACCATGCATCTGTGGACTTAATACTGAAACCTAAATTGTAATTCCACCTAAGATCACCCTTACTACATTGGCCACATTAAAGCATTTGCATTTTCCGCCAGTGAATTCAATCGGAGGATTACAGGAGGTCTCCAGAGGAAGAGCGAAAACAATTGCTCCGCTCCGCTCCTACCGTTCTCAGCTCTAGCCAGTCTGTCTTCGTCTTAGCTATGTCATGTTCCACAGTTTCATCTGAGATTACATCGGTTCGTCAATGGACGTAGAGCTGGGAAACGGAGCAGTTGCTCCTATGATTGCAATCGGTAGTGCGAGTGCAGCGCCCCCTCCGGTATTCTCTGGTAGTAAACTGTTGCTTGGAAACCAATGTGCTTTCGGTGGGCGAGCGGAGGACGGAGGAACAGTACTGAATGTGTGCTCGCTTGCAGTTCCAGTAGTGGAGCACAACGGATGTGGTAGCGACGTAGTAAATACTGCTTTATACGTATGACGAAGGAGAATATAGGAAATACACACATTCTCATTTATCGTTCGTGTTTCATTTATCGATTACTTTTGTAACAATTTGCTTTACGTCATGCCGTCTTATGGCGACGATGTGATAGGAACGGCTAAGGAGAGCAATGTCTAGGCGTGAAAATGGAAAATGACGTTAAACCATCTTCAGGGCTGCCGACAGCGGGGTTCGAACCCACAAGTGGGTTTTCCGTGGTTTCCAACTTCTCTTCCAGGCAAATGCCGGGATGGTACATAAGTGAAGGCCACGGCCGCTTCCTTCCCACTCCGAGGTGGTGGTGGTGATTTTTGTTTTAAGAGGAAGTACAACGAGGTAATCATCCTCTCTGAACAAATAAGTGGAAAAGAAATTTAAAATATAAAACAAAATTATTTATTCAACAAAGGAATTTGGAAACGCAGTACAAAATAAAACAAAAAACAATTATAGTATTAGGTCGAAAGGATTACTAACGTATCAAAAGGGAACGTACGTTCCCTGAGTAACAGTACACTTGTAATTTACATACCCTTGATCAGTCCACTGTCGCACATAAAGCGGATGACGAGATCAGCAGTAGTCGCGTCATCGGCTAGTATGCGTTCGAGTGTTTCCTGCAGGCCGAGGCTCCGTCTTAGGCCAGAGAGATCGGCGCACTCTGTGAACCCACTCCGAGGCCTTCCCTATCCCATCCTCGCCATGAGACCTATCTGTGGCGGTGCGACGTAAAACGTATCCCCGACCAAAAGTCTCACACTCCAGTACACTGTCCTTGAGGAGGTATAGGTGGGATCCCTCCCTGCGTCCGAGGGAACACCCAACCCTGGAGGGTAAATCGATAGAAAGATAAAGATGATGATGATGATTATTATTATTATGATTATTATTATTATTATTATTATTATTATTATTATTATTATTGTTGTTGTTGTACCGGGCGGTTCATCTCCACGCCGCGAATTCAAATATTGCGTCAGTTGAAACCTCTCTACAGGAGAAACTGAACTTTAAAATCTGTATTAAATCAAAGGTTTCTCGGAAGATGTCTCTACTGTAAATTTTTTAGTGTTCTGAACTACGTCTATTTCGATTTGTATTTGTTTGCTCTGAAGCAAGAAGTGTGGACATTCTCTTCTAGATGGCACTACTTAAGAACTATAATTGTGCACCCTAGCGCGAAGTGAAGGAACTTTTTTTTTTTTTTTTTGAAGAAATTTGGTATTCATAAGTGTTTTTCTTTGCTAAATTTATTTTATTCATTTTTTGGGTTGGCAGTGTAACCCTTCTTTTTCCGCCAGTTTTGAATTTAACCAATCAGTAATTTCTGTAAGTAATTTTCCTCCAATCATTGCTTTCTTCCTCAGGTTTCCATGTGTAATTCCTAGTCTACCAATAAAGTTGAAGAGGTGTGTCTTTTCATTCTTGAAAGGTCTCGAATTTTCCACGAGGGTATAAAAACGGCTGATTTTCTTGTCTCGGGGCCACTTCAGTAACATCTTTCGCAGTGTGTGAATATATATAGCAGGGGGCGGGAAGCGCCTCTTTCTCCAAGCAGCAGTTCATCTACAAGGTAATGGCCTGTTAACATCTTCATTTCTTGCTAGCTCAGCAGTTTAACTCTCGGGGAGGGTTCGAAACCTTTAGTATGTAAACTACCCTTTTAATATGTAAATTATTTTCTGTCTATCTATAAATTACAAATCTGTAAAGCAGGGATAGAGAGTGCTTCACCCTCTCGAACTCCCCTTCATTTTGAATTTGAGGAGACTATGTTTACGTAACCATTTTTCTCTTCCTTCTTAAAGTCTTAAACTTATTTGCCGACTAGTCACCTCCCTAGTATGGCATTAGCCCCTGTATAACTGGCCGAGTGCCACCTAGGTTTTAAGAAGTTTCATGTAGGAGTGCAAGCTACGCCTCCAATCAATTTGGTTTTTTGGGCCATTTAATTAACCCAGAGTTTTTTTTTTTTTTCATGTGAAGGCCCTGTAGGTTGGGTACAAGATACCCCTGTTTCACTGTATGTGTGCCTTAAGGGCAGTTAGGAATGATGTTTGTGTAGCCTTTGATAGGCTTGTAAAATTGAGAGCGGGTCTGCTCTTTTCCTCTTAACATTGTAATTAGGAGCAAGTGCTCCTCGTACTTAGGGGTTTTCTGCCCTTTAGCTATTGTGGTGGTGAGCTGAGAGCTCAGAAATTAACCTTGGGGCTCGAAGCCCAAATCTTGGAACAATTGTAATTTCTTAACTTGTTTTCCTGCTACTTGGTACCTGTTACTCTGTTGTTGTTACATGTTGATTTTGAAAAGAAAATATAACCTTTGTTAAAGTTTTAAATTAACTTTAATTTTGTAAGTTGAGACCTATTTCCGCCCGCACCTTCTTTCACCTCTAACTACCACGGATAACTCCGTAACAATTATTATTATTGTACTCCCATAACCACTTCTGTGGTTTTGTGCGACGCTAAGATGCCGGCATTTTGTCCCACAGGAGTTCTTTCATGTGCCGGTACACCCGCCGACATGAGACTCTCGCATGTGACCAGCTTCAAGTACCGCCGAGCAAAGTCGGAATTGAAACCGCAAGCTTGAGCTCAGAAGGCTCTACCGTCTGAACTACTCAGCCCGGTACAGCTTATTACCAGTTTCAAACAGTTTCGTACTCTTCAGTAAAAACTGAAATGACGTATGACTTTTAGTCCGAGGACAAGTTCGGCTCACCAGATGTAGGTCTTTTGATTTGATTCCCGAAGGCGACCTGCGCGCTGTTATGAGGATGAAATGATGAAGACGACACATACACCCAGCTCCAGTGCCAGCGAAATTAACCAATTATGGTTAAAATTCCCGACCCTGCGGGAATCGAACCCGGGACCCCTGTGACCAAAGGTCAGCACGCTATCCATGTAGCCATGGAGCCGGTCGTACTCTTCCGTAATAAATGAGTGCGAGAATAATTAATGTAAGAGCATCGTATATATTACATGTTTACGTGCAATGGAATATAATTATAACTTTTCTTTTTAACTATTACTAATATTGTAAATGCATTTGCAACGGTATAACATATGCCAATATTCAATCTACAGTATTCTATCCACCTGTACCTATTGCAAACTGAAAGTCAGCTGATCAAAATCTGTTATTCATAGCGTAACAAATAATTCGGCGATCTTGAAACGACTACAGCATTTGAATGACAAACGTTGGGGAACACATGCATCTGTGGAATTGGTAATGAAATTTACATTGTAATTCCTCCTAAGAGCACCGCTACAACATTGCCCACATTAAAGCATTTGAATTTTCCGCCAGTGAGTTCAATCGGAGGTCTCCGGAGGACGAGCGAAAACAACTGCTCCGCTCCGCTCCTACCGTTCCCAGCTCTACCCAACGTGAGAGCTGGTCCGGCGTTTAAAGACTAAACTGGCAACTGCGCCATACGTTTACAGAGTTTTTGAGAGTTATACGTACGTATACAATATTGTAAGAGATACAATACCGCAAAGAGTTGTCCCTCGGTTTCCACCACTATTTAGGCACAATTCATAGAGGCAGGCAATTTTACACGGCAAAGGCATTATAAGAACTTTTATATCATCCAAGACCTTATGACCACAAGAGACTGCGCACGAAATCTCACATGACCCATTGCGTCATTCAGTAATGCAATATCTTCAAATTTTATTTCATCAGTCGAGAGTGGAAGAGCGAGAGGTACGTTGACCAATAAGAGCGAAGAGTATATAGAGCATGCGCGTCACATTACAGTCAGCATGCCCAGTTCTGCTGCATGCAGTATCCACAACAGAGACGGTCATCCACCCCTTATCAGTTGCCCTCCCCCAAAACTGCAGGGAATACCGTGTTTACGTGTTATTTGCGTAAAGGAGTTGTCACAAATTTGCTATCTGCGATAACTCATTCGATAGCAAGGCAGCTGTTATCAGGAAAGATAGGCTAAACACATTACTAGCACAACTTTTTTAAAAAAACTTTAAACAAGAGAGACAAAGGACTGAGGGAAGGACGACCCATTTAGATTCCGGGAAGAAACTGTTTTTATTATTATTGAAACGACGTATTTTACTGAAGAGCGGTCACTAACTCAACCAGCCTAGCTTTCTTCTCTATGCCTTGCTTCTTGTGGTCGATGACTCATGGCTCCCCACTACCAATCCGAAACCAATGGGTGTGCTCCAGCGAAGCGCATGCGTATGCTAGCAATATGAACGGCTGCTATTGGCTACCATCTGTCTCTACCGCACATGTATCCTCCTCCTCCTCCTCCTCCTGCCCGCACCGCCAAGCAAGACAAAGCCCATGCAGTTTCATCAAATTTAACTTTCTTTGGGAGGTAATAAAACCAGTTCCTCATTTTTTAGAAATTCATGGGAGCCAGGGCGCGAGGGGGGGGGGGGGGGAATAGACCATGCAATCCATCCGTGTCTACGCAGGAGGTCCGTGAGCGCATGTGAAGATGCGCAGTGGTGCAGCGCGGTTACATGGTTATCCATTGCCAGTAGGCGACACGCTAGCACATTGAAAACATGGGGCACTAGGAAAATAATGAGCGAACCCTATAGCTTAATCTCGATCGTGTGCCTGGACGCCAACAGAACTACGGCAGGGTACTAGTCCCGTATGGATGTCTTATTTAATATATGGACAGAGAGAGAGGTAGCTTTTCCAGTACCTGGTAACGAACCATGGTTTCAGTGTTTCTGAAAAAAATAATTCCTTTTTCTGAGTATGATTACGTTTCTACAGATAACTTCCTTTTTTTACAAATTGCTTTACGTCGCACCGAAACAGATAGGTCCTACGGCGGCCGAGACCTTAATAAAGGTACAGCTTCAGCATTCGCCTGGTGTGAACATGGAAAGCCATCTTCAGGGCTGCCGACAGTGGGGTTCGAACCCAGAGATACCTAACCAGATCTCTACCACAGACTTTTATAAGTGCAATATAAACAGTCCCTAAGTATCAGTGATACAACTACTAGAGACTAAAGTGTCGGAAATGTCACCTGAGTCAAAACCGCCTTGGGAACCGATATGTCTAACGAAGATGCACGGCTACTGCAGTGTCACTAATGCATTCCTTTTGCATTCGGAAGATAAGAGGGTCCGGACCCCACTGTCTGCAGACCTGAAGATGGCTTTCCATGTTCACACCAAGCAAATGGTCTTATGGCGACGATGGAACAGGAAAGGGGTAGGAGCAGTAACGGCTGGGGCTGTACCTCTAAAGCCACGGTCGCTCCTAGCCCTTTGTAATCTAATCGTCGCCATGAGACATATCTCTGTCGTTGCGCCGTAAAGCAAGTGTAAAAAGGTACATAGAGAGGTATGACGAAAGTTCTTCTTACTCCAATTTCAAGGCTTTTTAATATAACACACCACTCAGAAATGTCCGACTGCATGGCTAAATGGTTAGCGTGCTGGCCTTTGATCACAGGGGTCCCGGGTTCGATTCCCGGCAAGGTCTGAAATTTTAACCATCATTGGTTAATTTCGCTGGCACTGGGGCTGGGTGTATGTGTCGTCTTCATCATCAATTCATCCTCATCACGACGCGCAGGTCGCCTAAGGGTGTCAAATCGAAAGACCTGCACCTGGCGAGCCGAACATGTCCTCGGACACTCCCGGCACTAAAAGACATACGTCATTTCAGTTCATTCCTCAGAAAATAAATACTCCCGCAGTAGCTTTGTTAAGAACTCCGAATTAGTCACATTGCTATCAATATACAGGCATACCTTGTCAGGGAAGATATTGGAAATGTTCTGCCACCACGATGACGTTAGTGAAGTTATCGTAGAGATTTTTGAGTATACCCTAAAACTTCGTCACTTTTTTCTTTAGTAAGCACATACGGTCTTTCCCTTCGTGTCTTATCGAGAATAGATCTCGTTTCCCTACATTTAGCAAGCTTTCCCCACAGAATCTGTGTGTGGACCAGGTATACGTGGAAATTCCGTTAAAAATCGCCTTCTAACATACCTGCAGGAACCTGTAATAAGCATGCGATTTTTACATACGAAGTAAAGTATACGTATATACTGGCATTACATAAACTCTTTAATACAAATATCTTGTGTAACACATTAACAGACAAAAACTTCAGCTGCGTGGTGGTGTCACATCAAACGGACGACACGGCTGTGGCTGCAATATCAAATCGCTCTCACACACTCATATACGAGCTGTATCATTAGTTACTCAAGATGTTTTAAGTTTCGCACAAATTCAATTTTAGCTTTTATTCTTCAATTGGTAAAATATTATACGAACTTTCTACACACTCATTCAGTTCCTGTACATAATGTCCGTAATCAGCCTTCCTTTGTAAGCAACACTATTATTTTCTTTCTTTTTAAAACATTACGATTGTGCTTGTGGCTTGGATCACAACAGTGAAGTAACCTCCGTGTTTGGTGCGGCAAGAGCAGCGCCCGCTCTGTGCAACTAAAATCCCAAATTGGAGTAGGCTGATTATTGATATTTCAAAATGTAATTGTCTGATGTATCAATTAATCGCACGTCTCAATTCATAACTATCTGAACTTTTTTGCTAGGGAGAGAAACTACTTCTTCTTATTATTATTATTAATCTGTTCACCCTCCAGGGTTGGCTTTTCCCTCGGACTCAGCGAGGGATCCCACCTCTACCGCCTCAAGGGTAGTGTCCTGGAACTTCAGACTTTGGGTCGGGGGATACAACTGGGGAGAATGACCAGTACCTCGCCCAGGCGGCCTCACCTGCTATGCTGAACAGGGGCCTTGTAGAGGGATGGGGAAATTGGATGGGACAGGCAAGGAAGAGGGAAGGAAGCGGCCGTGGCCTTAAGTGAGGTACCATCCCGGCATCTGCCTGGAGGAGAAGTGGGAAACCACGGAAAACCACTTCCAGGATGGCTGAGGTGGGAATCGAACCCACCTCTACTCAGTTGACCTCCCGAGGCTGAGTGGACCCCGTTCCAGCCCTCGTACCACTTTTCAAATTTCGTGGCAGAGCCGGGAATCGAACCCGGACCTCCGGGGGTGGCAGCTAACCACTACACCACAGAGGCGACGAGAGAAATTACTATAGTTCCATTTTGCATCGAGATCTCCGTAGTAAATGAATATTTGAAAAGACAGACAGAATATCGATTCTTGTTTAACAAAACAAACATACAGAAATAAACCCTACACAAACACTGCAAACCAAAGACTGGAAAGTTTCTCCCCATCAACACTAAATATGAAAAGATTTAATGACTCAAGATGATGGCGAGTAACTAGGCCTACCATCGGTAGTAATCGACAGACGAACAAGTTCAAACACAAACAGGCGATAGACGATTGATAGTGGACAACAGATAACAGACCCAGCAGTATGCAAGCATTCTACTTCCCGGGACGCGTCGACACTGGTAATCCATACAACAATTCATTGTTATTTTGTTATTGTTCATGCCTTCCGTGAACAGACCAGAATTCCTAAGTACAGTACACATATGCGCCGCGGCTGTATATTCAACACGTAAAACTTATCTCAGGTTTGTTATATCTGCACTATGAAGCATGGTAACAATTTACTCATCTTTGGTTGTCTTAACATCATGGGAAAAGTGGCTGAGGAAATTGCTTGAAACTCGGTATTAACCGAAGTACAAGGGGACTCGAACAAAGTCAAATTTCACGGATAACATTAGCTGTATCGAGAAATGGTATTTATAAAAGTTGTGCATGTTGTATGCCCTTTTACCTTACAAATAACGCTGGGGAACACTCGTCCTTAATACAATTCAATATAATCACATACTGTTCTTAAAAATAAGATTTAAATCAAATGTATACATAGGTCGAAAGAAATGACAAAATTGTACATAGACGGCATGCAGAACTTTTTTTTTTGGCCCAAGAATTTTGGAAGGAAACGTCCGCGGCCTTAATTAAGGTACAGCCCCAGCATTTACCTGGTGCGAAAATGGAAAACCACGGAAAACCATTTTAGGGCTGCCGACAGTGGTGTTCGAACCCACTATCTCCCGAATACTGGATACTGGCCGCACTTGGGCGACTGCAGCTATCGAACTCGGTGACAGAACTAATCAGGCAATTTTAAATTTACATATCTACACTCCAAACACTGTACTGTACCGTACCTACTGTATGCGGGAACACGCTATATTTTTCAGTAAGTCGCAATTGCCGGGGTTTCGAAGAGAAAAAAACGAATCGTTATTCAGTCTAAATCGCAAGCCACGTGCGGCAAGAAAGTTGAATCGTACTAAGTTACAAAGAATATTAACGATATGAAAATGAGGGTGAAGCAAAAATGCTATTTAAATGAGACAAGGAATGAAAGGTTAGTACTCTATTGAGTAATATCCATGAGCTGCTGGGTGGGGATTCCAATGTAACACTGACAAGAATTCCCGGCTTGTCCTGAAAATATATTCACGGCTTATTTGCCTTGAACAGGTTTATAAAGGTCGTAGAAAGCATGTTGTGCGCCAACGCGCCAGGCTTTAAGGATAAGATATTTCTACTCACTGCTTTATAAGAACCAAATTGCACTTAGGCCTTTGGTTCAGAGTACCCGGGTTCGCATCCTGGGCCTGGGATTTTAGCTGCGTTTAATTCATGACTTGTTCGTGGAAAGGCCCGCCTATGTCAGCAAGTTGAACCAGACCACATCGCTCCACCTGTAGTGAGTTATTAGTACTAGAAGAGGTGGCAGCCCTAAGGAATGTAACGACCCCTAAAACTAAAGTGTTCTTGACGAATACGAAAGTGACGGGACAATTCGGAAATCCGCCGCTTGGTGCAGCTAAAGCAATTAAGGAGAGAGGGTATGTCCTATCTTCACAATGTTAAATTCTCGAATTTTTATGTACCCTACTTTTCTCGGGATGTACTGTATTTCACTCAGCGCCTTCATATTTACAACACTAGTATTAAATGCCTTCGTGATTAATTTACCACAGCCATTTCTTTAGAAAATAATTTGCAGATGTTATACGAAAATTCAATCCCATTTCTGTACTATTTTCTTTTTAAATTTGCTTTACGTCGCACCGATACAGAGAAGATGGGATAGGAAAGGGCTAGGAGTGGGAAGGAAGCTCCAGAATTTGACTCGTGTGAAAAAGGAAAACCCCCTTCAGAGCTGCCGACAGTGGAAAACCCACTATCTCCCGAAAGAAAAGATCACAACTGCGCGCCCCTGACCACACGGCCAACTCGCCCGGTGTACTATTTTCCTACACATTTTCATACATACAATTTGAACTAAATGAAATTTTCAGAAGCAGCAGTGTTAGATCATGAAGTACTCTTGCAACAATAGATACTGAAATTTTCACCTTCTCGTGTAAAATAGTTTTCCAAAAATGCTTAAGTTGGTTTTAACTCTGTTGTAACCAATACATCATTTTCTAGGACAGTATTCGAAATTAACAAATATATTTCATCTACAAAGGAAATGATAAAGCTTTTCTCAAACATGCACAAAAAGAGCAACTCATACACCCTGCGGTAGGTCCTTGAAGATCATCATCAGTTCTTTTTTCTTGGATATCCCTTGGGTCGTCTGACATCTCTCAAACGGGCTGGCATGGATCATACCAACTATCCGCAGTATGATGGGCTTACTTTCTCCCATTCTTTACGTAAAGCAGCTTTCAGGACATCTTTCGTTTCCTTATTGCCACTACTAAGTAGAGCCACAAGTTTATAACATTTAAATCTGGTGACACCACAGGAGCAACATGTGGAGTCGTCGTCCTGATAATACTTGAGCACTAGCAGGCAAATTGTTTTTTTCAGTATGTTCAAATACACATTTTTATCCATTATCCCTCAATGAAAGTCAACTTCCAGACATTAACACCACCTCCACCTACTTGGTAGGTTTTCTCCAATCACTTTCCCATCGGATCCATAGAGGTTGAACTGGCTTCCATCTATTACCGTTTTCCAGAAGTCAAAATATTTTCCTATGTGCTCTCGGACAAACTAAACCTCTTCTTCCTGTTCAGTTTGATGACCAGTGGTATTTTCCTACTTACTCTTCGATATCTATCACTTTTCCTGATAATGTGCCTAATTGTTTCTGGGTGGGCTTTCTTCCCTTATGTTCCAACAAGTTGTGAAGCACTAATCATTGGATTCTTCTTAATCTCTCGAAGTATCCAACGTTCATCTGTGGAATTAAAGATTCTTTTCTGACTTTGTCCTTATTTTCAATTCGGATGGTACTTTCATACATACTGTACCTATAACACATTGCACAGTTGAATGACCCCTGTTCACAAATGATTTTCCTATTTTATAATTAAAAACCATCAACTCTCTCTCATCTTTCGAAGACTGGCCTCTCTGAAAGCTTATGTGTCTTTACTTCGCAACGCTTGACGATAGACTGAACTTGTTCCCTGCGTTTCGTATTGCACTTGACAGTGAAGCGTACGGTGTCTATACCTGTCCATGGAGGTCTGTGACATCGAGCAGCAGCATGATACCAAAGAATGTCCGGCTCCATGGCTAAATGGTTAGCGTGCTGGCCTTTGGTCCACGGGACCCAGGTTCGATTCCCGGCAGGGTCGGGAATTTTAACCTTAATTGGTTAATTTCGCTGGCATGGGGCTGTGTGTATGTGTCGTCTTCATCATCATTTCATTCTCATCATGACGCGCAGGTCGCCTACAGGAGTCAAATCGAAAGACCAGCGCCTGGCGAGCCGAACATGTCCTCGGACACTCCCGGCACTAAGAGCCATACGCCATTTCATTTTTCATATCAAAGAATCAGAGATACTTGTGTTAATTTATGGACAAGATAACTAACAAGTAGTGACATTATAATACAACATATAGGGCCTACACGTTACATTGCACATAAACATATGACAAATATAATGACCCAACTTCTTGTTCATAACGAAACAACGTGTATGAGTTTCACTGTGACTCACTGTAGCTCTGTAACTGCCCTATCTGCATTCTTAACCTTTCACTGTCAACGAACTGTCAACACTACCGATGATTTTATTGATCACCCTGCATTTTCCAATGCACCCTTTGTTAAATCCTAAGGCTGCAGCGTAAACACCAAAATGCAGAGTCCTTATTTGCACAAATGTTGTCTTGGGGAGCTCCGACCATATCACATTGTTTAGGCTCTCATTGGGGTTTTGCGTTTTGCCATTAAGGCACTTTTTCAACAATGCACTCTCTGAAAGGTCTTTGAGTACTGGTGTTATCACGTCAATAACGGGAACTGGTAGACTGTGATCGTTCTCGTAAACATCGACAGTTTCTAACCCCCTGTTGAATTTGCACCAGCTTTCGTTTCCTTTAGGACACAATCCATGTTGTGGATTCTGATCTGTTGATGCCATGTGAAATAACAGGGCCCAAACCGCACTTTTCATATCCTCAACACTCTGGGTGTTTTGCCTAATAGGCAAACCATAACAGTCTTGGAGGCGATTTACGGCATCGTCTGCAAGCCTCCCCCTAGCAGTCCGGATAATATCCAGATTTCTCTGGTATTGCCATTCACTTCTCCTGAAGCTCTTCTCAAAGTACAACATTGCCAAAATAAAATGGGTACCAGGGCATGCAGGTAAAGAAGGAAATGAAAAGGCAGATAAACTGGCCAGGAAAGGGGGAGAAACACATTTTGTACGCACAGAACCTGTATGCGGGATTTCCTATGGACAACCTGACACTACATAGGAAAATGGGTACAAAAGAAACAAATAGAGAACTGGAAAAATACTCCAGGCTTGCAAAGGAACTGATAAAAGGACCAAACAAGAAGCATACTAAAGAACTGCTGAAACTCAGCAGAGAAAATATAAGATGGGTAGTAGGACTGTTGACAGGACACTGCCATAAGAAAAAACACCTACATAGGATTGGAGTAATAAGAGACAATATATGAAGGAAATGCAATGAAGCAAAGGAATCAGCTGAACACATACTTTTCGAATGTGAGGCGCTGGGCAGAATCAGACTCTCCACTCTAGGACTACCAGGTGAAGGAGAGAGAAAGAATCCAAGAAGACCCCATAAGAACAACCTGCAGCTTCGTGAAGGGAGAAGGTATGTCTAGGTGGGAATGAAGGAAAGGTAGCAAAAGATCATAGAGGTCGACGCTAATTAGGAACTAATATTTAGTGGCCCCATGAGGAAGAAGAAGCCTCCCCTTTCCTTCAACGGGTTTTCCATCTGACAGTTTAATACCCTTTCGGCTTTCTTAGAGCCTTTCGCAACCGCGTACCGATCCTTTTCTGAATATGCCCTATGCATTCCATTTTCGTTATAGTTGTGTCATCTCCATAGGTTTCAAGGCCTCTCCAGCTCAGAATGCTTTAGAGTACCCACCACCTAGGTAAATGATATATTTTACCTTGTGCCATGATGGTGTACGCTGCAACCTCCACGCCACCACTAGAACCACTGCAATTGCCCTCAGTCATCTGAATGGTTTCCTTTCATTCTGTCCACACATCGGCAAGATTTAGACAATATGGTCACATCGATAACGGTTACGACACCGTTCAGGGAGTTCTGCCAGGTACCGTCGATTCCCATCATTTTCACTAACTGCCTCCTCAACTGCTTCCTCCATGCATTCCAAGGCGATATCTTCAACTACAGAACCAATACCACTTAAGTACCTACAGAACTTTCTAGGAGGTGGACACCGCAGAGAATGATGCTAGCTGACTTTCCCATCCCAACTGACCGCAAGCCATACACCAGTTTTAAGATTGGTTGTTTCTTTCTGCCCTACTGCATTCTCAACTTCTACACAACGCTGTTGTCGCCCAATATCTTCATGTCAAATATTTAGTTCATATCTCCTTTCGAATTTTCAAGAAGTGGTTTATACCATTCGTCTAATGACTTCAGTTTCTTTCTAGAACTAACATGAGGACTCCCTTCCCATGACGAATTGCTTGGCGAACCGCTGTTAAGGTTATGATTTTTTCTGGGCACTTATCAACGCGGCTCCTCCTCTTAAAAACATTCAGAGTACTTCTAGGCATGATGTCCACTAACGTACACGAAAGACAAGACGAAAACGACAGTGTATGTCAACGAAATTATAACACAATCAAGCCAGACATACTGGCGCGAGAATTCAACAGTTCCATGCGAACCATTTCGAAGATAGAACTAAGCAACTGAAAAACAAACAAATGACGATCTAAACAGCATAGCTCACCGCCGCAGCCAACTTCAACAAAGAAAAATGCGTTCAAGGGTGATAGGTGCGAGATTTAGTTGCTTCCAAGCCACATTCACTCTATTGTCTACTATCATCGTTTTTCAGAATGTAGTGTCCTTAGAATAAGATATGACAAAATTATAGGTACCGTTTGAAAAAAAAGTCCATACAGTAATTTGACCCCAAGAAAGCAATTTCGAAAATTTCGGAATTTTTGGACATACCCACTCCTTTCGGAATTTTTGGACATGCCCACTCTCCTTAAGTGTATTGGAGCTGAAGGGAGGAAAAATGTTAAAATTACAGCTTGTGGAATAGTAGACCTGTACTTTTTTCTAAATACAAAGTATTTTGCTTACATTTTTAATTTTTGGTAGTGAACGATAAACCTCAGTGTGACAGTGGTACTTGCTGCAACTCAAACACCAGCTTCATCATTCTACCTGATGTTTGCAGCATCTGCCATGTCATCCTCATTTCCATCTTCTAACCTCATATTGTCCCCTAATGGTGGTAGTTCAGGGTCCTTAGTACTTAGCAATATTGTGCAATACTCGGCAACATTTTTTTTTTTTTTTTTTTTTTTTTTTGTTAATGGGGAAAAGTTTAAGTTGCCGTAAGCAGTTTCTTGAGGCGCTTGTGGACTTCTAAACTGTACCATAAGCCATGCTGCAATACCATAAACACTATCCGCTAACAGCAACGCATTTACCCTGTTCAGACTTACTCTTGTCTGAACAGACTCGTGAACCATACACAGATCCAGACCATGATGCATGGACACTGGTGAAAACTTCTTTGGCATAGTAAAAATGCCATAACCTTTCCTGTTTATATATTCATCACCGTAATTTGTAGGCTTATTAATTCCAACAGAGCACCTATTGCTGATGGAAAATAGTACTTTTCCTGCCACTCTTGTTTTGCAATATCAAATTCCAAATCCGTTTCAGGAAATTGTATCCACACTGTAGCTTTAACTATGACGCGGCCCATAACCTCAACAAGATTTTAGATACAGTTGTTTGATGAATGCCAAAATGATCTCTACCACGTGGAAGTCCAGGGTCACCTACGAATCTTAACAGTGCTTGTAATTATGTTCTTAATAGCACAACCACTTGTCTCCAGGTTCTCTGGGCGAAATAAGTATTGCTTTAACCAGTCCACATTAACATTTTTTTTATGGTACAGACTTTTAAAGTTCATGTGTTCACTTCTCTCCTTGCCCCACATTATTAACGCACTCAGCCATGTTCTTGGAATCTCTCACTCTCCAATGCAAAAAATCAGTATATACTACAGCCTGAGACAACTATCAGCCATACTCAAAGCGAGCATATTCTCATCAATCTGAAAAGGTACCCTATTATTCATGCCACATATGACAATCTACTCTCAGGCTCTTAGAAATGTGAGTACATTAGCTAGTAAGTATATTCTCAAGAACTGCATTCTTATGAAATGGGAGTAAATGCTCAGAAAAGTCGAGTATATACGGTACTATATTCTCTTGTTTATTCATACCACCCAATGACTGCTTAGGGCCATTTTCTCCAAATCGAGTTAAACCTGATATAAATTAAACCCGTTTAACTTTAAAACCCAGTTTAAACTTGCGTCCATTTTCTCCACCAATTTCTGACACTCGTTTAGTTTAAACTACAGCCCGCTCTTTTAAACTAATGATGTCAAGTTTGCGCTAGCGTTGGCTGCACTGAAGAAATAATCGAAGGCATAGACGATTGGAATTGGCCAATCAGAGCCAAGTAATTCAATGACCGACATTTTTATATTAATGTCAGCTGTTTGTGGCGAATTAATGCTATCGTATGTAGTAAATAAAGAAGAAATTCGGCGCGATATTAGCTTTACTGATAAATAAATTGTTTACATTTGTGCAAAGTGTTGTGTCGTATAATTTTACCCATTGCTGTCTACAATTTCTTGGAACGTACTTTTATTTCTTCTTTTTCTCTGTCATGCTTTACCATAAACAAGTACCGTGGGCCTAATACGTGTCTTTTGATGTCCGTATTGTCTGACGGAACACACGGGAACGTTGAAATATTAAATTCCTGGTCTTTCAGAAAAACGGTATTCCCTTCCTCAGAAAATCAATATTTATGTGAATTTCAAGTAAACAAATTCCAAGCATGCTCCGGATCTATCTCCTATTAAAATCCAGCGCCCTCAGCCGGGATCAATCTCACAAACCTCGGATCCAGCAGACAGACCAATGAGGATGTATTAGGAGATGTATTACTTGATCTATATTCGTTTATAACATAACCAAGTTCGCGGTATGTCGTACTGTATGCATAATACTCTTCTCCCTATAGCAATAATATTTCTATTGCTGGTATGCTAGCAATAGTTACGATGAAACATTCTTAACTATAATGTATTTTATTACAAGCAAGCATGAAACACTTTATTTTTTTGATCCTATAAATATAGACCGAGGAGATAAGTAGAGACCGAGGAGATAAAAAGGGAGGGGGGGGGGGTGTTTATTCTGGTGAAGGAAACTTACTGTTCACATGAATGGTTTACCGATGAAAGGGATGAAATATTAGGGATAAAATTAGTTTGTGATAATATGAAGGAGGTGGGAATTATAGGAACATACAGGCCTGGAAGAGAGGAAAGAGACATGGAAATCTTTGAAAAAATAATAGATTATACTCGTAAAAACAATAATAATGATATGGTAATAATTGGGGGAGATCTAAATTTGCCTGAAGTTGAATGGAAAGGAGCTGCAAGTGAAGCCCATGAACAGAAACTGGCAAATAAGTTAATTTGGGAGGGAGGATTTACACAAGTAGTACAAGAACCGACTCGTCTCAATAACTTACTATGTATTCTTGGTTAAACCATGGGAAATTGTTGATAAAACTGAGGTAATTGAAGGAATAGGAGACCATAAGGCTGTAATAATGGATGTAGGACTCGTACCAAAAAGGCTTAATAAGAGGGTTACACAAGACAAGAAACTGTACAGAAAAACTAAAGTTGATGAATTTGGGACTTACCTTAAATCACAATTCAGTTGTTGGATAAGTGAAGGGAGTAAACGTGGATACACTTTGGGCTAAATTTAAAGGAATTATTTGGGAAGGAGAGAAGAGATTTGTACCTGTTAAGAAGGGTAAAATGACCTCAGATCCTGTTTATTATACAAGGGAAATAAGAAAAATAAAAAGAAAATGTAGAATAGTAAACAGGAAAATCAAAGAGGGTAGGGAGAGTAGAGAAACTAGAAAACAGCTAATGAGGGAACTGAATAGAGTGAAAAAGGAAGCAAAAGAGAATTATATGAATGGCATACTTCAAGAGGGTAATGACCACAAAGGGAAATGGAAAAAGCTGTATTCATATATCAGGAATCAAAAAGGAAAAGGAATCCAAATTCCTACAATGGTGGGAGAAGGGGGTGAACACTATTTAACAGATACTGAGAAAGCAAACCTATTTAGTAGGGAATTTAGAGATTCAGTAGATGATTGTCAAGAGTTGGAAACCGAAACAGAAGATAGAGAGGGAGAGAGACAGAGGGAAACAAGAAGCTTCTCATTCACAAACGAAGATATTTTCAGAGAAATCCAACTGCTTCAGCAAGGTAAAGCAGCAGGAAGTGATCAAATTACTGGGGAGGTATTAAAGACAATGGGGTGGTACATAGTGCCTTATTTAAAATTTCTCTTTGACTATGTCATAAATAATAGTGTAATACCAAAGGAATGGAAGGAATCTATAATAATACCAATTTATAAAGGAAAGGGTGATAAAATGAAACCAGAGAACTACAGACCAATCAGCCTGACCAGTATAGTTTGTAAAATACTGCCGAGTTTAATAGCAAAGTACATCAGAGGGATATGTGATGATAAAAATTGGTTCATGAGGAGCCAGTATGTAGAAAGAAATTTTCTTGTGAGGCACAACTGGTGGGATTTCAGCAGGACATATCAGATCAGTTGGATTCAGGAGGTCAGTTAGATTGCATAGCCATAGATCTTTCCAAAGCCTTTGATAGAGTGGAACATGGAATATTATTAAAGAAATTGGAGGGAATAGGATTGGACGTAAGGGTTACACGTTGGATAAAAGCATTTCTAAATTCAAGGGTTCAGAAAGTCAAAGTAGGAAATAATGTATCTCAGGAAGAGAAAGTTTGGAAGGGAATTGCACAGGGTAGTATAATCCGTCCGTTACTTTTCTTAATATACGCAAATGATTTAGGGAACAATATAACATCAAAAATAAGATTGTATGCAGATGACATAATTGTTTATAGAGAAATAAACAACATTGAGGATTGTTCAGAATTACAAAGGGACCTTGAAAGTATCCAACAATGGGTTGAAGAAAATGATATGAAGGTTAATGGAGGCAAATCAACTGTTACAACTTTTACAAACAGGAGCTTTAAAACTGAATTTGAATATACTTTGGATGAGGTAGTTATCCCAAAAGATGGCAAGTGCAAATACTTAGGTGTGAGATTTGAAAGAAATTTGCACTGGAAGGGTCATATTGATTGTTGGGAAAGCATACAGATCATTACATGTCATAATGAGGCTACTTAAAGGATGCAACAAAGAATTAAAAGAAAAAAGTTACTTGAGTATGGTTCGTCCATTATTGGAATATGCAAACAGTGTTTGGGATCCTCACCAAGAATACCTAATAAAAGAAATAGATAGTGTGCAGAGGAATGCAGCAAGATCTGTAACAGGGGATTTCAGGAGAAAGAGTAGTGTATCAGAAATGTTAGAGGAACTTGGGTGGGAAACTTTAAGTAAGAGAAGGGAGAAAACTAGACTTATAGAATTATATAGAGCCTATACAGGAGAAGAAGCATGGGGAGATATCCGTGAGAGGCTTCAGTTGGAAAATAATTATATCGGCAGGACTGACCACAAATATAAAATTAGAAGGAATTTTAGCAGAAGCGATTGGGGTAAATTTTCATTCATTGGGAAGGGTGTGAAGGAGTGGAACAGTTTACCAGGGGTAGTGTTTGATCCTTTTCCAAAATCTGTACAGATATTCAAGAAGAGAATAAACAACAACAGAGAAAATAAATGAAATGTTAGAGGGCATTCGACCGGTGCAGGTTAATGCAAATAAAAAATGTGTGTGAATAAATTAATTCCATCCCCTGGTCTAAGGAGTTTGGACAGCCAAAGTAGGGGACTGCCTGTAGGGGTGAAGTACAGTGGGGACTTCGAGGGCCCTGGGACCGCTACGGTAGCTGTGAAGGCCCTTCAGGAACTCTGAAAAGTGGTGGCAAAAGGGGCTCTGGTTAAGACGCAGCAGGTCGTTATGCTACTTAGGATCCAGAACGGGTAAAAAAAAAAAAGTAAATAAATAAATGCAATGTAAATATTAATGTTATACCAGTTTTTTGTATCATTTGAAGTAATTCCACATACTGTATATCAGTTGACTATATTTGTAAGTAGTACAGGAGATATTATAAGTAGAATTTTGTAAACAATATAAATTTATTAAGGATGAGCTGTGTGTTTAATAGAAAACATTGTTAGCGTAAATTGTATAATATTGTATTATAGGAAAAATTTTCTTCTCTTGTTAATTTAATATTTAGTGCTTGACAATAATGTATTTTAGTGTACCATTTGCCACCGAGGTAGACACCTCATTTGCAAATAAAGAGATTTTGATTTGATTTGATTTGATATAGAATCTAGTGATTAGAAATTGTATACCACCACCTCTTCTACCGTGCCGACCAACAATCTGATGGTAAAAATATTTTCGACAAACTGGATTCGAACCGTCTAACCACGGCTTCGGATGTTGCTCACGTAACGCTTTAACGACGACAGCCACCCGACACCGCACGTATTATACCAGTTATAAATACATCTATGCTTCACATTACAGTATTTATTCCACCAGCAGTATTTTATATAATACTAGCTGATGTACCCGTGCTTCGCTACGGCATTTTACATTGTATACAGAATTCTAGGTCAGGTAGTGTACGCGTTGTGAGCAAGATTGTATTAATTTGCATAGCTCGTAACGTTACCGTAGAAACCATAGAGTTAGTAAATGATTCACTAGAGGTAGCATTGGCGCCACCGTCTACGAGAGAAACAGTGTAGCGAGCGGAGCATGTTGAAATCGCAGCTGTTTGGCAAAAAGCTCATTCCGCCGTACTTATCAATGTAAATTGGGGCCTTTCAAAACTGTGTGGATATACATACGGTTTAAAATTCTTACATGTAAATATTCTCAGATACTATAGTATACTTGTGATGCTTCTCTCCAGTAAAAAAGAAAGCCCAAAAAGCATGAATACAGGATTAAATGCGTAATAAAAGAGGACGGTGTTCAGGTGCAGTTAAGTAACAAAAAACAATTTACTGTTCATATTAAGTCTTGTAACAACATACGTTTAGAAGGAGGGCTTGTATATTTCGCTATTTTTTGTCTAAATGACCAGAAATTTGGTATAATTCTGCCCAAAAACCGAAAATGTCCTATCTCGCACGAAGCGGAAGAGCGAGATTTTAGGCCTAAAAACGTTGGCGAGATTCTGGGGTAAAGTAGACAAAATATTATCGTCGCCGGTTTAGACCCTAGCTTTCTGAACCCAAGTTGGCAGGTTCGAGCCTTATTGGTGTTTTCTAAACGCGATTAAAAGTGAAAATGTGACACTCGGTTGTGGTTTTGGCCTATTATGGAGTTTTTATTTAGCTTTTCCTGAATGTATGATTTGCTTTAAGATTTTAACTTGTAAAATGATTTCTGTTAATGGAAAGGAAGAATGGTAAATTATATGATTGAAGAGAATTGCCTGGTGTGAAAATGGGAAATCACGGAAAACCACCTTATGGGCTGCCGAGAGTGGGGTTTGAACCCGCTATTTCCCGAAAGCAAGCTTACAGCTGCGTGGTCCTAACCACACCGCCAACTCGTTCAGTCAATAATACATTATGCTTGTATATAGTCCTATGTGACATTTAAAGGAATAATAATATTGACGAAAGTAAAGGACTCAGATGTTCACACGGTGTGGCACATCTTGTCTCTACATTGTAAAATATGTTAAGGTGTGAATGGGGATTGCTACACGTATTGTATGAAGGGAAAGCAACAAACTGTATATACAGAAAATATATTCAATAGCTTTTGATAGGCCTACTATAAATACACACAAAAAGTGAAAAACGGACCCCAATTCCAGGTTATCATGCACATCTTTCCTTATTTTCTTTTTTGTACCAATTTGCTTTACGTCGCACCGACACACATAGGTCTTACGATGACTATGGGACAGGAAAAGGCTAGGAGTGGGAAGAAAACGACTGTGGCCTTAATTAAGGTACAGCTCCAGCATTTGCCTGGTGTGAGAATTGGAAACCATCTTCAGGGCTGCCGACAGTGGGGTTCAAACCCACTATGTCCTGAATGTAAACTGACAGCTACGTGACCTAAAGCCTGCAGCCACTCGCTCGGTATCATGCACATCGCCATTCAGTGAAAGGAAAATGTCACCCCTTATATTTCGTAAAACATAACTTTCAGTCTTCTAGGTAAGATTCAAAGAATCTAATTCACGCCGACAGGGGAATCAGTCGCGAAGTCAGCCCAAGTAGGCCAATTCACATGACAATGTGTCATGCAAAGTATTATTTTATACGTACGGAAATGAATTTCAAGGAAAATACCTGTGAAATGATATGCTGTGAACCTCTCTACGCAGGCATAAGCTGCACAGGAGACTGACATTTTCCTTCAAAGAAGTATATACTTCAGTTTATCGGGAAGCTCCAGTAGTGACAGTGCCAAACAATCCAGCTTTTGCCAAACAGCGTGCTCGTTCAACTTCGCACGCGACTGCAGCGCCAATGCTACCTCTAGTGTTTCATTTACTAAGTCTATGGTAGAAACGCGATGGGGAAGACACCGAACGTCTTTACTCATATGAAGACTGAGTTAGGGAATATTCATTGTAATGGTAGGCCCGCTTGCCTACCGTCAGTCACAATCAGGTTGGAGAGTTCTCATTATAATTAAAATAAAATAAAATAAAATTATAATGGTAGACATTCACTCTCCACCTGCATTTTTATATCCTCAGAAAGACTGTCTTAGCAGTTTTCCCAACTGAAATGAACATACGTCATTACAATGACGTCAGTAGTAATGGCGCGGTAAATGCAATGCTTTCATATGAAATACTCCATCAAATGAAAAACCACACATTTTCTCACTTTTAACGAACATGACTAAGTTGCCACTCTAACAGTCCAAAGTTCCAGAGCTGGAAAGATCAAAGCCGCAGACAGCCGTGATCCGTGAACACCCTTCGTCTTTTTTCGGGGGGGAGGGGGGGGGGGAGAGTGGGTCGAATAGTGAAGACTCCCAGGGCAAAAACTATGCCATTTTACTGATCTGTTTCCTAGGAGTACGCGATGAATCGGAAAATCTTAATTCACTACACTGGCGGTGGTAAAAACTATCTGACTTGGAGGCATTTTTTTTCTCGAATAAAATGAATGTAGAATTTAATAAAAATAAAGAGGAAGAAGTTTTTTCTTAAGAAACGGCTCTTTTCAGGGTTGAATTTTGAGTTATTTAGTGAACTGTGGTGCTGTAATTTGGAATAGGCCTAAATTGTTATTCTAGAGCAGGCCATACTACCACTAAGTGAGCCTCTGCATTAAGTATGCACACTGCTCATTCAAAACTGCGCGTCAGATTAGGGATCGAATAGCTGGAATAGTATGATGAACCAGTGTGTTACATAACAGCTGTATCAGAAAACGTATGAACCAGAGGAATGGCATGCTAAAGAAGAAAGTTTTCTAACTTCCCAGCTATTTCCCGCCAATATTCACTCAGACTGTTATACTCGGTACGCATCAGTAATCCCATCTATTGGAGTTGAGAGGCACCATAAGAGACAAGGACCACATATATATTTAAAAAAAACAATGGTCAATTTAGTGTTATTTTTGATCAATGTTATGCGCTTTCGATATTGTAGGCCTTCACATTTAGTTTTCTTCCGACCCTGAAATACCACTCATACCATAGTCGGTACGGTAAAACTGAATAAAACATAAATGATCGGAAATTGTATTCTCTATAACTTTTGATATGCAATACTCTTCGATAGGACCAATAGCATACTGTAAGTATTTAAAAATTACATTTTAGGCACCTTTCCCTAAACTACAATTTCATCCAGGGTGAATAAATTTGTTTATAGCTCTTAGACTGTTGTTTCTTATTCACCGACTCTATATAACGATTTTCATTAAATTCTGTTAACCCATTTTCTCGTGGCTAGGCGTTGATATGGACTTAGCAACAAAATTACAAATTCATGAATATCCATGTTATACACTGTTACTGTACAGGCTTTGATAAGACATAATTGGTCGGAAATGTAATTCTATATAACTTCGGCTATGTGGTATTTATCGATACGACCACTAATAATATAAATATTTGAGAATTAAATTTCAGGCCTTCCCCTAAACTACCATTTCACTCAGCGTTAATAAAATGATTTATACCATAGATTGTAGTGCTCATTCTCTGACTATGCATACCAATTTTAATTGAGATAGGACCACTAATGGCGTAAATATTTAAGAATTACATTTTTGGCTTTCCCCTAAACTACCATTTCACTCAGCGTGAATAAAATTATTTATTGTCTACATTGTAGCGACTTATTTCCTGACTTTGCATACCGATTTTCATTAAATTCTCAGTAGCCGTTTTCTAGTGATGCGTGTACATACATACATACATACATACATACATAAATACATACATACATACATACATACATACAGACAGACAGACAGACAGACATTACGGAAAAGTAAAAAATGCAATTCGTTGTTACTGTGGACATGACCGATACAGAAATACCATCTTTTTCAAATTCTGAGCAATGTACAGACAAAACTCTTATATAGATAGATAGATAGATAGATTATAAAGAGATTGTGGTCCAGGTGGTTAATGAGAAAAATGCCTGTTGCATAATATCTTAAAGCAACCAGAATCATTGTTTCTAGCGAAATAGCATTATTTCGTGCAGTTGACGTTTTAAATGAATCCTTCTTTGATACTAGACTATCCTTGTTGTTTGCTTATGAATTATAAATCCATCAAAATATTCCGTTACATCAGATTTTCCAAGATTGTAAACTTTTGTTGGAATGCGGCTTCTTAACCTCACTTGCACATCAAAATTATTTCCTATTTAACCAAAGACTTCAATAAATTCTGCCATTTTTCTAGTGCTAATACTACGTTCTAATTTTAGTACGTTTTCTATTAAAGTGCTGCAGTACTGGTAGTCAAAACTAACCCTTCTACTAGGAAAATCACAGATACGTTAATAAAATGTCAACAAGGTTGAATATAAACAGCAGTTTAAACCTACAATATAGAAGGTTTAACTTTGAACCAAGTTTACACTTGATACAAAGTTTAAACCAATATGGGGAAAATGTTAGTTTAAACTCAGACTTAAGCCAGATTAAAATAAACCTAGTATAAACTCATTTGGGGAAAACGGCCCTTTAGTATCAGATACAGCAATTTCCTCATGCAGCTCAGAAGTCCCTTGATCACTACGTTCTTTACATTCGACCTCGTAGAGAAAAGGCTGTGATCCTTGGGTTCACGCCAAACTATGAGGATACCAAAAGGCATATTTTTTCGTTTTCCTCTTGTCCAATCACTATGCATTTCCTCATTGTTATGAAACACAATATGCGGAGCTTATTTCTTGTCCTGATTGTCTACGGAAAATTCGAAATGTGTATCTCACAAATTACGAAATATTGCTCCTTTGAAGTCGAAGTGTGCAGCGGTCACATATTAAAACAGATTACACCATGCCAATTTAAAGAAGTCCTAATTTTATCCAAAAACAGAAAACATGCTTTTAATCGGATAAATGTTATATTTAAATACAATTAACATGTAAAATGGCGACTGTAACTATTAATTACCCTATAGTTACCTTTAATCTAAGCGCCGTGCCCTCTAACTCCAGAGAGTCCGGCTCCATGGCTAAATGGTTAGCGTGCTGGCCTTTGGTCACAGGGGTCCCGGGTTCGATTCCCGGAAGGGAATTTTAACCATCATTGGTTAATTTCGCTGGCACGGGGGCTGGGTGTGTGTGTCATCTTCATCATCACCACCATTTCTACCCCATCATGACGCGCCGGTCACCTACGGGTGTCAAATCAAAAGATCTGCACCTGGCGAGCCGAACATGTCCTCGGACACTCCCGGCACTAAAAGCCATACGCCATTTCATTACTCCAGAGAAAAAAAACCCCGCCTTTTTCAGCAACAAAAAACCACTGAAACCACATGAAAGATAAGAGTATACACAAGGAATCAGGTTTCAGATTTGTAATGAGCGATGCAAAAATACTTAATGTAACAGAAAATGAAACGAAAATAGTTCCCCCGGTGTAATATTAACTTAAATATTCGCGATTATTAGACGTCCGGAAATATTAGTTCATAACAAGACTAGAAAACCTTTCTAGCGCGATGTTCTCCGCTAGATGGCACTAGTGTACTGTACATATTGTAATCAACACCGTGCCCCGAGTAGTACATGAACTTCCAAATAGCTGCAGCTGTACATAACAATGATAGGAAATCTAGTTTTCAGTCTCTTGTACAGATTTTTAGTTTAGGTTTTCATCGTTCTTGAGTCGGCATAGTGAAAAACCTCCTGGCGAAGTCATTCGAAAAAACTACTTACCATGTACAATAAGAATCTGCATGGTATGCATTCTATAATACTCCAGCAAAATTACTTATGAAGGGAACTTCATTCAGTATCTTAACATTTCAGAACATTCAAGAATTCACCCGAGAGGTTAAGAAGGCAACATTACATTGATAAGAATGCGATTCCTCAGAACCAAAAATTATTATTATTATTATTATTATTATTATTATTATTATTATTATTATTATTATTATTATTATTATTAATATAATTACATTACATTACAATTAATATTATTAATATAATTACAATAATAATAATATATATGTGAGAAAGAAATGAATTCTTCGATCCAATGTTTGCTTCTGTAGCTGTTGGTCGTGCAGCTATTTAACACCGGTACCATATCCTGGAAGCCCAGGATGTAAAATACAAATAAATACATTCGTCCTCGATTGTCGATCCTGTAAGCCTCTCCTCTAGTCATTATCACCTTCGTCTCCCTCTAATTCGCCTCATACGACCCTCCCTGTTACCAAGCCAGTTCATACGTCCAGAAGGCACATCAAAAATGGCTCCCAACAACTACTGATGAACGCAGATGAAAGAAATAGAACAAAAATCATTATAGAGTCCAAGAAAACATGATGAAAAATTTCCGGTAATAATAATCGTATGACCTATGGTAATAAGTTGAAAAGTCTCAGTCAAGCGGTACGGAAACCCTTCTGGATTATAATAAAGAACACAGAACGAGAACGAGAACGAAAAGGAAAATGAATAGCGTTGCAGCTAAATCACGTTAGCTCACTGCAAATTCCAGGGAATCACAGCACAGATGGAATTTTTTTGAAAAATCTCCTTAACGTAGAATGACATATATATATAAATCCCTAACAATAAAGTTCATGGTAAGAGCAATGACAGAAGGAAAGTTAAGCATTCACAAGCAGAAAGGATGGTATATGAACTAAGCAGGAACAAATGGTGAAATGTACTGGGAATGCAGAGATAATGTTTTGCTAGTGTCTAAACATCGCACTAACACATCGAAGTTTTTAGGCGACGCAAGGTTATGACTGGAAAGGAAGTGGCCGCGGCCTTAAACAGCCCCAGTATTTGCCTCGTGTGAAAATGGGAAACCACGCAAAACCGGAATGTGGGGATAAAACAGCTTTATACCGTACCGTAACACGATCAGTATGAAATGTTAGTGCTACAGATCAATCCAGTCTTCCCAATTACATCCCCCAACATGGTCACCACGCCCTCGTCACAGACTTTGGCCACGTCCTATATATTTTGCGAATTGTACTTTATTTTCGCTTGATTTAATAAGAGGATGGTTGTCAATTACTATATTATTTAGCCGAACAATTTGCAGTAAAACTGAAATGTTATACTGTCACGTTCAGAACGTTTCAAAGGATTATTGAACATGCTGATGCACCCACTGTCGTTGAAGGGTAAAATCGGCGCAAATCCCAGACGAATGGAGTCTCTGTAGACTACCTGGTCCAATATTTCATGACCAGACACGACGACTGTGTCAGTAGATAAATCCATCAAGGCGAACACCAAATGTTGCAGAAGAAACCTGATTCTCATACGTCATGGACAAGCGGACTCGCTCATTCCTTTCTGTTAGACGCTAAGCAACTTGATACGGAGTCGGGGACAAGGTGGGATGAAATTTACAGCCAGATGCCCTTCCTGACGCCTACATCAGTTCGGGAGTTAATGAAGATGAAATGATGGTGAATGGAAGTGGGTAAGGAAATAAAGAGGTCGGCTGTGGCATTTGCCTGATAGTGAAAATGGGAAACTACAGAACAGCCGACAGTGGGACTGGCTCTGAGCTAACAACGGCAACGCAAAGTTATAACTGGGAAAGCGGCCGTGCCCTATCGTTGTGCCACAATGGGGCGCCTGTTGTGTTATTAAATCGCTCCTCGCAATGTGGACGTGAAGCATTCTGACACCTCCCTCTCCTCTGTTGGAGAAATCAACACAACACAGATAGGTCTCACGGCGACGATGGGATAGGAAAGGGGTAGGAGTGGGAAGAAAGCTACCCCTGGCTTCAGCTCAGGTACAGCCTGATGTAAAAATGGGAAACTACGGAAAGCCATCTTCAGAGTTGCCGACAGTAGGCTTCGAAGCCACCATCTTCCGAATGAAAGTTGAACGGCTACATGACCCAAACCACGCAGCCATCCTATGCCCAACTATTATATACAATAAATACATGATTGGTTGCTAGGGAAATGTCTCGTTTGTTGTGCTGCAAGCCGTTGCTCGAGTTAGTTATCGGTAGTGAAATAAAGTTCGCAATTTGTGAACCTTTTATACGAGGGTTCATTCAGAATTCGTGGCAACTACTATTTTTTCTCGAAAAAGCTCCGACGCAGGAAATGTACAAGGACTTAGAAGGGGTAGGGATGCAGGAATCTCTGGTAACATCAGTTTTATTTCTTTTCTCTCATACAACCTGTATACGAACATTTGTACGTATGAACATAAATAAATAAATGAATACTGGATTATAGCCACTATATTTATTTAATGAAGCCGAGCTTTCAGCCAAATTGCATAGGCATTCATCAGGGCATGTTAAGTTCTGCTTCGACAGTGAGCGAATTAAAGGTAATGAGGGCAATTCACATATGTATTATTTTGGGTAGGCTAAATATATATTTTCCTTCACATTTTTTGGGCCATTTTCTTGTTTACTTTAAGTCATTTGAATGATTTTTAGGTAATTTCATTTCTCATATTTCAGCATTTTTTGGTCATCAAAACATAGGATCTAGTGAAATATTTCACGTCAGATCGAGGCATATTTGAAGCTTACGTTCCAAGAAAGGAACTCACCAGGCCAGAGACTGTTTAAAATATTGAAGGTAAAGTTCTTGCAGAACCACAGCCTAAGAATGGCGAAATCGCAGGATAGAATCCACGAAGAAAGTTACTCATGTTGACGAGATGAAGTTGTTGCTTTATAATAAAAAACTGAAGTCTAAGGAACCTGTACATGGATGAGCAACTGAATTAAAGATGGTTGTAGTTTTAGCAAAGTATGGCTATGGTCGGCCCAGTAAACGTAACAGTATGTCGTAGCTCGCGACTGGGCAAGACAAGAGAACACTGCACATTTAACTGTGTGCCAGACGAAGGCGTCATTCCATCTCCGAACTCGAGCAGGAACTAGGCTTTTCACGGGCCACCACCACCACCAGGGTGCACCGTCGGCTACCTCGCTAGCGAATTCAACGTTGGAAACGAAGTGTGAGCAGCTATCCCATCCATAACTAGCGATGGTATAATGGAATAACCTCCAACTGATAAATAAGACTGAGTTAACCACAACCATGTGCTCCCGCTCATCGCATCACCGCCTGATCCGAAGAGTCGAGAGTTGATCCATCGCTACCAAACTCCGCGCATCATGCAGTATGGCAGCACGTCACTGCCATCATCAAAGCACTACTACCCAGGTATCTCTAATTAAATTACTAATCTGGATTCGACTGCACTGCGGTTCCCCAACTATTTCTGAAGAAAATGACGATTTCTTTCTCTTTCATTTAACAATTTGCTTTACGTCGCACCGACCTACGTCTTACAGCGACTATGGGATAGGAAAGGGATAGGAGCGAGAAGGAAGAAACCGTGGCCTGAACTGAAGTACAACCCAGCATTTGCCTGATGTGAAAATGGGAAACCACGGAAAACCACATTCAGGGCTGCCGACAATGGGGTTCGACCCCACTACATCTCGAATGCAAGCTCACAGCCATTCCTAACATCTGACTATTTAATATTCAAAAGAGAAAATACCCTCTCAGTACGAGTAGGTACTACTATCTGGTAAGCTTATAACAAAACCTATCAGCTGGTCCACCAAGACTCCACAAATACAACACGCGTAGTAAGAGCTCGGCGACTGCCTGTTACTCTAAAACTCTCAACGTTAACTAACATCTCAGCGGTCGAAGGGGTAAGTGTCAACACTTCATTTAACTTCCACTATTCAGTCCCTTAATTCAAATTATGGTTATTCATTAAATTTTCAAATTAACCCTTTAATTACAGAACTCGTCATACCTTTGGCTAATTACCGAATGACAACAACGTTCCCTTCCAACTAATACGCTCACCTCAACACGCCCAACAGCAAAGAGATGGTCTAGTGACGCCTACAAAGACTTCAATACAGCCTACGGCACCAACATTTCCAACTAATATTATCTCAAAAGGAACCAGGCCATATAAACATTCTTCAAAATCTACAAGCAAATAAATGAAAATCAATATTTATTAACTTCAAGAACCAACGACCATTACCATTGCTCAACTTTCCATAAGTTTTAAACAATACGCCATCTGACAACTAAATGGAATGTGTTTTCTGATTTTTATCTTCATTGTAATATCTTTTAATATGTCATAATCCTCAAATAATTGTCATGTTTTTAGACTCAAATATTATCACAAATATTGCCAAGTAACAGCATACTACATTTTATATTGTAATAGTTGTTTAGCAATCTCCAATACATTTTAAACGACATAGTTTTTAACAGCATTCATAAATTACTACCAATCAGGTAGCTGATCTATCCTAAGGTGAAAAATGCCTACTAATGATAGGCGAAACATGTACCATCTAATATATTTTCATGTCAACAGTTTTGATAAGGACAATGTCCTAATTTTTAAAATTGTATTGTATTGAATAGGTGGATGAATAATAAAACATACAAGTGTTATTTAATATAAGTGGTATGTTCCGAGCTGTCAGTGGAGAGGTGGCATGGGAGGACATCAGTAGACGAATAAGTCTGAGTGGTGTCTTTAAAAGTAGAAAGATCACAATATGAAGATAAAGTTGGAATTCAAGAGGACAAATTAGGGCATATATTTGTTTATAGGAAGGGGAGTTAGGGATTGGAATAACTTACCAAGGGAGATGTTCAATAAATTTCCAATTTCTTTGCAATCATTTAAGAAAGGGCTAGGAAAACAACAGATAGGAAATCTGCCACCTGGGCGACTGCCCTAAATGCAGATCAGTAGTGATTGATTGCAGACTGAAGCTCTCCAACTGTGACAAAAATCCATCCTGGAGGACTGTTATCAATTTGTTTTTGCCCCTATTTGGACATTTCCGTTTGTGTTCTGAAAATGAACGCGAATCCATCGATGTTATTTTGTATACTGCAACGGTAAAGAATAAAGGCATAGTTGGTAATATACCTGGGTGTGTGTGGAGTATGGCACACATTCAAAGAAATGTTCCCCTAATTTTTTGAACTGTGTATCTCTAGGTCTAGGATAAAGAGTGAAATCTGCCTGCAAGCGAATAAGGGAAAAAGAGGACATCTAGGTGGAATGATGAAGACAGGAACGTAAAAAGAAGTTATACCAGAAATGATTCCAGACAAGAACTGGTGCAGACATGAATCATACATAGAGAAAAGAAACAAAGTGAATTGCTGAATCTAAAAGGCAATTACGAGAATATTTTGGTAATAACCTGGAAGTCTTGGTCAAGCAGCGGGGAAACCTTTCTGGACAGTTCTAGAAAGTGAGGGAATAAGGAAATGAATTCTGTTCTGGGTAAATCCGGTGAACTCGCAGTAGATCCCAGGGAATCACTAGGCAGGTGGAAGGAATATTTTGAAAATCATCTCAACGAAAAAATATATATATACTGTATTTCTGTTGACGTCACGATGACGCAAGCTCACAAGGAGGAAGACAAGGATGTTAATGAAAGTACGGTTAAGGAAGTGGAAAAGATGGTAAATGCATTCCATTGTCACAAGGATATATATGAAATTAGACCTGAAATGGTGAAACATAGTGGAAAGTCAGGTATAAAATGGCTTCATGGAGTAATAAGATTAGCATGGAATGTTAGTAAGGTACATTCTAATTGGAAGAAAGCAGTAATTGACCTTATCTATAAGCAAAGGAACAGGAAGGACTGCAGCACCTACCGAGGTATTTTATTGATCAGAATACTAGGCTAGATGTTCAGTGGAATTTGAAAGGGATGGTGCGATCGATGGTTGACAATAAGTTGGGCGAAAACCGGAGTGGTTTCAGAACAGAGGTGCGCCAAGTTAACTGAAAAATGTTCTCTCGTAGATCTACAGAAGACATATGACAGAGTATCGACTGAGGGATTATGAAATTAAGGGTGGATTATTAAAAACAATCAAAGGCATTTATGCTGACAATTGGGTTGCAGTGAGAAATGACGGTAGAATGAGTTGTTGGTTGAAGATACATCATAATTTACTCGGATCATCAACTGAAAGGTATCGAGGAATTCCATTAGGTGGAAACGTAGTGAGCAGTTTGGCCAATGCTGCCAACTTGGTCTGGAAGCCTGCAGTCTAATATCTTGGAACTTGAAAACAGATGACCGGCCCCGCGGTAGCATGCGTGCCTCTTACCTCGAGCTGTGGGTTCGAGTCGCGGCCAGTTCAGGGATCTTTTACCTGGATCTGAGGGCCACTCAATTACAATACAGGAGGACGATGAGATGGCGGCCCCGGTCTAGAGAGCCAAGAACAAGGGCAGAGAGGATTCGTCGTGCTGACGACACGACACCTCGTAATCTGCAGGCCTTCGGGCTGAGCAGCGGTCGCTTGGTAGGCCAAGGCCCTTCGGGGCTGTTGCGCCATGGGGTTTGGTTTGGTTTTTTGAGTATGACATGATAAATTACTAAAAAATTACATGATTGAAAGTGAGTGATTTTGACGTAAAAATACGGGAGAAATAATACGCCCCTAGAGCCTGGAGATCGTGAATAACACGGGAGAGTTAGCAACCCTGGACTAGGTTCACCGATAGACTGAGGACGTCTAACTTGACCCAGACTGCTCAGAATACAGGAGCTGAAACTGCACTGCAAGTGAAATAATTCGATAATCTGGTTGCTTGTCGATTTGTTGATGGCAGTATGTGTGTGGTTCAAAAGTAGTTAAAGACATCTATAAGATATTCCACCAGTCCCCAAAAACAAGAAACAGCTTTCCATGACGTTCAGAAAATGGTAAAAGATCCGATACTAATAATTCCAGAGGCAACAGATGTGCGATGGCTCCATCATTATAGCAAAATAAAATGTAATTAAGAAGTGTAATGATGACTTTTGAATATCTGCACAAGTACTTCTTGAAATGAAAGAGTCTACTTTCATGGTAACACGTTGCCTGTTAGCGGAGGTACACTGGGCTGTTTCTAATTTTAAAAAATGTTTGCAAAAAGAACTGTCCGTTGGGAGTTTCACCCAGAAGTACATGTTCAAACTTAAAATTGATATATAAAGATATTCAGAAAACAGACATACAGGAACATAGTGATTTTACTGCAACATATAATGAACTAAAGGAGGTGGTGTCACATCCGTACAATAACGACAGACTACTCTGAAGACTAAACATGTTTGGAGGCACAAGTTAAGTTTACAAATACTGTAATATCCGAAATTGGCAAACGGTTTAATAGGTAAGCTGTGGATTTAATATCAGCATGTTCATTTTTTTAATCATTTCCCCAATTCAGCAAATAGCAGTGTTAACACATTCTGCCAGTAAGAACATGACAAAGATTATTTGCAAGCAGACATGAAATCTGAACTTTTTAGCATCAAAAATGACTGAATATATATCGCCTTCAAAATTTGTTCAGTCGTCTATTGGTTATTACGTGGAATAGAAAAGTACAGGTGTAAGAATATCAACAGTCACTGTTGAAAGGTCCTTCAGTCCTATAATAATGATTCCACTGGCAAACCGACTTGGAGAGAGTTCACTGGATCACTGCATGAGGATTTCTGTTCAATGAGAAGAGATTCCAAAAGAAATTTTACACAAAAGCATACAGCATTATGCCACTAAACGACAAAGGAGGGTAGGTCTGCTCGAATGAAGACTTCAACACAAGTAATTACATTACATATATATTACATTACTGTTATTTCTTTGTTATTGTACATACTTATTTGTTATTTCATTTTGTTGATTATTATTTAATGTTCCAACCATCTAGCTTTACTGTATTTTTTTTAAATGTACATTATTCTGTGCCATGTAGGCAAAGCCAAGAGTGTGTGGGCCATTCGCTTCACAATTGTAGTTGTAAGATTTTCAATTGAATGGATGAAAACCAGAACGGTGTAAGTAACATTTTGATCGTTCAGAGAAAAAGGCATTTAAACATCTTAACACTCATATTGTAGTTATACCACTGATAAAAGGATACATTCCTCCCGGAGTTACATCCTGCACGTAACTCATTTTTTAAAGAAATGTCACTTATACCGTTATGGTTTTTATCCATTCAACTGTCTTTTCTTTATGTACTCAGTGACTGATTTCCTCCAAGATTTGCAAAATACCCGCTTCCACCCCAGATGTTTGCTGAAAAAAAAACAATACAGTCTAGAGTAATCAGAGGCCCATCTATCCAGTTAGGAGAAAATCCCCTGCCTTCTTTTCAAAATTACTAACTGAAGAACATAGCAGCTGGAAGTGAAGTACTAAAACATGCAGACCACCAGTCATAGCAAAAAGTGAAAAAGAATTATACAAAATGGTGGATAGTTGAGCTAAACGGAATGAAGATTAACTTCATTAAGATCAAAGTTATGAAAATCTCAAAACCACCACTACATACCCACGAAGGGATACAAGGAAAAACCACTTGAGAAAATAATAATAATAATAAGAAGAAGAAGAATAAGAATAATAATATCGGGCACGTCCAAGGTGGCGGATCGGGGGTCTCGCCGGACTTGTCCGGAGGGCTTGAGG
This sequence comes from Anabrus simplex, assembly GCF_040414725.1. Lineage (NCBI taxonomy): Eukaryota > Metazoa > Arthropoda > Insecta > Orthoptera > Tettigoniidae > Anabrus > Anabrus simplex. The sequence goes on along the minus strand of NC_090279.1, from coordinate 220,278,745 downwards.
GAAATAAAATACCTCTCGCGGACCAAAAACAGGCACAGCCAGAACATCTTGAGGCAACCTCTGAGGCTCAATACCTTAGTTGTAACTATGAGATTGACAAAGATCAAACTCCCCATTATCTTCAACTTCCTAGAATGATGGCAACGTCAGTTAATGATACTACTACCCCAGGCCCTGGTATTCATACTAGGTTTTCTCGGTCATCGGATTCTGGGGAACCGAGAACATCATGCGGGAATGTATCGGAGCTTCCCAAATCTCTTCGCCCAAAGGAAAAAACATTTTATTGGCACTTTAAACATCAACACGCTTCGCAAAATTGAAAAGTTGAAGCACTTAACAGACACATTAGACCAACTCAACATCCAAATTCTGGCACTCCAAGAAACTAGGTACAGTGACGAAAATAATTTTGAATCAGGAAACTATAGAATTTATAAAGGTAAACTAGCTACCCTCCTCCCTAACAAAATATTACAATTTGGCACTGGTTTTGCAGTGAGAAGAAATATCACAAATTCGGTATTATACTTCACATCTCCTTCTGAAAGAATTTCGTTAATGACAATCAAATCAGGAAACAAAGCTTATACACTAATCAATGCACATGCACCTACAAACAATTACAAACAAAAAGACCCACAGAAGGTAGATGACTTCTGGGAATTACTAGAAGAAACTACAGCCAAAATTCCAAAATATCATGTCAAAATTCTGCTGGGGGACTTCAATGCACAAATTGGCAAAGAGAAGAAATTTAGGACCACTGTAGGACTTTACCCTGCTCACAAAAGAACCAATGAAAATGGAGAATGTTTAATGGCTTCTGCGAGAACTTCGATCTAAAATTGATGTCAACCCATTTCCTGGCACTTCCACAAAAGAAAATGACATGGAGACCCCTGAACATGCATTTAGGAGAATTTCAACTAGACCATGTGGCTGTTTCCAACAAAAACCAAAAATAAATTAAGAACGTTAAAGTCAAAAAGGGAATTATTGACTCCGACCACCACCTATCTCTTGTTAAAGTAAAGTTTCAACCCAACAGGAAGAAAACCAAAACAATCAGAAACCCAAGAATCGACCCTGAATTTCTGAGACAGAACTCAACTAGCCCAGGGAGATGGTGGCATGTCTGGTCTGGAAGCTATTTTAAACGTATTGATGGATTTTCCGACTAATTTTTTAATAAATAATAAGACAATTTTCTTGCGAATATCTCGAACGATGCTCCTTCAAACTGGCTAGAACTCAAGGACACACTCTTGAAAGCTTCACAAAATATCAGCCCCCGGTGGAATGACACCTGTGACAAGGCCACAGAAGTCAGAATTAGGTCCTGGCTGAACTGGAGTTCCCATAAAACTGATCAAAAGCGTGAAACAAACCTCAAAAATCATAAGATCTGAAAAACGAAAATATGATCAAAACAGACTGGCAGAAATCGAAGATGATTTTAAGAAAGACAATACACGGAGCTTCTACAGAACATTCAGAGAAGAACTATCCAATTACCAGGCACCTAGTCTCTGTTTCAAACGTACAGATGGGACTTTGGAAACAAGTAATAAGGGAAATTGTGAACTCCTAACAAACCATTTCATGGACCTTTTATAAACTGTGAATCTCCGAAAGAACAACTCACCTATGACAAACCAACACCTAATCCAGATTCAGAGTCCCCCACATTACAAGAAGTCAAACAATAATCAGAGATTTAAAAGACAACAAAGCACCAGGAGAAGATGGAATAATCGCTGAAATGTTGAAAATTGGTGGTAACAAACTGGCCCAGAGTATTCAAAAAATCTTACAGGACATCTGGTTTTCTGAAGAAATTCCGGAGGATTGGAAATGTGCATTGATTCACCCACTTCACAAGAAAGGAGACAAATCAGATATTAATAACTACAGAGGAATTTCTCTCCTCTAACTCGTATATAAAATCTTCTCTAAAGCTCTACTTAATAGATAGAGAAACAAACAGACCACCTAATCGGAGATTATCAGGCTGGATTCCGAAAAGGGAGATCCTGCGCAGAACAAAACCTAAACCTAAAAACCATACTATAGATTCGCAAAACCAAACAAACAGTAATCACCTTTGTTGACTTCAAAAAGGCGTATGATTTCATAGATCGGCAGACCCTGTTCAACATACTAGAGGAATTTCAAGTCGACAGGAAAACGAGGGAATTGATTCAACGAACTCTGACCAACATAACATCAAAAGTTGTTAAGTTACGCTGTGGCATAATGCTGTATCTCCGACAGGGAGATGGACTATCCCCACTACTACTCAATATAGTTTTGGAAAAAGTGATTCGTGAATGGAGAAAAGAAACTAAAGGTATAAACATTGGCAGACGTCTTAAAGACAAAATTCACCTTGATTGCTTAGCTTTCGCAGATGACCTTGCGATCCTTTCGAACAACAGACAAGAAGCAATCCACTCCATTGAAAAATTGCATGAAATAGCCGCAAAAACCGGACTTCAAATTTCATTTGAAAAGATGCAGTTTATGGAAGGAACTATATCAAGATTCGACAATCAACCATTAATTACCAAATGTGGAATAATTTTCCAAGTAGACAAATTCAAGTATCTAGGTGAAATTATTCAGCCAGCAGGGTTAAATCAGGAAGCTAACAAAGAAAGGACTGCTAAACTGCTAAGTGCTTACAAAATCACACGGAACAGATACAGCGAAAGATGTATATCAAAAAATGCAAAATTACGACACTACAATACAGTCATCAAACCAGAGACACTTTATGCATCTGAAACACTGATCATTGGCGACAGGTAACAAATGAAAAGCATTGAGAAACAAGAGAGGAAAATTCTCAGAAAAATCCTAGGACCAAAGTTCGAAAATGGAATTTGGATGAAAAAGAAACCACACGAAATTTTTCAATTTACAGAAAAAAATCACAGATACCATCAGAAAGAGACGACTAAAATTCTACGGACACCTACACAGAATGGATAACAACAGGCTGACAAAGAAAATTCTAAATCTAGCTCTAACCCTGAAAATCCGCAACAATTGGTTAGCATAAATTCATGAAGATCTACAAGAAATGGGTATTGAGGACGAAACCATTCAAGATAGAATGAAATTTAGAAGCTTAGTAAACAAACATAAATTTGCAAAGAAACCAACAAGAAAAAATACAGGCTGGACAGAAACACGCAGAAAAGAACACAGTGAAAAAATGAAGAGATATTGGGAAGAAAAGAAGAAGAAACATTGTGCAAAATAAGTTCAAACGCGCTCCACAGTTGGGCACAACGAATCAAATAATAATAATAATAATAATAATAATAATAATAATAATAATAATAATAATAATGTGATTTGCTTTACGTTCCGTTGTGTGGTCAGAAGAGATACAAACCACGGAGCGAGTTGGCCACGCGGTTAGGGACGCACAGCTATCAACTTGCATTCGGGAGATAATGGGTTAGACCGCGGCTGCCCATTTTCACAGCAGGCAAATGCTGGGGCCACTCCTAGCTAAGACCTATCTGTTTGGGTGCAACGCAAAGAGCACGATAACACAGAGAAAAGTGAAATAACTTCTAACGACAAGAACTATCGCTTTACGAAGATGCTTTGATAAAAGTGCAGACGCATGGTGAAGGATGTGGGCAGGTAAGACAAGGAATGAAGTTCCCAAGATTGAAGGTAATGAGAAAAAGGAAAGCTAGTTGGATAGGACATAAGGGAAATGTAAATAGAGATAGATCGAGGACGAAGAAGATTTACAGAGGGGTCGAGCGTACGCTCAGCTGAAGGAAGACGCTCAAGGGCCCTTGCATCTTCACGGACAGGCATAATGATGTCGATAGGAAAGTGAAGGAAATCGCACAGAAATTTGTAAATTACCGTAATCAGTTCAAGAAGATGGCGTAATAATAACATTGGCTTTACGCCCCACTAACTACTTTTATGGGTTTCAGAGACGCCGAGGTACCGAAAATTTGACCCGCAGTTCTTTTACGTGCCAGTAAATCTACCGACACGAGGCTGGCGTATTTGAACACCTTCAAATACCACCGGACTGAGCCACGTTGAGGTCAGAAGGAGATGGTGCCGTTGTATCCCAGTCTGCAGAATTCCTTTATCTCAAACATAAGTAAAGAAATTCGGAAGACTTGCGAGAATAAGGTTGAGAATTATCTAAAATAATAATATACAGAAGCCATTGAGAGAAGAAAACAAGCATGGGAGAAGTTCAGCAGTAACAGAACATCAGAAACATGGAAGGAATTTCACCTAGTTCAGAAACAATCATCGAAGGAAATCAGAAGAGAAAAACGAGCATACGACAATAACAGGCTAAAAGAAACCGAGGAAGATTTCAAGAGAAATAACACAATATTTTTTTACAGAACTTTCAAAGAAAATATAAGGGCTATCAACCTCCCAGCCTCTGCTTCCAAAGAAGAGATGGATCCCTGGAAATAAACACAAAAGAAAACTGTATATTTCTCAAACATTACTTTGATAAACTTCTTAATTGCAAGAAACCCACACAAATCTAACATTCCAAAAAACTACATCCAACCCCGATTTTAATCCACCCACAATAGCAGAGGTAGAGGAAATTATAAAACAAATAAAAAATAACAGCGCAGCAGGAAAGGATGGTATAATCGCCGAGATCTGGAAGCTCGAAGATGAAAACATCACCAAAAAATCCACAAGATTATCACAGAAATTTGGGTCACAGAGGAAGTGTCAGAGGAATGGAAATGTGCATTAATCCATCCATTACATAAAAAGGGTGATAAGTCAGATCCAAATAATTAGAGGTATTTCGCTAGTACCAGTTGCGTACAAAATTTTCTCTAAGGTGCTATTAAACAGGCTAGAACCACAAGCAGATCCACAAATAGGGGAATACCAGGCAGGCTTCACAAAACGGAGATCATGGATCGAACAGATCTGGAACTAGAGAACACTTTTGAAAGTCAGATAAACAAGAAACACTGTAGTTACCTTTGTGGACTTTAAGAAAGCGTACGACTCCATAGATAGACAGACGCTCCGTGACGTACTGGAAGAATACAGCATTGACAGAAAAACGAGAGCACTTATACAACGGACGCTTACAGACACCACCTCCAAAATTAAGTTCATGGGAAAAATTAAGTCGGAACCCTTCCAGATACAAACAGGTGTCCAACAAGGAGACGGGCTCTCACCAATCTTGTTCAACATGGTGTTAGACAAAATTATCAACCAGTGGGAGGAACAAGTTAAAGGAATACAGCTGGGAAGAACACGTGAAACAAAAACAATCATAAAATGCCTGGCATTTGCAGATGACTAATACACAGGAGGCACTGGAACGCTTGCATGAAATAGCTGTCAAAACTGGTCTACAGATATCCTACGAGAAGACCCAATACATGGAACGACAGAACAACAATGTGTACACCATGCATACTGTATATGGATCCGTAAAAAGAATCGAAAAATTTAAATATTTAGAGGAATACATACAAACAGGAGGATCAAACAAGGCGTCTAAAGGCCCGCTCCCACCTAGTGGAATGGAATCGAATCGAACCGAACAGAATTTGTTTTTAACATGTGTTTAAATGAGAGATCGAGATGGCGATCGCCACGACTCGAATCCAATCGAACCGAACGGAACTGGATTCTCTGCCAAGAATGTTTTTCGACTAGCGGAATGGAATCGAACAGAATTGTCAAGATTCGTGCAACTTCGTAGACGGTCGGGTCGAGATCTTTCAGACGACCATTTAGCGGCAAATGTGTATTAGCTGCAGCTGGAAAGTCAGCTGTTTCTTTGATACGGTCGGGAACGTTCTGTTTTGTGTTAGTTTATTTAATTTATTAATACAAGACACGGAAAAACTTACCAGTTTAAATCAAAAATATAATTTCCTCTACTACAAGACCCACGAGCATTACTACAACAACGTGAAAAATAGCCTAATGCCTGGGAGGAAATAAGCAAGGCTATGAAAACCAAACTTACTAGAATATTCAATTTTGTGGTAGGTTACTGTAGTCTATATACAATTTATCTCATAATTTTTGTTGACTTCATCACAAAAGCATGTTATGTTGGAGTCCACATACGGTAGGCCTATATCGGTACGATACTTAACACCACATCTCATATGGGATCTATATTTAAGTGTTTATTATATTTACAGTGAACGATTTCTAAGTGGCATTCCCTGGGTTTAAAACTGTCGTATATGCGTTCCTAACAAATAGTAGGCAAATGTATACTAAACTGCTCTGTTGTGGACAATAAATACACTTCACGGTCTTTAATTCATGTTACAGAGAGTTGGCCGTGCAGTTGGGGTCGCGTAGGTGTGAGTTTTCATTCGGGAGATAGTGGGTTCGAAACCCACTGTCGGTAGCCCTGAAGATGGTTTTCCCTATTTTTCACACCAGGCAAATGCTTGGCCTGTACTTGAATTAAGGCCACGGTCCTAGCCCTTTCCTATCCCATCGTCGCCATAAGACCTATCTGTGTCGGTGCGACATAAAACAAATTGTAAAAAAATAATGTTGAGGCTACCTCATCCTGCCACAGGACACAATCTGCTGCATTAAAGTTGTTTTAAAAATGATCACCGACTCCCATTGCATCTGAGGTGGCATTTCTTCCTGCAAAGTGGATTTCTTCTGTTAAATTCTACTATCTGAAATAGTTGAAATTGCAGACTTAGCTTCATCGCGCAATAAACATTCAAATAAGTTTGAATACTCTTCTTTCGGCTCTCTTGTTAATTTCATGCACCTAGAAACTTCTCCGATCTCTCGTAATTTTCTGCCTCCTCACACCTTCTATCAGAATGTCCATTGCAACCCTGAAGTTTCCCGTAGAATCCCGTTCGATTCTGTTCCGCTACATGTGAGCGGTCGAGTGGAAATTTCGGCTGTTCGGTTCGATTCGATTCCACTAGGAGGGAGCGAGCCTTAATAGAACGAACGGAAAAACTCCAGAAAGCATACAAACTCACATGGTCACATTATAATAAGAAAAGCATACCCAGACAGGCCAAACTTAGACACTACAAAACAGTCATATTACCAGAAGCACTGCAAGCGTCAGAAACGACCACAATTGGAGCATCGGGCATCACAGAGACAGAAAAAATAGAATGTAAAATTCTCAGGAAAATATTTGGACCAATACACAGAAATGGCAGATGGAGGAAACGACCTACCGAAGAGCTGTACCAGCACACAGACATGATCAGAAAATGCAGACTAAATTTCTACAGACACCACAGAGAATGGACAACGACACACTTACAAAGAAAATCTTTCTGTAGTAAACAGCTCAAGCAAGAAAACAAATGGGTATCATGAAACAGAGGAAGACTTAAGGCAGGTGGGAATCAACAGGCAAATTAAGGAGACAGAAAAGAATTCAGAAACCTACAAAGGTGGTAAGGAATGGTAAAGATTCACTATATTATAACAGGGAAATAAAGAGACAAAGAAGGAGGTGCAGACTGGAAAGAAATAGAGTTAGAATGGATGTGGAAGTAAGGAGAAATTGAAGGAACTTACTAGAAAATTGAATCTAGCAAAGAAGGCAGTTAAGGATAACATGATGGCAAGCATAATTGGTGGCCACACTAATTTTAGTGAAAAATGGAAGAGTATGTATAGGTATTTTAAGGCAGAAACAGGTTTCAAGAAGGACATTCCAGGAATAATTAATGAACAAGGGGAGTGTGTATGTGAGGATCCTCAAAAGGCAGAAGTATTCAGTCAGCAGTATGTAAAGATTGTTGGTTACAAGGATAATGTCCAGATAGAGGAGGAGACTAAGGCTAAGGAAGTATTAAGATTTACCTATGACAACAATGACATTTACATTAGAGACAAAAGTTGAAAACTAGAAAAGCAGCTGGAATTGATAAGATTTCTGGCGATATACTAAAGACAATGGGTTGGGATACAGTACCATATCTGAGGTACTTATTTGATTATTGTTTGCATGAAGGAACTTTACCAAATGAATGGAGTTGCTATAGTAGCCCCTGTGTATAAAGGAAAGGGTGATAGACATAAAGCTGAAAATTACAGGCCAGTAAGTTTGACATGCATTGTATGTAAGCTTTGGGAAGGCATTCTTTCTGATTATATTAGAAATTAATAACCGGTTCGATAGAAGGCAATTCGGTTTTAGGAAAGGTTATTCCACTGAAGCTCAACTTGCAGGATTCCAGCAAGATATAGCAGATGTCTTGGATTCAGGAGGTCAAATGGACTGTATCGCGATTGACCTGTCTAAAGCATTTGATAGGGTGGATCATGGGAGACTACTGGCAGAAATGAGTGCAATTGGACTGGACAAAAAAGTGACTGAATGGGTTGCTATATTTCTAGAAAATAGATCTCAGAGAATTAGAGTAGGTGAAGCTTTATCTGACCCTGTAATAATTAAGAGGGGAATTCCTCAAGGCAGTATTATCGGACCTTTATGTTTTCTTATATATATAAATGATATGAGTAAAGGAATGGAATCGGAGGTAAGGCTTTTTGCGGATGATGTTATTCTGTACAGAGTAATAAATAAGTTACAAGATTGTGAGCGGCTGCAGGGTGACCTCAATAATGTTGTGAGATGGACAGTAGGCAATGGTATGATGATAAACGGGGTTAAAAGTCAGGTTGTGAGTTTCACAAATAGGAAAAGTCCTCTCAGTTTTAATTATTGCATTGATGGGGTGAAAGTTCTTTTTGGAGATCATTGTAAGTATCTAGGTGTTAATATAAGGAAAGATCTTCATTGGGGTAATCACATAAATGTGATTGTATTTAAAGGGTGCAGATCTGTGCACATGGTTATGAGGGTATTTAGGGGTTGTAGTAGGGATGTAAATGAGGGGGTATATATGACCCCAACTAGGTTATGGTTCCTGTGTATGGGACGCTCTCCAGGATTAATTGATTCAATAACTGGAAAAGCGCAAAGAAAAGCAGCTCGATTTGTTCTGGGCGATTTCCGACAAAAGAGTAGCGTTACAAAAATGTTGCAAAGTTTGAGCTGGGAAGACTTGGGAGAAAGGAGACGAGCTGCTCGACTAAGTGGTATGTTCCGAGCTTTCAGTGGAGATAGGTGTGGCGTGGAATGACATCAGTAGACGAATAAGTTTGAGTGGTGTCTTTAAAAATAGGAAAGCTCACAATATGAAGATAAAGTTGGAATTCAAGAGGACAAATTGGGGCAAATATTCGTTTATAGGAAGGGGAGTTAGGGATAGGAATAACTTACCAAGGGAGATGTTCAATAAATTTCCAATTTCTTTGCAATCATTCATTAAAGGCTAGGAAAACAACAGATAGGGAATCTGCCACCTGGGCGACTGCCCTAAATGCAGGTCAGTAGTGATTGATTGATTGATTGATTGATTGATTGATTGAAATTAGGAATACAAAATTCATAGTAAATGAGAAGGAGAAGAAGAAGACGAAAGGAACATTGTGGACAGAACAAAGGAAACAGGAGCACAGCCAAAGGATGAAGAGATATTGGGAAGAGAAGAGGAAGAAGGAAAATTGTATCATCATGAGATATTCGAGTTCAAACACTGTCCATAGGGGCAAAAATTATATGTATGAAAGAATGAAATCAATACGGAACAGAGAACAAGCTGATAAACTTTCAGAACGCAGTAGTTTTCTGACGAACATCTGTGCCTGCAAACTTTCACAAAGTACACGATATTCACCTCCATTTGTACTAAACACAGACGAGCATACGTGTTCACACACAGACCGACTGACCCATTAGTCAATATCAAATAGGCACGATAGCAAACTGCGTACGTCGTCCGATTCATCATGAATTGAAACGATACATTCTGCACACATACGTTAAAATACGTACAGTAAAATCTGGATCATACATTAAGAGATGAGGAAAATAAGGCCGGGCAGTGGTGGTATGTCTACACACGCCGATGAAACAGCAGTACACACCCGTTCTGAGTAGCGAGCAGTTACAAGCCTTGTTTACATTAGAAGTAGATATTGGTGATTCAAGATGGCATGGGGAAAATTAGGAAGGAAACTACAATTGAAGAATTAAAAATAATAGGAACTCTGCACGAAGAAAGCAAATCATACGCCGAATTTGCACAAATCATTAAAACGAAGCAGATACAGTGTGCAGTACCATTAAGAAGTAAACACTTTAAGAACATTCATAAATAAAGAGAGAAGTGGACGGCCCCGTAAGCTCAGTCTCACAGAAGAGAAGACGTAATTAGGACAGTGAAAAAGACTCCGAGAATATCATCTTTCGAAACTGCAGTAGAACTTCAGAAGTACCACGATAAACAGATACATCCTAAGACCATTCGTAGAACTCATCATAGAGCTGGTTACCATGCGCGAAGTCCCCGGGAGGAAGCCATTTATCAGCCCACTAAACAATGAAAGTCGATTGGCATTTGCTCAAGAGTGCATAATGAAGGATGACTTCTAAAGTAAGGTTATTTTTTCAGATGAAACAAATTTAACATTTTTCACCATGATGGAAGAATGTCGGTGTGGAGGAAAGTGAATACAGAGTTTGAACAGAGTTTGCACATTGTTATGAGGGTGTTTAGGGGTTGTAGTAAGGATGTAAATGAGGGGGCATAAGACCCCAACTAGAGTATGGTTCCAGTGTATGGGACCCTCACCAGGATTACCTGATTCAAGAACTGGAATAAATCCAAAGAAAAGCAGCTCGATTTGTTCTGGGTGATTTCCGACAAAAGAGTAGCGTTACAAAAATGTTGCAAAGTTTGGCTGGGAAGAATTGAGAGAAAGAAGAAGAGCTGCTCTACTAAGTGGTACAGTATGTTCCGAGCTGTCTGTGGAGAGATGGCGTGGAATGACATTAGTAGACGAATAAGTTTGAGTGGTGTTCATAAAAGTAGGAAAGATCATAATATGAGGATAAAGTTGGAATTCAAGAGGACAAACTGGGGCAAATATTCATTTATAGGAAGATGAGTTAGGGATTGGAATAACTTACCAAGGGAGATGTTCAATAAACTTCCAATTTCTTTGAAATCATTTAGGAAAAGGCTAGGAAAACAACAGATAGGGAATCTGCCACGTGGACGACCGCCCTAAATGCAGATCAGTATTGATTGATTGATTGAAACAGCCAACCTCCAGACCTACAGTTAAACACGGCGGTGGAGGTGTTATGGTGTGGGGATAGGTGTTGGGAACATAGAGTTGATAGATGGAACGATGGACCAGTATGTTTATTTGGATATACTGAAAAAAAAATTATGAAATAGTACCTAACACCTGGGTCTACAGACTGATTTACTACTTTCAGCAGGACGACGACCTGAACCATGCTGCTAATAATGTTCGTTTTTGGATTGTTTATATCTCATACTCTGAAAACTCCTCTCCAGACCCTCGACCTTAATCCCATTGAGCATCTACCTGAAATAATTGCTTCTGCAAGAATGGAATACTATTGGTGAAGAAGTCACAAGTAAATTAGTAGGTTCAATGCCCAACAGATTAATAAGATTAATAACAATAACACAGATTAATAACACAAATGGTGACAAATTTGCAGTTTTAAGTGGCTGTGGGAACATTTATGTCCACCCATACAAAGACTAAGAGCTCCTTTATTTTATTTTTTAGCAAAGCATTTCTTTTATGTGTGTGTATTCTGTAACTAAATACACAGTTATAAACGAAATATATATTTTAAATGTATATTTAAAAAGGCAATTACTATTGTCAATATATGCATATGTCAAAAGTCTCTACTGCTGTGCGAACACTTTGTCCGTTAGTGTATGGCCGCATTTGGAATTGCGGCCCCTAGCGAGGCAATGCCAGTCGGTTATCATGTACAGGATACGACAGAGTAAATAATGGTAGCTACAGCAAATCATCCTTGAAAATATATAAACTATTCCTTCCAGAATTTTTGTTGTTACCAGAAATGAAACTTGTGGGGAGGTACACAAATCCCACATGGATCTATTCTTTGTACAACTGTTCTGATACTGCTCTTATATACTTTCCGAGTTCCATAATCTGTTCGTCGTCCTGAAACGGGAAGCAATCAACTAACAGTCATACAGGAAGTACCTGGAAAGGACAGCCGCCATTCACTACACATGGCGCAACACACAGTAACTGCAACTCCTTCGTCCGTGCCAAGTCACCGGCCGTTCGCGCTCACATCAAAACCAACGATCTGATCAAAAAGAAAACCCAATAACCAAATTCATTAATTCTAATACGGGGCGGGGTATAAGACATCGCATTGCGTTGGAAAGCTTCTTTCAGCAAGTCCAGACTGCAAAACGATTTTAAAGTTCCGCAGCAAATATCGTATAGAAAAAATAAAAGAAAGCAAACACTAGACCATGAACCTTATCTTTAACTCCCACCTTCACGAGTCCAGCATTTGGCAACACTGCAGACTATTTGAAAACAGAAGACAATATATAGCCAGCTAAACATAGGGTGTGCAACAAGGACAGAGCAAACAATAATATGTGGAAAGAGAAAGAAAGAGTAGATGTGGCAACGTCGTCCTTTCAATGGCAGTCAAAGTCTGTGGCCTTGGTGAAGTCGGCCCTCTCCCTTCCTTCCCCTACGACCCCACCACAATACGAAAACGTAAACTCTCTGCGAGGGGTCGCGGAGGGGCCGCCCCTATCGGCCAACATGGCCGCCACCACCGGTGACGTCACTAGCTACATTATAAACAACAGGGAAAAGAAAATGTGAATATAATGAGGAAAATAGCTGAAAAAGATCATCAAAGAGCATACTTAATGATATGACAACGAATAACATGGCAGACTGTTCCCGGTGTCTGTCTGTTAGGTCATCAGCCCAGAGGCTGGTTGGATCCTCAAATAGCACCACCAAAGGTTATGCGGTTATAAGGAAACCGCAAAAACCATACGACGTGAAAAACTCAAACGAAATCTCACGGAAGAAATAATATGTAGCATGAATGGTATTCACTTAGTGTAACCATAGGCCCCCGATTAATCGGGATTGTCACACTTTGATATTACAAAAACTATAGACCCGTTGTTTTTTTTTTTTTTTTCCAGAAAATATGTCGTTTGTCCAGATTTTTAATTACATGTAAAACATGTCGAATTGTATTACAGCTTAACGGCGTTTAACGTAAGTTGAAAACCTATGCCTACCAACTATAAACAAAAAAAGATGCGGAACGTAGATTTTTCAGTTTAACAGGCGTCACTCCTGTGCCTTTTGAATTACCGAGTACAGAGTTCAGTTAACGTGGTCCATTTCAAAATGTGGATTAGTCGATAGTAAGTTGTTGGTTCTGCTAATAACTTACTACAATGCCTTAAAAGCCAGTGCAAATTCTGTGACTTGGTACTAAAAGGGCCAATGTCATTTTTTATCGAAATCGAGATATTAACTGATACAAACGCGTTTTATCCTGGCTTGCAACATGTTAAAAGGGCCAATGTCTCTGTTAAGTACTAAACGAACAGTTAACGTTTAATTAAATAAGCCCTTGCCAATAATGTTAGATTACCAATGAAGATTAGAGACCTGGTAATTTTTAAAGAATACGATAGAAAAGATTAGCGTTTAATAAGGTGATTTCCACAAAGAAAGTATAAAGTTATTTAAAGTTAGTTGTTGAAAAAAATAATTGGAAAACTATAAGCAAAGCTTCAAATGCTCATAGTTCAAAAACAGGTTTTTTGACATTGGCCCTTTTAGAACAAAGCCACAGAATTATCAGAAGAGCTTCACAGCTGCAAATAATGATCATAGTTGTGAATGCAAAATTCGCAACTACTTTTTTTTTTTTTAGAAAGGCCTGGGCTGATGACCTAACAGACTAATGACACGAGTCCCACTTTATGCTCGCCTTATTTACACTTTATCCGGTGTTGCGGTAATGTCCACACTTCTCACGCTGAATTGAGAGGCAATGCCAGACTCAGCTGGGGTTTGGACATACTCGTATTTCCCTCACACAAGGCAACAATGGCTTCTATGACTCCACAGTTGGGCACACTGATACCTGATCGTTAAAACAAACCAATTAAATAACGAAAATAACTATCAAAAAGTAAGTCAATCACTATTATTACAGTTGGTCAACTTCTTAGTTTCCGGTTCAACGCAGGAACGCACCTGGAACCGGCGGTAAAAAAGGAAAATCATTATTTTTCCTCATTTCATGATTACTGGTGTGAAAAATCAAGTTTATTAAGACGGGAAAAGTCGAAGAAGATAGTAGGTAGAATATCAATTAAACATAACGTTGAGAAGGCATCCAACTTGGCAACCAGCACCTAGAAGGCATCCTACACAAGAAAATTACGTGAATCATAGAAGGTGCACAACCCTCATTAACCAGCATCACGTTTATACAGAAGCATATACTGTGACATAAAACTGAACTCTTATACTTTACACAAGGGTTCGGGATTATTTAAGAACATTTGGCTTGGCCCTACGAAATGTGAAGCGATAGTGGGAGACTGTCTCTTAGAACTCCGTGTTAACATTAATAGTACAATCCCATTTTCAACTTCGTGTGAAACTTCCAACAAAGGGAACAAAAAATATTTCCAAAATATTAATTCAGGATGTCTGTTGGGTATTCAGCCCGAAAGCTGGTTTGATCCTCCACAGCTCTGCCAACAGCTGTCACAGCCTAGGTGTCACTGAAGGGGCGTACTAGGGAAATGAGGAGTGAGGTAGTTTCCCGTTGCTTTGCTCACTGAGCCAGAAGTTGCTATTACATTTCAGTCCGCCAAGTTCGCTCAGATGCATCAACCAACTGACACTATGAGCAATATTTTCACACAATTCATGACAGGGACTGGCTGTATAAGGAATGGTATTACTAGTATCGCTCATACCTCAGTCACTTTCATATTGTCAAAGCCAAAGAGGAGACTGACTCGACAATGCAAGTAACAAATTTATACTAGCCCATACAAGAAGATTTAGTGCACTGTAAACACTACACCTCACCAGCAAAGGCACAATTCAGGGATTCAAAACAAATTAATATATTTCCTTGAAAAGATTTATGAAAGTTCTGAAGCTGTCACCAAAGAAATAAGGGAAATGATAAATTGTGGTCTCAGTGTTTCTGATTTAAGTGCTCATGTTGCAGATAGTGCTGGAATTCATAATTCAGTTTTTCGGAAGTTGCCCTCTGAAGATCCAAATGTATTAAAAGCAAAATGCATTTGTCACGATACATAATACTGGTAGAAATGGAAGTAAAACATGTAGTACAACATAGAAAACTTGGTGCTGAAAGTGTTTGTGGAGTTCTCCAACTCAACCAAGAAAAATGCTTGTAATAAACGGTAAGATTGTTTTGAATTTTTGGGTACGGAATTTGAAAATATTTTAAGAGATTTGATCACCAGAAGGTTGTCCTTGTTCAATGTACTAGAACGTCTAATTCTGTCCTGGCCTGCTGTTAACTCCAATTTTCTAGAGTAGGAAGAAGAGAATTGTAATAAGAGTGTGTGAGAATTCATCCGAACACAGGGAAATAGACTGGAAGAAGATTTAAATGCACATTGAAGATTTCCTTGGTGTTATATATGCTTTATTAATCATTATATGAATATATTGCAAACTGCTATCTTGAAATTGGTAAGTAATTCCTACCTAGTTCGGAAGTTCAGGTGATAATAGAACAAAAGAACAATGTTTGATACAAGGTTAAAATATTGGGAGTTTTGGTTGTACAGTTTTGTCTGCCTTGAATTATTTAGATCCAAATGATGAAAAGTTCATAAAAGAGGCTAATCAAAGATATCATAGAATCTTGAGTTATTTATATAAGTACTATGATTTTGAGAATTTTCCCTTCAAAGACTTTGCAAATATAAATATCAAAGACCCTGTTCAATTTCTTTCAGTGAAATTATTCTTGCCAAGAATTCTTGCTGAGTTGAAGTACACGAAATTACTCTTTTGAGAGATGTTCTAAGAAAAGTAGATAGTATAAGCTTTAATGATCAAGCATTGATGCAATATTTTCCAAAACTCGAATGTTCCCAACTTTTGAAGTTGGTTAGCAATGCATATGCCAAGCGTGGTCGGATGAGCGCAGCAAACTTTGTTAAGGCAGAATTGTGTCAGATCATACTTCAATACGACTTGTTAGATATTTGCTGCATTTTCGGCCAAAGAGGATCAAAATGTCTTGCTAAAATGCTGCTAAACGTAATAAAAAGTATACCTTTATGTTTAAAAAATAATTGTAATCTGTAAAATACACTGACTGACAGAGCAAATGCAACACCAAGAAGGAGTGGTGAGAACTTTATGCCAATTGCAGGGTAGACTGACGTCACTGAGGTATGCTCATGATGTGAAATGCGCCGCTGTGCTGCGCACGTAGCGAACTATAAATGGGACACGGCGTTGGCGAATGGCCCACTTCGTACCGTGATTTCTCAGCCGACAGTCATTGTAGAACGTGTTGTCGTGAGCCACAGGACACGTGTATAGCTAAGAATGCCAGACCGCCGTCAACGGAGGCATTTCCAGCAGACAGACGACTTTACGAGGGGTATGGTGATCGGGCTGAGAAGGGCAGGTTGGTCGCTTCGTCAAATCGCAGCCGATACCCATAGGGATGTATCCACGGTGCAGCGCCTGTGGCGAAGATGGTTGGCGCAGGGACATGTGGCACGTGCGAGGGGTCCAGGCGCAGCCCGAGTGACGTCAGCACGCGAGGATCGGCGCATCCGCCGCCAAGCGGTGGCAGCCCCGCACGCCACGTCAACCGCCATTCTTCAGCATGTGCAAGACACCCTGGCTGTTCCAATATCGACCAGAACAATTTCCCGTCGATTGGTTGAAGGAGGCCTGCACTCCCGGCGTCCGCTCAGAAGACTACCATTGACTCCACAGCATAGACGTGCACGCCTGGCATGGTGCCGGGCTAGAGCGACTTGGATGAGGGAATGGCGGAACGTCGTGTTCTCCGATGAGTCACGCTTCTGTTCTGTCAGTGATAGTCACCGCAGACGAGTGTGGCGTTGGCGTGGAGAAAGGTCAAATCCGGCAGTAACTGTGGAGCGCCCTACCGCTAGACAACGCGGCATCATGGTTTGGGGCGCTATTGCGTATGATTCCACGTCACCTCTAGTGCGTATTCAAGGCACGTTAAATGCCCACCGCTACGTGCAGCATGTGCTGCGGCCAGAGGCTGCCCAATGCTCTGTTTCAGCAGGATAATGCCCGCCCACACACTGCTCGCATCTCCCAACAGGCTCTACGAGGTGTACAGATGCTTCCGTGGCCAGCGTACTCTCCGGATCTCTCACCAATCGAACACGTGTGGGATCTCATTGGACGCCGTTTGCAAACTCTGCCCCAGCCTCGTACGGACGACCAACTGTGGCAAATGGTTGACAGAGAATGGAGAACCATCCCTCAGGACACCATCCGCACTCTTATTGACTCTGTACCTCGACGTGTTTCTGCGTGCATCGCCGCTCGCGGTGGTCCTACATCCTACTGAGTCGATGCCGTGCGCATTGTGTAACCTGCATATCGGTTTGAAATAAACATCAATTATTCGTCCGTGCCGTCTCTGTTTTTTCCCCAACTTTCATCCCTTTCGAACCACTCCTTCTTGGTGTTGCATTTGCTCTGTCAGTCAGTGTATGTTCACTAATAGATATTCGGGTTCAGTAATACACGGTTCAGGTCGGTTTACTCTGTCATCTGCAGCCTAGACCTGGCGATGTGAATTACGTCCAAGTTATTACGGGGAAACCGATAACAATATTTCGCGAAATTTGATATGTATAGCGGAATTTTGACCCGCAAGAGGGGGTTGACGAGTCCCACCAGACTCTACCATTGTCCATCAACGACGAGTCGTCATGGTAACAGGGTACACGGGCAGTAGAAGAGTGATTTGATAACCTCAAAATAACGTCAATGTCAAAATATATTTAGCAGCTCCTCAAAGACTTCAGCTAGCAAGAAATTGCTGTGTTATATACCATGGCACTTGTATCTTCAATCCTGCCACTGGACGTTTACTACATCTCAAACCCTCTCCAACCGGTGATCAATAATTTCGTCATTGACAAAATGTAATATTTACACTTCTTCGTACTAATTCCAGAGGAAAAATGGATTGCTGGGGAAGTGAAGTGCAGTCCCACTACCACGCACGGTGCAGCCCGGAGCAGCCGCTGCTACTGGTGTTACTTGCACGTCAACCACCATCAAAATATTTCGAATCAATTTGGTCAGCAAAGAAAAATTCAATTAAAAATGCAGTTATAGATCAATAATTAGAACCAGCTTTCCATTTTAAGTACCTCAGAAGTATAATCTCAAGACACAACATTTTTAAATATATATATATATATATATTGGCTTTTGGTTCCAAATAGCAAAGCAGCCAGCAGGCCACAATCATATACAATGACATAGTAACAGATAAAAATGGAAAACAGTGAAATACACCAAAAAAACGTTGAAAAAATTGAGAACCACACATCAAATTAAAGTCTTCTATCAAAAATAGTCCTTGCAACGTCCTCAAACATTAAATTAAAAAATACAATATTTCTCACAAAATGTTTTTACAGATATAAATTAAAGCACAACCGTGTAGAATTGTTCAGTGTAACAGACTTAACAATGTTGAACAAAACTTATAAGTGTCAATAAGTGCCTTAGGAAAGAAGCTATGGCATTATAAACCTCAAGGTTGTTCGAAAAAAGTAAACACTGAATGTTAACTAGGAACTGGAACTAGAATCCCCAACCCACCCGAACTGTTAAAAAAGATCGCCTTTTTTCTCGAGAGAGGTCACACGGAAAGAGTCTACCCCATGAACAGGAGGAAGAGTCAATCACTCCAGTGATTCTAAAGCTTCCATGATTGAGTCGTAATGTATAATAGATGTTACATATCCCATGTCGGTGTTCTATTTGGAGAACCAAGCTTTTGTTGGCAGGTCTGATTGATGTAAACTCTTTGAATGTTTCTCGAAAGTTACCATTTTTCTTGAGTGCGAAGTATCTATATGGAAGAGCAACAGCATCAAACGATCCACCAGTGGTTCGACTGTATCTTCTTCTTCTCTCTTCGAATGGGCCAACTAAGGACCACGATGTTCAACTTTTCTGCTTGGAGAGGGACTTGATATTTGCCCAATACTCGCGCATTCTCCGGCTTTGCTTCTCCCTTCTTTACTCTGTCCCGACACCTCTTTTGATTATTCTTCTGAGATGTGCTCGGTTTCTGATGTCGTTTTAAGTTACTCCCAGTTCCTGCATGTCTGGTGTCCCTATCTTCCTTTTTGCCCCGTAATTGAGAAGCCGGTTGGTTGGGTTCATCCTCGTGACATGTCCATAGGTCAGACGCCTCTTCCTGGCTACGTCTGTGATTTTTTCAGTATAACTGTATAGCTCTTGATTTGGTCGCCTTCTGTACTCGCCATCTACTTTGATCGGTCCTAGTATCTTCCTCTCCTGGACCTCCAGTTTGTCCAACGGTCGACTGTATCATTGTAAATACATATAAGTAGAAGCATTTACTAAAATTAAAGGTTAAGCTGAAAGTAAATCATTGAATTCGCATGCATAAGACGCGCACCCCTATTGTTGATCAGCAACACTGAGCTCGGCTTTCACTATACCAAGTGGGTCAGCAGAAAGGTGGAAATGTCGTCTGATTCGGAAGAAAAGAGCAGGAGTAGAAAACTCCATCTGTGAATAAGTTGTAAAAGTAGTCCATAAGAGTATACGAGAAAATTTTTGGAAAACGTATTTCCGCTGAGCAAGTGAAGAAAAATTAATAACATGAAAATATAATTGAAAGGGAACACTACCGTAATAAGACGATCGTATTGAAGCCATGGCCTACAGGGAGAAATCCAACACTTTATACAATCCCAACTGCCACTAGACCTTGATAGCTGTTAACTAGGTAACTTCGTAGCAGTAAATACAGGTTTTGTGTACATTTTTGTTCTTTCGGGTGCTCAGTCAACCTTGAGCAAACCGCGTGAGGAACATGAGATAGAAACCTGATGAATCAACACAATCCATGTGGAACATCACTAGATGTTCATGAGACTGACGAAACAAACTGCTCAACCACAGTGTTTGATTTTGTTGAAGCAATTGAAATATATTCGAGAGAAACAGTAGAAATCAGGTTCAAATTCGGAGGCTAGTACCTCGGGTACCAAGACAATGATTATTCATCCTGGTGACAATGAAACATTTTACATGAATAGGTACGATTTTATCAAATGTAAGAACGTTATTGCAAAAGTTAACAATAGTGAAATGTGCCTGTGTTTAATACGTATGACTCCTGCAAATATTTAAACATGAGTTCAGAAATATGTTGCTGATGATGATGATGATGATTGTTCTTTAAAGGGGCCTAACAGCCAGGTCACCGGCCCCTAATGGTATGAGGTGCAGCGAAATCAAACGATAATTAAAAACTCAAAATGTTTCCACTGACTAGAATATAAAACGAATGATTATGACAAAATGACCATGAATCCAAAACAATCAGTGGATCCAATTCACAATGCCTTCTTTTCTGGGATGATACTTGTTGTCAAAGGGATCCAAAATCCAGTTCACCGCCCCCTCATAACTGGTAAAGCATTACCATAGTGTTCCTCATACAGTGGTACTAATCACAGGCTACGTATACTCATGGTGTTCCTCATACAGTGTACTAATCACAGGCCACGTGTACTCATGGTGTTCCTCATACAGTGGTACTAATCACAGGCCACGTGTACTCATGGTGTTCCTCATACAGTGGTACTTATCACAGGCCACGTATACTCATGGTGTTCCTCATGCAGTGGTACTAATCACTGGTCACGTATACTCATGGTGTTCCTCATACAGTGGTACTAATCACAGGCTACGTATACTCATGGTGTTCCTCATACAGTGGTACCTATCACAGGCCACGTATACTCATGGTGTTCCTCATACAGTGGTACTTATCACAGGCCACGTATACTCATGGTGTTCCTCATACAGTGGTACTTATCACAGGCCACGTATACTCATGGTGTTCCTCATACAGTGGTACTAATCACAGGTCACGTATACTCATGGTGTTCCTCATACAGTGGTACTTATCACAGGCCACGTATACTCATGGTGTTCCTCATACAGTGGTACTTATCACAGGCCACGTATACTCATGGTGTTCCTCATACAGTGGTACTAATCACTGGTCACGTATACTCACGGTGTTCCTCACATTGTGGTACTAATCACAGGTCACGTATACTCATGGTGTTCCTCATACAGTGGTACTAATCACAGGCCACGTGTACTCATGGTGTTCCTCATACAGTGGTACTAATCACAGGTCACGTATACTCATGGTGTTCCTCATACAGTGTACTAATCACAGGCCACGTGTACTCATGGTGTTCCTCATACAGTGGTACTAATCACTGGTCACGTATACTCATGGTGTTCCTCACATGGTGGTACTTATCACAGGCTACGTATACACATGGTGTTCCTCACATGGTGGTACTTATCACAGGCCACGTATACTCATGGTGTTCCTCACATGGTGGTACTTATCGCTGGCCACGTATACTCATGGTGTTCTTCACATTGTGGTACTCATCACAGGCCACGTATACTCATGGTGTTCCTCACATGGTGGTACTTATCACAGGCTACGTATACTCATGGTGTTCCTCATACAGTGGTACTTATCACAGGCCACGTATACTCATTGTGTTCTTCTTATGGAGGTACTAATCACGGGCCACGTATACTCATGGTGTTCCCCACATGGTAGTACTAATCACAAGCCACGTATACCCATGATGTCCCTCACATGGTTGTACTAACCATAGGCAATATTGACCCATGGTGTTCCTCATACAGTGGTACTACTCATAGGTAACGCAGACCCATTCTGAAGACAGTGCAATCCACATTCGAGTGGAGCGCTCGGCACCTTCTCTCGCTTCTGTGGATGCACACAGCAGCGCCCAGATCCGTGGTGTCCTCGCGTAATATTACTGCTCCTAAGTAACGTAGACCCATGGTGTTTCTCACATGGTGGTACTAATCGCAAGTAAAGTCAAGCCATGATATCCTCACGAAATGGTACTAATCACAAGTAGTCCCATTGTTCTAAGTACATCATGCCTTAGCCGCCCCTTTTAGTCGTCTCTTCCTACAGGTAGGGGATATCGGGGGTGTATTCTTCAACTGAGTCCCCCATTCACAGTGGACGTCGCCCCTCCCACCCTGAGGCATTTTTTTCTTCCACGTTTATTGTATTATATAATAAAAATTAAATATATATCACATTCAAAAACTTAACTTCGTTTAGTTGGTTCTATATTCCTGTGTGTTGCAGAGTTTGTTTTTTTTATATCAAGAAATTTAGTCACACTGTCATCTTTCTGTAGTTGGCTACTTTGAAATTAACACTGCGCTGCATATTCATACCTCCTATTTTCTTCAAGATTTCGCACTACAAGCCCATTTCTCATTAAGCGAGATTGTATTGTTTTCCGGAATTATTAACAAATATGTGGTATTTGTTTTTGTATATTTTAATGCCAATACTGCTTCTTGTCAATTGTTGCATATACTGTAACTACACATTAATAACGATTAATTAATAACTAACGATTAATAACAACAATAAACTCCGTAGTAAATCAAACTAGGCTATTCCATTCGTCACAGAACATGACATCTTGGTTTTTAACTAGGGCATATAACAAAACATTTCAAGAAGGTATTTTAGACCGACAAATATATTATGTCACTCTTTGAAATGCACTGTCATTCTGATTTTGTTTAGTCGATTTCCAGAAATATGAAGACTGGGCGTAAACATCGGCCCACTTAAAAATGTATGTAAAACAGATAAATCGATAGTAAAGAAAAGGTAACAAAACAGAACAATTTACAGAAATTAACAATTGTACAGTAAATATGCTATTTCATCCCTTCTCTTCACAGCTTCCCTGATCGGCCATGCCTCTTCCCCAACCGCCTCCTGAAAATCGTCCCCAGCATCTGCATCTTCAGAATCCAGATCTCGTAAGTGGTTTGCTACACAAGACGCTACAATAACATGCGGCATATTTTCCAAAGCAATCTTCTCCTTTTTAACTGAATGGAAACTAATAATGTAATTTGCTTTACATTCCACTAACCACGTTTACGGTTTTCGGAGACGCCAAGGTGTCGCAATTTTGTCTCGCGGTAGTTCTTTTACGTGCCAGTAAATCTACCGACACGAGGACGATGTATTTGAGCACGTTGGGGTCAGAAGGCCAGCGCCCCAACCGTCTGAGCCAGCTGGCTGAAAACTCTTTCTATTATCACCCTATTTTGAGCGTGTCATCAACCATAGGCTGTGCCTCACTTTCGCTATGAACGTCGAAACCTTGCTGATGAAGGATTCTACTGTCCTGCACTGAACCTGGCCACTGGCCATCCATACTCGTGAAACATTCTACCTTGAACATTTATTATTTCCCCTTTCTGTTAATGTATCCATTAACCTGAACGCGAAACTTCAAGATTTCCACGTGGGTGCAATCCAAAATAAAAATTTGCAAGGAAAAATGTTCTGAAATTATCTCTTGGCTGCTTCTGTTTCATTAACATTTCTTGGAAAATTTATCCAAGTCTTTCCAGTCATCACACGTTTTTGCTGACCATCAGTAAGCAGAACAGTTGAGAACACCTTTATCTTCAACTCCAACTTGAAAACCGGGGTCACCAATGTACCGCCAAAACACTTCCATTTTCTGTTTGGGTGAAAGGGCCCCTCCTCGAGCTTCATGATTAAATACCCAAGCAGGTCACCGCGAGTAGGTTGAAATGGTGCCCTTCAAATCGATGTAATGCCGTGTAAAATCTAAGAGTATTATTCCCTCGTTCAATGTACACCATGGGAACACGCCATGGTTACAACTATCGTGACCTTTTATTTTTATTTTTGGTATTTGCTTTACATCGCACCGACACAGATAGGTCTTATGGTGACGATGGGATAGGAAAGGTCTAGAAATGGGAAGGAAGCGGCCGTGGCCTTAATTAAGGTACAGCCTCACCATTTGCCTGGTGTGAAAATGGGAAACTACAGAAAACCATCTTCAGGGCTGCTGATCCCACTATCTCCCAGATGCGCGCCCCTAACCCCACGGCCAACTCGCCCGGTATATTGTGACCTTTAAGGTTGCTAATGGGTAGACTCGAAAACTAGCCACCTTTTACAAAAGTATTTATTCGGTTTGCTGGATATACCTTTACGGATAGCATTTCCAAAAGTGAATCGTTCTCGCCAGAAAAAATAAAAATGAACGAGAAACGAAACAACCACACGACCAACAAACAATTCAACTCCACGTGACAACAGGGGCAGACCACACAGATAAAGAGAATTATTTAGACTTTTAATAAAATGAACTTGGTCTCCACTCGGCTTCATTAAGGGAACCAGTGCCCTACTTCATAAAACACAACAGGTGCGACAATTTCAACAATTATGTCAGATCTGACAAATTTGTAAATATGCCATTACAAATTTCTGTTTCATGAATGTTACAAGTTTCTCTTACTTAACGGGCAAAATATAGTAACTTGTCAAACCTACAGAACTTGTTTATAAACGCGACAATGTTATGTCAGGCCTTGTAAGTTTACTGCATTACATTCTAGGTGGCTCTGAAGAGCTACATCGATCATTGAAAGTCATGTTAATCATGAGTAAAAACCCGGCATGGTCTCACTTAAATTTCTTCACTACTCTCATTACTGCTGTTACTGGGGTTCATTATTCACAAGAGAATTCAAATCATAAACCATTCACGAAAATAAACCCCCAAATGATATGCACATTACAGGTTACATATGACAGATTAGCTGTCACGTCTGCAATTGCAATTCTAGAAATTCGTAAATATAACAAAAAGTATCTGCTTTGTAACACTACATGTAACCTACAATTTGACAAATATGTCAGATATTTACCTGTCAGTCCAAAAGACATTTCTAAAATAGTCATGACAATTTTGTAAACTTTTAAGTTTTGTAAGACAGGAAATTGTCACGCAGCTTTATTGACAATTTCCTGTCACCTGTAAACTTGTAACTTTTATGAAATAGGGCCCAGGTTGAAAACGTACATTTTATACAGATAAAAACAGAGGTCTGAACGAGAGTCCCCCTGTGGGTGGGGGCGATGGAATAACACCCACGGTATCCCCTGTGTGTCGCAAGAGGCGACTAAAAGGGGCCCCAGGGGCTCTGAAGATTGGAGCGTGGGTTGGCAACCACGGGGCCCTTAGCTGAGTCGTAGCATTGCTTCCACTCACTTGTGCCAGGCTCCTCACTTTCATCTATCCTTTCCGACCTTCCTCGGTCAACTCTTGCTCTTTTCCGACCCCGACGCTATTAGGTTTGCGAGGGCTAGGGAGTCTTTCATTTTCACGCCCTTCCCTTGTTTTCCTTTGGCCGATACCCTCATTTTTCGAAGTGCCTCGTCCCTTCCATTTCTTCCCTCTGATTAGTGTTATATACAAGATGGCTGCCTAGTTGTACTTCCTCTTAAAACAATAATCAACACCACCACCACCTCTGAACGAGAGGCTGTGTAGCCCTTAGGAGGTGAAAGGTGATGAAAGACTGCACGTCGTGTGGTCACACGGTCTCAGTCCATTGACGCTCACTTCCGAGATCTCGCACCCGGCTTAAAGTCAGGAGGAAGAAAATCTCTGAAAAACGCTCAAACTTAGCTCAACATTCAACAAAATACGTGCATCCCTTAATTCTTCACCAGGGATGAAAATAAGCAAATCATTCAAATTTCTGTCGCAACGTTAGGTTACCCTATTAAAACGGGCTCCAGTTGTTGTTGATGATGCGTGTTGTTTAAAGGGGCCTAACATCTAGGTCATCGGCCCCTAATGTAGCGAAATGAGACGAAATATAAGGACAATTAAAAATCCATAATCCTTCAAAACACTACACGGAAGGAAAAAATGGAAGGGATCCGACACTTCAAAAAATGAAGGTATCGGCCAAAGGAAGACAAGGGTCACGGAGGGCAGGAAAATGAAACCTAATAACGTTGGGGTCGGAAAAGAACAACAGTTGACCCAAGAGAGATCAGATAGCATAGATAAAAGTGAGAAGCCTGGCACAAGTGAAGCAATGCCAGGACTCAGCAAAGGGCCCCGTGGTCACCAACCCAGGCTCCAAATTTCAGAGCTTATGGGGCCCCTTTTAGTCGCCTCTTACGACAGGCAGGGGATACCGTGGGTGCTATTCTATCGCCCCCAGCCATAGGAGGTCGAAGAATGAATGGATGGATGGATATGAAGTTACAACAATAAGTGGATCCCACCCTCAATGCCCCACATTCCCAGAAACTAGCGTTAAACAATAGTATTACTGACAAGGGACTGCTTCTAAAGCACAATACTAATCGATGATGCTTGTAGTCTGAACGGGTCCAAAATCCAGGTCATCCGCCCCTAATAATGGTACTTATCGCTAAGAAAGTAGAACCATGGTATTTGAAGCAAAAGTAGCGTACACTCGCGGTATTCCACACCTTATGGTACTACTCACAGGTAGTGTAATGCACACATACAGTATAACACAGACTATGGTATTTCGCACACTGTGTCGCTATTTACAGGGCCAACGCAAACCTATGGTGTGCCTCACATAGTGGGTAGTAATCATAGGCAAGGCAGAACCATGGTATCGCTCATATGGTGGTACTAATCACAGGTACTGTAAAACCCAGCCGGAAGCACACACTGTCGCTACTAATCACAAACCTACTGTATACCTAACATAGTGGTACTCTCTCTCTCTCTCTCTTAGTCCAACCCTTCGTAAGGGTGTAGCGGCATCACGTGACAATCCTCTTGGTGATCTTCCTCCAGGAGTGGTACTACACGCAAGTAAAAGCGACCCATGGTGTTCCCCGCGTGATGGTACTAATTACAAGTACTCTCGTGGTTCTAATTCGATCAACCCTTGATGATGATGATGATGCTTGTCGTTTTAAGGGACCTATCATTGAAGGTCATCGGCCCAGGATCATCCCTTGGTCGCCCCTTTTAGTCGCCTCTTGCGACATGCAGGTGATACCGTGGGTGTATTCTTCGCCGGCAAGCCGCCACGTGGGAGTATCACCTCCCCCCTGCTAAGCTAGCGTATAGTAGGTTCGTGACGGCTCCAGTTGAAGATTGTGAAATGGAATATTAAATACTGCTGTACTGATGAAAGCTCACTCCATTAAAAAACAAAATGTTAATTTTTCACGGCTTTTCACTTCCAGATATCCGTAACACTATTCAAGTTCTGGGCCCTCAGGTGCTGCCCCGTGTGTGGGAATGTTTTCCCGCACAGCTATTACTTCTCACAATAATGCTTGCACTTATTCCGAAGCAATACATCATCATACCAGAATGGCATGTATGAAAAAATATTAAAATCCACAGCCTGTTTCCAGTCATTCGACCGGGTCAAGAATGGAATGAATGATACCCCCATCTAGCGGCGAGGATAGGAAATGTTCCGGCTGCCGAATCCTGTGGCACTCCTCTGGGGCAGTGATAAATGACTGACAGATGAATGTTAATTGAGAGTTTTGCTGGAATGAAATATGACAGGAAAAACCGGAGTACCCGGAGAAAAACATGTCCTGCCTCCGTTTGTCCAGCACAAATCTCACATGAAGCGACCGGGATTTGAACCACGGTATCCAGCTGTGAGAGGCCGGCGCACTGCCGCCTGAGCCACGGAGGATTCAGAATGACTCGTAATGCGAAGAATGTGCTTCCTTCGTCAACCTTACGGGAACTGGAAAGTGCTCCGAAAATAGAAATGTTCCTAATGGATTCTGCTCGTATTTTAAGACACTTATAGTTAGAGCCCTGCGCGGAGATACGAACTAATATCCACATCCGCACTTCCTTAATCCGCATCCGCATGCGCGAATGGTTATCCACATCCGCAAAATGATTATCCCCGGATATTGTAAATACTTAACTACAGTATATTACACCCGAGGTATTGAGACAGACAAGGTGTTGCCCGACACCTAGCACTAGAACCCCTACAATCACAGGTTCATGAGGGATTTTTTCTTGTGGCAACTACCGACGTATTAACCGTTGTTTCTTACTTCCATTAATTGAGGACAGGAGCCAGTTAAGCTAACGTCAGATTTTCGGCTTTATGGTCTCAAGGCTCTTTGTATATCACCATTCTCTCATACCAGTGTCAAGGGTCGCCTAAACACAAGCAAAAACATGAGTATACCTGAGTGAACTGTCAGCTGTCATTTCTTGATGGTTACAATACTTTTGCATCCATTTCTTGGCACAGGCCAGAGCAAAGTGTAGCTTCCACTAAAGTCCCAGTCTCATGGCTGTGACAATATGGAAGCTGCTGGGGTATGAGTGGTGCTCATTAATGACATTCAGAGCACAACCAGTGTGACTGGGTGTCCTGAAAGGTGTTGCTCATAGGATCAGTCGTGCTGCAGTGGCACCTTCTGGTCCAGTGAGAAAAGCAATGGCAAACTACCTCACGCCTCATCTTGCCTAGTACGCCTCATTTTGGTACTGCCATTGGTTTTTGTGGTTTCCCTATAACTGCATAGCCTTTGGTGATGCTATCTGAGGATCCAACCAGCCTCTAGGCTGATGACCTAACAGACAGACAGACAGACAGACAGACAGACCGACCTGAGTGAAAAATCAATAAACATCATTATTTAAAAATTATCATTAAAATTATCCGCACTGCCATACAGTTTGTTACCGCCATACAGAGGGCGACAATTAGGCCATTCTTTACAACAACCTTGCGTCTAAATACGAATTTCCTAATAACGCAGAACATCTGAGGTCAAGATCAGGGCCCAGAAAAACTCAACATGTGCAAAACGACTGAATGATGCCAGCTAAGATGATCTTTATGGAATGTCGGAACCTTTATACACAGCTAGAGGGGTAAAGAGGAGTGTAATTTGAATCTGAAATACACAGATGAGTTTACCACCTGTCTACATCTACTTTAATCTGTCTCAACGTCGTGAATCTTATACATGTGCTGATGAAGTATAAGTCCCCTTAGTTTTAATGACTGCACTGATGGGGTGAAAAGTTCCTTTTGGGGATCATTGTAAGTATCTAGGTGTTAATATAAGGAAATATCTTCATTGGAGTAATCACATAAATGGGATTGTAAATAAAGGGTACAGATCTCTGCGCATGGTTATGAGAGTATTTAGAGGTTGTAGTAGGGATGTAAAGGAGAAGTCACATAAGTCTCTGGTAAGACGCCAACTAGAGTATGGTTCCAGTGTATGGGACCCTCGCCAGGATTACTTGATTCACCCAAAGAAAAGCGGCTCGATTTGTTCTGGGTGATTTCCGACAAAAGAATAGCATTACAGGAATGTTGCAAAGTTTAGGCTGGGAAGACTTGGGAGAAAGGAGACGAGCTGCTCGACAACGTGGTATGTTCCGAGCTGTCAGTGAAGAGCTGGCGTGAAGATAAAGTTGGAATTCAAGAGGATAAATTGGGGAAATATTCGTTTATAGGAAGGGGAGTTAGTGATTGGAATAACTTACTAAAGGAGATGTTCAACAGATTTCCAACTTTGCAATCATTTAAGAAAAGGCTAGGAAAATAACAGATAGGGACTCTGCCAACTGGGCGACTGCCCTAAATGTAGATCAGTAGTGACTGAATGATGATCATGCTCTCTTTGTGACACACAAACAAATAAATTGTCTGTGTAGGAACATAATGTTGAATTCAAACCATCTGTATCATCATAACCAAATTGGTCACAAAATGAAAAGCATATGATGATAATATTATTATCTCATCTAGCGTGTTCTAGGCATTTTGTTTTTGACATCATCTAGACTGCTTGCATGTCAATTTTTGCTTTCTATTTTACTCTACCAGATGATAGAGAAATGTATCTCTACTGGGCGATTCATGGCAGAGTTTATTAATTTTGTGGTCAGGTAAACAGCAGAGATCGTGCTACAAGAACGGTCGACTGGGGATAGCGACATTGTACAGAGTTGCATAGTATGTACTGTAATTGTATGTTTCAAGCAGATCGTACTGCAAAGAGCACATTACGGCATACCCCTGTTCAGAAGTAAGGAACTCAATCACGGCCCACCGAAACCGAGATTAGATCCCCGCGGACTTGGCATCAAACGAAATTTGTAACGGTAATTCAAATGCCAGAAAGTTTCACAAGTAGTTAATACATTGCAATTTAGGGGTAAGAAATAGACACCAGTAGAATGTGCCAAAGAAAATAGTTTAATATCAGAAAGAAAATGCTTAGAAGTAATAATTTCCCTGTAGCCAGTTTGATTAGGAGGGGATCTGGGTGGGATAAGGTAGAGTTCAAATAACCGAACCTGAAAGTCAAAGTTGAAAGGTTTCCCTAAGATGGAGTTATTTATTTTAATATCAGAGATGATGGATTTTTGCCGGAGAAGATCCACACTCTCCTTTCAAGTTAACATTTCTAATTTTGTATCAACTGTCACCATACTGCGATTTCGTTTATTCGAAGATACCACGTCCTGTAGTGTAGAAAGCACAGGATTATATTTTGAAACTAACGAAGAATACAGAAACACATCACCATTACAGGATACATTTTAAACTGAAATATTAGAAGAAGAGCGCAGAAGCGAAACATTTTTGTTCCTGCTTGAATTCTTCCTTCTTTGTGATCGCCCGACCCACTGTACATATAGTGTGTTTATGAACCAATCAAGTATAAGGTACCGCATTGCCGTTAAAGAAAGCAACCTAAGGACAAATAAGTACACTATTCCTTCACTTACACGAAAAAATGTGGGTTCGGATGCCTGACGCCATGGGGCTGCACAGGCCGCAACTCGTTTCTGGCACATCTCTGGGACACCCTTCCAGTCTGTATTGATCTGCCTACTCCAGCCAACAATTCGCAAATTTCCACAGGCACGGAGTTCTTTAAAGGAGATAATCGTATATACCGAAGGCAACACTCAATTTTCGGATGGGAGAGAGCCGTGCAGTTAGCGTCGAGCACCTGTGAGGTTGCATTCGGTAGATAGACAGTTTTCCGTGATTTCCCATTTTCACACCAGGCAAATGCTGGGGCTGTATCTTAATTAAGCCCCCGGTTGCTTCTTCCCAGTCCTAGCCCTTTCCTCTACCATCATCACCATAAGACCTATCTGCGTCGGTGTGACGTAAAAGAACATAGTAAAAGAGGAAAAACTTTCTAAAATCTATTCTTGAAATTAGAGAAAAAGTTGTCACCGTACGATAACCAAGACAGCAACGTAGAGTACTCAAAAAGATGAAAATACAAGTTATTGTCCTACGGGGTAAGGTACGAGCCGAAACGGACACCAGGGTTGTGGGTTATTGCAATACAGGCCTAAGAAGCTAGAAACTACACAGAGATCCAAGGTATAGCACTTGACCCTTGTGGTTGCTCTTGCAAGAGAACAAGCAACTCGTCCCCATACGGCCAATATCTCAGCTAATTGCGCTACTACTGTGAGCAAATAGGACTACACGGATGACGACGTCAGTTCTCACATACAATCATCGCACGTATGCGAACCTAGAATAAACTGGACGCCTCGCACAACTTCTTCGGGAATATTATATTTATAGACTGGACATCTTGGGAATTAGTGAAATTGACCAACGGACCTATGATGACTAGACTATCCTCCTTTCTGGCCATGGACAGCGACAACAAGAAGGGCGGAAACCAGTGAATAACAGGATTATTGACTCACACCCATTCAACAGAAACTGCTGAACATGGTCAACTCCAGGACTCCTTGATGAGGCATCAAGTCGAGTTTACTGACAACCGCAACGCACAGCAATTCGCATCGTCCGACTGCGTAAACAAAGAAGATGAATTCGAGGCCTGTTCGTCCTTCTGAAACTACGACGACTTCTGTGTTCGGAACACCTATTTCAAACATCCCGGCTGCAGATGGAGAACACAACTCCGCGATGCCGGAGCATATCAGGCAGCAATCATTGACTTAGATCATTTCTAATGAGAGGGGGGCCTCAAGAAAAGTTAAAGCAGCAAACAACCGCAAACACACGGTCTTCCGCTACAGAAAAGCTCCACGATCTAGACATCTTCACAACTTCACCCGTGGGCTACGGAGGAGAATCGGGCCTCAGTCGAGACTATCCTAAAATCATTGGATGTCGACGAGGAAAACGCAAGGAACGAGATCAAAGCAACTGATTGACGAACGGAAGCGTGCAAAACAAAGGAGAGATCAAGCGAAGAAGTTGATGAAGAGAAAGAAACCACCCAACAACATGCAGAAATTGACCACCAAGTTGAGATCTTGTGATAAGATCTGGTTCCTGCAGAAACCGGCAGAAACCCAAGACGCCACGAATCGCGAGGACTATGGGATCGTCCAGTTTCTGACAGGAGGACGCAACAATTCAAACGTTCTAATAAGAGATAAGCATGGTAAGCTTTAGGTAACAGTGGATGAACAGGATGAGCGGTGGATGGAACACTTCCGAACATCCTGTTTCAGTTCGATCCGCCTGCAACATAACCTCGGATAAGGAGAAATAACTTGCTCATACGATAAATAAATAAATAAATAAATAAATAAATAAATAAATAAATAAATAATAAAAATAAATAAATAAATAACTTGCTCAATTTAACGTTGCAAGAAATAATCTGAGTTTTAGTCATATTGACAATACTATTGATGTTAAGTGAAAGAGGAGTCCACCTTTTCAATATAAATTGATATTTAGAAAAGAATACAGTTAAAAAATCTACAGAACATGTTCCGTCCCTGTGATGGACATCTTCAGATAAATAATTAAAGATACACATCAAAATTGGCTAAAAATATTTAAATAAGCATGTTACTTATTGAAGAACACTGAAGGACATGTACGTGAGCAGACTAGAGATCAAGCGTGTATAGCTTGGTTGTGTTCTGAACGAACAATGGGAGCTCAGCCGGAACAAAACGCCTTCCTCGGCAACCGTAAT
The DNA here is from genome assembly GCF_040414725.1 of Anabrus simplex. Lineage (NCBI taxonomy): Eukaryota > Metazoa > Arthropoda > Insecta > Orthoptera > Tettigoniidae > Anabrus > Anabrus simplex. The sequence continues at coordinate 220,245,582 of NC_090279.1, read as the reverse complement.
CTCAATCTGCGAGTCGTCATGGAATGGAAGAGTCGACTAACCCAGGCCCTATGCAAGAAGCTAGAAGCCTTGGAAATATGGGTCTCTCGGCGAATGTTACGTATCTCGTGGACTGAAAGAGTAAGGAATACTATGGTGATGGAGAGACTAAACAAGAAGACCGCAGTACTCCTTCTCATCAAGTAGAGGAAAGTTGAATATTTCGGACACGTGATGCGCAATACAGTAAAAAGTACAAGATCGTACAGATGGTGATGCAGGGGAAGATTTCGGACAACGGAGACCTGCCGTAGAAGAATCTCCTGATTGAAGAACCTGAGGGACTCGTTCGAGATGAACACGATGCCGCTTTTCCATGTCGCAGACTCGAATAGACAAAATGACCTCCAACCTTCAACAGAAGACGGCGTGGCAAGGAAAAATAAAAGAAGACTATATAGACTGTATGTCCGTTACTGGTTCTCAAGCTGGGTTTAATCCAGTCACCAAGGTATTTAATTTTCTCCACTGACTCGATGTCAGCCTCTTCTAGTGAGCCTCCTTGATATTAGTGAAGTTCTTGGTCTTCACCAGTGGAATTCCGCTTTGGCCACCAGTCTTCTGAGACAACTGGCATTGATTCAACGATCAATGTCATGTCGTCTGCAAAGACCAAACAATCTAAAGTCACCACTTTCCCTCTTTTAACCCAGGTAGACCCCATTCCTTGCACCATTCTATCAACATCTTTTCAAGGACGCAATTGAAGAGGAGTGGGAAAAACTCTCATCTTGACTGACCTCCGTTTCATTTATAAGGTTTCCGAGATTTCACCTGTGAATTTAAGCTTGAAGTGCGTGTCAGTCAAGATTTGTAGAATGAGAGTATTCGGGTTTCAGTCTGACAACGCCGAAAATGATACATTGGTGAAAGAGATATACACAATAAACCTCGGTGATGTGAAGCGGAAGAAGCTATCCTCTTAAGACCACATAAAAGGAACTAAGTTTACAGTAATATTGTTAAGTTTAGATCGCACAGTGGTCTCAAGTCGTTCATAGTACCAGCACGTGGACTGAGCCCGATTTTTCAGCCGGATATGTCGTAAGACGTGTGTCCCAGTCCCCGACTAAGAAACGCGACCGTCTGATCTGACCATTCAGCCACGAGCCGGACATAAATGACGACATGTTTACAATTTTATCAGAGCTGTCGGGGACAATTAGTACTGCAGCTTTTTGCGATTTCAGACCACTGTGCGTCAAGTATGATACCTCTTGTTGTAGTCCCATGTTGGTTGAGGGCTTCCTTAGAACTCACCTGCAATAAAGAGAGAAAACTATTAGAAAAGGCAACAGCAAAGTACCAATAGAACTGGATCATTTTAAGAACTAATCTGTAATTGGGAACAAATCCTGGGCGTGAAACGTGCCCCATTTTATAGGTTTATATCTAAGAAACTATGAAACAATCCACCCCCTTGGGATCACTTCATGTTTGAGATGATCAGCTAGGGAAGCCAGCAGCTAAGCCCCCATAAGTAGCAACAAATCAGTTTACCACTTAGAAAGTGGCTGAAATAAAGTATTAAAATGGGCTCTCGAAGAAGTTTTCTCTTTTTTACGTCGCACTGACAATGGTAGGTGTTATGGCGACGATGGGATAGGAAAGGGCTAGGAGTGGAAAGGAAGCGACCGTAGCCTTAAGATACAGCCCCAGGAGTTGCCTAGTGTGAAAAAATGGAAAACCATCTTCATGGCTGCAGACACTGCGGTTGAAAACCTCAGCTGCGCGACCCTAACCACACGGCCAAATCGTTCGATGAAGAAAATATCTGGAGGTACCTAGTACTTCCAAGTCTTGATTGCTCAAGCTCGTGTGAATATTTGTAAAATGTTACTTTCGGCACTAATGTCATGGCAGTTTACATCGTGGAAGTGAAAGGATTCGGCCATCTTCTCCATTACCAATGTTCTTTTCACAATGATACACATACACGTAAAAGCTACTCGACTGGCCAAACAGGACCATGTAGGTATTATGACAGTGAAGATACTGAAGGTGCGAAATTAACGGCACTGTTGTGGTCGGCCCGAGTTGGACAATGCTACTTACCACACTGAGCAGGAAGGACGTGATCGGGTGGCATCAGGGAGCTTTAAGGATGTCAAACCTCGGACTCCTAGGTAATAGGCCCTCTTTACTGTGGCGGTAAACAACCGAGGTCAAGTCCAACAATAACTCAAGACGGTAGATGATCTAATAATATCGCTTGGTGATGCCACGAATTCCAGTTCCAGTGAGGAGGAGGGAGTCAGTGATGTGCACATCCCCAGCGATTAGCATCAGAGGCCAGATGGGCAAGTAACTATTTATTTTCATTCAGTGGCACCGTTCGGTAATTTTCTTAGCAATGCAGTAGTGACTGGCACTGAGTTACGAACTGGTTATTTGCCTTCTTTAATAATGCTTTATGGTTCAATGAATGAAATTTTCCCATCGTAAGTTTGTGATGTACATCTTACAATACGTAACCTGTTGGTCATAGGCAACTTTTGAGAAAGGGCCAAGCGAAATAGTAACTTACAGGCCCAAATGAGTTTTTATTCCGTTCTCGCTTCAAGCTTAAGTCGCTTTTTTTTTTCACGTTATCGTGTGCGATCTAGTATTATGAAAATATAATAAATCTTTAGAGAATGAATCGTGATTTTGAAAACAACGAAAGTCCGTCAGAGGAGCTTGGTGGTGTTTGTGAAGGTGCGAGTGCTTTGTGCGCTCAATAATTTGTATGGTTAATATTGAGGAAAGCAACGGGAAACTACCTCACTCGCCATTTTCCTAGTACGCCTCTTCAGTGATGCCTAGGCCATCTATGACAGCTGATGGCTGAGCTGTTGAGGATTCCACCAGCGGCATCGCTGACGGACTGAACATACATATACAATGTTGAAATTAAGTGTCGATACCTAGTTGGTATACTTGAAATTTCACTTCAGAAGCTAGTGCACCAATAAGCATTACCAATCAGGTGTAGAAGAAAATAGAAATAATTCAGTAGCCAGCCCCTTTTCATCAGGAGCCAGCACATTTTTCACAAATATACATTGTGAACACCACAGGTTAGACTAGGATAAAGCTACGTATTATTTTTGAAATGTGACCTTAAATAGTATAGTCTCATTGCATATAAGAATGTAAATTTGTATTTTAAGATATACTAACCCAAATAATCAGTCACCTTCAAGGGCAGCATCTTTTAAAATTACACTACATGTGCCTGTTTGATTTCCTACCAGTAACATTCAACATGCTTAACAATGCAAACAAACCTTCAAAATCAGTGTAGGGTCTGTTTTTTTAGCATTCATTTTCTTGACGCACCTCGCTAAAAGTGCACATTCAGGATTTTTCATGAAACTTTCAGCCTTCTGCCGACCCCGCGGTGTAGTGGTAGCGTGCCTGCCTCTTACCCGGAGGCCCCGGGTTCGATTTCCGGCCAGGTTACGGATTTTGACCTGGATCTGAGGGCTGGTTCGAGGTCCACTCAGCCTACATGATTACAGTTGAGGAGCTATCTGACGGTGAGATGGCGACCCCGGTCAAGAAAACCAAGGATAACGGCCGAGAGGATTCGTCGTGCTAACCGCACGACACCTGATAATCTCCAGGCCTCCGGGCTGAGCAGCGGTCGCTTGGTAGGCCAAGGCACTTTGGGGCTGTTACGCCATTTTTTCAGCCTCCTAACATTTCGAGTGAGGATAGAATTTTTCGTTTGTTTTAAACATTTCCAGTTTAAATGGTCCTGAAAATCCGGATACACCTTTAGAATGTTTGTCGGCAATACTACGAAAGTTAATGCATAATTTACACTTCGCAACTCTTTCTTCATAGCACAGCCACGGTAGTCATTCAAGCTACGATTCTCTGCATTGTGTATCATTCTCATACTTCTCTGAATCAGTAACATTCAGCTTGCTTAACAATGTAACCAAACCTTTAATATCAGTGTAGGGTCTGTTATTTTTTGCAATATAATAAGATGCCATGAACAATGCAACATATGCTGTAACATTAGCATTCATTTTCTTTACGCACTTCGCTGAAAGTGCTGAAATTTCCGTTTGCCTAAAAATTGAAATTTCGACTTATTTTTGATGTTTGACCTATCATTGTCTTGAACACCATAAATTTCACGCTGGTCATTGTCGTCCTGAACTCTACAGTCGGCACTTCCATCAAGTGTTTTCTCACATTCACGCCCTTTTGTATCACTTTGTGTTATATTTACGGGCCCTACTTATGAAGAAATCTGAAAGAAGACACTGTTACTCACATCAGTCAATTTGTGCGGTTTTGTTCGTTTCATTTTGCCGATTTTCTCAAGTATAGTAAAATACACCAGCGGTAAATGGCTTCCGAGTTCGCGAGCTTCGATGTCTGATGCTCCGTTGCAAATTTTCCGTAAACGCACAGGAATAAACACAACCGTATTTATAAAGTGCAAACCGTTCAATACCAAGATGCTGTAATTAAATTAAAAGTATAAATATTGTTCGGTGAAAATACAAGAATTGATAAACAGGTCATTCCATATGTTCTAAATGCAAAGAATGAATTCCACGGGAATTTATCAGCACTGCTTAGGCGGCAATAGTTGAGGAACGGCTAGTCACGAGAAGGATGGCGGTAATGTAGTGTTTGTGGAATTATTTCACTTAGTAGTTCTCTGCATTTCTCGACAACTCTGGTCCGATCTTTGTACTCGGCTACCGATAGCTGATCATCTGTAATGGAACTCTATGTGTTACGATATGTCCAACACTTGTTGGACGAGTTACACCGATATCTCCCAAGACCGCTAGGCAGCTCCCGCGCAGAACTGAAACGTCCAGTTCCAAGGTACGAAGAGCAATTACAGAATTCAAGACTACCAGAAGCACAGAAAATGTTTATTGCACATATTAGAATATATGAGCTACAGAAAACAACGTGAAACACCACACGCCTTGTTACTTTGTAAAGTGATGGGAACGTACATGTAAGGGAACTCCGGATTTCAAAAAGTAAATTTTCAAAACCGAATTTGAAAATTTAGGCGCCAGGTAAAAATTTTCAGGCGCCATGGCGACTGGGCGCCCGGTATTTTTCGACCCCTGCCAACATACATCAACACAGAAACTCCACGAGATGGTACCGCTCAATGATTCTGGTAAATTCCATTTTCCTTTTTTTTTTTTTTTCCTCGAAGATCAAATCAAAATATCTCACAATAACTTACGGTCGTCGAGTTATGCCAAAATATTAAGATCACATTGACAATGAATACTCGAGTGCTTAACTAAAGAAATATTAACTTCTTCTTGGACGCTCTGTTGGTTACAAACCATTTGAAACAAGGCCAATCTGCTGATATTGCTTACTCACTAGGAAAAACCGCTTACCATCCTGTACCGACATGCAGCCTACCTACAGCTATAATCAATAGCGGACAGTTCCTTCCACCTGTGAATACAGGATGGCGGGTTCGCCCACTCAATTGCGTCATCGGTTGAGTCGAGGAGTCGCACGGCTGCAGTATAACGGAAAAGTGAATGAGGTCACCGTTTCTCAGCTCGTAGAGCGGGGTCATGTACCAAGTGTTAATAATATTCCTGAATGGTTGGAGATCAAAACATATATCCTATAATAATGTTTATAAAATCAACCATGCGCGCTGAGTTTTTTTGAATTTTGTCCGGTAAACAAGCAATGTGTCATCAGAGATATTTTACGACGAGGAGAGTCGGTAATCCGGGAGCAGACACATTCCACTTCAACTCCATTCCTAGCTCGTACAATTCACTCCATAAGTTCGCGGGAACTCACTGCACTAACAACATAGCAAACATAAAAGACTGGAAATTATATTTTACTCAAACTTTTATTGATTAATAATTATTCGAAGTCAATACGAAACGAGTGTGATATTCATCGATTGTACACATTTTCTTATGTACAATTTTTCTATAAGCCTATTATAAATGGAGAAATGTTGGCCCCTAAATAGTGTTTCCTGAACTTCGTCCTTTAGGGCTGAGCCCCACTTGAAAATTGTTATTTGTTGATTTCAAACATTTCTGCTCACCTCACCTCATGTTCTCTTTATATTTTACTTGTCGGCAATACTAAAATCATGACCTACAGCTAGTGACCTTAATCGTCCACTGATTTCACAGTGGCGCTTCTTCGTCTATTGATGGCACGAGTGACGGGAAGAATTAACTTGCTTCTCTCAAACTCGATTCAGTTTAATTTGTATGCCAAGGTGGATGCAGTTGCTCATCATAATAAAAGAAACTTAATTTGGAAGCGATGACGAATCAAAAGACTTGTTAAATGGATGATCTGGTAAGTGACATGGCAACTTGAATAAACGTCTAAAAAGGAAGAGAAGACGTGACTTTCTCTCACATGCGCTGGCTGCCAGTAACAACATTCCCCCATATACGTGCAGACTGCTAAAAAAAAAAACACTGCTAGTAGGGCACTTGTAGGTCTGATGTAGCATTACAGCCATACAGCCGGAAAGACTGACCACTCAAGACGGGGTTCTTCTCTCAGTATTAAGCCCATCGGCTTAAAGGTCTATCGGAAGGCCAGTGTGCAGTAACATCATATCAATCATTGAGTCGCAACGGGTATTTTAGTACTCTAAGAAGAGTTCATACGAAAAAAGCAATGCCAGTTATTCCTCAAGTATGTAAAAAAAAACTCCATTGAAGATTTCAACAAGATATTTGAATCGTGAATTGTAGAAACAACTTAAGGTAACATAGACCAAAGCTTCTTCATGAAAATGCCAAAAATGTTTATTTTACGTCCCATACCCCACTTTCTTATTGTTTTTACATAATATTTAGTAAACCTAACCTAATTATGGTCATTTTTTAAAAACTTATATTATTAGCAGCTAAAAATCAAATATGGGGCTGTACTTTTTGTTTTCCGAATTAAAGGTGAGTTTCAGGTAAATAATGTGCTAAAGAAAGACAAAATGTCCAAATTCGTTATATTTTAACAGTTTCTTAGATTTACAAATATGTTCAGTAGTCCTGCTCGTGACCACTAGCGGCATCATTTTTTACAGTTGTAATTCATGGCAAAATATTGTTATAGAAATTAATTTTGTCTTCAGGAACGCAGTGAATCACCTTTGTTAGGTCATTCATTTCTTTAATGTTAGCCCGCTAAGTGGTCTTGATCGTAAAAGCGTTGAAGTCTAAACGGTCTGACACCGAGGTTAGCCTGTTCGAGTCCCGTTGATCGAAAAAAATTTCCACCATCAGAATGTTGGCCGGCAGAGTACGGTAAAGTATACAATTTCTAATCACTAGATTGCGTGCCAAATGCCTGGATTAAATTCCAAATCTCTTCGCAGTGCTCATATGGAGCGAGAGCATATGACGCTGTTGATGGTGATTCGTCCGTCGGATTGAGACATTAAGCTTTGAGCAGATCCCTTGGTGCTATTCGACAGGAGTAGGCTACGTGCCGGCACCGGGTTTCACATTTTTCCTTCCTAATATCATATATCACGTCATTCATTTCATCTCATTAACTTCTTTGATTAGGCTGGCGTCAGGAAGAGCATCCAGTCATAAAAACCCGCCACGACAAACTCATCTCACCACATACCCGACCCAGTAGAGTGGTAGTGGTAGTGGTGGTGGTGGTGGTGGTGGTGATTATTGTTTTAAGAGGAAGTACAACTCGGCAACCATCCTCTATATAACACTAATCAGAGGAAGGGATCCGACACTTCGAAAAATGAAGATATCTGTCAAAGAAAGACAAGGGCCACGAAGGGCGTGAAAATGAAGGACTCCCTAGCCCTCCCAAACCTAACAGCGTCAGGGTCGGAAAAGAACAAGAGTTGACCAAGAGAGGTCGGATAGGATAGACGAAAGTGATGAGTCTGGCACGTGTAAGTAGAAGCCAGGACTCAGCTATAGGCCCTGTGGTCGCCAACCCACGCTCCAAAGTTCAGAGCCCCTCTGGCCCCTTTCAGTCGCCTCTTACGACAGGCAGGGGATACCGTGGGTGTTATTTTACCGTTTCCATCCACAGGGGGAACCCAGTAGAGAAACGGTACAAGGGTTAACAAACAAAACATTCATTTCTTTGATGTTGATAGGTATCTTCGTGGTGTGGGTTGCTGTAGTATGTCTTAGTTCGTGAACCATGGGCAATGGCCGAGTGCCTTTTAAGTGGTCCTGAGAGAGGGGATACCAACTGGTATAGAACAGGAGCGGGCATCTCGGACATGGCCCTCCTTGTGTTCAGGTGACTAGGACTATACAATCCACCGGTAGTCCCTCACTCGGACTATGTGTAAGAAAGAGTAACATCCTGCTTAACATAATTTTTACCGAGCAACCTCAGAACATAATAAGCAAGCCTCGGACATACAGTATGGAAGTAACGGAGTCCCACTTACATTTGACAGGCGAGGGCCCCCATGGAAATAATTTGGGGAACGAAATGGATTTCGATTGGGAGCTATCGATAATCATGGGACTTATAAAAGAAAGAAAGAAAGAAAGAAAGAAAGAAAGGAAGGAAGGAAGGAAGGAAGGAAGGAAGGAAGGAAGGAAGGAAGGAAGAAAGAACTAGCTAAAGATGCGTTTGGATGTGCTAGGAGTTAATAATATTCGGGTAAGGGGCGAAATGAAATGGCGTATGGCTTTTAGTGCCGGGAGTGTCCGAGGACAAATTCGGCTCGCCAGATGCAGGTCTTTTGATTTGACTCCCATAGGCGACCTGCGCGTCGTGATGAGAATGAAATGATGATGAAGACGACACATACACCCTGCCCCTGTGTGAGCGAAATCAACCAATTATGGCTAAAATTCCCGACTACGCCTGGAATCGAACCCGGGACTCATGTGACCAAAGGCCAGCACGCTAACCATTTAGCCGTAGAGCCGAACGGGTAAGGGGTGATAACTAGGAAGAGATAGGAGATTATGAAGTGTGCTTGAAGGGGGGTTATAGAAGAAAGGGCAGAGTGTGGGATAGGACTGTTCATCACGAATACTATTGCACACAACATAGTTTCCGTATGGCACGTAGGCCTCAGTTAGCGAATGTGGGTAGATTTGGCTGTTGGAGGAATTGGGACAAGAATTGTCTCAAGTGTATTCACCATGTGAGGGTGCAGAGGAAGATAAATTTGACAGGTTTTATGAAGCACTGAATGGCACCGTAGTCAGGGTCAACAGCAAGGATAGGATAGTGCTAATGGGCGATTTCAATGTAAGAGTTGGAAATAGAACAGTAGGATACGAAAGAGCGATTGGTAAATGTGGGGAAGATATGGAAACTAACAGGAATGGCAAGTGGTGACTCGAGTTCTGCGCTAGTATGGGGTTAGCAGTTACGAATACACTGACTGAGCAAATGTCATGGGATGGCGGAGCACTGATGCGCAGGTGTGTTGTCTGCGCACCACACGCCCCCTATGCCAGAGACAGTTGTATAGGAGACCTTGTGAGCTGTGGCTGTGCATGTGACAGGTGTACCATGGAACGTCGTCGTGAGCTGACACCGTTCGAACGGTGTATGATGGTCGGTGCCCGACGGATGGGAAACGCGATTTCGGAGTTGGTGCGGGAATTCGGCTTCACACGATCAACCGTGTCTAGGGTGTATCGTGAATGGCTGAATGCTGGTGTCACCGTCTACAACACACGAGCGACCGGCCGTCCAGCCACCCTCGATGACCGTGACCGGCGACATCTGAGACGGATTGTCAATAGTGACAGACGGGCAACCGTGCAACAAATCACGGCTCAATTCAACACAGGCCGTGGTAGACACGTCTCCCAGTGGACAATCTGTAGGAACATGGGTTCTATGGGGTATGGGATGCCGGCGCCTCACACGGGTGACACTGTTAACCCAACGTCATCGGGCACAACGACGCGCATTTGTCGCCAGTCACCAGGGATGGACACTGGAACAATGGCGTAACGTGATATGGTCGGACGAATCACGATTTCAACTGCACCATACCGATGGGAGGCACCGTGTATGGCGCAGACCACATGAAGCGATGGATCCCGCCTGCCTCGAAGGTGTGGTCCAGGGCGCTGGTGTCTCTGTTGAGGTCTGGGGTGCATTTTCCTGGTATGGAATGGGCCCCAAGTTGTTCTAGAGGAGACTTGGAATGGTACGCGGTATGTTGAGCTGCTCGGAGACCATCTCCACCCATTTTTGGCCTTCCAGCGCCCAGGCGGTTCTGCGGTGTTTCAAGATGATAACGCGCCGCCACATCGCTCCCACGTCGCCCGGGAATGGTTCCAGGAAAATGCAGCGGAGGTCCAACGACTGCCATGGCCACTCAGGAGCCCCGATATGAACCCTATCGAGCATATCTGGGATGTCCTGGAATGCAGGCTCCGTGCCATGGATCCTGCACCCACGAACAGACCAGCATTGGCGGCCGCTCTGCAAACGATTTGGTGTGAGCTGCGTCCAGAGGACTACCAGGGATTTGTCGACTCACTTTCACGGCGTCTCACTGCAGTTCGCAGGGCCAGAGGAGGCCCCACACGCTAGCTGGTGACTATCCCATGACATTTGCTAAGTCAATGTACATTCTTCAAGCATAAGGCTATTCGCTGTTACACATGGGAGGGTAGGGGCACCAGATCCATCATAACCAACTTCAGGAAATCTGTTAGGATTTACGGGTTTCCCGGAGATTTCTCGATGATACGGACCACAATCGATCTGTGGTGAACCAAGTACCACTAGGCTGAGGAAAGAGAAAGTGAAATCTGTCTTCAGACGAATAAGAGTACAAAATCTCCAGGATGAGGAAATTCGAAGTACACGGATATCACTAGTTACAAATAAGACAGAAAGCAGGTTCAGGTACAGAATGAGAATGGGTGGCATACAGGGATGCTAGAAAAGAAACAGCCCGGGAATGCCTAGGAACAACTGTGTTAAGATGGGAACAGCGAACATCTTGGTGGAATGATTAAGTGAGAAACTTTTAAACGTAAAAAGAAGGCGTATCAGAAATGCGTCCAAATGAGGACGGTGCAGACAGGAAATTGTACGTAGATGAAAGAAACAGAGTGAAACAAACAGTTGTTGAATCCAATAAAAAGCCGTGGGAAGATTTTGTACTTTTGTTGACAGTAATAAAGAATCTTAGAAACTAACGGGAAAAGGAAATGATTAATGTTTTGGGTAATCGGGTGAACTTAGAATAGATCCCAGGGAATCACTGGAAAGATGGAAGGAATATTTTGAAAATATTAGACTGCTGCACAATCTGCCATTAAGACCAAGTCATTTGTCTGCATAGGCCAAATTGCTTACTGAATTTGCCACTTGTTGCCCTTCAGCAGAAGATTCATAAGTTATGAACAACAAAGGTGAAAGATTACAGCCTTGTTTAACCCCTAAGTACCTTGAACCGAGAAAGCATTCTGATATCAATTCTCATTGCAGCCCATTTCTCAACATACATGCCTTTGTTTGATTTTAATAATTTACCCTTAAGAGCCTCCGTGGCTCAGACGGCAGCGCGTCGGCCTCTCACCGCTGGATACCGTGGTTCAAATCCCGGTCACTCCATGTGAATGTCTGAAAGCGAATGATACTGCAGTGAACATTACCCTTAGCATCTTTTGAATGGCCAAAATGGTTAAATTTCGAAATGTACCTTGTTTCTGCGGCTTTAGGAGGAGTTAAACATACGCGGTCTTTAATAAAGTTTAGGCCGCCATTGTTTAAAACTAAAGATAAAATCACGTTCTTGTTATATAATATTTAGTAAACCTAAGCCGCTATTCCGATTTTATACCAAAACATCCGTTTATACACAAGCTTCAAATTTATAAAAATGACGGGTTGTTTTACAATTCACAATTCTTTTAGGTCAGACACAGAAAGGAAAAGCACATTCATTCTTCCGTGTACTAATTTTGTGTGCAGTGATACACATCACTACGGACAAATTTAAGGTCACTAAATATCGAGTTTCCCATGATACTGAATCATGAGTAGGCTGGTGAACATAAACATAAGTCAGCAAGCTAGTACGACACTGCCCAGCCCCATGTGGATGAGGTGCCCCTGAACGAAAGAAACACTTCAGATACTTATGGTTACTTACAATATCAATTGGCAGATGATTGTGAACCATCCTCTAACGTGAGACGGGAAAAAGGAAGAGATCCGACACTAGCAAAACGAAGACTCTCCAGAGTACGCAAACCTGACGTTGAGAAGATACATTAGAAGGATTCTTATTAAGGCTTATCCCAGGGCGTAATAATATTAACCGACATCCTTTGCTTTATCAGGGTATGGTTTCATAAATTAGTTTAGACTTGAATACTTTTTTAATAAAAATACTGCAGATGGTTTCCTTTAAATATAAGCCATTTTTACACTTTTATTATTTTACGGCAAACTTTTTTTTTCGTTCGTACGAATTCTTCAAAGGAAATAAAACACTCTTCTGATTTAGAAATCTTAAACAAAAGTATTTCAATGTTCAGACAACACACCCGGCATACTGATATCCTTGAACAATTGCTTTTGAAGCGATATTGTTCAAGATAACAAAGAATTATGTTACGTAACCTGTGCACAAACTTCAAACTTTCTGGACATTCCATCGTTCACCAGGAACAAGCACGAGGAGAAAACAAGAACATTCACTGCCAGTACAAGGTCACGCACATGCATAAGCTGATCTACAAGAGTATACAGTATGTCACATCGCTACCAATCGGCGAGTTTTCTAATCCAATTCGTCATAAGAACTGTAACGGAGATGTGTCACATGTAGATCAAGTAAATCATTCCAAAGTTTTTTGAAAATGACATTCGAAGTGAGCGCAGTCAGATCTTGTAATTCAAGAAACTATTAAGTTCTCAAGGAGAACGTATTAGAGACATATAACCTGTCTGAGGGGTGAGTGACCAAGGTCATGCATTTCGAAGACCACCCGATGTACCCCCGGTAAACCAAGAACGAATTACAGTAATTCCGCGTGTTTCTTAAAAGAGGAAAGTTATCCCTCTCCGTTATTACGCTCAAGTAACTTACCTCTGCAGATATTTATGCAGCAACGCTGTTTCCATTCCACAAGACACAACTGAACACACACCGCCATCAAGAAACACCCCGCTATCGGCTTCGTGTGCCTGACAGGGGTCTTAGGTTCGACCAACGAGAATGCGTGCACACGTGCTTGTAACGCATTCGACCGTTATCAACATAGCCACTAAGCAGCGCTAGCGTAGCTTTAACCGTAAATGATGAACGCCACGAGGTTTTGTATTCCGTGCTCGCAGACTTGCCTATTTACGATACCCCAGCTAGAAAATAGTAAAATATAATTAAGAAAATTAAGCAGAACGTACAGTAGTAATTGGCAGGCTACTTGAACGAAATAAAGAAAAACTTGCAGAAATGTTTCGTGTGTGTGTATGTGTGTGTGTGTGTGTGTGTGTGTGTGTGTGTGTGTGTGTGTGTGTGTGTGTGTGTGTGTGTTTCCGAACAGCCTAACGACCGACAACGCCGAAGCACATGCTGGTTAAAACTGTTTTATTGCTTGATCGAAAGTTTTGCAGATTGTTGTTATTTCGCGTCCCTGAGAAGTTTTCTGAGGACGAATCTCAAGAACATGGTTTCAAACCCGGTAAAATATATTCTGCTTTTTGAAGGATGGTAAAAACTCCATTCAGCATAATTGAAAATAATAGTAGTACGAAATCGGCATGTAAAAATTCATTATCAGACAGCTATAGATCACGCAACTCTGCTATCGGGAACACGCGGGTGTCAAAAGTGCTTGCAGGCCTCTGCAGGCAGTCGCTTGGTACGCGAAAGCCCATGGGACGCGTTTGTATCAAGAAATTGAGAGAACTCCCGTACGGAACACACGATAGACACCCCTCCCCCCCCCCCCCCCCCCCGCTACCTTGTAGGAACGAGAGATAGAAGGTGTGCAATTGTAAATTCAAACGTCTAGAATTGAAAGATGTGCTCCAGGACTTATGAGACACCTCGCATCCAGGAACTTTACCTCTGTTATGCCCATGTTACAGACAATATTACAACCATCCTTCAGCGATAAAACTAGAAAAGTACCTGCACAACTAGTCCTTGTTAGTCGGTTCTTTTCAAACTCTCAAAAAGAAAAAAGAAAAAAAAAGAAATCTTTCGATGAGCGTACAGTAACGTTTATCTGTAAAATTATTTGTGTTCAGATGCTATATTTAAAATCAACACATTTATTCAGTACATGTCCTGATTGTTAGTTTACACCTTCCCCCACTAAACTTCCATGCTAACCCTGTAAGCTTACATATACTGCCAGTACCGTCAAGTACTGGTGATGGTTGGTTGTGAGGGCAGAGCAGTTGCCGCTTGTTTATAGCCAGATAACTCTGATCAGAACACTTGGAAGAACGAAGAGAACGGCTAGCACAGCTACAGTATGTCACTACCGAATAGGTTCTAGTAGATATGCTGGATGAATCTTTGATGTAACTGGCTGCGTTCTTGTGAATTAAGTTAATTTTTCGTATTTTCCCATTTTTTTCACCGTGTCACCTTTCGTCGCTGAAAACTTGTCTGTTAATGCGACGTTAAACAGTGCACATGCTGAACGCATTATCTAAAATGTCTACTTGTTCCTGGAAATGCTAAAGTTAAAATTTCGCTTTTTAGTCAAATCAGGACAAATAAACAGAAACTGTTAGTGCAACGTTATTTTTTGCTTCGGTATTTCTCGTTTGTCGTACGGGTGTATAGATGGAGGACATTCTCTCGATTTAGAAATATCCTGACCAAACCTTGAAAATTAAATGGTAGTCAAATGTAATGTAGATGGAGAAGTTTTAAAAAAAACTGGCACTTTCAAATTCTATTCTCGTTTTTAAATAGTTTAGTACTTTATACAAAATCCAGCTCGTTGGCTCGTCAGTGTCAAGAAGCACGGAATGCTGAAAACTGTAGGGTTGGCGTCCCGCTGAAAAAACACGCCAGGGTGTGGGAAGTGCGGAAGAGTTTACAAAACATTTGCAATACCTACTATAGTGCTATTTTATAGCAGTTTCCCGCTGGCTCCGCCCGCAATGTACAAAGTATGGTGTTCGTTAGTATCCTCACGGATGTATTTGCAACGTTTCCAGTTAATGAAATAAAGCACATGATCTGCTGTGGTAATAGAATATAATATTATGTCAACAAAACACTTGAAAATACATCACACAAAGAAACTGAATTAAACGTTCCTTGGAACAACACTACGCGCCGAACTGTTAAAAAGTCCCTCGTCATGGAGACAAATGTATTCATACCTTTCCTCAGAATCTACCAATGTAAATAGTTATTACCTCAAAAGAAAGCGATTGATCCACTGAGTGTTTTTAGACCAAAACAAACAAGATATGGCTGTTTAAATGAGAAAAAATGTTGAAGAAATGAGACGTCAAATTGAATGTGCACTCATAACTTTCCTCAGAATCAACGAGTTGGAATAGTTAAGAGCTAAAATGAAAGAGCTTGATCCACTGAGTGTTCTTAGGCCAAAACGAACTCCGTACCTCAATTAGAACCAAAGATATGATTGCTTCAAAGAGACAAAAAAATTGAAAAAATCAGATAATCTGAGGAAGGTGGAAGTTAAGTGATTTATAGTACCTGATGACAAATCTGTGCATGAATACCTTTCAGTTTTAAAAAAAATTAAGGAAATCGACCGGATAGAATGGCCGGACTGACTGACTTTAGTTTTCATAAAAAAAATTAATATACAGATTTAGGCTCCCTAATACCTACATTTCATTTAGAAAAAGCTTTACTACTCTGCATACAATATTGAAATATCCTGAAGGTAGTCTTCTTTTAAAATCTCTCCATAATTCATATTAAATGTACATTCCACTAAACTAAGTTAGCTTCACAAACAAGGAACATCTCAAATCTCCTTTTCTAACCTACAGAGCGCTCTCTTTCATGCAAGCCTTTATCTTCAATACACATACGAAATTAACTTCGCAAACGTACGAAACACAGCGCATTACATGCATACAGCCGTACAAGTGCTAAAGATATCGGGGTGACACGTAAACGATCGAAAAGAAAATAAGGAAAAATACAGGGATAGAAGCCACACATGAAGGTGGGAATAATAATAATAATAATAATAATAATAATAATAATAATAATAATATCGTTGAATACACAGCACAGACATATCGACATACCAAACCAAACACCTTAGCCAGCAAGCGACCGCTGATATAGACATACACAGTTAGATGGTTTGGAGACAAGAGTTACATGTCGACATGTACAATCAGTCACAAAAGTATACATACACCACCTACAATTTCAAAATATAGGATATTTGCCTGTTTAACCCTCGTAAACTAATTCTATACAATGTAATAATCTATTCTAGCCATACATGTCGTGTTCAACAAAATACTTCCGGGAAGGCATAAAGAAATAGCTAAAGTTGATCTCACATAAGTCAACATACACCTGTGCATTAGTCCACTGTTTACATCTTGCGAGGACCGTGAGTCAGTCTATTAGCTCCAACCATTGAGGTGTTCACTTGTGACAGTGCGGATGGAAAGTGAGTAACGATGCCTAGAAAAGAAATATCTATGGATATTCGTAATTTAATAGCGAAATTACATTATAAAGGTAGATCTTATGGGAATATAGCGGAGATTGTGGGGAAGACTCGTGCAACTGTTCAAACAACTGTGCGTAATTTCAAATCGAATGGTAGTGTGATGAATAAATCACGTTCTGGCCGTCCACGCATATTAAATGACAGTGATGTTCGGTCAGTCTTGAAGACAGTGAAGTCCAATCCACGGTCAAGTGTCCCTAATATAGCGACAGATATTGCAAACACTACACATAAGGCTGCACATCCCGAAACTGTAAGAAGGATTTTACGGACAAACTGATATCGAGGAAGAAGTGCAAGACGTAAACCTGTAATTACGGAGCAGAATCGGAGGAAGATGATAGAGTTACGTTTTGGAAACGAGTTCTCTTTACGGTTGAAAGTCCATACAAAGTAGTTAAGAGCACATGGCAGTGGTAAAATATGGCGTACAGCAAATAAAACCATGAAAACTGAAAATGCTGTACCAACCGTCAAACATGGTGCAGGCACTGTGATGGTATGGGGAACAATGGCGGCGGCTGGGGTGGGGCATAATGGTTCACAGGCAGTATCTCAACGTATTACGACAGCATCTGAAAGCGTCTGCAGAAAGTGTAGGGCTTGGACGACAATGGATCTTCCAGCAGGATAACGAGCCAAAACACACTGCTCGCACCGTTCCAGAATGGGTCCTGTAAAACGTTCTTAAACAATTGCACTCACCACCCCAGTCACCCGATTTAAACCCAATCGAGCATATCTGAGCTGAAGTCGAAAAAAGACTTCGCAAAGATCGAATCACAAACAAAGATACTTTGAAGGATGCACTGAAGAGGGCAGGGTCCGAAATAACTCCATCGATGACAGACAATCGTGCGTTATCTATGCCTAGAAGACTGCAGGCTAGTTAGACGCAGATGGAGGTGCTACGAAGCATTGAGAGTGAACACTGGCGTTGTATGTAGACTTTTGTGAGGTGCTACCTTCAGTTCTTTTTCCATTTTTGTCACAAAATAAATACCTGAACGTTTATTTTTGTTATGACAACGTTTATGTCACTGTAAAGAAACAAGGTGATATAAAACTTCTCAATATTTGTGTTTCTTGTATAGATACAACATTTACTATGTGTGTGTAGACTTTTGTGATTGATTGTATACGAAATCTGTAATTATGAACGAATGAATGAATAAAAATAAATACTCTTCTCTCCCAATGATGGATGACAAACAACTGAGTACAGAGCATTTACTAACAGATGTAGTTAGTTGTTTCTAACATAAAATACAAGATGTTAGGAAATAATATTTATACATTCCACGGATCCTTGCGGGACGCATCTTTCACACATTTCTCGTTTCTTTGCAGTCTTTTAGCAGATGTAGTCTATCACTTGATTTTCTTAATTGTATTTGTTCTTATGGCTTTATTCTAATCAACCACCAAATTAACCCTCGCATTTATCTTTCATTCAACATTTCTTACACTAATTCCAATAGTGTTCTCTTGCTGGTATATTCTGTCCTTCACTCTTTGGACCACTACCCCAACTACACCATCTTATCCTCACTCTGATGACCTGCTTCCAATTTTTAGTCCAGCAAATACGTAGCTGTTCAACATTCTTGTTTGCAGTACAGCACGGCGATCTGACTGTGGCTCTGGCAAACTACTCGACTCCTCATTATGGCCCTGAAGACTACATACATGTCTATGATCTACTTCTCAATAGTAATGGGTAGGCGGGTTTATAATTATAATCTTAGTAAATTCAGACACGCAGGTCGCCCATTAGCGTCAAACAGAAAGACCTGGGATATTTCCAGCACTAAAAGCCGTACGATAAATGCGCTACTTAATTAAATACGTTTTATGCACGTTATATTCCATGAAAACTTATTTACATTATTTAACTGGACAACTATGAACAAAATATTAAGATCACTTGCATCAACATCACTTTCACCATCATTTGTATTCATAATCCAGTTTCCTTCCATCTACACACTACAGAAGTCTTTGGAGTCTCAACCCGAATAAACGGCCGGAATGTCGGGATATGGTTATGTAATGTCTAAGTCTGAGCGTGGAAACATCTTAGCAAAGAAGTAAAGCATGCCCAATGAAATACCAGCTGAATGCGAAATCAACAAATACTATAGATGATTATTGGGTAGGTAAGCAGACAACACCCATGTGTAATCTTCTTCCACGAAAAGTATGTCATCTAGGTGTGTGCGTGTGTCCTGTTTCTCTACGGGGCCCGGTATGAAGTGCGATGGATTTTTATCACGGGAAACCTCATCAGAGGAGTTAATGAGATGATAGTGGGAAGGGAGGGGCTGGCACATAGCCTACACCTGTCGAATAGCATCTCACGGACGAATCACCATCAGCAGCTTCATATGTTCCTAGTGGCCGCAATAACACATCGAAGATTTTCGGAGACAAGGATAGGAAAGGAAGGTGCAGCCCCAGCATTTGCTTGATGTGAAAATACGAAGCGACGGAAAATCATCTTGGGGGCTGCCGACGGTGGGATTCGAACCTAGCCTACAACTCGCTCGGTCGGAGAGAAGAGTATAGACCTCACTGAAACCTGCAATAAATTCAGGAAGCCGTAAAAGGGGGAAATACTACACTAAAATGCACGCGCT
This sequence comes from Anabrus simplex, assembly GCF_040414725.1. Classification (NCBI taxonomy): domain Eukaryota; kingdom Metazoa; phylum Arthropoda; class Insecta; order Orthoptera; family Tettigoniidae; genus Anabrus; species Anabrus simplex. The sequence continues at coordinate 220,226,240 of NC_090279.1, read as the reverse complement.
ATACTAAGATATAAGATGGTGTACGGAGGTGGTCCAAAGAGTGAAAAACAACAAGAGAACATACTAGATTTCTCTAAAGTAAGTAAAAACATGGCAATAAGGATCGAAACGTTAACTAAAAGAGAAATAAGACGGTTGATGGGAGTATCTACCAATATATATAATAACATGTCCTGACTGACTGACTCATCGCCGAGCCTAAGCTACTGCGCAGAAAGAAATGAAAGTTTGGAGATACATTTATGCTACAATTTAGGTGCTCGCTAAGGGAGGACTTTTGTATGTTAGTGTATCTACAGGGTGATCAAAAAGCACTTGGAGGTCGGCATGCGATTCCTCACCCCACTGCAAGACAAAAGTTTCTACAGCCAAACCGGATCTGGTGCTGTTGGAAAACAAGTCGAAAACGAGAAGCTGGCAACACTGCCACATCCTGCAACGCATCGGAATGTAATAGAGAAACGTGCATCATCCCGTTCTACCGTACCCGCCGTCGCAGCTCACTGAGTAGACGGCTGAGTTATCAAACCCACATGAAACATGGAGCTACGGCTTGAATCTACTTCAGGTTGTTATATTTTCTTTGGGGTGTGTGTGTGACGTCAGGTCCCTAGTTCCCGTCGTGTAACTGCGTTTGTAAGCGTGACATCCTGGCGTCACATGACAATAGTCGTACACATGACAGTGTGATCCATTCAACTGAATGCATGAGTCGACTAACCACGCAGTGCAAAACCATAACTGGTCCTGTGAAGTGCATGTAAGGTGCATCCGATAACCAAGATTCTGCTGCTGCTCCTGAGTATGCAGCACAGTATCCACAAAGGCGCCGTCCCGATAAGGATGTTCTTCGTTTCAACGCCTGCGGGAAACCGGTAATCTTCGTCCACAAGTGTTGGACAAAGGTCGTCCAAGGACTAGACGTACTCATCAGAGGACGACATTCTTGAAGCCGTTCACCAATCACCTCGGCGAAGTACCCGTGATATTGCAAGGCAGTTCCAGGTATCTCAAACACTGGTTGTTAACGTGTTGCACGACGAAAAACTGCATCCATATCATTACACGTTAACTCAACACCAGCGGCCAGAAGACCGCATTCAACGAGTACAGATCTGTGAATGGCTTTTGCAACAAGTTGAAGATAACGAACATTTTATGAAGAATGTGATATGGAGTGACGAATGTAGTTTCACTCGGGAAGGTATTTTCAACCATCACAACAGCCAGTATAGGTCTGACCACAACCCACATGTCACCCGTGAACGTGGCTTTCAGGCACGCTTTGGCATAAACCTGTGGGCTGGAATCCTGGGAGGAGTGCTTTTAGGCCCTTACTTATTGCCGGACAAGTTGAATGCGTTCCGCTATCGTACGTTTCTGGGCAATACTTTGCCTGACGCTTTCCACTTGGTGTTCGGCGACAGCTAAGGTTTCAGCATAATGGTACACCGGCACACTTTGGAATGAATGTGCGTAACTGGTTAAATGAAGCGTTTCCAGGGAATTGGATTGGTCGCGGAGGTCCAATTTTTATTTGTGGGGACACTTAAAGGAACGTGTTTATAGCACTCCACCCTTAGATGTACAAGACCAAACTGCTCGCGTGCATGCTGCATCGGCAATGGTGGATGCAGGTGTGTTGCGTAGGATCCGACTAAGTATGCTCCAGCGAGTGGCGAAGTGTTTGCAAATGCAAGGTGGTCACTTTGAACATCTGCTGTGAAGTGAACGTTGCTCGTAAGTGTACGTACCGGCTCTGTGAAGATAAGACTTGGACGTCACACGTACATTGTGGTATTATTGTGCGTAGCATAATGGGCAATCCAGCGTAGACTACATACTGTACGGTATTGTGTTTCCTTGTATCACATTGGATAAAGACGATGTTACTGTATCCACTATTATGTTCTACGTATTGACTTTATTTGTGCCATGGACGAAACCAAGTGGTCGTTTACGTCTGTAATAAGTTCATATTATGTTTGAATGTTTACATAAAGCTACCTGTAACAGTAAGACAGAACATAGTGTATTGCATAGTGGAGGTGTACATTGGATACAATTTGATACATTAACTGAAAAAAAATTGCGCGAACGCGACTCGAACATCGGCGCGTCCGCACAACCGGCATTTATGACATTACCTCGTCTCTGCTCCAGCAGAGCGCCGAGTTCAGGCGACCTGTGCTTAGCCACTCTGCACACCGTTACAGCGTTGCCAGAGCCTAGTTTCTTAACTCCCATTTCTAATTAACCTTTAGATAGTCGCGCTCAGTTTTCCCCTTTATTACTCGCGTGGGGTCTTCAAGGCCTCCGGAACGGTATGCATTGAAAAAATACTCTAATTACAATAAAATTCCATCTTTTTTTACTGCAAACACTATAGCATATTAAAAAGCATGTTTACAAGAAATCAATAAACATTAAGTAACATTAAGTTCATGACAGTGTTCTTTTTCTCATATTACACACAATTCTCGCATATTTTCATCATGTGCTCTCCACAGACATGTTCCTTACATTTTTCACATCTAATTTTTATTTTCCTCTCCTTTGACCTAGGGCAAATCACGCATCTCTTTCTTGAAGTGTATGGATCCTCTACATCTGTCATCATTATCTGTACGTAGTCTTTTCTTGATATTTCTAGGCAGGCTAGGTATAGCAGCACGCGCCAAAAGCCATGGTTTCATTAGTTCTTTCGCCAGCTCTTTCAAAAATACTCTCCTTGGCATGTTTTTCTCGTGGCTGGAATTGAATTCCCATACAACGAAAGCGTTGATACTAACCACATTGAAGAGATGATAGAAAACAATGAGGTCCATCTGTTGGTTCGTCGTGCTACGTTGTAAGTTTGGCATAACTTGTAATTTGTGCCTACACCACCTTTTGTGCTGTTATCAAACAAAGCTATTTCCGATTTCTTCTTCCATCCTCTTCAATAGCTATCATGATGCATGCTGGAGATAAATAATACCGCTTTATGATTGCTGAATATTTCACAGTCTGGATCAGAATCAGAAGCAACTGGGACATCATCATCATCATCATCGTCTTCTTCTTCTAAAAGGCACTGTTCAATATCCTGTACTTGACGACTGTGCCTTCCATCCATATTCATCTGAAAGCGAAATCCAAGTAGAAGTAACCCGGAAATATGAGAGAAAATCAATAACACATCGCTCTAATTGCTGCACTGTATCTCATGTCAAAGTAGAAGCGCCTTATACTGTAGGTTATAGGCTTCTTGTATATTAACAATTCCCAGACATCACAGGAGGTTCAGATACTGGCCAAAATATGTGTATTACACGTTCACATCATCAAGACTAAATAAATAGTTATAAGCAATAATATGAAAAGAGTTACCTTATTTTATTTTCATATGTAATTACTCGCGTGGGGTCTTCCCGGCCTGGTCACTGCTCTCCACTGAGTACGTTACTTGGCAACAATGAGCCAACTACTGAACTGAGCTCCCCTACCCCCTACATGAAGCTATTGCATGTGTCAAGGTCACACGGAGTCACTTCGGAAAAATATAACAATTTAAAAAGGGAGTGGGGCCCCAAAGACCCCGCGCGAGTAATTAAAGGTTAAACCTATTGGTGGGACTAGGGTTAGCAACATAAACTTTTGTCGTAAATTTCGACGAGGAACCGCATGCCGACTCCACGTACGGCATTTTTTGTTCACTCTGTATATCTCAAAAGCTTAACAGTTCAAAGACGTGAAAATTGGTATCTGTAATCTCCTTTAAATATAAGAAAATACGTAGACTATTTTTTTGTTTTCGGAAAATCTTCTTTAGGGGGGTAAAAAAAAGGTTAAAAATGGGTTGAATAACTACAGATGTTAAAGACATGAAAACTGGTATTTAAATCTCCTTTATGCATGTTGGGTATTCAGCCCGAAGGCTGGTTAGATCCTCCACAGCTACACCAACAGCTGTCATAGATAGCCTAGATGTCACTGAAGAGCCATACTAGGGAAATACGGAGTGAGGTAGTTTCCCGGGGTTAAAAGTCAGGTTTGAGTTTCACAAATAGGAAAAATCCTCTCAGTTTTAATTACTGCGTTGATGGGGTGAAAGTTCCCTTTGGAGATCATTTTAAGTACCTAGGTCTTAATATAAGGAAAACCGGGCGAGTTGGCCGTGCGCGTAGAGGCGCGCGGCTGTGAGCTTGCATCCGAAAGATAGTAGGTTCGAATCCCACTATCGGCAGCCCTGAAAATGGTTTTCCGTGGTTTCCCATTTTCACACCAGGCAAATGCTGGGGCTGTACCTTAATTAAGGCCACGGCCGCTTCCTTCCAACTCCTAGGCCTTTCCTATCCCATCGTCGCCATAAGACCTATCTGTGTCGGTGCGACGTAAAGCCCCTAGCAAAAAACATTAATATAAGGAAAGATCTTCATTGGGGTAATAACATAAATATGATTGTATATAAAGGGTGCATATCTCTGCACACGATTACTAGGGTATTTAGGGGTTGTAGTAGGGATGTAAAGGAGAGGGCATATAAGACCCCAACTAGATTATGGTTCCAGTGTATGGGACCCTCACCAAGATTACTTAATTCAAGAACTGGAAAAACGCAAAGAAAAGCAGCTCGATTTGTTCTGGGTGATTTCCGACAAAAGAGTAGCGTTACAAAAATGTTGCAAAGTTTGGGCTGGGGAGACTTGGGAGAAAGGAGACGAGCTGCTCAACTAACAAGGGGGCATTCCCTACTCCTCATCACCGATTTCCCTCAAATTTGTAGAACTTGCAGGGCTTGGTTGGAAATGAAAGTACCCAAAGTGGGAACTCCAGATGGCCAAGCGTACAGAAAATAAAAATAATGATGTTGGACGCGGCTCTCGCACCGTATAAGGCACTTACGTTAGCGCGCACGCCGAGCAGTAGTTGGCGTAGCGGTAAGAGCTTGGACTAGTAATTCGATGGTCGTGGGTTCGACTCCCCGCGTGGAGCGTATTTTCTTCAATTTTTATATTATTCATTGATTTTAATTTATTATATTTATTTGTATGCAAAAGGCATATAGGACGTCATTTTTGTAATGAGCTCACAATTGTAGAAAACATGGAATTGCGAACTTTCCCGACGGGTTCAAACAGAAATTATTCTTTTTTCCCCCCTTTACTGCATATCTCCATCCTCGGGGAATGTGCCAAAAACGTGAATAGTCGTTTCGCTTAAGATTCGGTTTCAGCTGACAAGTGAAGGTTGCTCCTGGCGGCTCTACACAAACAATAGATTCTTGGAGCAGGTAGAAAAAAATCTGACAATTAAATCCCAATTTTTTACCCTTTCTACGCCTTTTGCGTATAAATAAATAAATAAATAAATAAATAAATAAATAAATAAAATGAATTATTCACCTCTCTGCTTAATTGGTAAATGAATAATATAAAAGTTGACAGAAAAAACAGGCTTCACACGGGGAGTCGAACCCACGACCATCGAATTACCAGTCCGAGCTCTTACCGCTACGCCAACTACTGCTCAGCGCGCGCACTAACGTAAGTGGCTTTTACGGTGCAAGAGCCGCGTTAACATTATTATTTTTATTTTTATTTTTATTTTCTATACGCTTGGCCATCTGGAGTTCCCACTTCGGGTAATTTCATTTCTAGCCAAGCCCTGCATGTTCCATAAATTTGAGCGAAATCGGTGGTGACGAGTAGGGAATATCCCCTTGTAAGTGGTATGTTCCGAGCTTCCAGTGGAGAGATGGCGTGGAATGACATCAGTAGACGAATAAGTTTCAGTGGTGTCTTTAAGATCAAAATATGAAGATTAATGGGGATGAAAAGGAGTGACAAAGAGGGTGAATTTAAAAAAGTTAATATCTACAGTATATCTCAAGACACTTCACATGTTACAGACGTGAAAATTGGCATTTTAGAGTCTCCTTTAAAACTAAAGAAATGCGGGTTTTCTGTTTCCGGAAAATCTATTTAAGGGAAGGGGCGAAAGAATCGAAAAATGAATTGAATTCTTTGTAAGAGAATACTTATATTTCAAAAACCTAAGATGTTGCAGACATGAAAATTCGTATTTGCAGACACCTTTAAAAATAAAGAAACACGCATTTTCGGGGGGAAATCAGCTTGGCGGAAGGGGCTAAGGGTGAAAAAGGAGTTGAATTCTTTTTATAGATATACAGTACCGGTATCTCAAAACTAAAGATGTTACAGTCGTGATAATTACTGTTTGGCAGCTCCTTTATAAATAATAAACACACATCTTTTTGTTTTAGGAAAATCCACTTAAGGGGGAGGGTGAAAGGAAGTAAAAAAATGGAAATATTTTTATGGGATACATATATCTTAAAAACTGAATTACAGACATGAAAATAGGTATTTGGATTCTTCTTTAAAAATAAAGAAACAAGCAATTTTGGGGGGAAAATCAACTTAACGGTGGGAGCGGGGCTAGGGGGCGTAGGAGGGGGGGGGGGGGAAGCAAGGGAGTTGAATTATTTTTATGAGAATACTTATATCTCAAAAAAGGAAGATATCACAGACCTGAAAACTGGTATTTGGAATCTCCTTTAAAAATAAAGTAACACGCATTTTCGGGGGAAAATCAGCTTGGTAGGGCGTCGGAGGGAAGGGTATAAAGGGAGTTATTTATATGAGAGGGTGGAAAGAAGTGAAGTTGATTTTTTATTAGGATACATCTATAGCAAAAACTGAAGATGTTACAGAAGCGAAAACTGGTATTTGGAATCTCTTTTTAAAATGAAAAAAGAAACACGTTAGAGATATGGAAAGTCACTATTTCAATCACTACTGATCTGCATTTAGGGCCATTCGCTCAGGTGGCAGATTCCCTATCTGCTGTTTTCCTGGCCTTTTCTTTAATGATTGCAAAGAAATTGGAAATTTATTGAACATCTCCCTTGGTAAGTTATTCCAATCCCTAACTCCCCTTCGTATACTATAAACGAATATTTGCTCCGATTTGTCCTCTTGAATTCCAACTTTATCTTCATATTGTGAGCTTTCCTATTTTTAAAGACACCACTCAAACTTATTCGTCTACTGATGTCATTCCACGCCATACCTATCTCCACTGAAAGCTCGGAACATACCACTTAGTCGAGCAGCTCGTCTCCTTTCTACCAAGTCTTCCCAGCCCAAACTCTGCAACATTTTTGTAACGCTACTCTTTTGTCGGAAATCGCCCAGAACAAATCGAGCTGCTTTTCTTTGCGCTTTTCCAGTTATTGAATCAATTAATCCTGGAGAGGGTCCCATACACAGGAACCATAACCTAGTTGGGGTCTTATATGCCCCCTCATTTACATCCCTACTACAACCCCTAAATACCCTCATAACCATGTGCACAGATCTGCACCCTTTAAATACAATCACATTTATGTGATTAGCCCAATGAAGATCTTTCCTTATATTAACACCTAGATACTTACAATGATCTCCAAAAAGAACTTTCACCCCATCAATGCAATAATTAAAACTGAGAGGACTTTTCCTATTTGTGAAACTCACAACCTGACTTTTAACCCCGTTTATCATCATACCATTGCCTACTGTCCATCTCACAACATTATTGAGGTCACCCTGCAGCCGCTCACAATCTTGTAACTTATTTATTACTCTGTACAGAATAACATCATCCGCAAAAAGCCTTACCTCTGATTCCACTCCTTTACTCATATCATTTATATGTATAAGAAAACATAAAGGTCCGATAATACTGCCTTGAGGAATTCCCCTCTTAATTATTACAGGGTCAGATAAAGCTTCACCTACTCTAATTCTCTGAGATCTATTTTCTAGAAATATAGCAACCCATTCAGTCACCCTTTTGTCAAGTCCAATTGCACTCATTTTTGCCAGTAGTCTCCCATGATCCACCCTATCAAATGCTTTAGACAGGTCAATTGCGATACAGTCCATTTGACCTCCTGAATCCAAGACATCTGCTATATCTTGCTGGAATCCTGCAAGTTGAGCTTCAGTGGAATAACCTTTCCTAAAACCAAACTGCCTTCTATCGAACCAGTTATTAATTTCTAATATAATCAGAAAGAATGCCTTCCCAAAGCTTACATGCAACGCATGTCAAACTGACTGGCCTGTAATTTTCAGCTTTATGTCTATCACCCTTTGCTTTATACACAGGGGCTACTATAGCAACTCTGGGTAAGTTCCTTCATGCAAACAATAATCAAATAAGTACCTCAGATATGGTACTATATCCCAACCCATTGTCTTTAGTATATCGCCAGAAATCTTATCAATTCCAGCTGCTTTTCTAGTTTTCAACTTTTGTCTCTAATGTAAATGTCATTGTTGTCATAGGTAAATCTTAATACTTCCTTAGTATTAGTCTCCTCCTCTATCTGGACATTATCCTTGTAACCAACAATCTTTACATACTGCTGACTGAATACTTCTGCCTTTTGAAGATCGTCACATACATACTCCCCTTGTTCATTAATTATTCCTGGAATGTCCTTCTTGAAACCTGTTTTCTGCCTTAAAGTACCTATACATACTCTTCCATTTTTCATTAAAATTAGTGTGACCGCCAATTAAGATTGCCATAATGTTATCCTTAGCTGACTTCTTTGCAAGATTCAATTTCCTAGTAAGTTCCTTCAATTTCTCCTTACTTCCACATCCATTCTAACTATTTCTTTCCAACCTGCACCTCCTTCTTAGTTCTTTACTTCTCTGATATAATATAGTGGATCTTCACCATTCCTTACCACCTTCAAAGGTACTTTTCACATTCCTCAGCAATTTCTATAAACCCACCCCCGAGTCTGTTTACATTCTTATTTACCGCTTTCCACCGATCATAGTCACTTTTTAAAACACTCCCTCATGCCTGTTTTATCAACCATATGGTACTGCATATAGTCCTAATTTTAATATCTTCCTTTCTTTCACACTTATTTTTAACTACGGCAAAAACAGCTTCGTGATCACCAATACCATCTATTACTTCGGTTTTTCTATAGAGCTGATCTGGTTTTACCAGCACCACATCCAGAATATTCTTCCCTCTAGTCGGTTCCTTCACTTTCTGAATCAGGTGCCCTTCCCATATTAAGGTATTTGCAATTTGTTGGTCATGCTTCCTGTCGTTCGCATTACCTTCCCAATTATAATCATGTTCCTTTCCTTATCATCTCCCACATAGCTGGTTATCTTATCAAATAATTCTGAATCAGCGTCAGCGTTACCCTTTCCCGGTCTGTACACTCCAAAGACATCAAGTTGCCTATTATCTGCAGAGATGAGCCTTACACCTACAATTTCATGTTTGTCATCTTTAGGCTCCTTTCACACGTCCCATTTGCTTTCTCCTCTATATTCCCATAAGATTACCTTTATAATGTAATTTCACTATTAAATTACGAATATCCATAGATATTTCTTTTCTAGGCATCGTTACTCACTTTCCATCCGCACTGTCACAAGTGAACACCTCAATGGTTGGAGCTAATAGACTGACTCACGGTCCTCGCAAGATATACACAGTGGACTAATGTACAGGTGTATGTTGACTTATGTGAGATCAACTTTAGCTATTTCTTTATGCCTTCCCGGAAGTATTTTGTTGAACACGACATGTATGGCTAGAATAGATTATTACATTGTATAGAATTCGTTTACGAGGGTTAAACAGGCAAATATCCTTCCAATATACTATATTTTGCGCCTGTGACTAAGGTTCATTGGGCCCATCCATAGAATTCATATCATCTAGAACGAGGAGCTTACCGGTCTTCTAGATGAACGTACTAGTGATCCAAAAATTAATTACTTTCGTATGAGTGGGAATTTGTTTGATGAATTGTTGTCAATCCTTGAAGCAAGTTTACAGCGTCAGGACACCAACATGAGAAAATGTATTCCACCGATATTTTGAGACAAAAACTTCGAAATTGTGACGCACACAACGTTGACCGTCTTTGAACGATTGTTAACGATTGTTTTAGAAAGCTACCAGTATGGCCTTCGTACCTACACCTAATTTCTGTAAATAAAACACTGGTAGTTCTCGCGAATAAGAAAATGTTATTATGTAATTTAATTGGAAGCAATTCTTTTGAAGTAAGACTGCTAAAAAACTTGATTAATTATTTTTTCAATGACCTATGTTATTGTAATACTGATTAAATAGTTAACATGTAACACATACAGCATATTACTGTAGTTATCAACTTCTCTCTCTTAGGAGTCCCCCCTGTAGGTGGAGGCGGTAGAATAACACCCACGGTATCCCCTGCCTGTCGTAAGTGGTGACTAAAAGGTGTCCCAGGGGCTCTGAACTTTGGAGCGTGGGTTAGCGGCCACGGGCCCCTTAAGAGTCATGGCACTGCTACTTCGTATTAAAACAATAATCACCACCACCACCTCTCTTTGGAGTCGTCCAATTCGGCAAAATTTGGAATCACTTCATAGGAAACTTCATTCCATATTTAAAGCTTTTAAATTTTACTTAAATCACACAGCCAAGGACGATTTTGTATTTCTATTATTAACTTTCCAACATCTATGAATGGAACCGACATTTTGAAACGAAATCTTCGAACTTGTGGCGCTCACAATGTTGATCGTCTGAACGAGCTAATCTGCTTTGGAGAGCTTCCGGTCGCCCAGGGTGGAAGACACTTCAGGCCGGTTGACAGCAGCCTGCTGTTGACGAGAGTAGACGGAGGTTGCGCCACACGAAGTGTCTCGTGTGAATGCTACCGGCCTTTTTCTACTCCTATGGTGGAGTGGAGTGGCGTGGAAAGCAGTGGATCGTGTGAATTGAAGGGATCCGACTAGGCAACCGTCCTCTATTTAACACTAATCAGAGTTTAATTGCGAATGAACAACTTTGGTACCACTAGCGTGCCGTTCCTCGTATTCCTGCTGCTGTTAACTTATGACCTGGCAGCATTTACAACTGCTTTGAGTGCTGACAATCCTGTAAACGATAATAGAGCGCCTCCACTGTCGGAATTTTTATTATGGACACTGCAGTTTAGGCTTTAATTACAAACGAACTAATGGGTCTATTGCAATGCGAATCACACCAATGTTTTCCTTTTTTAATTCTACGTTCGCGTATATAAGACAAATTGTTTTCGACGTTCATTAAATATTTTTTATTTGTGGTTGTAATAAATATTGCCCGGGTTTTTGGCTTCTTCTCTAGGAAGCGCTCACTTAGAAATATATACAAGTAAAACTACTTGTCTGATAGTAATGAAATTTTTATATGTTATAACCACATGTATTTGCAGTGTAATAGCTTACAATTTTTTCAACCATCCCGAAAAAAGTTCTTATCATTTTTCTAAAGCAACTCTTTCTCAGCCCAGGATAAACGTACAACAGCAAACATGGGCTTGTTTTGAAGCACTCAGTCATGGTTATCAGAAACTACAACAACTGTAACCGTACAGTGTGGTACCGAATTTATGAAGAGTAACATTGAAAGGAGATTTTGTATACGCCGGACCGTGCGATTAACAACAGGCCGGGTGGTGAAATCGGGCGCAGTGTTGCCGCGTTCAGTAGTAATCACGCGCGCAACGAACACAGCTTTTCGTTTACTTTCAACCTGTAATTTTATTGGCATATGGTACACTGTAGCTGATGCCATTGTTAGTAACATTTACGGATTATTGAGTGACTGGTGTGCTTTAGTGCGCTTCTTGCTGTGATCTGAAGAAGTCTTTCATTCTGGTGTGCGAGCAGGGGCGGCTTTTCGGGTGAAGTAGGTGAAGTGCCACTTCACCACTAATTTTTACCATAATGAATTACTTAAATTTATTTTTGTTATGACATTTGTTGGTTTTACGGAAAGAGAATGTTTTATTGTACGGCGTTTGGAACACCTCATCACTTGATGAGAACCAGGGGAACTCACGAAAGCGCCGGCTGTCGGCCACAGTACGGCCCGTGAGACTGCGTGAAGACGAGAGATTCCGCAGCTGCCTCTACCTCCCAAGTGCTCCCTCCTAGCGCTTGGCCTTGGCGGTTGCCATGACAATCGTGACGTTACCCGCGTACTTTCCACATAGCGGAATGTGCTAGTGAAGTTGTTGGAAGAGCGGAATGTTTCGTCTTCCCTGCGTCATCCTGGGTGAAGTACGAGTACTTACGCATCGTGGTTCATTCGTAGTGTTGTGCTGTTTTATTTCAATATGTATCCTATTTATGACATAGTGTGCATTTTATTATGAACACCATTTTCACGTTGGAGAAACGAAGATCAGAATGAAGTTCTACGTTTTGATCGCCCTACTGAATCACTGCAAATTTGTGCTACAAAATAAGTGAAACATTCCGGTAAATCTTACAATCATAGTTTCAAACGATCGTGGTTTAAGAAATTTCCATGGTTGTGCTCCTCTCCAGCTGTACAGAAGTTGTTTTGTTGAGCCTGCTTGCCTTTTATCAATAAAAATAACGTTTGGAATAAAGAAGAATTTTCAGCCCTTTTGAACATAACACGTTCTTTGCATAAGCACTCAGGTTCTGCAGAACATAAAAAACGGCAGCTAGATTTCAAGACATTGGAAACAAACCAAAATACGATCTCTGATGTCCTGAAGGAAAATGACAGACTGTATATTGTACTTGTACAGTTCAGTGAAAATGTACATTTAAATAGGCTTTTCTTCAGTTGGTAATTGATGCAGTGCTCTATTTAAGTAAGCAAGAACTAGCTTTTCGTGGTCATGACGAAACATTAAATTTAATAAATCGTGGCCACGTGCTGGACCCTCCGCCAGTCACAGGTACGAGTACAAAGCAACCAAAAACAACACGTAGTTCCTAAATCTTGTCCTCCTCTGTGGTTAGTGTGATTACTGCCACTCCGGAGGCCAGGATTCGATTCCCGGCTCTGCCACGAAATTTCAAAAGTGGTACGAGGGCTGCAACGGGGTCCACTCAGCCTCGGGAGATCAATTGAGTAGAGGTGGGCTCGATTCCCATCTCAGCCATCCTGGAAGTGGTTTTCCGTGGTTTCCCACTTTTCCTACAGGCAAATGCCGGGATGGTACCTAACTTAAGGCCACGGCCGCTTCCTTCCCTCTTCCTTGTCTATCCCTTCCAATCTTCCCTGTTCAGCAAGGTTCTGGTCATCCTCCCCAGTTGTATCCCCCGACCCAGAATCTGAAGCTCCAGGACACTGTCCTTGAGGCGGTAGAGGTGGAATCCCTTGCTGAGTCCGAGGGAAAAAGCAACCCTGGAGGATAAGCAGATTAAGAAAGAAAGAAGTTCCTAAATCTGTCGCTCGAAACCGAACGGGTAATAGCTCTTCACCATACTTTACAACCACGAGCCGCCACTATGTGCGAGTGAACATTCTTCAATTTGTTAGTTTTATTATATGTGCATAGTCCTACATTGTGATGCCACCTAACGGAAGGAACAGCGAACTACTTGGATATCACATTGTATAACGGGTTTCAGAAGATGAAAACTTTTTTTCATGTGGGTCCAAGTAACACCTTAAGAGTCCAAGTAGCCCATCATTACAGTACTAAAACTGCTCCTAGAACTGGACGAAAACCTGTGCTTTTTCCTCAAGATGAAAGAAGAATTTGCCGCCTTGCGTTACAAGACCGTCGGCGTACTCAAAACAGATTAAGGAAGTGCTGGAATCACCTGGAGTCAAGATTACTGTCAGAACCGGCCGAAGAAAATTGTGTGCAAATGGTTTTCCAGCCAGGAGGCCAAGAAAAAAAATCTTAATGCAAAACAAAGGGAGAAACGCGTGAAGTGGGCTCTGGAACACAGAACATGGACTAATGTGGACTGGGGCAAGGTTCAGTAGAACCTCGATTATACGTTCCCGGAAGCTACGTTTTCCCGTATTATTTGTTCAAATTACGTGGTCCCGCGAGCATCCTAATTAAATCACGTTGTAAAAATCCCGCATTACCCGTTCCTCGAAAAAACTATTTCCCGGATCAACCGTCCAGAAATTTCAGTCCCATCAACGCTAAATCCTTAATCACGCGTTTCGCAAGAAACTGTATCTTACGAAAGACGGCTACGGCATACTTAAGGATATTGGTGTTGACGTCCCGTCATTGAAGAAGTAATGTACTGGAAAAGCGATCGGCGATGAACTTGCATAAGGGATCATCTTAGCATCGCATTCGGGTAGTATTGTTTAGAGAATCCACGGAAATCATAAAGCAGAGAGTGCCCACGACAATTGGAGGGAGACAGAGCGCAGTTCGATTTGAAAACGGAACGAGTGTCGTCAACTGTTCGTACTTTTTTCGAGTGTATCGCCGAACAGGTTTTCGGCATTTCCCTCAGGGCACTGTATAGTCACTGGGCTTTCAGGCAGGAATCGAAACTGCTGCTTCTTAAGTAATACAAATTTAGTCTTAATATTATCGTAGGCCTATACGATTATGGTATCGAGACCGGAACAGATGTTGCACCTTACATACATAAAGTCATGGGAGGTTTTGGGATTGCCTATTACTGTTTTCGTCCTAATATGACTGGGAATTTTATGTTTTTGTGTTAAAATGTTATAAAAGCCGCAGTCGTTTTATTTGCGCACGTCACATTAAAAAAATTTGTATCATTTCGCACCCGTACCGACTTGTACAGCGAGCGCGCTTTCCAGCTGAGCTCAAGGTCGCGAATAATCATAATTTCGGAAGTGTTAATGATATTTTTTCTTTTTCCAATTTGATTGTGATTAGTGACGGGCAGAACTAAATATAATATAAATATAACGCACTCGAGAACTTGAGAATTGATACTTTCGAAACCATATTCTCGAGTTCAACATGACCTTTAAAAGTCGATGTAGGCCTAATTTACGCGGTATAAGATTTCCATAAACTGACTAGGAACAGTATACCGGTGACCAAATTACAATGGAAGATTAAAAAAAAAAGAAAAGATTTTGCCATCATGTTGGACGCTTTTGTATCCAATGTAGAGAATGAAAAACTACTTGTGGTGTCGATTGTTGTTTGGCTTGGCGTTACGGCTATTAGATTTTTCGAAGAGTTGGGCTGATCAAAGTTGCCGAACTGAAAGAAGTTTTCAAAGGAATATGGCGAAGTTTCCCCGGTGAAACTGAATGTAAAGTTTAGAGATTTTTAAGTCGCGTGCCGGTAATAAACGTCTGAAGCCAGCCCCGTGGTCTAACTTGCCTGCCTCCCACCCGGAGGGCCCAGGTTCGATTACTGGCCAAGTCAGGCATTTTTACCACGATATGAGGGCTGGTTCCAAGTTCAGTCGTTCTACGATTACGGTACCTTTAATTGAGAGGCCATTTAATGGTGATATGACGACCCCGGTCTAGAGAGCCGGGAATAACGGCCGAGAGGATTCGTCACACTGACCATGCGTCACCTCGTAATATGCAGGCCTTCAGACCGAGGGCGGTCGCTTGGTAGGCGGGAGGCCCATCGGGGCTGTAGTTTGGTTTGGTTTTAGGGACGTTTGTAAGATTGTAAGTATTCATATTTCGTTTTTGTGATGTTTGGCCAAATTGTTGATGGTTCATTCGTTCCCGAATTTTCCGTTTTCCCGTGTTGTTGTTTTTTTGTTTTTTTTTTTAAATCGTGGTCCCTCCAAAAACCGAGAATTGAGGTTCCACTGTAATTCGGAGTGATGAGACACGTATTTCAATATTTGGAAGTGATGGTATCAAATACGTGCGTCGTCGACCTGGCGAAGATTTGTTACCAGAATGCTCAACCGCTTCTATGAAACATCAGTTAGTGTGATTGTGTGGGGATGCATGACAAGTCATGGTACTGGTGATAGATGTGATAGATGGTACACTAAATGCACAAAGATACCAGACTGAGATCTTGGAACAAAATCTGCTACCTTCAATCAACGATTTGTTTCCTAATCATCAGAGACAGTGCTTCTTTCAACAAGATGGTGCACATGCCACACTGCAAAACTGAGCACGAAATGGTTGAAAGATCATCGCATTAACGTTTTGCCATGGCCAGGTAACAGCTCCGACCTAAACCCAATCCAGAACTTGTGGGCCAGACTGAAAGTAGGCTACTCGTTTCGCGCCAAAATCAAGGAATAAAATGGAACTTGTTGAAACCATCATCCAGACTTGGTCCAAGGTCATAACTACAGAAGATCAACGGTTGGTTGGCTCCATGCCTCGCAGAATCGAAGCAGTAATAAAAGGCAAGGGATTGCCCACAAATATTGATTAACTGTTACGTTGCAGAGACTGTTTTATACTGTAGAATTAATTAATTAATGCCGTCCTCACATAACGCCCGCGATGTTGTGTATTTCAAATTTCAACCTTAAATACAATTACATGCCACAATATTACCTATGCATTACATTAATTTGCTTATAACCCCATCACCCGCCAAGTAAATAGGTCAGTAACATACAAATGCATTGCATTATGACAGTGTCCAGAATTATCTCCACTAGTATACATACTTTCAGGCAGAAACAGGTTCCCTGGGATCATTAATGAACAAGGGGAATGTATATGCGAAGACTTACAGAATCAGCATTATGTAAAGGTAGATGGATATAAAGATAATATTCTAAAAGCGGAGGCGACTAATAATGGCAAAATACTGAAATTTACCTATGATAAAAGACATTTATAAAAAATAAGTTAGAAGCTAGAAAGCCAGCTGGGATTGACAAGATTTCTGGAGATATATTAAAGGCTAAGGGTTGGGATATAGTGCCATATCTGAAATACTTATTTGATTACGGTTTGCATGAAGGAGCCATACCAAATGAATGGAGAGTTGCAATAGTATCCCCAGTGAGGAGGAGAAAGGATGACAAAAATAAACTGGAAAATTACAGGCCAGTCAGCTTGACATGTAGTTTGTAAGCACTGGGAAAGCATTCTTCCTTATTATATTAGACACGTTTGCGAAATTGCTAACTGGTTTGATAGAAGGCAGTTCGGGTTTAGGAAAGGTTATTCCAGTGAAGCTCAACTCGTAGGATTCCAGCAAGATATAGCCGATATTTTAGATTCAGGAGGTCAAATGAACTGTATCGCTATTGACCTATCCAAGGCTTTTGATAGGGTAGATCATGAGAGATTACTGGCGAAAATGAGGGCTAATGGACTGGACAAAAAAGTGGTTGAATTGGTGGCTACATTTCTAGAAAAGAGAACTCAGAGAGTTAGAGTAGGTGAAGTGTTATCTGATCCTGTAATGATTAAGAGGGGGGTCCCGTAAGGCAGTATTGTTGGGCCTTTATGTCTTCTTATACATAAAAATTATAGTATATGAGTAGCTCCTGCCTCAGTTCCCCAAAGTTAGCCTAATAAAATTAATAGGTCATAAGTTACAAGTTGTGAGCCTCTGAAGTAGCTTTCTAGTTAGGTTTATACGGATAGAGTATAGCAGCGATCTTACCTAGTAGCCCTTGCTTAAGTTACAAGTTGTGAGCCTCTGAGGTAGCTTTCTAGTTAGGTTTATACGGATAGAGCGGGAGACACGAGAGAAACCTCCCAGTAGGGTGTATTTGCATGCGATATTGTTATACATCCGGGTGTCTCCTGGGCAACGGACTAGGACTCTTCCTAGACGGCTGATTCTCTCACACCAGAAGTAACAGAGCTATTTAATATGAGATCCAACAAACGGTTCTTTTCAGAACCAACCTTAACAGTCATTTCTGTTAACATTGAAGGCATAACATCTTGTAAAGAACAACTTTTGTATGAACTTTGTCGCGACAAGCAGTGTGATGTTCTATGTGTTCAGGAAACACACAGAGATATGAAGCAGAAACGCCCATTTGTTCCTGGCATGAAACTGATCGCTGAAAGACCACACGCTCTGTATGGAAGTGCCGTTTTTGTGAAGCCGAACTTAGAAGTCAGAAGTGCCTGCCAGTCAGATGAAAACAATATTGAAATTATCACCGTTGAACTAAGTAACTGTGTAATCACCTCAGTTTATAAACCACCTGCAGCAGAATTTTCCTTCATTCCACCCCACAATTTTGATAAAAGTAAAGCCTCCATTGTTATAGGTGATTTCAACAGTCACAGTCATGTATGGGGTTATGCACATGAGGACAAGAATGGTGAGACAGTTCTGTCGTGGGCTGAACATTTTCAACTCGCCCTCATCCATGATAGCAAACTCTCTCCTTCTTTTAACAGTGGAAGATGGGGACGAGGCTATAATCCAGACCTCCTTTTTGTTAGTGAAAGCATTATGCATACATGCACAAAAGCAGTATGTCCACCAATTCCAAACACACAACATAGGCCCATCATGTGCCAAATTTTGCCACCAATAAGACCTCAAGAAGTCCGTTTTAGGCGAAGATACAACTTTAAGAAGGCTGACTGGGCAAGATTTTCCAGCATATTGGATGAGAAGATTCTGAGCATCGCTCCTGTTCCTGAAGAGTACGACAAGTTTGTTGACATCGTCCAATTTTCTTCAAGGGCATCAATTCCAAGAGGTTGCAGAACCAGTTTTATCAAAGGCATTAAACCTGAAACGGCCACTTTGCTAGAAGAATATTACAAGAAATATGAACTTGATCCTCTTAGCGAAGAAACATCAATCCTTGCACAAAGCGTTCTTTCCTCAGTATCACTGGCTAAAAGGGATGAGTGGATAAAATTAATGACAGATTGTGACATGAGCAGGAGCAGTCAGAAGGCCTGGAGACTTTTACGTCGTCTCAATAATGACAATACCCAAGCCAGCACATATGCTAATATAAAGGCAGATCAAATTGCCCATCAGTTGCTAGTAAATGGAAAATCAACCCGATCTAGAAAGCTAGATAAGAAACCAATAACACGGAAGCCAAACCAAGAGAACAACATACTATCTCCACCATTTACTGAAGCTGAACTGGAATCAGCACTGAGGAAGTGCAAATTGGGAAAAGCAGCTGGACTAGACGACATTCGAGTAGAGCAGATCAAAAATTTTGGTCCTGTTACGAGGCGATGGCTACTGGAATTAATGAATATCTGTGTCCAAGAATGCAAGATTCCCAAAATCTGGCGGAAGGCTCGAGTCATTGCTATTCCTAAACCAGGCAAAGATCGGCTGGATCCCAAAAGCTATAGGCCTATTTCCTTGCTCTGTCACCTGTACAAGGTCCTGGAGAGGCTCATTCTTGAGCGACTGATAGGAAGGGTGGAGTCGTCTCTTATTCCACAGCAAGCTGGATTCCGAGAAGGAAAAAGTTGCACATCACAGGTATTAAACTTGACACAGCATATTGAGGATGGCTTTGAGAATCGGCTCATTACAGGCGCTGTCTTCATTGATCTTTCTGCAGCTTATGACACAGTCAACCATCGGCTTCTTCTAACAAAATTGTATGACATCACCAAAGACTTCCATCTAATGTGCAACATTAAAAATATTCTCCAAAACCGAAGATTCTTTGTGGAATTTCAGGGAAAAAGAAGCAGATGGAGAACACAGAAGAATGGGTTACCGCAAGGCAGTGTGCTCGCACCACTGTTATTCAACATCTATACTAACGATCAGCCTCTACCTGAAGGTACCCAGAGTTTTATCTATGCTGATGATTGTGCAGTCACTGCTCAGGCCAACTGTTTTGAAAAGGTAGAACAGACTTTATCCAAAGCTCTGAAAGAATTTACGAACTACTACAATGAAAATGACTTGAAGCCAAATCCTGCCAAAACTCATAGCTGTGTATTTAATCTCAATAACAAAAAAGCAGCTAAAACCTTACAAATCACCTGGGAAGGAATCCCTCTTCAACACTGTTCGACTCCAAAATATCTGGGAGTGATTCTGGACCGTACGCTTACGTATAAGAAACATTGCCTAAACGTGAAACAAAAAGTGTCTGCCAGAAACAACATAGTGCGGAAACTTCGAGGCACCACCTGGGGAGCTCACCCTTGCACTGTGAGAGCAAGCGCGTTAGCACTGTGCTACTCCACTGCTGAGTATGCATGCTCCGTGTGGCATAAGTCCAGCCATGCCAAAAACATAGATGTAGCACTAAATGACACCTGCCGTATTATCACAGGTTGTTTAAGACCTACTCCCATAGATAAACTCCACTGTCTCGCTGGTATAGCACCACCCGAAATCCGACGTGAGATTGCTGCTAGGCATGAGAAAAGCAAGGCTATGACTATGGAAGCCCATCCTTTGTATGCCTGTCAACCAGCACATCCTAGGTTGAAATCAAGAAAGAGCTTCTTGACAACCACTGAAGCTCTTAAAGGAACACCACAACAAGCAAGAATCTCAATGTGGCGGGAAAAATGTCAACATTTGAGAGAATGGATGGTTCCAAAGGAAGAACTTCCTCCTGGACATTCTGAACAGTGGACAACATGGAAGGCTCTCAATCGATTACGCTCCAGCACCACGAGATGCAAGACCAACCTACAGAAATGGGGCCTTCCTGTGGAGACAGTTTACTGCAAGTGTGGTACTAAGCAGACTAACGAGCATCTTCTACTGTGTCCATCTTCTCCAGCCACTTGTACCATTAAAGATCTAATGAGGGCAAGTCCAAATGCGCTTGTCGTGGCCAATTTTTGGTCAACCAATATTTAAAATTACCTTTTTTATTTTTTGTCTCTCTTACTTTGTACTTCTGACACGATAAATAATAATAATAATACGGATAGAGTATAGCAGCGGTCTTGGCTAGCAGCCCTTGCCTCAGATCCGGAAAGTTAAGCCGATAAAACTAATATACTAATTTGAAAAATAATTATAGTAAGCACATCATATCTGTAGAATGTAGAACAACCCGATTATGAACTGTACTTAAACGCTACAGGTATTGGCTTATCCTTTTATATAACCATACAAAAAACAAGCAGCTGCCGGACTATCGGACGACTCATCTTGAAATCGGTTTGTTTTCAGACCGACTTTGCTACACGGGAGTGAAATCTAGGTGGGTTCTGGATATCTTATTCACGAATTAGAAGTAACATATGTGAGAGTAGTGAGAATGATTGCTGGAACAATGACAGGAGGTAAAAGCCATGTGACCATGTGAGGAGAATGAAGAGAGGATAGGTTAACTAGGGCCTTCGAGGGTAAGAGAAGTAGAGGGAGAACAAAGACGATTGTTACTCAGTATTAGCGATTTAATTAGAAGAGGTGTGGAACTAAACGACGGGTACATTCTGCTCGGTTTTGTTTCAAGTTATCGACCTCAAGTACATGCGAGGAGTGCATTACACCCATGAGGTCATATTAATTGGGTGTGTTGGAATAATTTACGTAAAAGTTACTCTTCTCGTAGGCTATAATCAAGTCGTATGCTTTGAAATGTTTCTACGACAATATTTCAGAAATAACTTTTAAAATATTATTTATTTGAAGAACAAGAAAGGAGAAAGCCAATTACGAGACTTAAAGTACACGTTATTTCTGGAAAATTCTATGATAAAGTGCATTAAAATGTATTTATGATAAACCATGAAGAATTGTTTGTCACCAAATTTAAATATTCCATACCAACTATACGAGAGAATAGCGCTTTCTTACAGTACAGATATGGCTGGGGGAAATGAAATTGTTATAATCCCGTAGTTGCAAGGAACAACTCAGTTCCACTGCCGTTGCAGTTCTTTTGCCTTCTCTCATATAATTGTCCATATTGGACAAGTTGTGGTTGCAAATACGGTAAAGTCTAGAACTTTAAAGACATGTGGTGGGGTAGCAGACGGAAAGATACTGAGAAGATGAGATCAAACGTTTATTTGCGCCCTTGTAAACAGAAATCTGATCACCTGGGGAGGATTACATCCCAACGTGTCTGAGGGTTAAAACATCGCGCAATAATTCAACATGAGATGGTGTTTCTTAATTTCCTCCTCATTCATGCTTCAAGTACTGGATCAATTGAGCTATTCACATAATTATTCAGTTCAAGTACAGGCCTATTTGTGGTCATTAATGGGTTTTATCTGCTAGGAAAAAAGGGCAAATAAAACTTAAAATTCAGTTTTCTTTCGTAGCTCTAATGGTTCTTAAGGGTGTTCCAGAGCACCCACAGGCACATCACTGGTGAAGAGTACAAGGGCACTAATAGAAGTGTCACTACATATTTTTCTGAGGTGGGGTTCTCAGCACTTTTTTCTATCTCAATCGAGAGGCTGACCGAGATCATTCCACAACCAACAATAACATTCTCACTGAAATAAAGTTTTAAAACTCAATTAAATATTTGTTTTGTTTTAAATAATTTCCACTTTATGATTATGTTTCATGTTTATATGGAGTGGCATCATTTACTTTATACAAAGGGATCCGAACCTTAGAGAATGAGGACCTTGGAAGACTCTACGAGTATTCAAAATAAATCACTAGGATGACAATTTCTAGGATTGGACATTTTCAATAAGAGCAAGAGCTGACCAAGGAGTGTAATGCGTAGAGTAATGATTTAGCATTTTGATTTTCAAACTTAGCGTTTTGTAGCAAATTGGTTAAAAATAGGCACAATATGATTGCAAAGTTGACACATCAATATATGTGTATCGCGTACATAAAAATATTCCGATCTGTAACTCTCGGCACGCTGTTTGATCGACACTTCGCTTCTACCCATGGCTACCGTACTCAACACCTATGTCAACACAAAATGAATGAACGCGTGTGCTTCAACGTGTATTAAGCTGTTTGACTTCTTGTTCTTTGCATTTCCCTTTGCGCGTTGAAAGATATTCCACACATTGAAAGATTTAAGGCGCCATAATAATCTTTCCCCCAGAAATAAATAACATATCCTATTTTTTTAAGAAAATGCATCGTTTTTATATATATATATATATATATATATATATATATATATATTTCGCATAAAACCGACTATTTCACATCTATTTCGCAGAAATAGTATAATTTCGCATTTTATCGCTAATTCGAAATGACTAAAAACCAGTCGTAGGGGTCATATAAGATGATATTGACAAAGTTTCAACATATTTCGCATTTATCGCAAATGCTAAAAACCACAATCTCTAGTAATGCGGTGTTTCAGCTACATCTGGCACCACCGCTCAAACCTTTAAAGGGGCGCTATTAGCGGCGACTGTCTGCGGTGAGGAATTTTATTATAACGGAACTTTGGAAACGCACGGATGAATGTCCAGGTCAAATAACTAAAGATTTCGAATGTCCGCCTGAAGATAACACCGCCTGTTTAAATGCACACAACGGAGGAGTCATCTGATAACTAGTGTTACATTTACTAAGTACTGACTGAATTTACCCGATGAGACTGTTTGATGTGCACTAGAACAGAATTTGAACATATTTAGTCTACAAATTTGCAGGAGTATAATATGAATGATTTTGGGAAAAGATGATGCCATTTTTATGAACGAAGCACGAAATTATGCAATTGTAATCGCTGGAGTAATAACAATGATCCACACATTTCTAGTGATCCAGAGAGAACATTTCTAGTGATCCAGAGAGAGAGAGCTAAAACAGAATACAATAGGTATAGATGCAGAAGTAAGAAATGGAGAGTGATTTGTTCTCATTTTTAAATGATTGGAATAAAAGGCCCAAACTTTAATGGGGACTGGCGGGTCCCTTTCTCAGTAGTTAATAAGTACGAATTACATCCTGAAAATAGCAATCAACTGGATAATCCAGCAAAAGCAAATAAGTTCAAAATGCACTGAGAATCGACTGCATTAGAACAATTCTACAGCCTCCTCTTCTCCCAGTTTAACGGCGAGAAGCGAGGTAGTGTGTTGTTGTGTGGATGAACCAGCTCAGTACCCTGACTGCCGATAAGAACTCTTTTTATTCTTATTTTATAATAATAACGAGCCAGGAAAACCTACGTTCATTGAATTAGTAGGCCTATATGCCACTCTACGGCTCTGCATTCGGGAGACGCGTCGGCTGGCCTGAGAATAAGTTTTCACTTCCAGGCAAATGTCGGGATATGCACACTACCTTACCCAATTTTATCTCTTCAAGTGAGGTTGGCGTATATGAGGAAACAGAGACTAAGGGGTAGACGTAAGTTCTGAACTCTGCAGCAGCCCCACAAGACCTGCTCAGACCTGTCCTGTCTGGTTTGGAGTGTAAAAGAACCTGATTTCTCGATGTTATGACGAAAATAAAAATAAAAATGTTGGAGCACGTTTTAAAATGTAGCTGGACCACTCCTCGGCTCGCCCGGGTATGCTTCCTCATTCTGTACCTTCGAACACTCAGGTAAAAGAAACAGTTTCAATAATCGACATTATTCCACTTCAGCTTTACTGGCCGTAAATTCGCGTTACTGATGCACAGAAAAATTCACACTTCAAATACCTCACCAGACCTACAAAGACAAGGGACTTTTCAAGAAATACTACAATACATGCATTTCGATATATATATATATATATATATATATATATATATATATATATCTGGCACGAAATTCGTCGTGAGAATGCGCTGCTTTACACATGGAAGAGAAAAGAAAAACACGAGGTTATCAGCCCTGTCAATTTTTCTTCAAACGACTATGAGCCCTAGGCACATGATTCTGATCAGTTTTGTTGACAGTACACCTAAGAATACAAGGGGAAAACATCCTTTAGATGCATATCATAGCCTAGAAGTTACGAGGGAAATATCTGATAACGGTGGTTCACGGAAAATGAACAATAATATTTTCTCTGATATGCAGTAACCTTTAACTGACTACTAAAACGTAGCATCTGGCCTTTTTAAATTCCTAACACCAAAACGAATGCAGATATTTACAAAAATATTTCACCAAAATATACTGTCATAGTTGGGCTAGAATTTGAAAAAAGCTAGTTTGAGAGATGGATGTTTCTTAGGTTGCAAGATACACAAATCCCTTACAGACTAGTAAGAAAGATGGCAGAATTAGACTAGCGCTTTCTACACTCCAGCGAACAAAGAATGTATTGGTTCTGTTAATTCTGGAAATATGTTTCTAAAATTCCAAAAGTAATCTGTTAAAAGCTGTGTTCGTACAATATGAAAGCGGGCAGAAGGGCAGTGACCTCGCCAATCCAATCAGAGTGGAACAGCAGCCAGTGCGCAGTACAACACACACTTCACTTTCTAAAGCTCGTTCTGCCACAACACAAGAGCCGTGTGTACATTAGCTTCACATCTTACAGAGTACTTGCATTTTCATATTTCGGAAATCTTCCACGTATTATGGACCTTCATTCGTTTTCCTTGTACTGTATTAAGACAACGTGCGACTCAGTGTCCTAATAAATGAAGCCACAGTGTTAAACAGTTTTAACCCAAACCCAAGCCCCATGGCACTACAGCCCTTGGCCTACCAAGCGACCACTGTTCAACCCGAAGGCCTGCAGATTACGAGGTGACGTGTGGTCAGCACGACGAATCCTCTCGGCCGTTAGTCTAGGCTATCTCACCGTCAGATAGCTGAGTGGACCTCGAACCAGCCCTACACAAATGATAAAGGCTACGGCCATAACCAGGATGAAGCACAGATCCCAAGAGACCCAGTGAAACACTGCTTTTCGTTTCCTTACTGTAACGAGGATGGTTCTACCTCCAAATGCAGCCTTTCTCAATCTTCTTTGTTTCGGTAAACCCAAAAAATATCAACCAAACTTGCCTGATGAAATTTGACTGTCACCGAAACGAACGGATCATCAAGAAGGGAATTTCTCCGGCCAACAGAATTCGTACTGGAAGCAGTGGCTGACAGAGACGAGTATGCTGCACTGCTCACTAGCATGGCTAAACAGGCATTGGCCTACAGTTAAATCCAATGAAATCTGTGGCATTAAGCATTATTGCAGGAGATATCCATTTGTTCATGTAATGGAGACGATTTTATTATACAGCATGTATAAAAAAGAAGTAAAAAATCGTTACATGGGAGTAGTCTTCCATGATACATTTTTTTACCAACAAAAATATAAACAATGTAAAACGTAGTCTGAATTTAATGTTGAACAGTCCGATACTGAAAGATTAACAAAAGTCTGTAGTTGTTAATCAGTCGTTGGCCATACCCACTGCAGAATGCAAATTAAACCAAAATATGTTTTGATAAATGTTGATAAGATCGTAAAAAATGCTATCAAATAAGTTCTGCATTTACCAGCTGACACACCAGTGTATTCACTGAGAAATATGAAAGGTTTAGGCATATGAAGAGCAGAATGGGAAGGTCCATTACAATATATAGTCATATTCTCCAGAAATACAGTAATGAGTACGTATGAAGATAAGAGAAGGATGTGTATTTTGAGACTGAATACAAACCACACCGACTAAACTGCTCCACACGATTTTGACTTAAGGCAATTACGAAGTTTACTAAGGAAACATGCCTTTTCTGGCGAGATGTAGTGTTTACAGCACACTATGTCTTCTGGTATGGGCTACATCAAATTCGTTACTTTCACTGATCTGTCTCAGTCTCATCCTTGGCTTTGACAATATGAAAGTGACTGAGGTATGATCGATGCTAGTAACACTGTTCCTTAAGCAGCCAGTCCCTGTTATGAATGGTGTGAAAATATCGCTAATAGGTTCGGTTGGTGCATGCATTTCAGTGGCCTTGGCAGACTGATATGCAATAGCAATGGCTGGCTCAGTGAGGAAAGCAACGAGAAACTACCTCACTCCTCATTTCCCTAGTACGCCTCTTCAGTGACGCCTAGGCTATTTATGACAGCTGTTGGCGGAGCTGCAGAGGATCAAACCAGCCTTCCGACTGAATATCCAACATACATACACACACTAAGAAAACAAGACCCTCCGTGGCTCAGGCGGCCAGCACGCCGGCCTCTCACCATTGGGTTCCGTGGTTCAAATCCCGATCACTCAATGTAGATTTGTGCTGGACAAAGAGGATGCGGACCAGGTTTTCTCCGGGTACTCCGCTTTTCCTAACATCTTTCATTCCAGCAACACTCTCCAACAGTGCGACAGTCTTCGGCAGCCGGCACAATTCCTATCCTCGCCGCTAGATGGTGCTTCATTTATTCCATTCCAACCCGGTCGAATGACTGGAAACAGGCTGTGGATTTTCATTTTCACAAAGAAAACAGGAACATTACAAATGGTGTCGACTAAAGGAGCTAACAGATGGATGGTACCTCAAAAGTGGACTATCGAATTCCCAGTGTTCCTGTTCGAGCCCTTCCTGGACGTAGGCAGGCTGGAGTGCGCTGTAGACATTGCAACACCAGACATCAAAATTCGCAGCCGCTTTTTCCAATGGGGTTTTGGAGTTTATGCATTGTTCAAGGTGGCAGTGACTGCAAAAAGTACTGGGACCGTTAACAGGCGCTCGGGGAGAAAGTTCCAACATTCGTTTCTAACTTTTTATACTCAATAGATCTGTTGGCTCAGTTCAAATACTTAGGAACTATTTGTACGGTAGTGTTTAAATATTCTCCCTTTAGACCAAAGCCATTTTTCAAATTTTCACTTGCAATTTGTTTGCACAAGTCATGCTGTTTCCACGATTATACAGAACATTTATTAAGGAATGTTTTAGTGTTTGAAACCTTATTTTGAGCCGACCCGTGGCGATTTTAATGAAGGAAGTCAAAGAAAAGTCGGCCATCCGACTGCTTCCATATGCTTCCTCTACCTAAACCATCAAGCATGTGTGGAAAAAGTGTTGAGCACAATAATCTCAGGTCCGCGAAGGTACGTAGCTATGCGTAAGTGTAAGCTTCAATAAACATTTTTATCTTATACTTTACGGCAAAATAATAATAAAATTAGGAACCATATTTTGAGATTATCACGTAATCCCTATCAAAATAAATTGCGTATTCAGCTCAATCTTAATAAGCTAAACAATACTCTTTACAGAACATAATTTCCATGAGTGGTTTATATATCGCATGGGGAGAAAGGAGAGATGATCTTATGAGGCCTACCGTCATAAACTGGAAATTGCTCGGCGGGTAATTAGTTCACTATACGGAGAGAAAAGAAATGTCATATTAAGAGGCCCATGCTTGAATCACTAAGAAAGGCAGTTCGACTATTTGGGAGAAACCAAAAAGTTCTTACTAACTCGTTCTCAGAAGCCATAAATATCACTATTAACAATAAGAGTATAGAAGGGCAACTGGCACCTTTTCTTTCTTCGTTTTGCTAAAATTTCTTAACACTCAAAGTCACAGAAAACAACTATGCTCTTAGAATTTCACATATGCAGGCTCCTAGCGGCTTCACTCTGCCTTCCATCTGTTTCTCTTCCAGCCCTGCGATAGCAGAACATAATAGGAAATTGAACGGCATTGTAAGAACTGTGTTTATTATGTCAATGTAAGTCTGCAGAAAACGCTATGATTCCCAACACAATATGTCTGTTCTCCACAAGTCAATGCATATATTTCCTACTGGTTGGGGTAGTGGCGGAGATTATTATTTCAAGAGGAAGTGCGACTGTGCACATCCTCTAGTAACACTAATCAGAGGAAAAATGGAAGACGAACTGCTTTACGTCGCACCGACACAGACAGGTCTTATGGCGACGATGGGATAGGAAAGGCCTAGGAATGGGAAGAAAGCGGCCGTGGCCTTAATTAAGGTCCAGTCCCAGCATTTTCCTGGTGTGAAAATGGGTAACCATCTTCAGGGCTGCCGACATCTCCCGAATGCAAGCTCACAGCTACGCGATCCTTACCGCACGGCCAACTCGCCCAGTGTAGAGGCGTAAAGTTAGTTAATAAATCTGAAGACATAAGAGTACATCTGTAGTCAAACAAACGTAAGCAGGAGAGCGAGAAAACGACATTCCGTTGACATTCCCAGCAATACCTCTAAAATGATTGGTTGGATTTACTTTTGATTGACTTTTTTTTTTAATTTTTTTTTTTTTTTTATCGCATGTATAGCTTATTCTAGTGCCAAATATTGAGGAAAGGGACTTACGATTGTTTGGGTTGGCTCTAAGCGAATTTCATTTTGTTGCATTTTGCTCCGAGTCATATGAACGTAACTCCATGCGATGATATCAAAACTCACAGCTTTTTATTTTATACACTTGTGAAACATTTAAAAGTAACTAAAACATAAATAGGCCCAAATGAAATGAACAATAACAAAAAGTAAAAATTATAAATAAGCGTACAATTATTACAGATATACATGTGCATGGTTTATCGTTCCACATAAATATGAAATGGGAATTTTCAAATAATTAAAGAAACGCCAACAAGTTATTGGACTCGGCATCAACATAAGCCTACTTTACAATCTGCCTAAATCTTTCAGAATCAGGATAATCTGGCTCATTACTCGTCTGCTATCCATGACGATACTTAGCGCTGCTCTCAGTCTGCAAGATGGGTACTTGAAGTAGATTGTTTTCCATCTCCTCGGGTCTACTATCTTGAACTCTTTGCCGAAATAAGTTTTGTAGTATAATTTGTAGCCACACCCCTGAAGAAATGCGGAAATTATTCCCATTCTCATCTCTTTTTCTTGACATGAAAGGTCAGAATTACTGGTCAATAGGCTGAAATTCATGTCATGCAACTCCTTCTGAGAAAAGGAATCTTGGCTTTACATTTGCCTATTAACTGCACCCAATCATTACAGGTATAATTATTTTCATTCTCG
Organism: Anabrus simplex; assembly: GCF_040414725.1. NCBI lineage: Eukaryota > Metazoa > Arthropoda > Insecta > Orthoptera > Tettigoniidae > Anabrus > Anabrus simplex. The sequence goes on along the minus strand of NC_090279.1, from coordinate 220,196,635 downwards.
GAATTCATTTTCTAGCCCTCAATATGATAGTGTGTAGACCATCTCCTTTGCGTTTAAACATGTGTGAAGCAATCACAATTCATCAAAACCTTCATGATATTTCGGTTTTGTCCTGTGCAATTTTATGTCCGAATGGTCAGCGTGATGCATTTAAACAAGCACGAAGCCATCTCATTTCCCAATTTACAGTCCACGACTTATATACGCAAATAAAAAGCTCTGGAAATTGGTCGGATTAGGAGTGGGTGTCAGTTCCTTGCATGTGTCTTCCTTCCTTCAGTGCCACATTCTTTGCAATGCATACATGTCATACATGTTCGAGTGGTTACCAAGGTATCATTTTTGAAGTTTTTCGCTGTTGTAATGGCTTTCATATACTGCATACTCCAAAATGTGTTTGATGCCTTCAATCACATTTTCATGTTTTATTTGTTGGGGGTGTAATAACCTCTGTTTTTTGCAAGTTGTTTTAAGTGCACCGACACAGATAGATCTTGTGGGACAATGGGATAGGAAAGGACTAGGAATGGGAAGGAAGCTGCCGTAGCCTTTATTAAGATACAGCCCCAGCATTTGCCTTGTGTAAAAATAGAAAACCACGGAAAACTATATTCAGGGCTGCCGATAGTGGGGTTCGAACCCACTATCTCCCAATTACTGGATACTAGCCGCACTTAAGCGACTGCAGCTATCCAGCTCGGTGACCTCGCAATTCATGATTCACCATTCCGACTTCTGATGATTTCTTGAGAGAATTTCGAACAAATACTTCAGATATTGACAAGAGTTTTTACAAAGAATTACTTTTGTGGAGAGCAATACTTCAATTTTTGAACAATACTGTGTTCAGAGTGCAATGCTATCTGACAATGGACAGCACCACACTGACCCATACTAAGAGCCAAAGGCTTCCTTGTACTCAAGTCTCAGGACCAGGAGTTACTACTTTTTGACTTTAGGAAACTTCGTTATTAATATTCTTAGGACTCACTGCATTTAATAGACAACAGTTAGATGTAACACAATCACTAATAAACAAACAAAGAAAAAAACCGATAGTTCGACTTACGCTCCTGTGGCTCTGGGGTACAGGTATATTGTACGTAGGCCTATGTAATATCAATTGGTTCTGATTTTCTAATGCTATATCTACTTAAAATGTCAATGTGGAGGGGGAGAAACAGGCTTTTGGTCGATTCAATGAAGCACTTATCGTTACAGTTCAATATGTAAGACCTAGGCAATGTCCATTTTTATGGATACTAACGGACAAAGAGCTATCGTTCTTCACAACGGAAGTTTTTCAAAATACTACTAAAGATAAGATTAATAATAGTAAATATAGTTAAGATAATATGGACAGACCTGACCATTTTCATTAGGATTTCTTATATTCTTATATTCTCAATAATTATATAGAAATGGTTAGGCCAATAATTCTGCCACCACCCCAACTACTAGTCGTGCTCCCAAGAGTCAAGTGAAAAATGTAAACATGTGCGGTTCGTTCGGATGTACCTCATTTCACTCCTAGATTTAATAATAATAATAATAATAATAATAATAATAATAATAATAATAATAATAATAATAATAATAATAATCGTGCAGATCTGCAAGCAGGCAAGAACTGGCGATGAAAAAAGAATGGAGTAGAGAAGCAGGGCAAGCCTGCACAGCAAGCAGCAGTGTCAACGTGGCAACGCTGGGAACACGCTGCTCTCTCATGAACAGAACACTCCCTCTCTGGCCACATCGATCCGCTGTGTGCCAAGCTCCAGCCTTCGTTCAATAGAGCACCACCAGCTCCAGAAACTGCTTCCTCCTTGCTCTAGCCCGTAAGAAAAAATAATAATAGACACATGGACGCTAGGACAAAGTTTCCTTTGATAACACTCGTCTCACTTATTACGAAAGTTTACTTTGGGAAATTTCCACCTTCAGCCATTATATCGTTTTCTCGGGACAAGTCTTCAGAATAAGGAGCTATTATTTTCTTCTTTTGGAAACAGTGTAGCAAGAAACTAATTCAAAAGACAATTTTGACCTGACTGGGAAAATTGCTTTAGAAGGTATTATTGAATTACAAAGCGAGCGCGTCCTTTACTTATTAGTTATTACAAACCAACACAAACAAATACCACCTACAGCCGCATCTAGTTATTTAGATTTGTGTATATTTAGTTCAGTGTTCTCCCCAGAAATTTTCGTCAGCCGGGTGTCAGGAATAAGTACCCAGGCGGAAAATAGGGCGTGAAAAATGGATACGATAAAATTTCACTTTATTCTCCTCGGGGCATTAATAATATTGAACAGGTAAACATTAACTGCAAAACTGAACTATTTTAGTGTTATCACAAACAAGACAACAAGAGAATATTTTGAACTTCTCGTGTTCTACTGTTCGTTCATAATCATGTAACAGGGGGACATAGCATTTCGTTGCCGTACGGGTTTGTGACGTCATGAGGACCGCTGGCGCACGACACTATGGTAGTCAAGCTACACACTTCAACTCCAATATAACTGATGCAATCATTCTGACAATAATGAAGATTTGTCATTAAATAAACAGTTTTATGGTATTTAAATTTAACATTGGAACACCCAACGACTCAAATATATATTAATACTGTATTATGGAACTAGCACATACCTAGGTTATGTAAAAATGGCAGGGCGGATCGCCCATGAAAAAGGTTCTAGGGAGAACACTGTATTTAATACAGTCCGTTTGTTTATTTCAGATATTCACTACGTAGTTGAATATAACAAGATTCTGGCCCAGTTTCCCGATCCGTGGACTGTAGTTGCTATTGCGTGTTTGCGTTCCGCTTGAGGAATTAACAATACGCGGTTAAACACCCCCCCCCCCCCCCCCCCCCGAGTTCAATAGTTAGGTGCTAAATACTGGACGAAAATAAAATGATACCACACTTCGCTGGAATTTGAGGCTACCTATAATGATTAGTTTCTTTCTTGATAGAGGTTCAACGTCTCACTAGCTAGTACGGCTCCTGAATAGAGCTAACCAAATATTCACTCTTCAGGAACACAGACAATAGGTATCGTTTGCTTTCCAACAAGATGGCATTTTGTAAAGATTATTGGATCTGGCCCAGAATACTGCATTTTTAATCACTGTTTATGCCAATGGGTTGCACATATATTTTAACACACAGCATTTTTAATCATACCACTAAAATGCCGGTCCCATATCTTACATCCGCAAATGAGAAGGGAAATGTCTGCTTATAATTCAATACCCTCCTGCGAACTGTCTCACATGTGGAGGGATGTACTCATTATTATCTCGTTTCTGTGGTGGCTGGTAATGTGTATGTTGTGACAAACACGAACATCCAGTTCCAGAGTCGGAGGAATTAGCCTGACAAGAAAATCGATTACGAGACCATCTCGATCGAAGGCTTCGATGCTCACTATTCGGACATGATGATGATGCTTGTTGTTTAGAGGGGCCTAACATCTACGTCATCGGCCCCTAATGGTACGAAATGCAATGACAATTTAAAAGTACAAAATTCATACCAGAATTCAAAACGTGATGATGAAGAATGAATGGAATTTAAAACAATCAGTGGATCCGACCCGCAATGCCTTACCTTCCCAGAAACAATATTACTGGCCAAGGGACTGTTTCCAAAGCAAAATCCTGATTCGATGATGCTTGTTGTCTAAAGGAGTTCAATAGCCATGTAAACGGTCCCTTATCATGACACTTATCGCTAGTAAAGTAGAACCATGGTATTTCTCAAGTTGCGGTACTAACTAAAGGTAGCGTAAACTCACGGTGTTCCAAACATTATGGTACTACTCAAAAGCATTGTACGTCGTACAGGTAATGCCAATCTCTGGTATTTCTCACATAATGGCGCCACTAATACGCACCGCAAACCCATACTGTTCCTCACTTAGGTGTACTAGTCACGGGTGCCGGTATTTCCGTGGTGTTCCTCACATAGTGGGTACTAATCATAGGCAACGAAAACCCACGGTGCCGCTCATATTATGTTACTAACGCCCAGACCCATGGTGTTTCTCACTTAATGGTACTAAACACGGGCAACGTAAGCCCGTGGTGTTCCGCATTTAGTGGTACTAATCACAGGCACTGGAAACCCACAGTGAACCACTCTCTGCTGCTACTAATCACAAAACTATTGAGTACCTAACAGAGTGGTACTACTCACAAGTAAAGGCGACCCATGGTGTTCCCCGCGTGACGGTACTAATCACAAGTAATTTCATGGTTGTGATTCAAACAACTCTTGGTCGCCCCTTTCAGTAGCCTCTTACGACAAGCAGGGGATACCGTGGGTGTATTCTTCGTCTGCGTCCCCCACCCACAGGGGGTACCTACTATTCGGACAAGCATGCTAAATATACCAATGAAAAAACACTCTTACCTATACAGCATATTGTTATATATAAAATTCACTAATGCGCATGTTCTAAATAAGTACGGCACAGGGAGTCAAAGTGAAATTAAAGTATGTGTTCATTTGTGAACAGAAATGTGGACAATAATACATGTCACCACAGGCTAGTTGGCGTATCCCTCAACTTTGTCTAGATCAGTAGGTAAGAGCTCAGTGTTTCGCTGGGCTATCATGCGGCGTCAAGGAAGAGAACTTTTAAACGAATAGAATTGATGATTTTTCAGGAAAACCACAAAGAAATTGGTAAAATTCTATAAACACGAGTCATGCAACTGTACAGTGCGTTATAAATATGTATAAAAGTATACGGAGCGTTAATATTAAAAACAAAGTGAGAAGGAAGAAAGTTTTCAATTTCAGGGACGAAGGTTGGACAGTAAGACAGTAAGACAACTGAAGAAAAATCCAACGATCAGCGCTCCGAAACTTGGTGTGATAGCTTGAGGAACATACATACCAACAAGAGAGCACATCCAGAAACTATTCAACTTATCCTAAGGAACACCAACAGGCATGGAAGAATTGGTAGAAACAAACCAATTGTTAGCAAGATTAAGAGGAAGAAAAGTTGAGCTTCGTTAAGGAGCATATAGAAAATGATTTCGACTACTGGAAGACCTCATTTTTGCAGATGAAACCACGTACAATATCTTCGAATCAGATGGAAAGGTTACTGTTTGGAGGAAACCAACTGAGGAGATGAAACCTAGCAATTTACGTCCAGGTGTCAAACAAGGTGGAGGGAGACGGTCTAGGGATGAATGTCAACTAGTGAACCAGGAGAGTAGGATCAAAATGTGTACCTAAATGTGCTGAAAGAACATTTACGGCCTAGTGCTCAAAAGCTTGCTATACGGTACTTCATACACAAAGCTCCATGTAAGAATGTGGCTGCCGTATAATTGCCCGAATATGAGGCACCTCTGATAGAAAATACATGGCATAACTTGAAGTAATGAAATCAAAACAGAAGTTTTCGAGCAAAGATAATCTCAAAGCGGCTTTATGTGAAGAATGGGAGAAAATAAATCCATCTTATTGCGAAAAGCTGCCACAATTTATGTCTAACCGTTTACGAACCATGAAAACTGTTTTGTCATATTAGATAACCACCTGAAGGTTTATGAGATTGACTTTGACCTGTCTCATGCACGTTGAAGAATAACATATTAAATTTCTTTGTAAGTATAACAAATAGCAGTTGTACCATCAGGGCTAGGATTCATGAGTAATAAAAAGTGGCTAAATATCAGTGGCGGCGATTGGAACGGGGGGGGGGGGGAGGTTACAGTCGCCCTCCACTTCCTGAAGAGAAAAATAAATTTGCATTCCATTTTTGCCACTAAAACTAGGAATAAAAAAGAATATATACAAAACTTTGTCTTATTACCTAAATCTATCCTGTAATTTCTTTAAATATTAAAAAGAAATTATTTAGCGGTAATGCGCACAAAATACCATTCGTACAGTGGAGACTCTAGCAGTAGCATGTTTTGTACGCGGACGAGGGCCCAGGAACGTTCACTTCGCTAGTTGCTACGGAAACGTTCACCTTAGGGTGACAATAGCCCTAGCTCGAGGCTTCGCGCAGGTTTGTACCATCAGATAGCATGTGCTACATTTCTGCGAAGGTCATGGACAATGCCGCGCGCATTCTGCAATTGTGTCTGTGCAGTTCTATCTGGTGTATATTACTTAGTGTGTAGTCAAATAATACCAATGGAGTTTTATTGCATTGTTCAACACCGTAATGGGGGTGAAGCTGATTCCTGCTCGTGGTGCCCCTGCATAGGTACCTGGATTAAAATTCCAGTACTGAACTGAACGTCAGCATTCCAGAAGTATCTACCAGTCAATATGACCCAATCGCTATATTCAGAACGGTCTTTATCAAGACCAACACTAACCATTATATCTGTAAATATTGAAGGTTTATCTCCATCTAAAGAAGGAATATTACACCAGCTTTGTCAAACTTACAAATGTGATATATTATGCCTTCAGGAAACTCACAGGGATGAGCAACTACGGCGACCAAAAATAGCGGGAATGAGACTTGTGGCCGAGATTCCCCACAGACAGTATGGCAGCGCTGTTTTTGCCAAACCAAATTTACAAATTTTGTCTGTTGCAACCACCAATGAAAATCAAATCGAGATAATAACTGTGGAACTCAGTAACTGCACCGTTTCGGGCATCTACAAACCACCAAATGTAGATTTCTCCTTTAAAATTCCAGATAACTACTTCAAGCAAAAGACAAACTTTGTGGTTGGAGACTTCAACAGCCATAACAGTGCATGGGGATATACAGATGATGATAATAATGGAGAAGCTGTATTAGAATGGGCTGATGATTACCAATTACAACTTATTCATGACCCCAAACTACCTCCATCCTTTAACAGCAGTAGATGGCGACGAGGCTTCAACCCAGACCTGATATTTGTGAGTGAACACGTGGCACAGCAATGTGTGAAATCAATGTGCAATCCTATTCCAAATACCCAGCATCGGCCTGTAATGTGTCAACTTTTCTCTGCAATTCAACCAATAAAGGTTCCGTTTCGAAGGAGATATAATTTCAAAAAAGCAGACTGGGAGACTGATATCACAATAGAACAAATAAAACACTTCAGTTCAACCACACAGGCATGGCTTTTAAAATTCTTCAACAACTGCTTTACTTCCCTAAAAATTCCAAAAATATGGAGAAAATCCAAGGTGATCGCATTTCTGAAACCTGGAAAGGAACCTTCGAACCCTAAAAATTTCAGACCAATCTCCTTACTCTGCCACCTATACAAAATAATGGAAAGAATGCTGCTCAGTCGCTTAATGGGAGTAGTAGACCAAGTCCTAATCCCTCAGCAATGTGGCTTCCGCCCAGGAAAGAGTTGCACAGCACAGGTTTTACATCTAACCCAGCATATCGAGGACGGGTTTGAAATGAAGAAGATTACTGGTGTGGCTTTTGTGGACCTCTCAGCCGCCTACGATACAGTAAATCACAGGATATTATTACACAAACTTTATAGAATGATTACACCAGAGTTTTATGATCAGTTTGTTGAAGCTGTGAAGAAAGCTTCCCGCGCTTCCATACCACGAGGATGCAGAGTTAACTATATACAAGGTCTAACTTCAGACACAGCTGCCCAAATGAACACATATATTTCACTGTTTCAGGAAGATCCACTAAGTGAAGACACTATCTCAGCTGGAAGGAAACTGCTTTCCTCAATTGCAGAGGCAAAGAAAGATGCTTGGATCAAACTTATGGAGGAAACTGACATGTCAAGGGATAGCCGAAAGGCTTGGAAGCTTCTCAAACGACTTAGCAACGATCCAACAAAGGGACCAGTCCATGCAAATGTTACGGCAAACCAAATCGCAAATCAGCTTGCCATCAATGGGAAAACAAATCACCCAATAAGGAAGATGGAACATAATATCCTAAAAAGCGAGGTAATGAAGTCCAGTAACCTATCCCGGCCATTTGAAATAACGGAATTACAGAAAGCGATTCAATGCGCCAAAAATGGAAAAGCGGCAGGATTAGATGATATCACAATAGAACAAATAAAACACTTCAGTTCAACCACACAGGCATGGCTTTTAAAATTCTTCAACAACTGCTTTACTTCCCTAAAAATTCCAAAAATATGGAGAAAATCCAAGGTGATCGCATTTCTGAAACCTGGAAAGGAACCTTCGAACCCTAAAAATTTCAGACCAATCTCCTTACTCTGCCACCTATACAAAATAATGGAAAGAATGCTGCTCAGTCGCTTAATGGGAGTAGTAGACCAAGTCCTAATCCCTCAGCAATGTGGCTTCCGCCCAGGAAAGAGTTGCACAGCACAGGTTTTACATCTAACCCAGCATATCGAGGACGGGTTTGAAATGAAGAAGATTACTGGTGTGGCTTTTGTGGACCTCTCAGCCGCCTACGATACAGTAAATCACAGGATATTATTACACAAACTTTATAGAATGATTACAGACATCAAGGTAACCAAGATGATAGCTACTCTCCTGGAAAATCGTCGCTTTTTTGTCGAATTCCAAGGACGCCGAAGCAGATGGAGGAATCAAAGGAATGGACTACCTCAAGGCAGTGTACTGGCTCCTGTTCTTTTCAACATCTACACTAATGACCAGCCATTACCAGAAAATACTAAAAGCTTTATCTATGCCGATGACCTTGCACTTACTACTCAAACTGATACCTTTGATGAAGCAGAGATCTCTTTAACTGCTGCATTAGAAGAGCTAGGTAACTATTATGAGAAAAACCAACTCAAACCAAATCCAGCTAAGACTCAAATCTGTGCGTTCCATCTGCGGCATGCGCAGGCCTCTCAGAAACTCAAAGTACTATGGAAGGGGAACTTACTGGAACACTGCTTTACGCCAAAGTACCTGGGAGTTATGCTGGATCGCACATTAACATATAAGAAACATTGCCAAAACCTGAAACAAAAGATAGCTGCCAGAAACAACATTCTACGAAAGTTATCAGGAACAAGTTGGGGAACACAACCACAAACAATTAGAACATCAGCTCTAGCTCTATGCTATTCTGCAGGAGAATATGCCTCCCCAGTTTGGTACAGGTCAGCTCATACGAAGCAGGTCGACATAGCTTTAAACGAAAGCTGCAGGATCATCACTGGATGTTTGAAACCTACACCCATTGAGAAGGTCCAACTTTTAGCTGGTATTGCTCCCGGTGAGATTCGTAGGGAGGTAGCAGCTAACAAAGAAAGGCTCCAGGCATCTTCTTCAGAAGCACATCCTCTCTATGGATACCAACCAGCCACACAGAGGCTAAAATCTAGGAAAAGTTTTCTCCGCACATCAGTCAACCTTGAGGGGAAAGCAGAGAATGCTAGAGTCACAATGTGGAAAGAAAGAATCCACCACCTTTCCAACTGGATAGAGCCAAAGGAAAGTCTTCCATGTGGACACCAGGAGAAGTGGACAGTATGGAAAACCCTTAACAGACTCCGTACAGAAGTCGGCAGAACCAAAGTAAACTTGCGGAAGTGGGGCTTCTCAAGTGATTCATCACTTTGTGATTGCGGAGAGCAGCAGACGATCCAACATCTATGTCAGTGTGTTTTATGTCCTTCAATGTGCACTATGAAAGACTTGATTGCAGCCTCCCCCAACGCTATTGACGTCGCCCAATACTGGGCAAGCATCATCTAGCTCTTGAATATTGTTGCTCTATCTGTGATTGTATAATAGACTTGTATATTTGTATAGTAGAAATGTAGATGTTGCTTTTTGTTAAATATCTATAAGTTGATACTTCTGACACGAATAAAGAAAGAACACCGTAATTCTATTTAATAGTAATACATGTCTAGTTGTTCCTTTTGGTGAACGTTGATTTACAGTATATTTAAAATTTACGCGTCTCGTCTCTTAGGGACCATTCTAAACCTTGCAACAACTTCAGGAGATATATATATATAGGCTATATATATGTGCAGATCTAGTTCCACACTTGCTTCACCCATTAAAGTTGCACCGATTTTTCATATATCGCTATATCCCGGATGCTTGGCTAGCACTGTGTTTTTTGGCAAGCATTACAAAAAATTAGTTTACCATTTCTGTTAATAGTCCTCCGTTCAAAAAACCACAAACAATCGTAAGTTTACAGTTGAGAACTTACAATCGGTTGGCATGTTAACTACTTAATACACTGACTGAGCAGATATGAACTACATTGAATATGCACTCAATACTAATGTTAATGCTTTAACGTCCCACTAATTACTTCTTAAGGTTTTACGAGACGCCGAGGTGCTGGGATTTTGTCTCGGAGAAGTTCTCTAACGTGCCAGTAAATCTACCGACACGAGGCTGACGTATTAGAGCACCTTCAAATACCAGCGGACTGAGCCAGTCAAGTTGGGGGCAGAAGGCCAGCGCCTCAACAGTCGGAGCCACTCAGGCCCAAGAATATGCACTCAGAGCTTATATGCAACTGTTGATGGTTCGTCAAGTACTGAACAGAACTGATTAACCTAACTAGTGTTAATGTTTTGCTAATTGCCTGGACCAGACCTCCCGTGGTCAGGTGTAAGGAATTATTGTCACAAGTGTTAACTGATAAGGCCAAAACCGAGGCCCAGCAATAAACCAAAGTATGTGAATTCCTCACAACTCGTTTTCAACATTGTATGGAAATTCAAGAACCCAGCTTTGAAATGATAGTAAAATAAATTTTAAATGATCATCTGACAAGTTTGAAACCATAAAATATGGAACGTATTTAAAATAAAACTTCCATTTATGTAAAGATACAAGAGTTTTTCTAAAACATGTAATAATATGTACTATTTCCCGAAGTATGGAAAATCAAGTGAAACCACTCCAAATATCCTAGTTCGTAAACATAAAACGAAGTTTTAACTTCAACTATTGTAAAAGCGAACGTAGAAATCCTAGCACTGGTAATAATGTTACTGATTTTACGTCCCACTCAGTTTTCGGAGACGCCGACGAGCCGAAATTTTATCCCGCAGTTCTTTTATGTGCCGGCAAATCTACCAACAAGGGATGTATTTGAACCATCGGACTGAGTCTGACTATGTATTTGTTAAATCAGAACACTGTTTTTTGTTGAATCCAAATAAACAAGCTTTCCCCTAGTATACACACGGGCTAAACCAGCAGGCCGTGCAGCAAGTTGACAGTTATTCCTGTCACAAATGGAGCCTGCTCAGAATTTAATTTCCTGCAAAGAAATAAGCATCTTCATCCCAATTTGAAGAGTTCTCTAGGAAAATGACGTCAACTTGGGAAAGAAGAGGTCTGGGAGTGTGTTCAAAGCAGTTCATGCCCGGTGAATTCTCTCATGAAGTTCCTCCTCGACGAGGGCGAGTATTGTCGTCGATGAAAATGAATTCAACACTATATTCATCCCTAAAGCGTTGTCCTAATTGTCAAAGAGTATATAGCTGGGCAGTTAACGTCCCTGGAATTCGCATTAAGGGTGTGCACATACATCCTGAACACATCCCTTACGTCTCCACAGCCTTTGGTAGTAGTGTATCCGAGTTTCATCTGCAAACATGACATTACTGTGAACACGATGATCGGTCACTGGGCACTATGCAGTGCAGATGCGGTGGAAGTTTCCTGGATATACCGGTCTAACAGTCACAATATTGGTCTCACGTTTGTGACACTGTGTATGTCCGCCTTGAATTCTATCTCGGTCAAACAGCCTTCTCCCCAAGCTCAATACAGACGTGTCGGGTAGGGTAGTGTTGAATGAATCTTTGCCATCGTTGTCTCCTCTCAACTACTGACTCCAGCTCCAATGGCCTTCCTCCTTCAAATCCTTCTTTCTAGACATCCCCTTTCCATGTCCACAGCATGCTAGTCTCGAAATCTTCGAGTTCACTTCCAGTTTCATTCTGTCATCGTTCCTTACATGATCCTGGAGGGTAGTTCGTTTTACATGCCTGCAGTTTACACTTCTCTCTTCATCAGAGTGCATGCTTCTATAATGTATGTGGGAATGGGGAAAAGAGAATTTGTTCTAGCTAGAAAAATGTGGACGAAATTAGAGGAAAATATAATGTTATTCATTTCACGTCCCACTAACTACTTTTACGGTTTTCGGAGATTCCAAGGGGCCGAAAGTTTGCCTCACGGGAGTTCTTTGACGTATCACTAAATCTACCGACACGAAGCCGACGTATCTGAGCACCTTCAAATACCACGGGACTGAGCCAAGCTGGGCTCAGAAGACCAGCGCTCGACCGTCTGAGCTACTAAGCCCGGTATAGAGAGGAAGGTAGATCGTATTTCTGGAAGTAGTGATTTAAAATTTCAAAATAAGGAATATGAATTTATTTGTATGATAGTTTTTATCGTGAATCTAGAATGGTCGAATGTCCTCACCTTCACCCCTAAATACCACTAGCCCAGTAATACAGCTCGGCGAGCGAACAGTTACGGAAAGAATACCATTTCCTCAATCATCTTGCTACAAAACAGCAGGAAGTACAACAGATGGTTCCGACCCACGCCATCGCCAGCTGTATAGTAATTTCACAATTCAAATAAAGTCTAAAAGAAATTGCAACTAGACTGAAGTCCAGCCGGCTCTTCGCTGACCGACACGCGGGCACACCCGTCCACCATGTTGGTCACGCCACACGCGATACAAACTGGTTACTACTACCATGATAATTTATAAAATATTAGATCTTTAAATAACTCTAGGATTTTGAAAACATTTTGCAATTCGGTTCACACTTTCTGGAAATCTTCCAAGATGTCGGAAAATCTACAATCACTTAGGAGTCATTTATTCTCCACCTACATCAATACTAGGGAGTATACGAATGTTTTAGACGCTCAGCACCTCAGGATCACATACAGTTGAACTGGTTTATACGTAATCCACTTGTAAGTTGTTCTGAATCAAGTTCCGGTGAAACAGCACTGTATTATATACTGTACTATCTGATGTACCTGTGCTTCGCTACGGGATTCTCAGAAAGACTGACGTTATGGTTTTCCTAACTGAAGTCAGCATAGATCATTACAAAAACGTCAGTAGGAATGTAGCGACTGAAAGCAATGTTATCACATAAAATACTCGATCAAACGGAAAACCGCACTCTTCCGCCATTATTCCGTTAAATATGCACACTGCTCATTCCAATCAGTGCCTTTTTTTTTGCTAGTTGTTTTACGTCGCACCGACACAGATAGGTCTTATGGCGACGATGGGACAGGAAAGGGCTAGGAGTGGGAAGGAAGCAGCCGTGGCCTTAATTAAGGTACAGCCCCAGCATTTGCCTGGTGTGAAAATGGGAAACCACGGAAAACCATTTTCAGGGCTGCCGACAGTAGGATTCGAACCTACTATCTCCCGAATACTGGATACTGGCCGCACTTAAGCGATGCAGCTATCGAGCTCGGTAAAATCAGTGCCTCAGAGTAGGGATCGAATAACTCGAATGCAATGACGAACCAGTCTGTTACGTACCAGCAGTATCAGAAAATTTATCAACCAGAGGAATGGCATGCTAAAGAAGAAAGCTATCTAACTCCCCAACTACTTCCCGCCAATATCCAGGCAGTCTGTAACACTCGGTACGACCGGGCGAGTTGGCCGTGTGGTTAGGGGCGCGCAGTTGTGAGCTTGTATACGGGAGATAGTGGATTCGAACCCCACTGTCGGCAGCCCTGAAGTTGGTATTCCGTGGTTTCCCATTTTCACACCAGGCAAATGCTGGGGCTGTACCTTAATTAAGGCCACGGCTGCTTCCTTCACACTCCTAGCCCTTTCCTATCCCATCATCGCCGTAAGACATTTCTGTGTCGGTGCGACGTAAAGCAAATTTTTAAAAAATACTCGGTACGCAGCAGTAATCCTATCTATCGGAGATGAGTGGCAACAGAAGACACAAAGCACATCACAACAAACAATAGTCAACGTAACGCTATTGTTGATCAATTTTATAAACTTTCTATATCGTAGTCCTTCACATTTAGTTTTGTTTCGACTCTGTGATATTAGGGCGTCGTATAAAATTATTTATAGCGTAGACTGCAGTTCCTTATTCTCAGACTTCATATACCGATTTTTATTAAATACTTTTTACCAATTTTCTCGTGACTTTGCGCTGATATGGACTTAGCAACAAAAATCCAAAGTCATGAATATCTCTGTGATCATAGCCGGTACGGTAACAATGTATGAGACATAAATGATCCGGAAATTTAATACCATATACCTTAAGTTATGTAGTATTTATAGATACAACAACTAAGAACATATATATTTGAGAATTAAATTTTAGGTCTTCCCCTAAACTACCATTTCACTCAGCGTGAATACAATTATTTATGGCCTATATTGTAGCGACTTATTCCCCGACTTTGAATACCGATTTTCATTAAATTCTCTTCAGCCGTTTTCTCGTGATGCGTGTACATACATACATACATACATACATACATACATACATACATTACGGAAAAGGAAAAAGTGCATTTCCTTGTTACTGGTGACACGACTGATAAAGAAATACCATCCTTTTTAAATTCTGAGCAATGTACAGACAAAACTCTTATTTTATACACATAGATAAGTAATTCTCATGCATTTGCTGGCGGGACCTAGTGTTTACAGTACACTAACTCTTCTGGTATGGGCTAGAGCAATTTTGTTTCTTTCACTGACCTGTGTCAGTCTTATCCTTGACTTTGACAATATGAAAGTGACTGAGGTATGAGCGATGCTAGTAATGCCATTCCTCATGCAGCCTATCCCTGCTATGAATGGTGTGAAAACGTTGCTCATAGGGTCCATTGATGCATGCATTTCAGTGAGCTTAGCAGAATGATAGGTAATACAACTTCTGGATTGGTGAGGAAAGCAATGGGAAACTACATCTCTCCTCACCTCCCTAGTACGTCACTTCATTGATGACCAGATTATATATGGCAGTTGTTGAGGATCCAACCAGTCTTAGGTGGTGGTGGTGATTTTTGTTTTAAGAAGAAGTACAACTAGGTAATCATCCTCTGAACAAATTAGTGGAAAATGAATTTAAAATAAAAGAAAACGATTTCTTCAAGGAAGGAATTTGGAAACGCAATACAAAATAAAACAAAAAATATTGAATTAGGCCGAAAAATTTCTAACGAATCAAACGGGAGTGTGTGTTCCCTGAGTAACAGTACACTTGTAATTAACACACCCTTGATTAATCCACTGTAGCGCACAAAGCGGATGACGAGATCAGCAGTAGTCGCGTCGCGTCATCGGCTAGTATGCGTTCGAGTGTTTCCTGCAGGCCGAGGCTCCGTCTTAGGCCAAAGAGTTCGGCGAACTGTGTGGGAATGTGGGCCACGGTGAAATCGGCACCACAAGAACACACTGGGGGAGGGGGAGGCTTCCCTCTTTAGGAGATAAGAGTACGTAGATCGTCCATGACCTATCCTTAGCCTACACAATATTATGGCCTCTCCTAGTGAGGGCCGGAAAGAGGACCGCCACACGGTAGATGTCTTCTTAAGCCTGATATCAGGCGGTTTGATATGTTCTTTATTTTATTTCGATAATCGAATTGTTATTTATCGAAATGTGCTAATTACGAGTCAAACGAAGGAGAAATGTTCGGTCCTTATCATGAAATACTTTGTATAATAGCATGTTGCACTAATCGAATATAAAACGTTGCCCAAGTAGCGTCATAATCCTGCTGTCTTGTGCTAGCTGCTATATACTCAGCGGCCGGCCACACGTATGTCTCAGTTGAACCACAGTCTAGACTGTGGTTGAACCAGCTACTCGTATATTTAGTCGCCAGTTTTCCTTCTGATATCAACCTAAAGTGTTGATATGTACTCGTGTCAGCAATACTGGATAATTTCCTCGTTCTTCTGGTGGACTGAATTGCTGGCTAGCGAGATACATTTCGTGTCACTCGTTAGAGAGATATCTTGTAGCCGAAAGGGAAATGAAGGGTTGAAACCACAAGTGATTCATAAGTACATCTTCATGGGACGTGTAGATAGTAAAGATAAGTTTATTTACCATGCCAGTTGTTCCAGACCGACCAGAAGTTGAAGAAAGCATTTTTTTTCAAATCTCCTAGATATGGCATTATATGATGCACACAACCTGTACATAAATAACACTGATAAACCTTTAGCAAGATGAGAGTTCATGGTCAGTATAGTTAGGTGATTGGTAAATGAACAGTTCCCAATTCCAGTTGAGAGGCCAGCAGGTTATGCAGGAGGCTCGCGAAAAACTGCCACAGAATAACAATCGCCTATGTGATGTGCGCTTGCAAGAGAAGAAGTAGTCTACATTCTGATGCCCAGGATGTAACGGTGGTATTCACCAGGCGTGTTACCATAGACTAGTGCACTTCAGAAGGCCTGACAAACGTGGAGTAAAAAGGAAGACCCAGCCAAGTGACTGAGTGAATTGTACAAGTGGTAGCATACATGCTTGTGTATTTTTTCCACCTAATAATAGTATTATGAACTATATACTGGTACGTAACTATTTACTATGAAACGGTGCTCCTTTTGTATATGTCATGTTTTTAATGTACCTAAATATAAACATATTATATATAGCAAAACTTCTGCAAAAGTAAAAATTTCAAACAAATTCAATACTATATTTGGTCTTATATCTTTTAGATGATAAATAACTGCTTTAGTATAATCATCTTCTTATTCCTTGTACTTAGGAGGAAAAAAGGGTGTGCTTGTTTTAGTATGTATAACATGTCAACGTTTTTTGCTACAATTTATACTAAGAGTCTGCAACACCGTTAAAATATCGCTGCCACTACAGTGTAAATGACCGCCACTTCGAGGGTTAATTTATCTCAGCTTGTTGGGAGTTCGGATAGCTAGCCACTCCGATTCCCAGGACGCCAAGAGGGTTCGACGTAGCTGAGAACAAATATCTTTAGCAGCTATATTGACAGCTCTAGGAGGTAAAAGTACCGCTTCCTTTGCAGCTTTATCCGCAAGTTCGTTTCCCGCAATCCCAACGCGGCTTGGAAGCCACGCGAAAGTGATTCTGGTACCACCATCACTTAACCTGGCTAGAAGGTCATGAATTTGCTGCACCAGTGGGTGTGGCGAAAAACAGGCCTCAATAGACTGCAGGCAGCTTAACGAGTCGGTACACATAAGAACGTGGCTTCCTTCATCATGCAGTGCAAACTGCAGAGCCTCTAAATGGCGTAAAGCTCCGCAGTATATACGACTTCTTATGGAGAAAGATGACGGCTATGGGCGATTGCGCAAGATGGCGGCTATACATTGATTCTTATGAGACGGCTTAAGGGCGCTTGCGAAAGATGGCGGCTATACACAAGCTCTTATGAAGAAAGCTAGCTTAGAGGCTACTACACAAGATGATAAAAGTGAAGTTCAACAGAACGCCTAGTGCTATAAGAAATACATTGGTTACATTTAAGCCCAGCAGTCGAACGATTATCGAATAAACATGTAACATGAATTATCGGTACGGAAACATATTATTTCAATCTGTTGCAATAGGTTATAAGCATGCAGCTCATGCGGAAAGTGAAATTGAACAGAACGCTTAGTGTTAAAAGAAATAAATTGGTTAAATTGAAGCCACAGCCGCCCTCCTCCTCCTCTTTATTCGTATAGCAAAAGAGCACGGGAAACAACCGCCCTCCTCCTCCTCATCTGTATATCAAAAGGGCAAAAGGACTCCTCCCCCTGGCTATACATAGGCTCTTATAGCCTCCTCCTCCTCCTCCTCTGACCGGACATAGCCGTGTTCCTTCTCCTCCGCCTTACAGGTCAGCTACGTTCCTCCTCCTCCGACGGGACGTAAGAGGGCACTGTTGAACAGAAAAAACTTATAACGCAAACACAGTAGTTACTGTGCTGTATGTGTCTATTCGACAAGACAAGTTCAATCCTGTTACAATTAGCACACACTAGAATTGATTGTAGAACAAGAGGAAATATGATGACAAGCTAGTGTTGAGAACAGAAAAAATTATAATGCAAAATATTATGATATTTGAAATCTGCACTATAAGATTAATCTCTCTGTTGATAGAAACGCACTTCCACCCAATCGGCGCGCGTACATAGAATTGCAAATGTTGTAATCTCCATCCAACGTACTTCTTAATCACTGCAGATAAAATGATTTTGCTACTTAACTTAGCAAGGGATACTATGAAATATCTTTGGCCTAAGGAGATGGATTTTTGTGGGATTCGATGCAACAGAAAAAAAGTTGTATAGATTTCGAACTCTGATTTTGTTACAATAGGAAAAAAACATAGTTTCAAACCATGTTCTCTTATCGCAAACACCATAGAGAAAGAACAATATTATAGGATTCACACTCAGATCCCAGGGGGGGGGGGAGGAGAGGAATTGATGTACCTCCTCTTAAATCAATAATCATTACTACTATGCAAATAAAATACCGCAAAAAATACGATTTTCTGCAACTATATCTTCTGTCGATATTCATATTACAATTTTAAAACATGACAACAGCCTATACTTACTATCTTCTTGTAATCCTGGGAATCGAACACGTGATTACTTAACTGTGCGACGATAATGCTGTAATCATTGACAGAAGGGCAATTCCAAGTCAGCGGAATGATAGAAATAGATGACAGATGTACTTCCTTATAAAACAATAATCACTACTACTACTACTACCACCACCACCACTACTACTACTACTACTACTATTGATGTGATTAGCGCGCACAAGCCATATGCTACTAGGAATCGAACCACCAGCCATAGTAGGACGGTACCGACACTTACAACAGATGTTTAGAACACACAATTTTTAAAATCGATCTACGAAATATAGAACTAAACGTTAAATTTCTCTTAAAACAATAATCGCCACTTCCACGATTCATATTACAGTTTGAACCGACTACCTTACAATCCGGAGACCTACACGTCACCAACCTTACTGTCTAAAGTTGATTACAGGTAAGATACAACTTCTATTATTAGCTTGGAGCGAAAATGAGAAACTACGGAAACGCATCTTCAGAGTGCGGTTCGAACCTGCCCGCTCCAAGTTTATACCTGCATCTGCATCGTAAAACTACACATGCATACACAAGATGCAACCGGTTTTCGAAAGCGTTGACGTGTAAATTATTAACACTGCACAGTAGAAACGCACACACTTACCTGAGATTAACAATACTTAAATATTGAAAAGGAAAAGGACAGATCCGCGTTTTAACACACAGTACGTGGATTTTAAATTGCCCGCCACCACATGCATAAGGTGCCAACAGTGATGTTTAGGCCCGTTAATATGCCAGCAGTGAGGTTAGCGATGTTCTGTTGTTTAAAATTCCACGCCCATGTGCTTAAACATGGCAGCTGTCATCTTGACAGGTATCAAAAAAGCACGTGGATTTTAAATTCCGAGCCACTACGTGCATAAGGTGGCAGCAATGATGTTCAGCGCCGTGAAGATGGCAGCAGTGAGGATAGCGGTGCTCTATTGTCCTTAATAGTGAAGTTAGGATCCGTTAAGATGTCAGCTGTCAAAAAAGCACGTGGCTTTGTTTACAAACAAGAGCACGTGGTTGTGACGTCACGGTCACGTGGTATGGTGCGTCAGTAGATGAAGTTCAAAATCCACCCCCATGTCGTTACAACTTGTCAAAAAGCACGTAGATTTTAAATTTCATGCGCCTACGTCGTTAAGATGACAGCTGCTATCTTAGCATGTCCTATGTGCACTAACTTATTGTTTACGTAGCGTACATATAAAGGATTGTTTTTAAAGTGATCTGATAGAATCTGAAGATGTTCTTGTAGAACGAAACATGTCATTCTTTGTATGTTAGTGTTTTTCACAGGTATGTTTATAGTGTTATAATTTACATTATATTTGCTGTGTGTTTGACAGACTGAAAAGCCTTTGTTACATTGAACGTTTTGTGTACAGTGTTAATTCATGTGTACCTAAGGTTCAAATTTAGGACTACTATTGTTTATGTTATTTATAAATGATTTACCAGATGATGATATAAATTCCAAATGCCTCACTTTTGTTGATGATCTTAAATTGTATAAAGGGATATCACATGTTAGTGACTGCATTTCTCAGAGTAAGGATATTGAGAATATTTACAGACGGAGCATTACCAATAAAATCACATTTAATATCTGCAAATGGTACTTTTCGTTTGAGTACTCAATGAACTTACGGACATCCTGAAACGATTATAAATGCAGCACTCAAACAATTAGGTTTTATTACGGTATACGAAATGGAATGGACTTAAGTAACATTAAGACACTGTGTGTTCTCTATAACCAATTTGATAGGTCGAAATAAAATAAGCATCCTCTGTAAGGATGACAAATTACAAATTATATAAGTGAAATTGCGAAGGTTCCAAAGAAATCCTAACATATATCTACTACAAGAACAGCTACCAGTTAGGTCACCGGCCCCAATTTAATAGTCACTTAAAGAAGAATTTAAATACATTTCATTATATCAACAACTGCGTCTGCACAAAATTACAAATGAATCGTTGATTGTAGAAAGGGCTTAAGTCCACATGTTTATGAAAATGAGCTAAGACTATTTTCAGAACCCCTGAAGATAGACGTATGAATGAGCGCAGAAATGAACCAGAGTCCGGCATGTCTAATGTATGAAATGCTATGCTAATTTTTCTGTTGAGTGCAGACAGGTCTGCAGTCCAGGACTGGAGTACTTTTCTGCAATCAATTGTTGGCATACATGTAAATGAAATTATAATAATAGTCTGTTTTATTGTTGGTATTTATTACTTTGTAATTTCATTGTTAGTTATAATTCTAGATGATCGGTATGCAACTGTGCTAACATTAACATATCTCACTGTCACAAGTTCGAGTTCTGTTCTGATAAGAGAGGCATTGTTGCGGCATATTCTCATACATTCTTGCTACGATTATCAGAGCAACCCATCAAACTACCTATTCATTTTGCCTATCCTGAAAACTATGTACCCATTAATACCACCATGATGCCAGATATAAAGAAGCCAGTCCAGTACGTTCCAGAAGAAGAAGAACCCCAACAATTGTGATGCTCTATTCTTCAGTGGCCAACAGTGGAACAAACAATATGCGGGTAAATCATTTGTTCTTTTTTGTACTAGCGATTTATATTGGTGTTTTTATATTCCTCGAATTTTGTAGGAGATATTCAACATTGGACATTCCTATGCCAAAAGTGTTCGTGTTCAAGATACTTGGTATTAGCATTGCATTTTGTGTCCATTTTGATTTAAAGGTGGTATCAACATTGAAAAATAAATCTTTTATTCTGTATGTGGTGGACAAAAGTGACTATTAAAGTTAGAGAACAATGTGTTGAATTAGCTACATCGCTAACAAAAAAAATAAATAAATAAAAATAAAAAAATATTATGGTTGAATAAATTTCCATTCGATATTTCATGACACTTAATATCTTACATAATTAACTGAGCAGTTTGAACTCATGACGGCTGCTGATTTCAGAAAGGACTTAAGTCCAACACTTTTAAAAACTAATGGCACATGAAATTACTATTATTTCGTGTTTATTCAGTGAGTATATATGTATATTTTTAAACTAATAACAATAGAGTTATTTTAATGTAACACAGAAATTGCTAAACAGTTATTTTTAGTTTTCTCAAAAGTAGGTTTTCTGGACGATTCAAATATAGAGATGATCTGCTGGCCAAAATAAATATCAATGTAAGAAATCAAACCCGCGTCGCCGGATGCACTTTTTCGATATCTTATGGAATCGCTATTAGTAAGGCACTATATACCATTTAATGTCTTATTCACGACATAGATCTCTCAATGTTCCTCTCGTATTCTCAACCCAGAGGTTGGAGGGCTTGCAGAGTCCTTTCTTTCTAGGGCCAAATTTACTGCATTACTACTGTACTCTCTACCTGTCTTGATATCGTCCATGAATACATGCCTTTGTCTCCCTCTTGCATTACCCCCTTCCATTTTTCCCTCTAGCACGGTCGTGTAGCATCCCGAATGTCGCAGTAGGAGACCAACCATACCAATCCTTATTTCTTGCAGTTGTTTTCAGCAGATTCTTCCCCTTCCCTGCCCGAGCTAATACTTCCCCGTTAGTCAATTTCTCTGTCCCTCCTCTAGCACCACATATCGAGCGCCTCAAGTAGTTTCTCTAAGTCCAAGTTTAGCAGGCATGAGTGTTTTAGCTCCAAACCAAACTTTTGACAAGTCGTTTTCTAGTTTTGAATTAGGGATTTCTTGACGTAAACAGACTTCTCTTCTTGAAAAATGCTTCCTTGGTTTGGGCTTGTGCACTGCTGTCCGATCTTATAGAGCTGGCAAGGTATTTGGAAGAAGTAATCTGCATTAACTGTTCTCCTTCTGACCATACTTCCGAGCCCCCACCCCTGTTGCAGTTTTCAATGCCCCTATCAGGCCTCAAAAAATTTCTACTGGATTACTTCAGCGAATATACATAAATTATCTTTACAGAAAGCAATTTGAATTCATTGTGCAATATCTTTGTCAATAATCCAAATGGACTTCAAATTGTCCGTACACTTAGGAATTTTGCTTTCAAACAATTAATCATGCAAATTGTCATATGACAGTATATGCCCGTCGAGTGCACATAAATATTTAGACCTGTTTCTCACTTACATCACTGGCAGCCAGAATTGTAAATTTTAAGTAGAGCTTGCATTCGGGAGATGGTAGCTTCGAATACCACCGTTGGCAGCCCAGAAGATGACTTTCTGTAGCTTCCCTTTTTCACACCAGGTAAATGTTCAGGATCTACTGTATCTTCAGACCACGATGGCTTACTTCACAATCCTCTCCGATCCTCGCTAAAAGACCTGTCTCTGTCGGTGCGACGTAAAAAAAACAATAGAAAACCAAATATTCTGACCTGGTCGGGAATCGAACTCGGAAGTCAATTCAGGCTGCGATAACTACCATATCCAGAAAGCTGTGCGTCTTAAAGTCAAATCTGTATAGAGTCTTCACATATTGAAAGGGTTCGGATTTCTAAGACAAGTCTTTTACATACTGAAGATAAAATAAACTCAATTCTAGTTCTTGTGGACACGGTGACCGTTTTTATTTGTCAAATGAATGCATATTTGACTATATTTTATCACCGAGTAACATTTGAATTTTGTTCGTATTATAATACTAGTGTATTAGCATTTTCACGTGCTTAGAAGTAATTTTGATCGTTAGAGATAGATTGTGGTTTAATGAAGTTTTTTTTCCGCAGTTCTCAAAAGAGTGTTCAGAATATTGGGGCCAGTTTGCTACTGGTCTGGTCACCAACTTTTGGACTATATTTAATTTTTGCTACGTCAGATTTCCAAGTGTTAATGTCACACATTGGTCCTGTTCAGAGCGCAAGTGCATTCCAAATGTCAGTCACGAATACCTGCATTTTCAGAAAAACACAACACAGTAGGTTAACACAAGAGGTTAGTCAAATGCAAGTTAACATGCCGCTTGCTGTCTAGTACGTTTGATCAATGACATTGTAAATGAAATGGCGTACGGCATTTAGTGCCAGGAGATCCCAGGACGGGTTCAGCTCGCCAGGTGCAGGTCTTTCTATTTGACTGCCATAGGCGACCTGCGCATCGTGATGAGGATGAAATGATGAAGACAGGACATACACCCAGGCCCCGTGCCAGGGAAATTAACCAATGATGGTTAAAATTCCCGACTCTGCCGGGAATCGAACTCGGGACCCCTGTGACCAAAGGCCAGCAAGCTAACCATTTAGCCATGGAGCCGGACAATGACATTGTAGGCGAGACATTGCTAATTAGGCAGTGTATATATATACATCCAACCTAAACTAAACCCGCAGTTCGTCATGAGATGTCAGGAATTTTCAGGAACATTTTACAACAGAATGAGCGCTTCCTAACAGACCATTTACCAATTATAAAGTTTGCTATAATTCCTGATTTGTCTCCTTCAAAAAAATCGTTTCCAACCAGCGTCGAAAGTGATTGAACGATTGTGGCGCATAAAATATCGAAGAATATGATGATTAATGTTTGTTGTTTAAAGGGGCCTAACATCGACGTCATCGGCCCCTAATGGTACGAAATGAGATGAGAAATTAAAAGTCCGAAATCCTCCACTGACCAGCATTCAAAGCGTGAAGACGAAGAATGAACGGATGGATTGATATGAAGTTAAAACGATCAGTGGATCCAACCCACAGTGCCTCACATGCACAGCAAGGGACTGCTTCTATAGCACGATGCTGAATCGATTAGAATATGCTCGCTCTCGAAACGGGTCCAAAATCCAGGTTATCGACCCTCATAATGGTATTTATCGCTAGAAAAGTAGAACCATGGTATTTCCCATGTTGCGGTACTAATCAAGAGTAGCGTAGACTCGCGGTATGGAACGACTCACAGGTAATGAAATTTGCACAGACAGGTATTACAGACCTAATGTGTTTCGCACATTGCGGCGCCCTTGACAGGCAACGCAAACCTATGTGTTCATCACCTAAGTGTACTAACCACACGGACTCGTACTATCCCGTGGTGTTCCTCATGGAGTGGATACTAATCATAGGCAAGCCAGAACCATGGGTTCCTTTATCCCATGGTGTCGCTCATATAGTGCCACTAATCACAAACCTATTTGGTACCCAACATAGTGATACTGCGCGCAAGTACAGGCGACCCATGGTGTTCCCCGCGTGGTGGTACTAATCACAAATAGTTTCATGGTTCTAATTTGACCATCCCTTGGTCGCCCCTTTTAGTCGCCTCTTACGACAGGCAGAGGATACCGTGGGTGTATTCTTCGTCTGCGCCCCCCACCCACAGGGGGTAGAAGATGATTTTTGGGGGGTAAATTTAAAAAATATAAATTAATGGTTTTTTTGGTCATCAGTCCATAGACTGGTTTGCTACAGCTCTCCATGTCACCCTCTAACCTTTTCATTTCTACGAGCCTTCTGACCCCTAATTGGCATGTTCGATCTGGCTCAGTCCAGTGGAGTTCAAATACAACACCCTCGTGGAAAAATTCCGGCACCTAGGCGTCTCCTAAAACCGTCAGAAGTAGTTAGTGGGACGTGAAAACAATACCAAGAAGAAGAAACTTTTCTACGTACCTACTTATACCTCCCCCACCGTTCTTACCGCCTACACTTCCTTCAACTTACCATTCTCTCTCTTCTTCCGGTGAAATTTAGCCAAATCAATATCCTCTCACTAATTCAATTTAGTGTGTCTTCATTCCCGATTCGATCTATCCAACTCACCATCAGCATTTTTCTGTAACATATTATTTTAAAATTGCTTCTATTTTTCTCTTTCTTTCTTTCTTTCTTTCTTTCTTTCTTTCTTTCTTTCTGAGATTGTTATTGTCCATGTAACACTTCCATACAATGCCACATTCCAGAAAAAAGGCTTCTAATTCATATGTCAACGTTCGAAGTAAGCAAATTTCTTTTCTTAAGAAAGACCTTCCTTGCTTGTGCCATCATTAGTCGTTTTACTACCTAAGCAACAACATTCATCTACTTCCTTTAAGACTTGATTTCCTAATCTAATATTATCTGCTTGATCTGAAGACAGCACTCAAATTACTTGTGTTTTGGATTTATATTTCATCTTATATTCCTTTTCCAAGACTTTGTCCATACCCTTCAACAATTTCTCCAGATCTTCTGCAGATAAAATACATCTTCATCTTCAGAATCTCAAATAGCTTGGTCCACTCAACATTATCGTTCTACGAATGTCGTGAGTGGGCTTGTCCTTAACTCGATCCTTTAAGATCAGACATAAACAAAAGATTGCTCGACATTTTCCTACATTTTTTCTAAAGTCAAACTGATCTCCAACTCAGCTTCAACCTTTCTTTCCATCTTCTGTAAAAAATCTTGTTAAATTTTTGCAAGCATTAGATACTAAACTAATGGCGCTGTAGTTTTCACAGTTGCTTTCTTGGAAATAGGTATAACAACCTATCCTAACCCCATGGCACTACAGCCCTTGGCCTACCAAGCGACCGCTGCTCAGCCCGAAGGCCTGCAGATTAGAAGGTGTCGTGTGGTTAACACCACGAATCCTTTCGGCCGTTATTCTTGGCTTTCTAGACCGGTGCCGCTATCTCACCGTCAGGCTGAGTGGGCCTCCCTGACCTGGCAGGCACGCTACCCCTACGCCACGGGGCCGGTATGTATAACAACATCCTGTCTAAATTTGGATGCATACATACATATTATTATAGACTGCTGTGCTTTCCATCGTTCACTCTGCAACAATCCTCTCTGTGGCCTCCTTTAGTTCCATGCCTCTTTGAAATGAAATGGCGCATGGCTTTTAGTGCCGGGAGTGTCCGAGGACATGTTCGGCTCGCCAGGCGCAGGTCTTTCAAACTGACACCCTCAGGCGACCTGCGCGTCATGATGAGGATTAAGACGACACATACACCCAGGCCCCATGCCAGAGAAATTAACCAATGATGGTTAAAATTCCCGACCAGGGTCGGGAATCGAGCCCGGGAGCCCTGTGACCAAAGTCCAGCACGCCAACGATTTAGCCATGGAGCCGGACCATACCTCTTTAAATCGTTAGAAACTGAGTATAACCATCGCCGTCTTATCTTATCCTCCTCCATTCGCCTCACATGACTCCACCACCAAAGCCGTTTTATGCGCACATCTTCAATTGAGTTCATTCCTTAGTCATTATTTGGTGGTGGTTATTATTTTAAGAGGAAGTAAAACTAAGCAACCATCCTCTTTCAACACAATCCGTCATTAAAACCATGTCGTCGCGGTGCCCGTGCCAGATGCGACCGTGCCGCATGCGACCCGTGCCACTAGCAACCGCATAATCTGAACCGTGCCGGCTGCGACCGGCGTTGACAAGCAAATTGTCATTTGATAAGTTGTGTCATCACCCAAGATAAGGTAAGCTAGAGGCGGAAAACTATCGATAGTGCTATCGATAGTTATCGATAGCGACCACTATCGTCTGACATCGATAGTTGCCTACTATCGATAATCGACGATAGTTTTCTTTTTCGTTATTGGCTTATTTTTCGCACTAACAGAAATTGTACAGATGTTTCACTGTTTGGTAGTAACTTTAATATCCCGGTTTAAAATTTTGAACTTCATATATATATGCCCAAAAGGAAGATACCTGACGTTTGGAAGTGGTTTAGGCGTAGTGAGGATGAAAAATTAGCTAAGTGCAATGAGCGTGGAATACTGTAATAGAACCCCTACACCAGAATATCCGCAAATGGAATTATATTAGATCGTTCAGCATTTACAGGATTACATTTTTCCACACGAATGTATGTGCTACATCACCATTGTTTCCGACTAAATATCTTCCTCACATTCATTAGAATACCAGGTCATCATGCGGAAAATCATTATTACTACTATCAGAATTACCAATATCATTTAGAGATTAATCTTTGATGTAGGCGAGTCCCTTATTTTGTCATCAGACAAACATTTCTTCCTTTTCGCGCTCGCTATTTCTGTTTACCTTGTCAGCTGGTGAGTCAAGACATTGTATAACTTATAGACGAGAGAAGATAAGGCAAATTTTAGGCCAAAGGCTTCAAGAAAGCAACTGAAAACTCTACTGCCATCCGTTCAGAAGGTTGTAAAACATTTTTCCAAAGATATTACTATACCCGAGAAAATGTCGGGCGATCGCAAATGAACACTACAGCTGAACGAAAATTTCTCGGGCGGTCAAGTGATGGGCAAGCGCGTGCAGCTCGAGAATGTCTCGGACGTGCTACTAAATAGATTTATGAGATTCCGATTTGAATTTCAGAAATTACATAGCATGAAATAGTTGTAACTACTACTGAATTTTTGTGTGGATTGTGTTCAGTGAAGGTCCAATTTTCATGCATAATGATATGATTCGTTCCACTTTTTAAAAACTATCGATTACTATCGATAGTAGAGCTCATAATATCGGAAAATTTCGATGGCGATTACTATCGATAGTTTGCCGCCTCTAAGGTAAGCTCAACGAAGTGCAATGCCATTTTAATAAGTCCTATAAGCAGCTACTGCCCCTACTTTACATAACACTTCTGGGGGGAAACTCGTTTTACAACACGAAACATGGTGAAGCGTTTACGTCTTTTCCCACCGGGCGAGTTGGCCATGCGGTTAGACGCGCGACCCTGAGCTTGCATCCGGGAGATGGTGGGTTCGAATCCCACTGTCGGCAGCCCTGAAGATGTTTTTCCGTGGTTTCCCATTTTCACACCAGGCAAATGCTGGGGCTGTACTTTAAGACCAGGGCCGCTTCCTTCCCATTCCTACCCCTTTCCTATCCCATCGTCGCCTCGCCTTAAGACCCGTCTATGTCGGTGCGACGTAATACCACTAGCAAAAGAAAAGATCCTAATACTCTGAAATTATTTACGACTTAGGCCTACTTACATATCGTGTCCTATTAGTACCAGGAGTGTCCGAGGACGTGTTCGGCTTGCCTGGTGCAGGTCTTTCTACCTGACTCCCGTGGGCGGCCTGTGCGTCTGGATGTGGCATTATGATAATGAAGTAGGGAGAGACGAAACCCGGTTTCGGCACGTAGCCTACTCCTCTCGAATAATACCAAGGGGTCTGCTCAATGCTTTACGTCACCATCCGACGGCCGAATCACCATCACAGCATCATATCCCCTCGCTCCATTTGAACACTGCGAAAAGGCTTTTGGCATGCAATCTAGTGATTAGATGTCTACCACCAAATTTTCTAATCCAGGCTACGTGGCTCAGACGGCTGAGATGCTGGTCTTCCGACTCCAACTTGGCAGGTTCGATCCTGCCCCAGTCCGGTGGTATTTGAACGTGCTCAAATACGTCAGCTTTGTGTCGGTGGATTTACTGGCACGTAAAATTAAGTCCTGCGGGACTAAATTCCGGCACATCGGCGTCTCCTTAAACCATAAAAGTATTTACTGGGACGTAAAGCCAGCAACATTATTATATTTTTCTTTCGACCAACGGCACTCGAACTTGCTAACCACGGTGTCAGACCTTTATTTTAGAAAAGACCAAGTTAGCTACTTATAAGCAATCTGCCACCTGGTGACAGCCCTTAATGCAGATCAATTTTAAGTGATTGATGGGTCGCATGCGGCACGATGCTTATCCACTCGGTCGCTATTGGCACGATAATGGTCTGGTCGCATCCGGCACGGTCTCGCACGTAACCGTCGTCGCGTAGGCCAAACTGCTTATTACATTTTCACCTAACGAAATTTCCTACCTTTCAACAGATGATCCAATTGGATATATATGTATATTAATTACAGAGTGAGAATTTATTTTCATAGGCTATTTCCTTAGCATCAGAATTTTCTACGTAGTGTAAGCTAAAGCTACTTTCTCACCATGTTTTAGTGAAATCGTTACTTAAATGGCATTTGGACAGATGGTGCTTTGTGTGTTGCAGATATGCCAGGTAAATGGGGCGGGGGAATATTCCGAATACTCGAGAAACGACAAATAAGGATAATCCATTTACAAGGCATTCAAAAAGTGCATTAAAGTACCCTAAAAGGTCGAGCGATGTCCCTGACTGGTCCTTTTTGCCCTGGATCCTAGAAACTGTAGCCTGTAGAAGATCTCACAGAAGTGGTGAATGTTACAAGTTAAACACTAAGAGAAACTTTGAATGTTCTGGTAGTAAAGGCATAATGAATATCAGTTTAGCTTTCAAGAGGCCTACAACATGTGTTATTAGCTAACTCATGAGAATAAACTGTTTTATTGTCAAATTGCACCAAATTATCCTAAATCGCACTCCTTTCGGTATTTAGGCATAACTTTACTTATTGATGAATACATTTTAAAGACGTCGCTCAGGCGGCAATAAGGACCCCGCAGAGAGCACGGCTTGTGAGGGGACCATGACTAGAGGCACCAGTTTTTCACAAAGCGCGAAATTTTTCGAATTTGGCTCAAAAACGCGACACTATTTACGTTTAAGCAAAATCGCGAAATTATTCGGAATTGCATCATTTGAAGTTAACGACGGAGATTCGAGGCGAGTTGTGACAATAAAATCCGATAATCGATGCCACAATCGACTTTATACCCGTTCGATATATAGGCTATATCGAAAGCTCAGATACAGTATATCTATTATCGCTAAATTAGCTTCCTGTGAAGGGAGAAATTTATCGTATTACGCGACGGAGTGACGGATGCCCTCTTGCCTGTTGAAAATCGCTGCTGATCGGTGCGTTTAATTTCCTATTCTTTGCTCAGTTTATTAAAATGGTTGGGACAACATTTTTATCGAGAAAAGGAATTTGCATCGGAAGGATTTTACGTGTTTGACAAAACTAGAAAGATACTGATATGCAAATACTGTAATGTGCGAAATGAATGGCAAAGTTTCGTATAAGAAGAACAAGGAAAATGCGCTAACGACGACAGGCATCAGAAGACAAGCTAGTCTCACAGACACTAGTTCAGCGGCAAAACGAGCGAAATACGATAAGTCGAATTCATTTTATCTACAGCTCAAGTTTTTATGAGGAAAATATTCCACTGGAAAAAGTTGATCATCCGAAGATAAGAGAGTGTATGGAGAAATATATACCAGGTTTGTGCAATATTATAAAATTTTCCTGAGGAAGAAATTTGAGGTTATATTTTTCTAATAACTTTGTGCGGTTATGCTAGTTTTCTCGTTTAATGAGATTTAGGCCTAGATAATGCATGCTATATCCCTCATTTACTTAAAATTATAAATGATTTCATGTATTCAAATAATGTTAAAGAGCCCTCTAATAATAGGCCCACCGAGCTCGATAGCTGCAGTCGCTTAAGTGCGGCCAGTATCCAGTAATCGGGAGATAGTGGGTTCGAGTCCCACTGTCGGCAGCCCTGAAGATGGTTTTCCGTGGTTTCCCATTTTCACACCAGGCAAATGCCGGGGCTGTACTTTAATTAAGGCCACAATCGCTTCCTTCCAATTCCTAGGCCTTTCCTATCCCATCGTCGCCATACGACATATGTGTCGGTGCGACTTAAAGCAAATAGAAAAAATAGGCCTATTGATTTTTTTAAGGTGCAGGAGACTTGCCCACAGCTGGAAGACTGCGGGAAGGTTCTGTACCTAGAATCATCAAAGAGGAGGAGGAAAGATTAAAAGAAGCTGTGAAAGATGAGGGAGTTTCAACTGTGTGTGATGAAACGACTGATAAAAAAGGGCAATGTGTGTTTATGGTTCTGGT
Source organism: Anabrus simplex (assembly GCF_040414725.1). Classification (NCBI taxonomy): domain Eukaryota; kingdom Metazoa; phylum Arthropoda; class Insecta; order Orthoptera; family Tettigoniidae; genus Anabrus; species Anabrus simplex. The sequence continues at coordinate 220,165,323 of NC_090279.1, read as the reverse complement.
AAAGGTGCTTAGTTGTGGCGATAGAACAGTTCAGAAGTTATTTGTAGGGGGAGTGAAAGTTATTGCAAATGCTAATGCTACAGCCTGTTCACAGGCAATTATGAATGTAATTCACAAACTTGAAATTCAGTAATAGAATGTAGTTTCTATAACTTCAGATTCAGCACGTTACATTGGCAAGTGCGTAAACGCAGTTAGGGTTTTAGTTTCAGAAGGGTTAGTACCAGTGGCGTATCCTAGAATCTTCACTGAGGCATGCAACTAGTAACCATGCAGTTAACACAATGTATTAAGTAAATTTCAATTCTACTCACCCGAATTACATGTAGGTGAACTCGAGCCAAACAGTTTTACTGTAAGTTTCTGGATTGAACGTGCGTACACAATTCTTGTTTTCTGTTTTTAAATTTACGAGGATCCGCCTCTGTGGTGTAGTGGTTAGTGTGATTAGCTGCCACCCCCGGAGGCCCGGGTTCGATTCCCGACTCTGCCACGAAATTTGAAAAGTGGTACGAGGGCTGAAACGGGGTCCACTCAGCCTCGGGAGGTCAACTGAGTAGAGGTGGGTTCGATTCCCACCTCAGCCATCCACGAAGTGGTTTTCCGTGGTTTCCCACTTCTCCTCCAGGCAAATGCCGGAATGGTACCTAACTTCAGGCCACGGCCGCTTCCTACCCTCTTCCTTGTCTATCCCTTCCAATCTTCCCATCCCCCGCAAGGCCCCTGTTCAGCATAGCAGGTGAGGCAGCCTGGGCGAGGTACTGGTCATCCTCCCCAGTTGTATCCCCCGACCCAGAGTCTGAAGCTCCAGTACCCTGCCCTTGAGGCGGTAGAGGAGGGATCCCTCGCTGAGTCCGAGGGAAAAGCCAACCCTGGAGGGTAAGCAGATTAAGAAGAAGAAGAAGAAGAAGAAGAAGAAGAAGAAGAAGAAGAAGAAGAAGAAGAAATTTACGAGGGAAGGTAGAGGTCTCGCGGCTTTAACTATTTGAATCTTTTCATCAAAGGAACGGCCAGTAAATGGCTTTTCAAACTGATTTACAATTATATCCGTTTTAGACTCATCCATCGTTAATACCACATGTGCGCAAAATATAATAAAACACCGAAAACACAAGGAATTAACTCACTAGATAGCCACAACTCAAGCACTGGAGGTAAGTCACCCCAGTGGCATTGGTCAGTTTCGTCAAGTTGGGTTCTCGCTGGGGGGTAATGTGTGGGTCCCGTTCGCTGTAAAGATGCCCTTTCTCCAAGTTGCTAACAGATGGCAGAGGGTAGCACGGGTATGGGGTGACAAATTCTGACCAAGTTTCAATTGCAGCGACATCGTTCGGAGGGTTTCAGAACTACGTCTGCCACCGAATGCAATTTTAAGATTGAATGCCTTACATCCTTAACTCTTCCATTTGCTGTCTCTTTCTTCCTAGAGTGGTGTAGACGGCGAGACTACACCAGCACCACACGTAGTCAAGCAACGGAACCAGTACAGTTGCGCGGATCTTTTGAACTTCTGAGAGATGAAATCGTTAATATTTGACTTGAAACAACCTACAACCGTACATCAGATAGTTCTTTGTATTATCATAACGCATGCAATGAATGCCTTGCATTCAAGGAGAATACGCCCCTGGTTAGTACACACGCAGTGCTGGGCTCATAAACTGAATTTGGTGGGCAGTGTGAGGGCTGTGGAATTTAGTGCTTTGAACCAATGTGTTGTACACATCTTCCTTAATACACGGAAGAGAAAGCATGTATACAATCAATTCTTGAAAGAGAAATATGAAGACGAACCTACTAAGCTAAACTCTTCCCTATTCCTGTGATCACCAGGTGGAACTCATGGTTTAAAAGTGCTGCGTACCTTGGAGAATATATTCGCAGTCAGTCAGTAATGTTGATAGTGAGAGGGAATGTCTGACAGGAGAACAGCTATGGCTCCTATTAATACGGAACCCATCAGACTGATGTGTAAATGATAGGCTAGGCCCTACTTGTTAAAGTGACAGCTGATACAATTTTTTTTCAATTTTCCATGCTTTGATATAATGTGTAATACTGTACGTATTCTAAGCAGAAGCATAACTCATGTATACGTACTTTTGCAAAAAATACAACGTTGTTATACCTACTGTAAATGTGTTATCAATTAAGTTCTTGGTTTACTTGTTATTGCTGAAAAGTAGAAATGAAATTTAGCGAAATTATTGACAAAATAAAATAAAAAATAGTTAAAAATATACCGAAATAACTGTTAAAAATGACGAAATTAGGCAAACATTTTCAACACAAACAGGTGCCTCTACCCATGACTTTCTTAATTCAGTAGCTGAATACAACACGGAGGGTTATTCCAAAGTTAGAACGTCGTAGTGGAGAGTACGGCAGTTCCAACCTGTTCCAATCCCTTGCTACCAGTAGTCAGCGAAGATGAGGTAACAAAGACAACCTCTCGGCAGTCAGTGTAGTTAAGTAGGCCTACGATGGACGGTTGAGTTGTAAACTGTTTGGTTACTATAATTTGAACATGCATTTCTTGTGCGTGTCTTCGTACCATATACTAGTATTATTTTTATTCCTTCGAATTTGATAATAATAAATAATGTTATTTGCT